>NC_134857.1:109884892-110536142 GCF_049852395.1 Peromyscus maniculatus bairdii | reverse complement strand
CCAAGGCAGTGGCCTCATCACTGCATTCAGCTGACTAGATGTAGGCATGGCTTAGGTAGGACATTGGGTCTTCATGACAATCACAAAGAAACTATAAAGATCATAGCCAAGGGGCTGGAGAGATGGCTCAGAGGATAAGAACAGTGACTGCTGGATGCTAGGTCCTGAGTTCAATTCCCTGCTCCTCCAGAGGTTCTGAGTTCAATTCCCAGCAACCACATGGTGGCTCACAACCAATCTGTAATGAGATCTGGTGCCCTCTTCTAGCAAGTAGGCATACGTGCAGACAGAACACTGTATACATAATAAATAAACAGATCTTTTTAAAAAAAATCATAGCCAAACCAGGCCGGGTGGTCCAGGCTTGTAATCCCAACTGCTCAGATGAAGCAAGATGATTCCAAGTTCAAGACCAGCCTGGGTAACTTGGCAAGACCCTCTCTCAAAATAAAAAATAAGGAAAGGTCTGGGGCTGTGATTTTGTAGTTGAGCACTTGCCTAGTATACGGGAAGCTCTGGTTCAACCCCCAGTACAGGAGAAAACAATCTAGCCATTTGCAGAAAAAGGGGCTCTGAGGGGTGGTCTTGTCTTTTATTTTTATTAGTATATACCAATTACACACAGTGGGTTTCAAAACAACATCTTGTACGTATATGTACGCATCTTATTCATCCCCATTGATCTCTCTTATTCCCCTACACTGATCACCTTCCTCCTCCCAACTAGTTTCTTCTCTTTTTACATTTGTTTTGTTCTGGTGATGCAATGAGTGTCATTATAGTTGCTGAGAGTAGCATGGCCAAGGTGCTGCTTACAGGGGCACAGCCAACACACCACGGGTTATGTCTCTCCGTCTCCCAGCAACCAGGACTTGCATATAAATACTCGGGAAATGGCGGGCCTCATGAGCTCCTCTCCCTTCCTGAAAGGATGCTGACAGGCACCATCTTGTGCTGACAGGCACCGTCTCAGCTGCTCTGAGTTCCAGGGTGCAATAGAACTCAGAACTTATCGTCCCCAGAAGTCAGCGTTCCATCCCGTGCCCCGCTTTCTCAGCTCTGACGTTCTTCCCACCCTTTCTTCTACAATGTTCCCTGAGCCTCTGAGGTGGAGACGCGGGCGTCCACTTACGGTGAACACTCAGCCATCACTCACTCTGGCCAAAGGAGACAGCAGCACTAACCTATGGGCATACACCTAGTTATTTAGAAGGCAATTTGATGGACTCGTCATGTTCATTTCTCAAACAGCAGCAGCTTCTCTAGTAAGGCCTGTGATTCCCACAGCCACAGGCTTTTGACCAAGCTTCCAGAACTACATGTGCATTCTCTATCGTGGAGCAGGCCTCAAATACAATTTGGGACTGGTTGGTTATGCCTGTAACAGAGGTGCCACTGTAACAGTGAGATGTCACCCGGCTGATTGGTAGTGCTGTACAGAGGGTCAACAGTGAGACTGCTGAGGACAAGTCTCGCCACCTCCCCTCCCCCAACCAAAACCTACAGCACCTTCTAGCACCATGAGGGCTGCCCAGCAAGAAGGCAGTCTCTAGCCTAGGTCCAGCTTGATTTCCTTATCTGTGCGTCCTCAGACCAGCACTTGCGGTGTCTTCAGCTGCCCACTCGTACCATCGGGTTCTGGTGGGCAACCAAAGGCAGTGTCAGTTAATCTGGGGGGCAGTGTGGGGGGGGTGACCGCAGGCTCTCCCTAACTAACAGCTCAGGGGGTGGCAGCCCACTTTTGGCGCTGGGGTTTTCATTTAATAACCTGTGGCCTCTGGGAATAGCTTTATCTACTGATGCAGGGTACCCCTGTTCAAACTCTTTTACCTTATGTTACCTTTTAAATTAGCTTATCAAGTATCAGGTTTCCTTGTGGCGCTGTCATGCGTGGTTAGTCTGAATTGACTGCCTGGCCTTTCCCTAATCCTTCTGTCCCCAAGCCCCACTAAGACCTGCCCATGACTAGGAGGAAGTGGAACTTTTGTGTTCTGATAGCTCACTGTGAGAGGACAACCTTGACTGTTTTCTCAGGATTCTAACTCTACGACACCAGGAAAAAGACAGAACTCCGAAGCCGTAAGAATCCAGTGAGTATGGAGTTAGGGTAAGTGGAGTAAAGAGGCTGTTTCAGAGCCAGGAGATGATTATGATCACACAGTGGCGAGTGCCTGCCATAAACGGATTTCAAAATCTACACTATACAGTGCAAGACAAAACCTGCTTATGCTGTAAACTATGGACTTGGGGGTGTGACAAGGACATCAGTTTTGACCCGGATGTTGTCAAATAGATCAATCTGTATGGGACGTCGGTAGTTAGGAAGGCTGTGTGTGTGTGTACATATATGCATGTATGTGTGTATACATGTGTGTGTACACGTGTGTGTATGCATGTGTGTATGTGTATGTGCATGAATGTGTGTATGTATATGCGTGTATGTGTGTATACACGTATGTGTATGTGTGTGTATGCATGTGTGTGTATGTGTGTGCACGAATGTGTGTATGTATATGCGTGTATGTGTGTATACATGTATGTGTATGTGTGTGTGTGTTGTGTGTATTGAGAATATAAAAGAACTTTGTAGTTTCTGTATTTCTTGTACTTTATTACAGACTTAAAGCTGCCTTAAAAATAGGCCTATTTTTAAAAATATCCCTTTAACATAAAAATTCTATTCTATAACAGGGTCTTTTAGTTTTTTTTTCCTGGTAAGACTGATGCGTAAGAGCTTAAATTGGACAGGTTCAAACTGGCTTTGTCATATCCCACTTATGACCACAACAACTTGAGCACCATCGTGTGCGTCTGTTCCTAGACTGTGTTTCTTCCGGACCGTATCCTACTTAGAGGTGAGTTTCCATGTGAAGCCTCACAGGTAAACATGAAATTAAACATGGGTAGTTTCAATCACTCACCGTACTTGACATATTTACAGACCTTTCTGTGTCCACGGGTGGCAGGCTAATTATTTACCAAGCAAGTGGAAATGATGCCCATGGGGTGGGGGTTATGACAGAATGGATCCATCAGTCCGGGAAAGGCTGGTCCTTAGCCAGACTCTCAGAAGCATCTCGGGGTGCCTCTTTTACTCTCAGAGAAGAAGTGGACCATCACGTTACAAATGACACATTTGCTACTGAAAAGATCAAAGGGTGGGTGAGGGCTTCTGCAGCTAGTCCCCTGGTTGATTTTCTGAGCATCTCTAATGAGCTGCAGAGAGAAATCTGTGTTCTCTGGGGCTAGAAGGTCCCCACGTAGAAAGGTTCTTGAAATTCCAGCCCAGACATTTAATGGAAGTGAGAGATTACTGGGGCTCTACAAAGGCCTGCAAATTTCCCAGCTGAAAAGTTTTTTTTTTATTGGAAATGTTGGTGATTTTATGAGTTTTGCTAATTAGAAGACCAATTAAGAGCTGCCTTAAACATTTTCAAATAACACAGTAACATCTGGAGTTCAGACTGGAGCCTCGTGCCATCTCATTCCTCAGACATGATGGTTAATGGCCTGGTTACATTCCAGAATCTTTCTATGCATTCATACATGTATGTAATGACACTGGCTACACATTTCTATATCACACTGCTATGGCCAGCTCTTCTTGGAACGCTCACTCAATGACAGAGAAGACTGGAGATGCCATTAAAAGCAAACATCCAGGACTACAGTCACCCAAGGGTCGGGTACTGTAAATGTTCCATGAGCCACAGCCATTCTTTACCTGGGTCTCTCCATGTCCATCAGTACTTAGCTCTAGAGCATCACAATTGCTCTAGCCCACCTAAGCTGCTACAGCAGCCTTCCTAGGATCTTCCTGCCCATTATCCACACAGCAGCTAGAGATTTCGTCTAAAGACATACATCTAATGCCATCATCCACTTATCAAGGACTTCCCATGCACATGAAAACAAGACCAAACTCCTTGCCATGACCTTGAGTCGGTGACAATGTCTCTCTGCTTCCTGCCCAGCCTCAGCCCTCTCTCACTTCCCAGGCTCCAGCACTCTGCCTTTATGGTGCCTGGAATCTTCTTCAGCCCTCTTTACCTCATCGGGTTAATGCCTGCGTGGTCTCCAGATCTCCGCTTCAACGCTGTTTCGTCAAGCTCACTTTTTCCTGTATAGCTGTATGAACGCTAACGTCTTCGCTGCCTGCCAGGCTTCGGGCTACACATCTGCTGGTCTCTTTTACCACCTAATTTTCCCAGAAACTGACAATGCACAGGCCCCACGGCAAGAGATCCAGCGTTTGTTCTGTCCATTTATTTCCCAACAAGGAGACTTAATTCGCTAATAACGAAAATACCAGTGGAAGTGAGGCTCCGTGGCAGAGTTCTGATGCTCCAACTGGGGAAAGAAACATGGCCGTGGCCCCTGGGAAAGGAGAAAAAGCAAAGGCTTCCCTGACTTCACAGACCTCCTGGGCACCACACCCTGGCTCCAGCTGGGGACTCACTCTTCAAGGCCTCGGCCTGGACAGACAGAAATCACACATGTGAAGAAGAAGTACTCATATCCTCTTTGCAACACAAAAAGGTGACTTTTCAATTTTTTTCCTCCTCCTTTAAAAAAAAAAAAAAAGTAATTTAAGCCAAAGAAATATAGCAAAGCCATCGTCTGTAGCTACTTTCCCATCCTCTGGCGCCCCCTATTGACAACTCCATCGTGTGATAGCACACTGACTCCTTTTACTGCTCAGAGAGAGGCAGGGTCCTTCCGCAGACCCACAATCATGGTGGCTTTAGTCTTTGGGGGAGTCTTGTAGCCTTCCATCCAACCTGGTGCAGGCGGTTTCCTGTAAATGGACTTTTATCCCCACATCATTAGGCATCTGCATTGAGCCAGTGTTAGAATGCAGACAAAAATCGTGCTAGACTTTCCAACTCTCAAAGAGTAGCAAGAAAGAACTACCTGGATGCTGCCTGCACAGTATGCCCTGCATGGAGCTGCTACGTTGACTTTTAAACCCCGGGCAAAATCTAGAAAGAAGGGCAAGTGTAGTATTAAAATGCAGTGTTTGTTTAAATGTATTAGTATTTTCCAAATATCTTTGTTACAAACTGATCGTTTCAATTCCAAACACATGACCTGCTTCTCAGAGAAAAATGATGAAACCAGCTTTTAATCGTAAATATAATTGTAATTAGAAATATAACTGTTGTACTAGAAACCTATTTTTTAAAAAGTATTGAAAAATCAAAGCAAATAAAAATACAAGAAATGCCCTAAAATGAATTAACTGTATGCATTCACTTTTCAGAATTTTTTTTTTAAATAAGAAACTCATAGAACAGAACACAAGAGACTCAAGACTGACCACTTTAAAGTTTTCCATGAGCTAGGGAATTCTCCCACTGCCTGTGATGAACAGCCCCATTAGAATCTGGAACTCAGGTTCTGAAATCTGAAATGCAGTCTATTTGGATGCTGAGATCTACCCAGGTAGTACAGAGAACCTCTGGAAACAAAAGCTGGGCTTCGAACTCACCCAGCCCTACTGCTAGCCTCGAATCTGCCGTTTCCTGGACGTCTGACTTTCTGCAAGAGTCCAGCCCCTCTCGGCCCAGTGTCCTCCGAAGTAAATTAGAGCAGGTAAAATTGAGATCAACTGCTGGGGAAGTAAAGGGATGCTGTGTCTCCGTGTCCAGTGTGGTGCGGCCCAATCCAAGTATAAGCAAGACACCTGCAGCATTTATACTTTTTCTCCCTCTCCTCCTTCCTCCCCTCCCTCTCCCATCCTCCCCTTCCTTCCTTCCTTCCTTCCTTCCTTCCTTCCTTCCTTCCTTCCTTCCTTCCTTCCTTCCTTCTTTCCTTCCTTCCTTGTGTTAATAGTTTATTTTTTTGAAAAAGTGTCTCATTCTGTAGCCAAGACTGTAGCAATCCTCTTGCCTTGGCCTCTCTTCCAAGTGTTCAGACTATAGATTACAGGCATGAGCCAGCACCCCAAGCTGAAGTGTACTAGTAACTATGTTAAAAAATAATAAACGCACGCCTTTAATCCCAGCGCTCAGGAGGCAGAGGCAGGCAGATCTCTGTGAGTTCGAGGCCAGCCTGGACTACCAAGTGAGTTCCAGGAAAGTGCAAAGCTACACAGAGAAACTGTCCCAAAATAATAATAATAATAATAATAATAATAATAATAGAAAAAAGTAGGTGAGTATAATCTTAACATTTCTACTTTTCTATATATACATATATAATCACATAATTTCAACATACAATCAATACAGAAATTACTAAGAAGACATTTTATATTCTTTTGTCAATCTGTCTTTGAAATCTAGTATGTCTCTTATACCAATGACAGGTCTCCATTTGGACACTAAAGTGTAGTGATTAAAGTGAAGGTGCTTCTACAGAAGCAATAAAGTTAGCTTTAATAGAAAAAACACTTTCCACTGCTTTGTTTTTTTTATATGAAAATCGAGTGAAATTTCAGATTCAGTTCTTCAGTCTCTGGCCACATTTCAAGTGTTCGCTAGCTCCATGAAGCTAGCAGCTGCCATGTTGGACCTGACAGGCCCAGCACGGTACCTGTGCCCACTTCCAGTGAGTCCTCTCTGTTCTGGCTCCATCCCCAAGTAGGTACAGGACCTTGACAAGCCATTGACCTCTTTGGGTCCCACTTTCCTCCTCTGAGATCCTTTCTCATCTTTCTGTTTGGATTTCTCAACCTACTTCACATACCCATTACTCCAGCCTCCTGCCCCAATTTCCAGAAAGAACAAAACAACAACAGCAACAAAAAGCCTCTGCTTGTCTTCATACCAACAAATCTGGGGAGCGTCGACATCGTGAAGACTTAAGGACACAGCCAGTGTTCCTAGCCCTGCCCCAAAGAAGCTCCAGATGAAGACTATACCGTATAATGGGCTATGTTGGAGCAAATGCTGTGAGGGTGTATTGGACTCATTACAGCGTTATTAAAACAGTTGTTTCCATTTAGCAAATTCAGTTAAAAGTCCCTTGAGCCACCTGCTTGGCATCAACCCAACAGTACATAACTGGAGAACCGAAATGGGTCTATGCAGTGGGTTCCTCTTGGGCATGGCCTAAATCTCTGAGGATGAGACTCACTCATCCATGCTTTGTGAATCAAAGTTTCATTTATCAGAAAAGTCAGCTAAGGACAACGTGCTCCCCTGGATGCTTTTGAGAACTGCAGGTACTCTGAGGTTTGCCAGGCAGATACCCACCTGCAAGTTCAAAGTCTATACAAACCCATTTCCAGAGGAGGCCAAGCTCCCAGAGACACTGCCAGCTTCCATGGCAGTATCTCTTTCAACTCGCCTGGTCTAAATGTTGCCCGTGGTCCTCAAAATAACCCATTTCCCCCTCAGTTACTAAGACCTAAAATTCACCTCTTGCCCTAAACTCCGAGAATCCAGCCTCACTCTGTCCTGTTTGCTGATGGTGGCCATAGACCTGTCTCTCTTAATGCCATCTAATAAATAAAGCACTAGAGGACAAAGATGTAGCTATAAATTTCACTAAGCCCTGAAACGATTTAGGGTTTCTCGAAACTCTAAAGCGTTTCTTTCTGCCCCACATAGAAGCTATTCTCCGCAGTGAAATGGGACGGCGTCTCAAAAGAAAGCATTTGATGAGCAAGCTGGTAAAAACACAGAAATGATTAAAACAGAGGCAAAGAATCCACATATTGCTATTACCTTAATGATTAAAACATGCAGCTCATTAATTTAATCTGACAGTGGACCCTTTTGTGGGCAGACAATTCATATGTAAAGTCTTACTGCAGCTGAAGAGGCTTGGATCCCCCGTTTCTTTTATTAGCGAGAAGCCACCGGTACAATCCAAAATGATTAAAGCAATAGAGATTGAATTGCAGACAAAGAACTTCAGACTGGATCAGGGAGGGAGAGAAAAACCCCAAACAAGTACAGAGCTCAAGGGACTCACGATCAAAACATCCAAGTCCCCGTTTTTTAAAGGCTGGAAAATTCAACATGCTAGTTTATAACATGGTAGGAAAAATGAACTGACATCATCTATTAACACACTGATGCTATTTCTCTGGGAAGAATTCCTCCAGGGTCCCTAAAAGAGAACCATTATCATCACTGATCCTCTGGGGTGTAAAGGAAGCCAACAGACAAAGATCCTGGATCCAGTTCTGCGCCATACTTACTCTTTTTCATAATATAAGAAAGAAAAATCTTAAGTATTGCATGATCACCAGGTAACAGTAGCAACTAAACATTTAATCATGGAACACAAGAGACAAGCAAAATTACCACAACATTAGCACAAAAGTTACAGAATAATTGTAAAAATCATCAGATTCATTTTCTCTTTATATATAGCCCACCACAGAGATTTTTTTCTCAGTATTACTATATTTTTACACAAAACAAAAAATAATCCAAGGCTCCTTTCCACTCAAGAAGCAAAGAAAGCATTTTCTGTGGCCAGTAATCTTTGTCAACTACTAAGCATCCACCTCAAACTGTCCCTCAGTCTTCAGTCGAGCCTTGTTTATTAAGTGAAAGCCAATAGTTTAATGGGCACCGGACATTAGGGGACATGACATGAGGCGATCTAGACACCCTGCATCAGGCAACTTCTTCCCATTCCACCCATCCACATGGGACTTCCTTGAGCTAACTCTTGACAGAGAAAATCCACTGAGTGAGGGCCACAAACCTGGCTTTTTTGTTGTTGGTGGTGGTACATCTTAAAACTGAGAGTAGGTCATATTGAAATAAAGCAACTTTGAACTGAACAAGACATTTCATTCTGATATTCCTCAGTTTCATGACCTGTTCTTTCAATGGAAAGGTAACCATAACAAATGCAATATTAATCAAAATCATCTCACTTCTGGTAAAGGGCCAGGGCTGTAGCTCAGAGGTACAGCACTTGCCCTGCATGCATGAGGCCCTAGGGTCCATCCCAATACTGCTACAAAGACAACCGATTTTATTTCCAGTAATAAAGTGATCAATGAGCTTTGTCTATAGCCACCTCATGTGTTCATATATGAGCTTTGTTTCATCCAAGAAGAAGAAATAACTAAATGCTGACTCCATAGCCATTAGTTTTTGTTTTTGTTTTTATGTTATAGGAGGAGCCTGTGTCTAATTGATGTACCTCTCTAGCTTAGGAGATTCTGTGATAGGATAATGATGCCTAAGAGTAATAGTTTTGTTTGATTGATATTTGCATTTATATTTTATGTGCATTGGTATTTTTCCTGCATGTATGTCTGTGTGAGTACATCGGATCCTCTGGAACTAGAATTATAGGCAGTTGTGAACTGCCATGTGGGTGCTGGGAATTGAACCTGGATCCTCTGGAAGAGCAGTCAGTGCTGTTTACCTCTGAGCCTTCTCTCTAGTCCCTAAGCGTGATGTTTAACACAAACACCTGTCCTCGTTAATGAGGTCTTCACTGGAAACCCTCCTCATGACCTGCTTTTCAAGGTGTTTTACAATGCATTTATCACGCCAGGCTTTAAAATTGGAACTTTTCATTGGTGGCTAACAGAAACAGTCCAGTTACTGAAAACAGTGACTTCTTCGTGCTGTACTGCCTGGGAATTTAAACAACCTCAATTAAACCAGCTGTCTCCCTTAGCCTCCTCGACAACAGTTCAGCGTGCTCTGAAATGGCCACAAGTCTCAAGAAGGCTCTCGGTGTGCTCTGTCTTGTGGACTTGCCTAAGTAGGTGGCCACACACCACACAATTTTAGAGTAATCAGATGAACTACCTTAAAAACATTTGGAGCTGCCTTGTGTTGTAGACCCAGAACAAATTACCCTTATTTAAGAAGTCGCTGTCAATGTGTGTTCTAAAAGCCTTTGAACTCTGTCACTGAAATTTACTACAAAAACAATGTTTTGTTTTGTTTTTTTCTTTCCCCCAGAGCAGCTTAGGACTATTTGAAAGCACATTCGCTCATACAATTTTCATCTTGTTACTATGTTGTTTTTTTACAGGGTAGTCATATAATAAATACTGTGATTTAAAGAATTACCATTAGCTGGATGCAGTGGTTCACATCTGCATGTAATTCCAGCACCGGGAAGGCAGAAACAGGTTGCTACAAGTTTGAGAGCAGCCTGGTCTACACAGTGAGCTCTAGGCCATCCAGGACTACACAGTGAGACTATCTCCCGAAACAAAGAAAACTCAGGTTAAAAAACTGAAATTTTGGTATTTTATGTGCTTATTTATGTCTGATTTTTTTGCCCAGAGGAGTTAGTGTGGGAAATTTCTTCATAAGTAATTAGCACACACATAAACTACA
Organism: Peromyscus maniculatus bairdii; assembly: GCF_049852395.1. Classification (NCBI taxonomy): domain Eukaryota; kingdom Metazoa; phylum Chordata; class Mammalia; order Rodentia; family Cricetidae; genus Peromyscus; species Peromyscus maniculatus. The sequence goes on along the minus strand of NC_134857.1, from coordinate 110,525,868 downwards.
TCAGGACCCAAGACATTTTGCACACACATAAACTAAATCGGGACACAAGACATAAACTACATCAGGACACAAGATATTTAGCACATGCATAAACTAAATCGGTGATAGTATTATCAAGATATTCTTAAGATAAAGTGAAGCTCACTATTTCTATTGAATATTTAAATGCCTTCAGATAAGCTAGAAGCTTAAAAAATACGGTCTTAGGGACTTTTATATATTATGACAATAACATATAAAATTGAGATAGGTTTTTAAACTTAAGGATGGAGAGACAACTCAGGGTTAAGAGCACCAGCTGCCTTCCAGAGGACCTGGGTTCCATTACCAAACCCACATGGCAGCTCACAATTATCCATAATTCCATGGAATCTGACCCCTTCTTCTGGACTCCAAGGGCACCAGGCACACATGTGATGTGCAGACATACATACTGGCAAGATACCGCATACATAAAATAAAAAATAAACAAATCAATTTCTTATGTTCCTATTATAAATGGAAATCTGAATATTTTTATTTTGTTAAAATAACTAGCTTTTTGAAATTAAATTCTTATTAATTTAAATATAGACAATCCAGTTGTTGCCATAACAAATAACACAATGATCAACTGACTGACTATCAGCTAGTTTATTGTGGTGGTTTTTGCTTGTGTCTTTTTTGCACAGACTCCCGATGTAGTCCAGGCTGGCTTTGAACTTGCATCTTTCCTGCCTAGGCCCCTGAGTCCTGTGACACCATTGCACACCTCCACACCCAGGCTCACAGCTGTGCTTAGAACAAGAGAGATAGCCGCTGGTCTTAGGTTGAATATCGATACAAAGTCTATTTAGCAACACAGAGCTTGCTTTACCAGTCTAAATAAGAGGTATAAGGTAATCAGTAACCATCTGCGTGACATGATGGGGGTCTAGATCTCACCCCCTCGAGCCCTGGAGGTTATTTTTCCATCCAGTTCTCTGAATCCCTCCATGGCGAAAGCACTGTTCTTCTCCACTCACTGAGCTGTCAAAAATGGCAGACGCTAACTTTAACTTAACTTCAATCCTGAAAGTTGGGGTGAATTAAATCAAGCATAACCCAGTTTTCTTTCATTTTTTTTTTCTTTTTTCTTTTTCTCCCTGGCCTGTGTGACCCGAACTAGTTTTCAAAAGAACACCTCAGGAACCAATTTGAAGCGGATGCTCCGGCTTTTATTTTTTAAAAAGCTATGTATTTTTGAACATTTGACCCCACACAAAGCCTCAACAGAACATCTAACTAGTCTCTGAACTGATCTCATTCACTTTAAGTTCAAGGCAGAAGTCTGGTTTCCCCCACACACCCTTGTTAATTATGAAACTTTGCTAACTTTTTTCCAGGGCCCAGGTACAGAAGGAAAGCCTACCCACTATATTACTGGTCTCTAAAATGAATTAGAAGCAAGCAAGGACCTAGAAAACTCAGCAGCCCCTTACAGAATGACATGTAGCTCTTAAATACCATAACCCTGAGAGCAAATGATTTTAAATACCCCAACCTGACAGCAATGGACAGGCAAGGTTGAAGTGGAGCAGCTGATAAGAGTCAAGCCTTGAGGTGTGGCTGAGAGGGAGCTGAAAGCTAGATGACGTGCTTGCTCCATCCCGACACAATCCTGGAAGCTGGAACTCATGCGTATGCCTTCTCTAATGCTGCCCTCTGACTTCCAGCCTGTTACTAACGTCTCTTTTCCTCCCAGTGGCCCTTACCCGTTCAGATGGGGCATAATAGTCAATGGGTTTACTTTTACCTCTGGGCTGAAGGTGGCATTCGCAAGGTGTCTAGCTGGCTCATTTCCTGTCCAGAGGGCATCCTCCACCTCGGCTTCTTAGGAAGATGTGTCGATTAACTTTGTGTGGTGAGAATATCCTCTTTGTCAGTTTAGTTAAGGGCTAAAACTAAGTTGAATACATAAAGTCACTTAATAGAGAGAAGATTGTACAAATAAAAAGAACTTGGGAACTATTGCTGTTTTTTAAAAGGGAAGTTTAACCCATCTGTCATGCCTTCTGCATTATCTACTGATGCTTCCAGTTTGTAAATATTATTGGAAGCTAAAAAGTCTTACATAATTTGATTTTAAACTGCATCCTCTCCCTTTCTTTACTTCCCTCCCTCCCTCCCTCCCTTTTCTTTCTTTCTCTCTTTCTCTCTTTCTCTCTCTCTCTCTCTCTCTCTCTCTCTCTTTCTTTTTTTTTTTTTTGTTGTTGCTTTGAGGCAGGGTTTCTCTATGTAGTTTTCGTGCCTGTCCTAGATCTCACTCTGTAGACCAGTTGGCCTCGAACTCACAGAGATCCGCCTGCCTCTGCCTCCCGAGTGCTGGGATTAAAGGTGTGCGCTGCCGCCGCCCAGCCAGTTCTTTCTTGTTGACAACTGTGAGTGTTTGGTGATGTTGGAACAGACAGTGCCACTAGTACTGTTCCACATAGATGTTAAATGGGTTAGGAAGGACTTGGCTCACTATAGCAGGGATGGGGTGATTTTGATGTCAGCTCATCTCCCAAATATAGATCTATGTCTATCAACAAGCATTTACATATGCTGAAAGAATTATCGCTAGATGCTTTCCATGAAGCATAGATGCTGTCTTAAACCATTATTTTAAAAACTAGGACTTTAAACAAGAGTTGCCAACCTAATAGCCACCAGGCTCTACTTCCACTACTCCAGGGCTGAAACACAGATGGAAGCCTTTTTTGAATGGAAAAGAAGCCTTGAAGACGAAAAAAGACTCATTTTATTCACTTTGATTGTCTCTGTCTAGAGACTGGGGGACAAAAGCACAATTAAAAGAGAGTCTTGATTATCTGTGATTAGCATAAGTGAATCAAATTCATAAATCTCAAATGTCTACGTCAGAAGCAAAGACTTCAAAGGGAATGATGTCTAAATACAACATTTCATAAGGATACAAAAAGCTCAAGTTTCATTTAAAAATAAAACAGAAAAAAGTCCACAGTAGGCAAGTGTGGGCAAACCTAAGCCTGCAGGTTTTCCTTTCACATCTCTGCTCCCCCCCCCCCCCCCCCCCCCCCCCCCCCCCCCCGGTAACCACACAGGTAGCCCCTGCACTTGTCTGAAATAAGTAAGAGGCAAGGAGGGACCCAAACAGCTGAACTGGAGAGAGAAAAACAAACAGAAAACCCAAAAACCAAAGCCCAGACACAACCAACTGTTTAACAACTGATGTCTGCTAATCATGAGCTTTTTGGTGATTCTCATGTGAAAACCGCCTCGGCACTAAGGGAAGGGAAGAGTGAAAACAGCAGCGTGTCAAGCTTACAGGAAATGCTAAAAATATCACAAAGGAAAAATCTATGAACTAGAAAAAAGTGTGCCTCCACACACACTTCGACTCTTGGGTAAAAGACAAGATCTATGTCTGCTCTTTGTCTTTGGCCACTAACATTTCAGAGAAGCATCAAAGCGCGTCCTCACCTCCAGAGGCAGATCAAGTCCGATGCCCGTTGCCAGCTTCCCAGCTTCGTGAGCCTGGGCGAGTTGCACAACTTCTCCGTGCCTGAGTCTTCTTCCCTGGTAAGTGTTGGTGAGGTACTGTCGTTGTGAGCCTACCTCCGGATGTCCTGGAAAGGTTGAGATGAGCCAATAAAGCCAACATCCAGAATAGTGCACAAGGCACAGGAAGAATTACACTTGAGAATCTGCTCCTCTTCCTATTTGGTACAACTTGTTAAAGGTCAAACTTAAGTAGCATATTTAAAAAAAAAAAAAAACACGAGTAGGATGTGTTATTAATTGTGTTATCAATGCGTTTGCATTTAAGACTTTTAAGAGTGTATTGATTTAATATTGCGGCTATGATATCTTTCCACAAATATAGTAGCAGAACCAACACAAATTCATTTGTTTATAGAAGAGGCGGTCCAAAGCCCTAACTGGGCCTCACAAGGGTTAAACTCAAGCCTTTGGCAAAACATTTCCTTTCCATGAACTATAAGATAGAATCCATTTTCCTACTTATCCCAGCTTTTAGAGCATTCTCAACCTTCTTTTTTTTTTTTTTTTTTTTTTTTTGGTTTTTCGAGACAGGGTGTAGCTTTGTGCCTTTTCCTGGAACTCACTTGGTAGCCTAGGCTGGCCTCGAACTCACAGAGATCCGCCTGCCTCTGCCTCCCAAGTGCTGGGATTAAAGGCGTGCGCCGCCGCCGCCGCCGCCGCCGCCGCCGCCGCCGCCACCGCCGCCGCCGCCGCCGCCACCCGGCCCGATTCTCAACCTTCTTAATGCTGTGACAACCCTCTAATACATTACTCATGTTATGGTGACTCCATAAAATTATTTCATAACTACTTTATAACTGTAATTTTGCTACTGTTATGAATCATAATGTAAATATCCGTGTTTTCCAATGGTCTTAGGGGACCCCTGTGAAAGGGTTGTTTGACATCAAGGGGGGGTGACCAACAGGATGAGAACCACTGTTCTAGAGGCTACCACATTCCTTGACTGGTGGACTCTTTCATTGTCAAGGCCAGCAAGAGCTCTCTCGTGCTGTGTAACTCCAACTCCAAGGAATCTGATGCCTCTGCAGGCAACTGCACTCACATGCTTATGCCCACACACAGACACACACAGACACACACACGCATACATATAATTAAAAATCCAAATAAATACTAAAAAAAAAAAAAAAAGTACCCATTCTTGAACTGAAGATCCTGAAGAAAGGTGTTTCTGCACTTTTAAAATTCATTTGTAGGGAGGAAAAAAAATACCAGTCTAACACCATATCTGTTGTCAGAAAGTCTGGTAATGGAAAAGAATCTTGAACTACTACAAAATAAGTGCTATAAGCTCAGGCTTGGTGACACCATCTGGCTGTGCAGTCAATGGCAAGTCACTGGATTTCTCTCGACTTCCTGTTCTTAGTGTCGGTTCCCTGGGGTTCAACAGGCAAATGAGGCCCAACCAAGAGGGGTGAGCGAGAGCAGCCAAGCCAGGAAGGAATCTGTAAAGTGTGCGAAAGTTACTATTTGGGTACTATGAATTCCTCAGAATCAGGTGGACCGATTATTTGATTTCTTTCAACCTGCCTAGGAATGCCAGCCGCCAAGAAGATACAACGGTCCACAGAAAAGGAAGTTGGTAAAACGGGAGACTAAGAGGAAACAAGTGAATGTCTATTGTATTTTTCAAAATGGCCTACTCAAATCTGTCTTCACTTTCAAGTCTGTATTAGCAAATGATGACAATGTTGAGCATCCAGCCGGTTCACCCCAGCTTGATGCTGCTGAGGGGCCACACACTGCTTTCCTTCCTTAGAAACCGTCTAGGGAGATGGCTCTGATGATAAATGACTTTGAGTCTGAGCCCCAGAACCCATGTTTTTAAAAAGGGGGGGGGGGAGGCATGGTGGTGCACTTCTGAACCCAACTCTGGGAAGTGGAGGCAGGAGGATGCCTGGGACTCCTTAGGCACCCAGCCTAGAACACTTGTCAAGCACTAGCATATGAGACCTTGTCTTAAAGTAAGATTGATGGGTGAAGCGTTTATCTAATGATTCTTTATCAATAAAAAATCAGGAGTCAGATATCGGGGTAAGAACCTGAATGATCACAGAAGCAGCAGAGACGCCCCAGCGATCTCCTATCTCCCATTCCTCCATCCCTCAGCCCCGCCTTACTATTTCCTGTCTCCTGTCTGCTCTTAGTCCTCCAAAACCTCTATGGTTAATTTTGGTCAGCTAGGGGCTAGCTCTGCCCTCTGACTCCAAGCCAGTTTTATTGTCAAAATATGATTAAAATATCACACAACAATGGTGTTTAGTAACAGCCACATTTGTCTTTTGCACACACACACAAACACACATATAGACACAGACACACACACACAGACACACACACACAGAGACACACACACACAGAGACACACACACACAGAGACACACACACACAGAGACACACACACACACACACACACACACACACACACACACACACACACACACACTGTGAGATGGCTCAGCAGTTAAGAGCACTGGCTGCTCTTCCAGAGGACCCAGGTTCAATTCCCAGCACCCACAGCAGCTCACAACCATCTGTAGCTCTAGTTCCAAGGGATGTGACACCCTCCCACAGACACACAGGCAGGTGAAACACCAATGCACATAAAGTAAAATTTAAAACAAACTTTAAGTGTATGACTATGATATTAAAGATTTTTAGGGTACCGGGATCCTGATTTGGACACGTCTGGGCTGACATGAGCGTGCACTGGCCTCAGATCTAGCTTTCCTGCTGTAGAGAGTGCTGGAGCCTCCATCTTTCTAAATGACTAACAGGCATCCTTGCTTTAAATGATTTTCTCTTTTTCCTGAAAGCCAAATATAGAAGCATACTCGGTTAGTTCATGGCTTCGTTTAATTGAATTCCACTTAAGCGAGCTTTACAAGGACTTCCAATGAACTGTGAGGCTCATTGGTGACAAAGTTAACCCGGAGGCCAGAAGAAACCCAGGCAGCTGCACTTCTTACAAGTTGTTTCCCACGTGCTCGCAGTCTGCCTATTTCCAGGGAACCCGATTCCAAGCATGTCCTTTTGTGTCTAAGAACTCCAGCTCTGATTGTCGTCTGTGCCTCAGAGAGACCCTGGTGGTTTCTTTTGGTTGTTCAGAATTTGTCAATAGAAGTTGCCATTCCCTGATGGGCTGGTTCAGTCTCTGCTGCCCACATCTGGGTGTGGCCTCCTTCTCTGGACAATCTTTCTGATGCTCCGGCCTCGGCCAGGGTTCCTGGGCTTGGCCTTACAGAAAGACTATGTTTTCTTTCACTGGGAATCAGGTACTCAGTTGCTTTCTTGTTCTTTTCTGAAAGGCAGCAAAGAATAGTTCATAAGGAAAAGCAAATTTAGGAAACTGTCCATGTGCTTTAATACTGGCTTCCTGTAGATGAGGTAGCCAATTCCTCACAATATGAAATGCTCCTTCAATAAAAGCAAGAGACAGAATAGGTCTCAGAACTGTCTTTGTCTGGCTCAGAAGCTCCCCCCCCCCCACTCCCTAGCTTTTGAGAAAGAGTATTTGTTCTCTTGCAATCTAAAATGCATGGGCCTAATTGGAATAAGATGTACTCCTTAAATGATGAAAATAAAAAGTGATCAAAATAGATTTCTGTTATCCTGTGGGCATTGGGGGCCTAAATGCAAACTGCGTGGCTGCAGCGTGGGGAATTAATGATTGGTAATTGAAGCTGTAAGCTTAATTCCCTGCTCACTCCTCTGAAGAAGAATCCTTCTGTTTAATATTGAAATAAGCACGGCTAACCCCATGATCCAGGACAGCACGTATATTCAGCTATTGAGCAACAAGGATTGTTAAAACAAAACAGAAAAACCTTTATCTTTTAAACACTGAATTGTAATTAGATAAAAACAAAAACATTAGCAAATATTATAATAGATGGTTCTGGCTACTCTTTAATAGATCCTGTTCCAAGTTGCCCGTCAGAAAACCCATTTTGTATTCTAATGGAGATTTAAACCATTAAGAATATATATGTACTTTTTGAAAACTTGTCATTAAAATGTGCTATCATATGACAGCAGAATGACCTGCTGGGCCAATAAATATCAACACCCCCCCCCCCATTTCAGCCGGGTGCTTTTCCTATAAGGCATTTTTTTTTTTCTTTCTGAGATATGAATTGCTTCTTGGGATCACACACCTTTAATCCCAGCACTAGGAAGGTTGAGACAGGAAGTGATATAGCTTGGCAGAGGCTTTATCACAAGGCTCTAGCCTCCAAAATGCCTCTGAATATTCACGTGTGTGGCAACTTGGGTCTGAGGTATTTCATTAATTAGCATCTTCTATACCAGCTCATAGAATGATCAGAGGCTCACTGGAGCTGAGATGGAGGCAAGTATCCCTGTTCCACATTCCTACCATTGGGAATCCTGTTTCATGGTGGCTCTGTCTGCCAGACCATATACACCCCAGGACAGCAGACGGGATATATCTGGTTCCTGGGTAGATTGGCAGGTTAGTTACTTGTCTTACTGCTGGGACCAAGTGCATGACCAAGCAGCTGAGGGAAGGAAGGGTCCATTCTAACTCATATTTTCAGGGTACAGTCCATCACAGCAGGCATGTTAGGACAAGGGGAGCTTGATGTGGCTCATCACACTGTGACTGCAGTCAGGAAGCAGAGAGCCATGAATGTGAGTACTTAGCTTGCTTTCTCTTCTGTACTGTGTGGGGCACCAGCCCAGAGGATGGTAACTGTAGAGTTAGGCTGGGTCTCCCCACCCCGGCTATCTAGGTAAACAGACATGCTTGTCATTTTAATGACTCTGTGTGGTGATTTGAATAGGAACGACCCCCACAGACTCATGTGTTTGAATACTTGGTGCTGCATGAATACTGAATGGTCTTATAATAAAAACCTGGAGCCAGATATCAGGGTGAAAGCTGAAAGATCAGAGAAGCAAAGCAAACCACAACTACCACCTCTTACCTCACCAACTCTTCAGCCTGAGAGAGCCTCTGCAAGAGAGGGAATTCCTGTCTCCTCTGCCTTATATTCCTTTCTCTGCCCAGCTATATCACTTCCTGTCTCCATCTTCCTAGTGCTGGGATTAAAGGTGTGTGATCCCAAGTGCTGGAATTAAAGGTGTGGCCCTCACTGCCTGGCTGTTTCTCTTTTAGACTGGATTAACCTCATGTAGCCCAGTGTGGCCTTCAATTCACAGAAATCCAGATGGATCTCTGCCTCTGCTTCATGAGTGCTAGGATTAAAGGTGTGTGCCACCACTGCCTGACCTCTGTGGCTAACTCTGTGGCTGGCTCTGTCCTCTGATCTTCAGGCAAGCTTTACTTCTTAGATTACAAATATATTACCACAACTTGGCCCACAGGGAGTGGCACTATTAGGAGGTATGGCCTTGTTGGAGTAGGTGTGACCTTGTTAGAGGAAGTGTGTCACAGTGGCCACTTGAGGTCTCAGATGCTTAAACCAGGCTCAGTGGCTCACAGTTCTTTTCCTGCTGCCTGTGGTTCAAGATGTAGAATTCTCAGTTCCTTCTCCAGCACCACGTCTGCCTGTGCACTGCCATGTCCCACCATGATGATAATGGACTAAACCTCTGAAACTGTAAGCCAGCCCCAATGAAATGTTTTCCTTTATAAGAGTTGCCATGGTCATAGTGTCTCTACAGCAGTCGAAACCCTAACTAAGACACTCTGGACCCTGCTAAGTGGACAGTCATTGTTAACCATCACACTTGGCATGCAAAAGCTATTGCTAGAGCCAGATGTTATGGTGGCTCCCACTTATAACTCTAGCACTCAGGAGTCTGAGGCAGGAGGATTTCCACGATTTCAAGGCCAGCCTGGACAGCGTGAGTTTCAGATCAGCTAGGGCTACAGAGCAAAACCTTTGTCTTAACCAAATAAACAAAAGATGAAGAAGCAATTTTCTTTCTTTCTGACCATTTATTTCCCAGGTATACAGAATGTGCTGTGGTCATATTCTCCCCCACGATCCTCTCCCCCTCCCACTCCTGAGAGCCCTTTTTTCCCAACTGGTCCTTGGCCTATTTTATAGCTTACTCTTGTTTCTATTTATTTATTATTATTGTGTGTGCGTGTGTGTATGTGTGTGAGAAAGAGAGAGATGTATGTCATGGAGGCACCTTCCCTGTAAGTAACACATGTAGCAGCCTCAATGGCAGATGGCTGCATCCCAGCACTTGGAGTGCTGAGGTGGATCTATCGCATATTTGAGTCTAGCCTGCGCTAGACTCCTCTTTTTCAAGGGATGAGGAGTGTGGAAGTGTAGCACGAATCTCAAAAGGTTTATTAATAAAAACAAGCCTGGGGGGCTGGAGAGATGGCTCAGAGGTTAAGAGCACTGACTGCTCTTCCAGAGGTCCTGAGTTCAATTCCCAGCAACCACATGGTGGCTCACAACCATCTGTAACGAGATCTGATGCCCTCTTCTGGCCTGCAGTCACATATGCTGTATACATAATAAATAAATAAATCTTTAAAAAAAAAAAAAAAAAAACAAGCCTGGACTCAGATATTGGGGTGAACGCTGAAAGATCAGAGAGACAGAACAGGCCACAGCTAACCTCTCCTCACCAACTTCTCAGCCAATCCTGTTTCCTCGGACTGGAAGCCTCTGAGTCCTCATGCGAATGGATCTCAGCTGAACTGCTGCTCAAAAGCCTAAAAGCTTAAAAAGCTTCTAGTTCCTTAATATACCTTTCTGCTTCCTGCCATCACTTCCTGGGATTAAAGGCGTGTGTCTTTCCCAAGCAAGACATGAGATTTCAAGTGCTGGGATTAAAGGTGTGAGTCACCACGCCTGCTTGTTTCCAGTGTGGCTTTAAACTCACAGAGATCAGGATGGATCTCTGCCTCCAGGAGGCTGGGATTAAAGGTGTGAGTGCCACCATTTTCTGGCCTCTATCTAGTGGCTGTTCTGCTCTCTGACCCAGATAAGTTTATTAGGGTACACGATATATTGGGGGAGACAATATCACCACAGGGAAGCAACACTAGGAAAATCTGTTGGAAAGTTAGCTCTCCTGTTATTTAACATATTTATTAAAGAATACCTAGACATCGAAGCTCCCCAGCTGAGGCAGTATGAATATGTCCTCAGAGTAACAATAACAAATGACCTTCTGCTCTCTAGGTAGCCAACCTCTGTGTCCACAGCCAGACACACGTGAGTGGTGGAAACCCACTATGGGTTGACTCTGTGGGCCAAGTATGAGCTCCCAAACTTCAAAACCCCCTAACAATCGTAAGCACAGACCTTCGATGAACGCTTGTTGTAATCACAACACTTTATTGTCACGAGTAGAGGTTAAAGGAGGCAGAAGAACCCGCCGCTTTTGACCTCAGTGTCCCAGAGCCTCTGCATTATTTTTCATCTTAAAAGAGGCAAACGTAAATGTAAATGGTTTTCTGGAAGAAAATGGTTGGCTAATCTAATTTTGCTTCTCTGTGAAATCTCCCTAAAATGTGAATAAGGAGATTTTCTTTGGAAGGCATGAAGCCACATGAAAGAGAATACAAGAGTGCCTGACCTCTGGAAACTGCAAAGCAGACTGGCGGCCGACGGAGCTGTACACTCAATAAGTGGTGCAAAGGGGAGCCTGATCAATGAGGAAGCTAAATACAGCGGATTAGGGGAGAGCTGTTTCGGCAGGCTGCATCTCCCTGTCTCCGCTCACACTGCACCGTTCTGGACAATCAGCCCTCCCGCTTCCTTGGTCTAATGGTTTGTTCTCCTGAGTAAGTTTATTCTCATGGGCCTCGGGCTGCAGGGCAGAAGACACTATTGAAGATGTGCACATTGTTTATCAACCCAGCACAGGAACAGTGATGGCTATTCGGCGCTAAAAGCTCTTATCCTTCCCTCATCTGGCTCCCAGAATGCCAGCGCCTGACCGACTTTGGAGAAGGGAAGAGTTTGTTGGAAATGTATCAGCCCAGGAAGAAGGACATTTAAACGCTGAGCTCAGAAGAGTGCCAAAGTGAACAACGAGCCCGTGTGTGCTCAGAGCAGTCAAGGCAATGGCAGTCCATGTGGTTTCTTTCAATCCCTTAGTCTTTGGTTTTTGGCTAGCCACTTCATCTATTTATTAATTTTTTATAATTTATTCTTCTCTCATACATTACACCCTGACTGAAGTTTCCTCTCCCTCCTCTCCTCCCTGCCGCTTCCCCTCTCCTCTCTCCCCCAGATCCACTCCCCCTCCATTTCTCTTCAGAAAAGGGCTGGTCTCCCAGTGATATTAACCAAGCACAGCGTATCAACTTGCAATAAGACCTCGCACCTCCTTCTTGTGGTGTCCTTGACCCCTCTGGCTCCTACAACCCTTCCTCCCCCTCTTCCGCAGATCAATCCCTTGTTTTGAATCATAAACACAGAAGAAAACACAGCAGATATTTGAGGAGGACTCAGCACGGAAAACAGAAACCAAATCAGTAACTACAACAAAGCATTTTTGAGGAAATAAAAACTATATAAAAAGCCAGGGTGGTGGTGGTGCACGCCTTTAATCTCAGCACTTGGGAGGCAGAGGCAGGCGGGTCTCTATGACTTCAAGGCCAGCCTGGTCTACATAGTTCTGGGACAGCCAGGGTTACACAAAGAAACCTTGTCTTGAAAAACAAATAAACAAACAAACTATATATATATATATATATATATATATATATATATATATATATATATCCAACAGGCTGTTGTTGTTGTCCTTGGACAAATCAGAAAGCAGATACTACACAAAAAGGAAAATTTAGATAATAAAAAGAATTCTTGAAAGTTTAAAGAAAAAAAAACTGGAGTTAAAAACTCAACAGAGGAATTGGAAGGTAAAGTTCAAAAAAGGTCTAAAAATACAGTCAAAAAAAAAGGATGAAGGAAAACGGAAGGGAAGATTTGAGGGAAATAAGTGGAGAAGACACACAGGCCCACCATTTGAGCGGGCACTCCAGCAGGAACACACAGGAAACTGTGGGAAAATCATCAGTGAGCAAGTCAACCAAAGCTCCGCAGGTGGGTGCTGCAGCAATAGCTCAGTGGTTAAGAGCACTCAGTTCAGTTCCCAGCAACCACATGGTGGCTCACAACCATCTGAAATGAGATCTGGTGCCCCCTTCTGGCCTGCAGGCATACATGCAGACAGGACACTGTATATGTAATAAATAAATCTTACCAAAAAAAAAAAAAAATACACGGAGATTTAAAAAGAGAGAGAGAGAGTTTCATTCACAGAAAATGGTCTACAAAGTGAGTTATAGGACAGTCAGGCTTACAAAATGAGACCCTGCCTCAAAAAATTAAGATCAAATGAAAAGAATTTAAAAAAAAAAAAAAAAAAAAAACTCTACAAGTGGAAAAGAGGAGTTACCAGATGGGAGGAAGCCACCAAGTGCCCCCAGAAAACAACTTCAAAGTCATCACTGAGGTGGTAAACCACAGAGGATCCATGGAAATTCCAAGGGGATAAAACAGTTACTTAGGAATCATAGCGCCTTCAGATTTCTCACCTGCAGAAAGACAAAGGAGACAGAAGTCCTTAAGAAAACTCTAGATTCAGTCAGACCATCAAATGTATGAGATGAGAGAATAAAGACATTGTGGTCGGTCCCAGCACTCACAAGGGTGTGTCTGAAGGATTGCGAGTTGAGGCCAGCTTGGCCTACACAGTGAGTTTAAGACAAGCCTAGACCACACTGTTGAGACCCCTCCCCCCCCCCCCCGACACACACACATACAGAGAGAGAGAGAGAGAGAGAGAGACATAATAAAGCAAAACAAACACGCAGCAGTAGTTGCCTATGAAGCTATCCTTCCGCCAAAATGAAAAATAAATAAATAAGAATGAGGAAACATGGTTTATTGAGCAGTTTGTTCTGCTTTCAACCCTGTGTGGGAAGAAGGCTGACTCTACAGGATACATGAATCACATGCCTAGTGACTGTTCAGCCACCAGCAAGAGATTCAAAACCAGTGGGTCAACGACAGCCTGGGCAGTGTGGGATTACAAGACTCAAGAGGTACTCGGTCCAGCGTTCATTTCTCCTACAGCGTGCTGGCCCACACCCTCCCTCCCATCCTCCCTTCTCCTGTCCCTCCCTCCCTCCTTCCCTCCCTCCCTCCCTCCCTCCCTCCCTCCCTCCCTCCCTCCCTCCCTCCTTCCTTTCCTATCTGCCCCTTTTCCTCCCTCCCTTGTTTCTCACTAGATCTCCTCCTCCTCCTCCTCCTCCTCCTCCTCCTCCTCCTCCTCCTCCTCCTTCTTCTTCTTCTTCTTCTTGCTATTCCTCTTCTTCCTATCTTTCAATGAACATCTTTTAAAGTTGCCTCCAGAACCACCTGCTTGTTCAGCAGGTAAAGGCACTTGCTAAGTCTGATGACCTGAATTCGATCCCTGAGACCCACATGGTAGAAAGAGGGAACACTCTCACAAGTTGTCCCGACTTTCACACACAAGCAACACATATGAAGAAATAGATTAGTCCACGTTATTTCTAGGGCTCGGGATGTACCTTAGTGGCAGAATGCTAGCCCAGCATGTGTGAGACCCTAGACCCAATCCCTAGCACTGAAAATGAAACAGAATAACAAAGACGTCTCCAACAACAAGCTTCCCCATAAAAAGGACAATTATGTCAAAAAAGCTAGACAATACGCCATGTATGGAAACCATGTGGGCTGTGGGGTTAAAAACAACGTGTTCAAATCCTAGCTTTGGCCCACAGTGGTACCCTCACTCTAGAACAAGGAATATAAAGAGCACTGCATCCACCTTGAGGATGGATATATAAATTGTGATAACAAACGTCAGAGCCTCAGGTTAGTGAGTCACGGATTGAACTTTCAATAATTGGTACATACACTGAGAATAAATAAAAACAACATCTACTTGAGGAGAGACAGCAATTAGATTACTTCCAGACTTCACAAACATAACCCAAAATATTGCTATGTGGCCTCTGGAGAAGACAGGACTGGCCCCTGTTCCTTAGCCCATCATAAGTCTGCACATTGTACCCTGGAAGAGACACTAATTTGAGCAAGGAAATGTAAGTTGTATTGACATATATTCCTTCTGTGTGAAAGCTTAAAGAGGCCATGTAAATTTTCATTTAGCTTTGGAAGTACTGGTGAGCCCATATCTTTGAATTAGCTGCTTCTGATCTTTTATTTGTTTGTTTGTTTATTTGTTTGTTTGTTTGTTTATGGACAAGGTCTCACAATGCATCCCTGGCCTGGAACTCATAGACCAGGCTGGCCTCAAGCACACAGAGATCTGCCTGCCTCTCCCTCCCAGGTGCCGTAATTAAAGGCACAGGTATCTCAATGCTGCACACACACACACACACACACACACACACACACACACACACACACCAATTGTGGTTGCTTTTGCTATACAGCAGCTCTACAAATGGGCTCACTTTGTGGCTATCGACAACTTGAAGTGTGGCTACCAAGATGAATACATCGAAATCTTAATTTAACTTAAAACTAAAGCAACATTTGGGTAAACATATAACTCATTCTGTTTTATCGTATAAGAACTACTATTTTGCTATGGTGCAAGTCTAATTTCTCATAATATTCATAAACATGTGATCAGTGTAGCCAGTGTCGACGGGCTGATTCAGTTTGATGTTTTTCTATGTACTTAGGTTGTACTATGATATATATATTTGACTATTGTGCTGCTTAGTTTTTGGTCAATTTGACAATGTCATCTGAGGAGAAGGAGCCTCACTTGAGAAGATGCCTCAGTCAGATTGGCCTGTAGACCAGCCTGTGGGAGCATATTTTTAGTTAATGATGGCTATGGGAGCCAATTGTAAGTGAAGCCAGCCCTGGGCAGCTGGTCCTGGCTTGTACAAAACAATCAAGCTGAGCAGTTCACAGGGAGCAAGCCGGTGAGCAGCCCTCCTCCATGGCCTCTGCTCCAGTTGCTGCATTCAGGGTCCCACCCTGAATTCCCTCACCAAAGGATAAGATGAAACAAGCTTTCCTTCCCAAGCTGCTTTTGGTCACGGTCTTCATCACAGCCATAGAAATCAAAGTAGGACAACTATTTTGGTCAAACAGCGTGAGTTGGAATGACACCTATTTAAACTTCAACTGAAGATTGGTTCCCTCTGCCCACCTCCGCTAAGCTTCGGTCTACTGCTAACTGTCCGCTCTGTTCCTATTCCCATGCCCCCTCCTTGCTGTCCTATGGCTGTCTTCTCTTTGGGGAGAGGGAGGCTCAAAAGGCTCATGAGACCCCTTAGGGACACCAAGACTCTGGAAGACGCCCCCCCTGCCCCGAGACTGGGGGAAGTGGCATGGCTGCCTGCAGAGCTGCGCAGGGGATGATGCAGCTTTTGTAAATCATCGTCCATGCTGAGGTGGACTTCCCAGGATTGCAGGTGCCCAGCTCATCCAGGTGCCTGTAACTGAGCATGCCCACGCTTCTCTATAGAACTCCAATAACAGCATTGTGAGATGTCTCAGGGGTAATAATTACTTGCTGCTCTTCTAGATGACCCAAGTTTAGTCCCAAGCGCCCAGGTCAGGAGTCCCACAACCACCTGTAATTCCACTTACCTTCCGTGGGCCTCCATGGGCACCCACAGACATGTGACACACACTCACATGGACACAAACAAAAAAATAAGGATAAATCTTTGTCAAAAGCATTTGAAAGGTAGAGAACTGCTAAAGAAATGGCACTTAGTGCTCTTGTATTCTTCCTCGGTGCTCACAATACAGTTGTGAAGGATTTGAGTACCATTAACTCCAACTCAGTCCTGTCCTGAAATGGAATAGATGTATGCTAAATACCTAGATTGGTATTTCTCACAGATACCACACTACATATTAACAGCCTCAATCGCCTAAATCTAAAACTCCAAAAGGAAGGACAACTAACCTTTGACTTAACCAGAAAGGTAACAATTTACATCAAAACGGAAATTATTCATAATGCAAGCTAATAATAACATCACACATTTAAACATGAGTTGAATTACAGAAGCCTTGAGTTATGATCAAATACGGTTATATAATCTGACTGAAAAGAATGTATACAAAACTGGAAGAACACTTTGTTAATATTGTTAGATATAATTGCTTTTGAAATAATGCCAAACATCCTCTGAAGTTCATGTTGGTAACAGTACGTTGGCTGCTAGTTAGTAAACTGACTTAACTTGGATTAATGTCATTTCTAAACTAATATGCTTTTGCTGCTTATTCATCCTTCTAAAAATGAATGACATTTGTCAACATGGATGCAAATGGTACTGGGATTTTTCTTTTTTTAATTTCACACAGCTAATTGGAAAGTTTTAAAGTGTGTGTGTGGGGGGGGGCTTGGGATAAAGCTTAGTTGGTAGAGCACATAAGGATTATAAGTACAAGGTCCTCCTCTGCCACATGGGAGTCAAAGTCAGCTTGTCCAGATAAATAAACAAATAAGTAAATAGCAGAATGAATGAGAGGGGAAGAACTTGGGCATTAAACCCACCTTTAATGAAATACATATCATGTATTTCCAATTAAAATCTGTTCGAAATGAGATGAGCTATAAGAGTGAGACTTCGAATGTTTATTATAAAAGTATAGAATATTTCAACAAAAATGTTATTTTACAGTTATGTGAAATTGTAACATTTTCGATATATGGGTAAAATGTGTTACTAATTTCACTTGTTTTTTATATTTCAATGTGACTGACAGAAAATGCTATTATGGGAATCATTTTGTTTCTGCTGGATGAAACCCTGACTTGAGTGTTACCCTTTGTTAGTTAGCAACTATCTTCTGCTCTGTTTAAGTTTCTAGTATCCTTTGATGAACAAGAACCTCAATACTAATGTAGATAAATTGTAAGGTTTTTCACTCACCATTTGTGATGTGTGGCTTAAACTTCACAAAGATATTATTTTCTTCAACTGGCTCTGAGTCTTTCCTTCTCTCATTCACATTTTTCATTCATTTGGATTCCATCTTCATGTAGGAGATGGCCAACAGCCTGTTCTTTGAGTAATGAGTTAGTTGTCTCAATATCATATATCAAACAAAGCATTTCTTACTACTTTGTTTATTTACCATATATCAAGCTCCATTACACAGATCTGGATTTTCCATTTTATTCCATTGCCTGTTTCTACATAATATTCCCTTATAACTAATAGTTCCAACTATTCCTCTATTTTATGCTGACATAAACATAACCACTAAAATATCCTACCCAAAGAGGTCTATACTTTCTTCATCTGCTACATGGGTCTAGCTTTTTAGGTAGCATAACACCTTTTCCTAAGAGTGTTCTTCTTACTGCTATGGATATCGCTCTGTATAAATAAAATGCTGATTGGCCAGTAGCCAGGAGGAAGTATAGGCGGGACAAGCAGAGAAGAGAATTCTGGGAACAGGAAGGCTGAGTCAGAAGACACTGCCAGACACTGCCATGAATACCAACATGTGAGATACTGGTAAGCCATGAGCCGTGTGGCAAAGTATAGATTAATAGAAATGGGTTAATTTAAGATAGAAGAACTAGATAACAAGAAGCCTGCCACGGCCATACAGTTTGTAAGCAATATAAGTCTCTGTGTGTTTACTCAGTTGGGTCTGAGTGGCTGCGGGACTGGCGGGTGAGAGAGATTTGTCCTGACCGTGGGCCAGGCAGGATTGGAGAAAACTTCAGCTACACCATGATAGAGTGACGTCTGCTTTGCTCACATCTGATGCATTCTGTGGGAGTGAGCAAACCTCTGCTGGGTACCTGCTGTCACATCTACCTCCCACGTCAGAGTGTTCTGCCTTCCGGTAGGAAGTGTCAACTGAAGACAAAAGGCACAGTTTAAGAACCATCCACTCTGGGAGACTGAGGCATTACAATTGCCTCCAGTTGTGGATGACATAGTTTGTTTCCGGCTAGCCTGAGCCGTAGCTTATGCTGTGAGATCCTCTCCTTCTCTCCTCACCAGCCCCCATCCAAAAAAAAAAGAACCACAACTAAGACAGCTCTGTGTATTAAGGGAACCAGGGTTAGGCTCTCCAAGGAGAAGGGCTCAACTCCATTTTCCTTCCTCTTTGCTTTACTCCACTCATGAGCCAGTCTCCTGTAGGTGACAGGTCTACTAGCACCTGCAGGGAAGGGCCTGTATCTCCTGGGGACCGTCCTTGGCTTCTTTCCCGAGTCTCCACTGAATTCTGTTACCTGTCCGCCAAGCAGCCCCACACTGTTCCCCTTCGTTCCTTATGCAACGTTGGCTTCTCCTGGCTGCTGCTAAGGAACCACAACACACTCCTCTTCCTCTGGGTAGGTCTGCTTATACCTCCTGTCATGTCACACGACACAGCCACTCTGTGTTTGTTTTGGTCTGGCTTTGATTGAGCACTTACGGTAAATCTAAAATTAGAAGTGTTTAAAAATGACGTTTCCCCTACGTGTGGTAGCGTATAATAGGTAAGGCTGAAAATTAGGACTGGAAAAAACATCTAGAAAAAACAACAACAAAACGCTGGCACTGGCTGTCAACTCTAGGAGGAATGGAAAGAACTTGGGGTAGGAAAATTGTAGTGAATGGTCAAGGCTTTAGGGATTCCTCACTTTTTTTTTTTTTGTTTGTTTGTTTGTTTTTTGTTTTTGTTTTTCAAGACAGGGTTTCTCTGTGTAGCTTTGCGCCTTTCCTGGAGCTCACTTGGTAGCCCAGGCTGGCCTCGAACTCACAGAGATTCGCCTGGCTCTGCCTCCCAAGTGCTGGGATTAAAGGCGTGGGCCACCAACGCCCGGCGGGATTCCTCACTTTTTTGGACAGGAGAATGATGGACTCAAAGCCAGACAGAGCAGAAAGTCCCTTGAGAGCCTGCAGCCAGGCTGAGGGAGTGGAGGTTGGGTCTGGAGCCGCACAAAGAATTAACAAGACTAGTTTGCTTTATTATTTTTGTTTGTTTGTTTGTTTACTTTACACAGGGTTTCTCTACACATCCCTGGCTGTCCTGGAACTCACTATGTAGACCAGGCTGGCCTCAAATTCACAGAGATCCACGTGCTAGGATCAAAGGCATGGTGCACCCAGCTCCGGTTTTCTTTTTTCTTTTTTTAAGTTAATAAACTGGGTGTGGTGGTGAATGTCTTTAATCACAATACCCAGGAGGCAGAGGCTTGAGGATCTCTGTAAGTTCAAGGCCAGCTTGGTCTACATAGTGAGTTCCTACTATATAGACCAGTTAGGGCTATATAGTGAAGCCCTGTTTTAAAAAGAGAAAAGTAAAAAACATGAATAAATTATTATTAGGTAATTTTTATTTGGAGTTGGAGTGTGGGAGCCTGCCGACAGTCAGCTGGGTAGCTGGGTAGAGGCATGCAGATTGTAGAGACAATGAAGAAGGCAGAAAAGAGTCGAGAGGTCTGCCGGTCAATGCCGGACAGCCCTGAGTTTATTTCACAGCCAGTTATATACAGTCTTGAAGGACAGAGCTAGAACAATGCACAGCACAGGCATTCAACCACTGTCTATGCCGTCCTTGCGTCAAAGAGCAGGCAGTTTCAATTTCTATCTCGATGTGCCTCCGGTTGGCATCAGTAGCCTGTGTCTAGCTAGATAGTATGTTCCTTCCTGTGGGCTAATCAGGACTTTCTCACAGCCCTGGAGCAAGCAAGCTTGAACTCTATTGACTCAGAATAGACTTCAGATTCAAACTGGGAAACTGAGTCAGTTATGGGCTCCCGCATTGGAGTTGGGAGACACTAAAGTAGTGGGTGGGGATGAAAGCACAGGGAATTGCCAGCTGGGAGAGCCAAGGTTGTCTTTGTCTTGTGTATTATCAGCCCCTGGCACCGCCCTGGTTAAAAATACACAGACAGCCGGGCGTTGGTGGCGCACGCCTTTAATCCCAGCACTCAGGAGGCAGAGCCAGGCGGATCTCTGTGAGTTCGAGGCCAGCCTGGGCTACCAAGTGAGCTCCAGGAAAGGCGCAAAGCTACACAGAGAAACCCTGTCTCGAAAAACCAAAAAAAAAAAAAAAAAAAAATACACAGACAAACAAAACCTCAAGTGCTTAAGAATAGGTGGCCAAATGAAGAACTGAATAGATTAAAGTTTGAAGAAGTTAGAGTCTGAGCTCACAAGGACTTCAGAAATGCTACAGATCTGCAAGCCCTATGAGAAAGACTCCTATACATTCAGTTAAACTCAGTTTTCCCTTAAACACAAACTCTGCTCTGCATTGCCCTTGGGAAAGATAAAATACATAGTAGTCTCTCTACTCTTCTACTCTTTCAGAGCACGCCCATTCTACCTGTAAATGGGGGACATTGGAGCATTAATAACGGTAACATAAGATCGAAGATACTATATGGCAAAAAAATAGGCAAAACAAGCTGGACTTGACAGCAGACACCTGCAGGACTTGGGAGGGTAAAGCAGGAGGAATGCCATGAATTCAAGGCTAGTCCAGGCTAAAAAGTGAGTGCCAGGTCTGCCTGGGTCTCAAAGTGAGGTTGTCTCAAAAAATAGAAAAGAAAACGAAAGTAGGCAAAACAAGTGTAAGAGAAATCTTAGAAAAGCCAAGTCTTATTGAGTGAAAAAATCACCAGCTCTGATGACAGAGCACTGAAAATAGGCCTTGAGGGGCTGGTGGACTTCCCAGACTCAGATACATCACTGGAAACAAACAGCATCAAGCACAGCAGGAAGGGGAAGGATGGAAGAACAGGACATGCTCAGGAAGACGGTGAGATCCTACTAATAGTGTCCGGTGCTGGTGGGATGGCTCGGGTCCAGGCACTTGCTGCCAAGCCTGATGACCCGAGTTCAATCCCCAGGACCCACATGCAAGGAAGTAACTGATTCCAAAAACATATACCCTGACCTCTACACTAAATAAATACATGTAATAAAAAATATTTTTGAAAAGAGACCTTGAATGCCAGGGATGATGGTCAATATAAACAGGTCTAGAATCACTGGAAAGACGATCCCTCTGGCCGTGTCTGTGAGGAAATATCTAGATTGAGTTCATTAAGATGGAGAGACCCACTGGAAATGTGAGCAGTACCATGTTATGGACTGGGATTTGAAAAAGAAAGAAAGACAGAGAGAGAGAGAGAGAGAGAGGGGAAGAAAGGAAGAAGGAGAGAAAGAAAGAAAGAAAGAAAGAAAGAAAGAAAGAAAGAAAGAAAGAAAGAAAGAAAGAAAGAGAGAAAGGAAGGAAGGAAGAAAGAAAGAAAGAAAGAAAGAAAGAAAGAAAGAAAGAAAGAAAGAAAGAAAGAGAGAAAGAAGAAAGAGAGAAAGAAAGAAAGAAAAAGAAAAAAAGAAAGAGAAAGAGAGAGAGAAAGAAAGAAAGACAGACAGACAGAAAGAAAGAGAAAGAAAGAAAGGAAGAAAGAAAGAAAAAGGCACCTGAGCATCAGCATTCATCTCCCTCTGCTTCCTTGTAGTCAGACATTTCTCTCCCACCTGCTTATTTCCAAATAATTACTCTGAAATTTATTTTAATTGTAAATGCTCGGCCAATAGCGCAGGCTTGTTACTAGCTAACTCTTACACTAAATTAATCCATAATTCTTATATATGTTTAGTCACGTGGCTTAGTACCCTTTCTCAGTACAACATTCTCATTATGCTTCTCTGCATTTGCCAGCAACTCTCTTGACTCCACCCTTCTCCTTCCCATCATCCTTAGTTTGGTCATCCCATTTATACTTCCTGCCTGGCCACTGGCCAATAAGTGTTTTATTAGTCCAATTCAAGTGGCAAATCTCTACAGTATACAAGGATTATTCCACAGCACTTCCTGGTTGAGGAGGCAAAGTGACCAGCTGCCTCAAGCTCCTGCCACTGTGACTTTACACCATGATGAACCACACCCTCTGTCTTAGGGTTTCTATTACTGCGATAAAACACCATGATCAAAAGCAACTTGGGACACAAATAGTTTCTTTCATTTTATAGTACATCATCCAGGGAAGTCAGGCCAGGAACTCAAGACAGGAACCTGAAGGCAGGAGCTGATGCAGAGACCATGGAGGAGTGCTGCTTACTGGCTTGCTCCTCATGGCTTGCTCAGCCTGCTTTTTTACATACCCTAGGGCCATCTGTCCAGGCGTGTCCCTACCCACAATGGGCTGGGACCTCTCATATCAATCACCAATTAATGAAAAAGATGCCTCATAGGCTTGCCGACTGACCTTTTATAAATTAGGAGGCATTTTCTAAATTAAGATGGACTCTTTCCAAATGTCTAGGCTTGTGTCAAGTTGACAAAATCAAGCAGGACACTGAACTGTGAGTCGGAACAAATCCTTCCTTCCTTAAACTGCCTGTCAAGTATTGTCCCCAAAACAAGGAAAGAAACTAATATTCCCAGCTAATAGGAGTCTGTGGTTAATTCTAAGTTTGGGAGGTCACCTAAGGTTTCTGAATGACAGTCACATAGTTAAAAACCGTTGGGGGAAATGAGTTTGCCAGTTTTGTATGACATTGCCACACAAAACAGCGAGGAGCAGCAGCCTGGGCTCCCGTAGGATCTGACAGGAGATTCAGAATCTCAGGCCCGCTCCACACCCACCGTCCCTGACCTAGGAGTGAGCATGAACTCCAGAAGACACTCTTGTGTAGGATGCTGTGGAGGAGAAACACCTGACCTGAGGAGATGCATGACAGGACTAAGAAAGGTACACGGAGATCATACTGTGGAGTCCTGGAGACTGTGAGAAAGGCCAGAAAGTGTGGTCACAAAAGACCCAGGACTCAGGCTTCTGTCACACTCCTTTTCCTGATCCCGCTCTCTTGTCCATAAGTCATTGTTTCTTCCTGTCTCTCCTCTTCATCAGCAAGCACTGATTGTCTCGGCTGCCCCGCCAGCAGGTAAGAAACGTTCTGAAGGAGGCGGGTCCCAGCCTGGGTGGCCTCCGTGGGCTGGAATAAAGAAGTCACTGCAGGGACAGGAGGGGGAAGAAAGGGGAAAGCACCTGATCTTGGGTATCAAGAGCTTCCCTCTGAGGTGAACGGGAATCGCACAGGTGTGTGTGTGTGTGTGTGTGTGTGTGTGTACAGCGTGTGCAAACGGCTCTTCATCAGCGTTTAATCTTCAGCTTCAAGAAAATCCAGAAGTCTCAGAAAGGGGGAAAGTAAACAGCTGAGTGCTGTGACTCATTTACACTTCAAATATACTTTGAATCGGTTATTCCTCAATTAATCAAATAGCTGGTGCATCCCTAAAGTAGTATAAAGTGACACACTGTGTGAAATCAATTTTTCTTTCCAAAATCATTAAATCCAGTAGCGTGTGACTCTATCCCCACTAATTCTGGTACCCATCCTTTCATCCTCCATTAACTTTGGCACGCCTAACAGGCTGTCAGGAATAATTTCCCAGGACGTAAATAATTCAGAAATTAAAAATTAATAAATAATAACAGAGAACTACTGGGAAATAGGCTGGGTCAATTAGTGCGCTCCACATTCTGTTTCTTCGCAGCAGGGGGGACAGCCACATTCGTTACTTGAATCTTTCCTTCGATTCTGAGCTCTGATTTACAGCTCTTCATTATTGGATCCAGTCAGACGCAATTACCTCCATCACTATCTCGGCTGCTAACTTCAAAGAAATGAGCGCTTGCTCGGCTGCTTTTTTTCTCCTTGCAGCAGGCTCAGCTTGACATCCCTGGAATTTCTTCCACACAGACTAATTAATAAGTCTTCCACTTATCATATTCACTTCTCTCCTTTGATGTGCTACCTTAGTCAATCATCCCATTTAATTAGAATTGCAATGATAACTTTACTTATCTTGTGGCTAGATGTAAATTAAAATAACAGGATTTTAATTCTCTCTTGGATGAGGTTATGACATTTCGGAAGAAAAAGTTTCAACACAAACATGACATTATGTACTTCTTAATGTGGGGGTGGAGGAGCATCCTGCAAAATTATTTGCCCTTTGTAACAAAATAGGATGACTGTTGGGCGAGCAACAGTGGAAATAAATGCATTAGCATCTTCTCCAGCATCGTCTCACAAGTCTTTCCCATGAAAACAACTACCCTGCTTTCCATAAAAAAAAAAAAAAAAATTAGGTAAAGACACAGGTCTTGTTTTTCTCAAAAGCAGTGTCTATGTTTCCAGGAGAAACGTAACCTCAGAAAACCAAGGCTCTGACCCACCAACACCTTTCTCCCTTGCTTACCATTTCTGTGACTCCACTGTTTTCCAACTTGATACATCCCATGGTGCTTCCTTTAGATGCTTCAAAAATGCCACAAGGAAATAAAACAGAAATATCTGTAACAAGACATGATCATGAAGTGTGAAGCTGGGCAGTCAGAGAGACCAGAAAGGAATAATCCCTTTCTAGAAAACAAGGCTAAGGCCAGAATTCATAGAGCACCTACTATGTGCCAGCCTCAGTCTGTGCCGCACCTCTCGTTCTCACAGGATGTCCACAATATAATAGTTCCCACATGACAGATACGGAGACAATCTGTGAGGTTAATTGCTTTCCCAAGGACACAGAGGCAGTCCATGAAGAGGTCGAAATCAAAGAAACAGCATGAGAAAAACACAGTCAAAGCCACTGAGCACATACGTTGGAGCCTTCCATGGTCTGCTTCCAACTCTTGGCTAAGTTCCCGCGCTCTCTAGTAGGTTAAGCCAGCTGAAAGAAATCCCCTGGCGTTAACTCACTGCCAGGGTTTAGTGCACACCTCTTACGCCTTTTTAATAATACACATTTGCTTAATATATTTCCAATGGTTTAGAGACCTGGGCAAAAATTTGGCATTGTGACATGGTTTTGAAATAGTCACGTGATTTCAACTAGCACACTTCCATTTCCTTTACATAACAAGTAGAGGGAAAAAAATATAAACAGTAGTCTGTGTGTATACACACATACACGCTTTGGAACATGAACATACAGTTTTCTCAAACTGTTTTCCTCCAGGAATGAAAATTTTAGTCGCATCGTTTGTTTTTTGGTTTTTGGGTTTTTTTTTTGTTGTTGTTGTTTTTTGTTTTTTGTTTTTTTAGTTACTAACAATAGGAACATGATGGTGAGCTTCCCGTAACTCTTCTATCCTTGTTCTTCCAGCCACCCCCACCCCCACCCCCACCCCCACTCTCCGAGACCATATCCAGCCAGACAACAAACAGAGGTTAGAGCGACCAACAGAAACCTTATTTCATTAGCAAGAGATGAAACCACTGTACCGACGCTGTTTTGAAGCTAACCTTTGGGGGATTTAATACAGTTGTTCTCTGACAATAGAACTTGGTTCATTTGCTACTTAAGACATGATTATTTAAATTAAAGCTAATTGGTTTCCTTACTCCCCTTTAGGGCTTTAGGCTCAGAAACATTTCTATTAGGAAAATCTAATTTGTTCTCAAATTCCTATTTCTAAAACTTAGGATGTTAAATGCTGTGGTATTTTAACCCTTTGGAGGGAAAATGATCCCTAAATTCTGGTACACACTAACCAAGCTGATTGCGTTGAAGACATAGTAACATTTTCAGAGAAGGGCCTGAGAGGGGTCAAGAGTGAAGCCTGCAGTGGAAGTACAATGACCAATGGTCTCTATGAGTGTTCAAAGATCGGGCCTCTTCTTGATAATTCAATTTTTGTTTTTTCGAGACAGATATTCTCTTTGTAAAGGCCCTGGCTGCCCTGGAACTCGCTCTGTAGACCAGGCTGGCCTGGAAATGACAGAGATCAGCCTGGCTTTGCTGGGATTAAAGGTGTGTGCCACCACCACCCGGCTATTTAAGTTCTTTTAATGAGAACCAGATAGAAAATGTGACAAGAGCTGATTGACAGGTTAGGCTCAATAATGCGGAGCGGTTGGAATGCTGCAAATTCAGACCCGAATTATTTTAGGGCATCTTCAGCTCCCTTAATGGCCATTTATTGTCCTTCTCTGTAACTGACCTATCATCTTTGTGACCACTGGGTAAACCTTCTGGAAAGTACAAATAGACCCCCAGGATCCACCACCCAAAGGCCTAAGAATACTGTCAGGTAGCATCGGAGGCCTACAAGTCTTTCCGACATGCTGTAACCTGCCTGCCCAATGTGCCAACCAATGTATTAAAAAGAGTGTCTTATGGGTTTCTGTGTTCTGTTACTATCAAAAGCTCTTGTGACTGCTAGTTCAATGGAATGTGAACATTTGTAGAAACCTAAGTCCACGTTCTTGGGCCATGGGCACTCATATTCGGCTCCACACCAAACCATCTCTTCATCCTTTGAGGTGAGAGCTGTTTCTTTCATTGACATGCTCAATATAAGTCTTTAAATGAAGACATGTCAAAGCAAGTTCATCAAACTAATGACCTGTTTTAAATGTTTATACCCAATATATTCATGTTTCCAATGCATAAAATGTAATGCGGTCTTAGAATTGGTTACCCACAAACAACCACAGTTAATAAAATGCACAGCTCTGTGGTATGCTACATATGCTAGGCCTGTAACAG
This sequence comes from Peromyscus maniculatus bairdii, assembly GCF_049852395.1. NCBI lineage: Eukaryota > Metazoa > Chordata > Mammalia > Rodentia > Cricetidae > Peromyscus > Peromyscus maniculatus. The sequence continues at coordinate 110,498,863 of NC_134857.1, read as the reverse complement.
TGCAAAAGAAAAAAGGTTCTCTAGGTTCTCAGACCTTCCAATCTCCCTATCTCAATGAAGATAAACACAGTCCTACTTAGAAATGACATAAAAAAAAAATTGTATCTGAGGCTCGTTTCAAATAAAAGGCTCAGTTTCAAATGTTCCCTCCCACCTTGCCTTAATTGACTCCATCGCAACCCAGACATTCATTTAAAAATGAGTGTAGGCCAGATGGATATCCTATGCTTTTTACTCCACCAGGGACAGGTATTGTTGTGAGTTAGAGGTCAGCTTGGTCTATATACATCTGTTCAGAGGAAGTCTATGTAGCAATGAGAATAAAACATAAGCTGGGTAGTGGTGACACAGGATTTTAATCCCAGCACTTGGAAGGCAGAGGCAGGCGGATCTCTGAGTTCAAGGCCAGCCTGGTCTATGGAGGGAGTTCCAGGATAGCCAGGACTACACAGAGAAATTCTGTCTGGAAAAACCAAGTGATGATGATGATGATGATGAATCTTACAAGCATTAGGTTGAGCAAAAGAATTTAGGTGTCATCTATATAAAGTACAGAAATAAGAGAAAGCACACAGGAGTTAGAGTCAGTATTGTGTTGTCTTTGGAGGAAGAGGGAGAGAATACATTTGGAGTGTTGATCATATTGTCTTGATATGTGTGTTAAATTTAAGAATTTTTATGAAGTCACATACTTATTACTCATATAAACATTTAAAATTACTGCTTCTAAAGACTCTTAGAAGACAAGGCTGGAGAGATGGCTTAGCAGTTTCGAGCATTTGCTGCTCTTCCAGAGGACTGGGTTCAATTCCCAGCATCCACAAGGTGGCTCGCAACATCCCTGACTCCCATTCTAGGGGATTTGATGCCACCTTCTGGCCTTTGTGGGAACCAAATCTGCAGACAGTACAGACATACATGCAGACCAAACACCCATACCCTTAAAAGAAAATGGACCTAAAAAGGTTTTTAAATCTTTGTATAAATTATTAGAAGTTATAGAGGAATTTACTAAGATGACTGAAAGTAAATATACAACCAATTACATTTCTAAATATAAACAAAAAACTAGAATTAATAATTTAAAGGGTACCATTTGAAATAAAGTTATTAATTACAGAGAGTTAATAAAATGTGGAATGGATAAAACAAAGACATCATGACCAGTGGAACAGAATAAAAGCCAGATCACAGACCAGCAGATGTAGGTGGCCTTGGTTGAAGACAGAGATTACATATTATATTGGCTGCAGTAAAAATACAGTAATTGAAGCTGAAGACAGTTATACATGTTATCTTAGTTAAGGTTTCTATTGTTGTGAAGAGACACCATGACCATGGAAACTCTTATAAAGGAAAAACATTTGATTGTGGTGGCTTACATTTTCAGAGGTTTAGTCCACCATCATCATGGTGTGACATGGTAGCATGCAGGCAGACATAGTATTGGAGAAGTAGCCAAGTGTTCTACATCTTTGCTTGCAGGCAATAGGAAGTGGTGTGTCTCATTGGGTGTGCCTTGAGCATCCACGAGACCCCCCAAAGCCCGCCTCCACAGTGACGCACTTCCTCCAACAAAACCACACCTCCTAATAGTGCTAATCCCTTTGGGGGCCATTTTTCTTCAAACTACCTCAGGTGGAAAAAATGATATCCCTAGTCACTCTATATAGAAAGAAAGAACTCTAAATGAATCCATGAATAGGCTTTATTGTATTTTAAAAGGAGATCTCAGGATGGCCTCAAATTCATGCTCCTCCTACCTCAGGCTGCCAAATGCTATAATTGTAAGCATGTGGCTCCATACTTGGCTTCCATGAGGTATTACATTATTCACACACGCACGCACGCACGCACGCACATTTTATTCAACTGTAATGAAGAAAAAAGCTATAGTATTTGCAGGGACATAGGTGGAACTGGAGATTATATTAAGCAACATAAGCCAGACTCAGAAAGACAAATATAAGTTTTCTCTCATATGGTGTTAAAGGGAGGGGGCAGGAAAAGGTTATAAGGGGAAAAGAAAGTATTTCATGTTTCCTTTCATATGCAGAATCTAGATGTAGGGGGGTGTGTGTGTGCCTGTCATGAAAGCTTAAGTGAGTAGGAAGGGGGCCAACAAGAGGTAGGAGAGGAGGCAGGATGGTGGTGACACACAAATTTTATCCCAGCACTTGGGAGGCAAAGAGAGGGAGATCTCTGCGTTCAAAGCCAGCCTCATCTACAGTGTGAGTTCCAGGATAGCCAGAAAGAAGGAGTGTAGTTAGAACAAAAATTAGCAAAGTACAGTGACATACATATGAAATAGCAGAACGGACCTATTATTTTGTATGCTAACAAAAATTAATTTAAAAAGAAGGTATAAACGAAATTATCCAGAGATACAACAGTCAATCTGTATTTCTAAATCATGTGAAATGGACTTTTTAGTTTAAAGTAACTTGTCATACACAAATTAAACTGATGTCAAACCAAAAATGAAGAGATGGTGATGAAGATGTAGGTGAGGTTTTTGTTTGTTTGTTTGTTTGTTTGTTTTGTTTTCTTCCAGATGGTTTCTCTGTGTAGCCCTGGATTTCCTGGAACTCTGCTCTATAGACCAGGCTGCCTCTTGCTTCCTGAGTACTGGGATCAAAGGTGCGTGACACCACTGCCCAGCATAGGTGACTATTTTAAAGAGGTTATGAAATTTTTTTTTAAAAAATAAGACACAAACTGCACAAATTCCAAGAGTGTTGAATTTGATCCCATTAAAATAAACTTTTATCAAAAGCCCTTAAAAATTACATTTAAAAAAATGTTAAACCTCCAATGTCCACAGTCCAATTCAGGATAGTATTTTAGATTCACCTTTTAGTTTTATGAAAATTATAAAAATAATATTCAGAGAAATTAATGCCGAGACGAACAGAGAACTAAGCAAAGGAGATTAATAAAAGCAAATGAGGGTCTCTTGAGGATCTTACTAAGATTCCTGGATTTTCAAGCAAGACTGATCAATAAAAATGCAAATGCAGATTGAAAGAGAAGAAAACTCACACAGTAGGGTGAAGTATAACCTGGGGAAATCACAACAGCGAGACCATTTTCTACTGGGGCGGAGGGGCGTGCATAGAAATGTATTAACGTGCACTGTATAATGTTGTAAGAGCGCCCATCTCCCAGGGAACTCTGCCCAGCAAAGTCTCTCCAGAAATAAAGAGATAGGCTCTGAGGAAATGTATTCATTCAATCATTCATTCAAAAACTGTGCTTGTCTTTCTACACCAGCCCTTTATCTGATGCCTACCACAGAGAAAGAAGGGACTCCAGAGTTGGAAGAACAGAGACCACAGGCTAGAGAGCTATTTGAGAGCCAGGGAAGGATATAATCAGAACGGTTTACTAGTGTCTTGACAAAGATGGCAGTGATGTGGGGCTCTTCTTTAATGCCCAAGGAAAGCGTTCATTGCCTTTGACAATATGATGAAAACTAAGGACGCATAACGTAAGTGTTCACATAGACAACTGGAGGTTGCTGGCCCCCTGTGGTCCGCATCTTCATCTCGCAGACTAAACTTTACCACCCAAGTAAAGCCTCAAGTAGCTGTGTGCGCACAGTAATAAATTAACCACCGCTTACAGCGCACTTGCTCTCTGTGAGCCTTCTGTGTTAAGTGCTGCAACTTCAGGATGCCTTTGATCACAGCACTGCAAGGGTGCTTAGTAACGTTTTCCTTTGAGAGACTTCGGGACTCGCCCAAAACGAGATAGCTAGTAATTAGCAAATGCTCGTTTCAAAGTCTGTAAGGTGTGTGCTCGGCCTGAATGACCTCGGGGTTGAAACCACGAGGGGCCAGATCACCTTATGGTATGGGCCGTCAGTAGAAATTTAAACCCAGGTCTAACCACCCTAGCGTCCGTGTTTCCTTTTAGTGGCGTGGAGAGGGCTCCTCTGTCATTGCCTTTTGCGTCCAGAGCTGCGCTCCACCGAGATTTTCGCGTGACCTTCCTGCGCGCGGCTAGAGAACGAACAGGTCGCCTACCGAAGCCTCACCGCAAACCCGAAGCTCCGCGCGTTCCCGTCTACACCGCTCCCGGCGGCCGCTTCCGTACAACATGGCGGCGCACAGCCGGACACGCCTCTGCCCACCCACCCACCTCCGCCTCTGACATACTTCCTGTCCTGCGCAGTCCTACGTGACCCCTTGAACTCGCCCAGCCCCTTCCTTTTCCTCTTCCGGGGACGGTGCTGAGAGGTATGGTGCCTGGTGTCCGCTCCGCGTTGGCTCTGTGTACAATCCGCAGCCATCCGGGGCGCGGGGCGGGCGGGACGCCTTAGGGGGACGGTGCTGCCGCCGGCGTGAGGGTGAGGGGCGAGCAGGGGAGTGTGGCGGCCGAGTCGGGGAGCCCCCCGGTCTCTGCGGCGCTGCCGAAGCGGAGGGTAGCCGGGACCCCGCGCGCCTCGGCTCCGGTCGTGGCCGTAAAGCGCTCGGCGGCCGCGACGGTGGAGCCCTCGGGTAGGGACCGCAGCCTCCGGTGGCCCCACACACACCCCACCCCGTGGACGCCGGTCCTGAGGGCGGGTGGCGAGCGAGACGTGATTAGCAGGGGTGGTGGCGGGGTGCGCCCCGGCGATGGAGCCACAGACCGGATCGTGGCGCCTTAGGTTGCGCCGGTCGTCGGTGTGGGTTCAGGTGCCCGCCAGCCGGGGTCCCCTTACATCAAGTGGGGGTGCGTAAGGTTCGGAAGGCAGGCTAGCTTGGCTGCGCGTGCCTGGCCTGCGCTTCTGGGGCTTGGGGCAGCTCACTTGAAAGCCAGGTTGCCGGGGCGAGTGTGTGTGTAGGTGTGTAGATCGCTTGCTTGTCCAGGTAAATTAAAAAAGACATATAAACACCCCACACACACATGCACATAAGCATATATACATATACACATGTATACATATGCACATATACACACACACACACAAACTAGTGGAGAATACGTAAGGGATAGCGTGTGTGTGTAGGTGTAGGTGTGTGTGTGTGTGTAGATCGCTTGCTTGTCCAGCGTGTTCGGGGTCCGGGTTCCAAACGCATTGCCGCTGCAGCTTGGAGCGTTGTTTACATGCTGTGAACGGCACGAAAACGGGCCCCGTTCATAGGTGGACAACATCTAGGTCCTAAACGGATACCTTACCAGGTGCCAGCGCCACGGAGGATGAGACAGGGAATGTCTTCATCCTGTTGGCAGCTGTATAAACTAGGGGGAAATACTGTCCTAGAAGAGGCCGGCGGCTGGCTCTGTATTGTCAGCTATGGGCATTGCTGAGGATTCAGCTCGAGGGCCTCACCTGTTCTCACTTTTTAAATGGGTGTTTGTCCAGCTTTCCTGGTTAGTGTTTTGTCTAGACGCCAAACAAAACAGGCTCCTTGAGGAATGAGCCCATGGTCAGGATTTTAACCAGTTCCATACTTGACTACAAGTAGTCTACCACCAATTATCTCTAAATGCAAATCGTTTTTAAATGTGGAATTCTTTAGACTGCATAAATGTGTGGAAGTATGTAAGATGCACTATGTGATGGTGCTGTGAAATGTGATTTATGTTTACAGTGAAAAGATGATTGTTTTTAAATTTTAGGCACTCAGGATGGTCCAGCGTTTGACATACCGTCGTAGGCTTTCCTACAACACAGCCTCTAACAAAACTAGGCTGTAAGTATTTTCTTTCAAATTTAAAATATTTTAAGATATTGTCACCTCCTGACACTGAGCTGCTCACACCCTTCTTCCTAGGTCTCGGACCCCTGGCAACAGGATTGTTTACCTTTATACCAAGAAGGTTGGAAAAGCACCTAAATCGGCATGCGGTGTGTGCCCAGGCAGGCTTCGAGGGGTGAGTACCCTTTGAGAGTTGAGTGCGCCGGTGGGGAATTGACTGAAGGCAGCTGACTACTAAGATAGGTGATTGGGAATTGTTAGATACCCGGGATCCACATCTGCCAAGAACATAGATCATTTTCTTCAATACCCAGTGTGAGAAATGGCTCTGAAATGCTTTTCAGGGGGAAGCAGAAGCCTTTTCCCTCTGTAGCCTGGTTTCCGTTTGTAGTTACTACTAGGAAATGCCTGTTTTTACTTAAGCACCGCAAGGTGATTGCAGTCTGTTCATTATACAGGTTCGGGCTGTGAGACCGAAAGTCCTTATGAGGTTGTCTAAGACCAAGAAGCACGTCAGCAGGGCCTACGGTGGGTCCATGTGTGCCAAGTGTGTCCGCGACAGGTGAGTGAGGTGCCAGGCACTGTTTCTCTTGTGCTGCGTGCCAGCGTTACTGAGTCTTCCCTTGACAGCTAATGTTGTACAGAACACCGATACTCGTATCATGTCAGGATTTGCAGGCATCTTTCACATAGCTTTGGTTTTGAGAGAAAAGACGGGAAAGAAACGGTGAATTAGTATTTGGTAGTGGGCAGCTGGGGAGGAGATGGCCTATAAGGTATAGGAACCTCAGTCCTGGTATATAGGAGCAGGTAAATTTGAAGCAAAGCTGAGAATCATTTAGTAAACCAGAAACGGACTCCAGCGGGGTAAATGGTGAAGTCGTTCGTGTAACAAGATGAGGGTTTGCAGGGAAGAGGAAATGTGCTTGCCCTGCCCCCTAAGGCCGACGTGGACAGGGTTTGGCAGGGAGGGGTGAATCTTTGGGATGTTACAAAGAATCGTGGGTAAGGGTGGTGTAGAGTTATAACTGTGGAGTGCCGGCTAACACTCAGTGCACCTGGATGAGTCTTCTGGGGGGTTTAAGTTCAGATGACTAGAAAGGGTCAGCACCTAGAGTATCCGTGGAAAGGACACAGAGTTGGTGAGCAGGGGATTCGGAGGTGGGTGGGGTTTGGACTCTGGTTTATTTGGGTAGTTTTATAAAACGCTCTAGCCAAGTGTTTAGATAAATTTTTTTTGACAATCTGCCTGCCCTGTTTTTGGAAGTAGTTCATTAGGGAGTAAGGCCTAGTACATTAATACAAACACGGGGCAAAAATTCTGTGAAACAGGCGAACTGAACTTTAAGGTTTAAAAGATAAATTTCATGTAGTTGAAGAAACGGGAGACATTTGAGGCTGAGCCTGAAGGATACAAACAAAGGATAGTCCAGACTCTGGTGTTTGACCTGGGACAGTAAGGATAAGAAGTGAAGGGGAGGGGGGGTGAAGGGCTGAGGTCATGTATTTTTGAGCTAGAGGGATTTGATGTTGGGCATATTTGGTTCCTGGCCTACTGAATCTAGGTTTGGGCCCATCTGTTAAGACGGTATACTTGGCTCCTTTCTTTGCCCCTGAGCTAGTTTTTAGCAGCTAGCTGTTTTTTTAAGGAAAACATGTCCTGGATCCTGGTGTAGGGAATATATTTCCAGGAAATTGTCTTAACTGATAGTCCTGTCATCTTTGGGTATTGTCTTTGTGAGGTTTCCATTGCTTGATAATACCATGACCAAAGGCAACTTGGAGAGGGGTTATTTCATCTTCCACTTCAGGGAGCAGTCCCATCACAGAGGGAAATCAGGGCAGGGCCTGAAGCAGAAGCCATGGAAGAGTGCTGTTGACTGGCTTGTCTATGACTTCTCAGCCTGCCACTTTAGAGCACCCAGGACCGCCAGTCTGGGTTCACTGCCCCAAACATTTTCTTGATTGAGGTTCCCTCTTCCCATGGGAGTAGCTTGTGTTCGAGTTGATAAAAAACTAGCCAGCATAACCTGTTTTATTTATAGTTATGAAGCAGGCAAGACTGCTTGGAATTGGAGAATTGCCATCCGTAAATGTTTGTTCATGTAATCTCACAAGCTGTGGATGTTGGTACATTTTTCTAGGGTCTTGTTTTGCTCCATCTTATAATAACTTTCCTGTGTTAAATGATAATTGAAGTTTGTTTTTCTTCCTAGGATCAAGCGGGCTTTCCTTATTGAGGAGCAGAAAATTGTTGTGAAGGTGTTGAAGGCACAAGCACAGAGTCAGAAAGCGAAATAAAGATGCAGCTTTTTAAATAATAAAGGTCAAGGCTTGTCTGTGGTTCTGTTACCTGTGATTTGTTTAGTAGTTAAGGACTAATAGATAATTGGTTGCTTTCTCATAGGGAAGCAATAGCAGGACGTCATGGTTACTAGAATCTTGAGTAGTTACTCTGATTGGGAGTGGTTTGAGAATGGTCCCTGTCTTAATACCACTAAGCCATTTCATAATATCTCCTTTATACCACCAAACCAGAGACTCGAGCTTCAGGCTATGGAATGACATCTTTTAAGACTTTGGGTCTTGGAACACCTACTTCTAAGATAACTCAGATTTTGGTTTTTGTTGGATTTATAGTTCAGGTTGGGACATTAAAATATGGGCTTTATTTTGGGTGGTTAATGCTGGTTTGAACAAGTTTTCTGAGGCTCTTTAATGCTGAGAGCTAGCATGGGTCCAAGAGCCATATAAATCCCATTTATATTTCCTGATGTATTTCCTTTGTGTTGCCCAGATTTAGCCATTACCTCATTAGCTAGTGCTGAAACATGTCTGCAGAGGAGGTTTTTCCTGATAACTTACAGTAAAAGGCAGAAATCTAGGGTCGTTTATGCGCAGTTGCTGTTGAAGAGTTACTTAGTTCCCAGCACCCACCCTGTAACTCCTAACTGCAACTGGGGTTCCAGTGACGTCACCCTCTTCTGCCTTCCATTGGCACTGCATGCATGTGCTGCAATTAGAAACAACACTCTTGCAAATGCCTTTAATCCTAGCACCCAGGAGGCAGAGGCAGGTGATCTGGGTTTGAGGACTACCAGGGCCGTGCAGAGAAACCCTATCTGAACCAGCCTCCTCCCTCCAAAAAAACTCATACAAATTTTTATTGATTTTTTTTTTTTTTTCAGTTTAAATATGTAGCTTCCCTCCAGCTCCTTCTCAAATTGATAGCCTGTAAATAAAAGATACTTTCCGTTGTTAAAGGCAGGGCTGGAAAGATAGCTCAGCAATTAAGAGCACTTGTTCTTAGGGAGGACCTGGGTTCTGTCCCAGTTACCTACATGGTGTCCATATATATAGGTAAACACTCCTACACAAAAATCTTACAAGACATGGTCTAGCTGTATAGCTCAGGCTAACTTGAACTTGGGGTTTCTGCATGAACAGGACCCCTTATAACCTTTGTGCTTGGCTAGGTAAAGTTAATTGGCAGTTTGCAAAACGCTAATGGGATTCTAGAAAGTAGCCAAGCTGGCGTTTGAACACTGAGTTTAAGGTGCAAACACTTTTAGACCTACTGTTGCTGGAGTATTTGAAGGTGGTACCTAAGTGTGCCAGGCGGCCATGGCGCACACCTTTAATCCCAGCACTCGGGAGGCAGAGCCAGGCGGATCTCTCTGAGTTTGAGGCCAGCCTGGTCTACAGAGCAAGATTCAGGACAGGCACCAAAACTATGGAGAATCTCTTGTCTCAAAAAAAAAAAAAAAAAAATGTGATGGGCTGAGTACACATTGCCCTTGTCCCAGCACTCAGGAGAGAATTGTGAGTTAGAGGACAGCCTGAGTTACATTGCAAAAACCTGTCTCAAACTAGATTTGGGGGAGGGCTGGATCTGGGTTCCTTGAATGATAGCAGAGGGTTTATTACTCCCAATGTCCTAGACAACTGAGATCCATCAGATGCTCCAAGTACCACTTCTGAGAGTTAAGTAGCTAGGACAGCACAGTTATCTTATGTCATAATTTTCCATGGTTTGAGAATTGGCTCAGAAAATAATCTGAGAAGCCTTGGCACCTGTAAAAGCCAGACAAGATGATGTCTGTGGTCCCAGGTGTGGAAGTGGGAAGGTGTATATAACTAGTAGAGATGCTTGAGGCTTGTGGCCAGCCAGTGTAGCCAAAACAGGCTCCACATTTAGTAAGTGACCAGTCTCCTATGGTGGACAGCCCTGGAGGATGATACTCAGTGTTGAAAGTACACACAAGGTAGTTTAAATGGGGATCTAATCAGATAGCCGTGGCCTCAACTTAACTCCTCTTGACAGGTTAGTGAGTTGTACCGCACAAAGCGTCTTGTAGTCCTATGGTGTTGGCATTAGAATCTTAACAGCACTTTGTAATGTTTAAATTGATAACTTGTTAATTGATCTGTAGGCTAGTATTTTAAGATTGAGGCCCAGAGTTCATAAACACCGGAAGGGGAAGCTTCAGTTTGCCAGCTCTTAAGTTCCTGCTGTCCAGGCCCCGCTGGTCCATCTTAGGTTGAGCAACTTGACTGAACACAGGCTTTTCTAAAATGCATTTTATTTTAATGATAAGTTGATGGGGGATGTACATGTATGTTTAGGAGCCCTCAGAGGCCAGAAGCGTCGGCGCTACACAGGTGCTGGGTGCTGGGAATCAACTGAGCAGTACCAGTTCTAAACCTAGTGGATCCTGTCACATTTCAGCCAAATAAATGGGTTACCAGCTTTGAGAAGGCTGCTTATTGTATTAAAACTCATACTTCACAAAGCGATTCATTTAACCTTTTCTAAGTTAAAAGTATTTATACTTGTCTTCAAAATCTTTGTAGACAATTTGGAAAGTATGGAAACTTTTTTTTTTTTCCAAGACAGGGTTTCTCTGTTGTAACAGTTTTGGCTATCCTGAACCTCACTTTGTAGATCAGGCTGGCCTCAAACTCACTGAGATCCACCTGCCTCTGCCTCCCAAGTGCTGGCATTAAAGATGTGCCACCATGCCCCCAACTCTGGGAAAAACAACATATTCTCTGACTACTTAGAATATTAATAGTGGAAATTTTCCCTTTTTCTATTCTGTTTGTAAGGTAAAGTGATAATGAAAAATTAAAAGCATAGTACATGTGTAAATTTTCAGTTCTTTTCCACACACAACCCCCTCAGATAACTTTAAAATGCATGTTAGTGTTTTGGTATTGCCATAATTTAAATACTGCTTATTTGAAAATTCAAGCTAGTTCTAGTTTTCTCCTTTAAAATCAGATTATTTGTACATATTTGGCTTTCCCACTTAAAATACCGAAATGATACTGTGGTGTGAATGTGGTCCCAACTGTCCAATCACCCAAGAGGATTCTGTAACTGCTGTTTCAACTATCCAAGTCACCCAAGAGGGTTCTGTAACTGCTGTTTCAATTTGCCCGGGGTGGGGGGTGGGGAATCAAGTTTTTATTGAATCCAGTTTTGTGTGTGACAAAGTTGTCTTGACAGGCCCCTAAAAAGGACATGTGAATGTAGTCAGTGGTTTTCTTTTTTAAAGTCTAATATTTCTCCTTCCATTGAATCACTTATAAATTCCATCAGAAGGTTGAGGGGGTCTTTTACCCTTAAAAGCAGAAAAATCTCCATATGTTTAAGCAAATCAAGTTTGTTTTCAGCAGCTAAATATTAATAACATACCATTTTTCAGCCTAATGATTAGCTTGAAAACAACTACCTGCAAACAACTGCATTTTCCAACTGAAGTCACGGTCTCGAGGTTAAGATGGTGCTTAGTTCCAAATGTTGGTTTTTCTCTAGTGTCCATTACTTAGTCATTATACAATTATCGGCATCACCGCTACCTCTTCTCAGCTTGGGAAAGCAGTTGTGTGCATCTCTGGAGCCCTGAAATGGCAGTGTGAGTGTGTAGACCTAGACAACGGCACACCCCACAGCCCTTGTCCCTGGAGAGCTGCGTGGTGAGCATGGCACACCCCACCGTCACGGGGTCTGTTACCACAGTTTACACAGGACGCATAGGGATGCTCTGTTTATTTGGTACTTATTTGATAAAGGTGCACTTTTAGAAGTTGTAATTAGTTATTAATAACTTGATTCTGTAAATCTCTAGGTTTAATTTTTTTATGGTTTTTTTTTTTTTTTTTTTTTTTTTTGTGGGGGGTTTTGTTGAGACAGGATCTCACTGTGTAGCTCTGGCTATCATCGAACTCACTCTGTAGACCAGGCTAGCCTCAAAGTCACAGAGGTCCTCCTGCCTCTGCCTCCCAAGTGCTGGAATTAAAGGTGTGCGCCACCACACCTGGCTAATTTTGAAAAATCCTAAATCATTGTCGAATCCAGTTCTGTATGTGTACATTCTCTTTAAACAATGAAAATTGTTTATTCAGTGTAGTGAATGTGTTGTAAGTCAGGAATAGAAAAGTTCACCTTGTCTTCATGAGTTTTATTTCTTATTTGGTTTGGGCTACTGGAACAAGTTACCATATACTGGGCAACTTAAACAACAAGCACTTACTCAAAGTGAGGCTAAGAAGTCCAGGGTGGTGGTGGATCAGCATCTAGCAGCGCCTTCTTCCTGGTTGGTTACCTCTTTTTGCCTTATGCATTTCTAAAGTCACAGGCTCATTTCATCATGAAGACTCAATCGTTATGACCCATTTTCTCCCCAGTGCCCCAGATCCTATGACCATCCCTTTGGAAGTCTATTATACACATGTTGAGGACACAGATACTTCAGCCTAGAATGCTTCCCGAGTTAAGATTTAAGATCCTGAATCAAAAAATGTTTCTGCTCTTCCCAAATCCCACCTGCCAATCATTAGCAGGCTTTCTTGTGTTATTCTGGTAGACATGAAGGATTGTGCAAATAGTCCCTCCTTTGTAACTGACCTCAGCGTGACCTCATTCACTCATTCATCTAGCTGATGCTTCAGATGTGCTAAGAAGTGCTGTAAGGTAAATACTAGTTACAGTAGCTAGTAAACCGTGTTAAATGTAGTGTGGACCTCTGTCTGTCTGTCTGTCTGTCACACACACACACACAGGAATGAAGGGAAAGCCCTGATTAAGAAAGGAGTTTGGCTCAGTGATTAAGAGCACTGGCTGCTCTTCCAGAGGTCCTGAGTTCAATTCCCACAAACCACTTGGTGGCTCACAACCATCTGTAATGAGATCTGGCACACGGGCAGAACACTGTATACATAATAAATAAATAAATCTGTTTAAAAAAAAAAAGAAGAAAGAAAGGCGTTTAATGGACAGTTAAACCAGGCTTTTCTGAGGGAATGATACATAGGCTCCCTAGCTAACTAGTAAGCAGACCATCCCAGACAAAGGAACTGACCTAGGCAAATACCAGGGGTCAAGAAACAGCTTGCATAAAGATAGTTAATTCAGTGCAATGCTATCCTTTCTGTGTTTACAACCCTCGAGCCTGAAATGTGTGAAGATTGCCAGTTACTAAGAGGGAGCATGCCTGTCACCATACAGATGTTAATAAAGGGCCACATCTGTAATGTAGTTTTTTCCATCCCAAAGAAGATCAACGAAAGAAAGGCTTTCTATACTGCCTATTTCAGTGAGGACAAAAACTCTTTTGCTGCGATAGGGGATATTTAAATTACAAAAATCCCTAGGTAATTACACAGTGGCCTCCTGTACTGTTAAGGAGGGCAAGGATCAAATGTATTGACTGAAGTCCCCTGACACGCATCCCGATTCTGTATTCCTTGGCCTGCACAAACAGCCTGAGGGCTCTGCTCTCCTTCTTAACTCGCTTTGGGACTGGAAATAAGCTTACAGCTTGACATGCCCAAAGAACAAATGGTCTCGGGGAAAATTCAGGTATCTCCTTCATTTGAGTGTTAGCCGTACAAAGACTGGGGCATATGGCGTTGGTCATACTTTTCAACCCTTGCGCTGTAGAGTGAAAGTAGCCGTAGACAATGCACACATGAATGGGCATAGCTATGTTCCAATACATCTTTATTAGCAAAAAACGTGTCCGATTTGGCCCGGAAGTCACAGTTTGTGAACTCCTTCTCTCTGTGATCCAACTTCTAGCCACAGCTACTATCTGACTACGACGACGGCATGATTGATTTCAGCATGTCGTTGCCCTCTTAGAGCTCATCAGCCTGTGGACAGTAGGAAAATGAAAGGACTTCTTGCTCTCATCCTACTTAGCTTTTCCGTAGTCTGTTAGAGTAGCACATCACTAACGCAGGTGTATAGTGCAATGACCAGTCCTTCCTTTTGTCTGCATACTCCTCACAACGTTTTTGAAAAGTATTTAGACCCTGGCAGATGTTTAGACTGCCCTCTAAAACTTCTCACTAGGATTTTAAATCATGGGCTAGAGAGATGGCTCAGTGGTTAAGAGCAATGGCTGCTCTTTTAGAGGACTCGGGTTCGATTCCCAGCACCTACATGGCAGCTCACAGCTGTCTGTGACTCCAGTTCCAGGGGATCCGATGTCCTCACACAGACGTACATGCAGGCAATGCACATTGTAGTGGTCTGAAAGAAAATGGCCCCCAAAGGGAGTGGCACTATCAGGGGGTGTGGCCATGTTGGGGAAAGTGTGTCATAGGGAGGGTGGGCTCTGAGGTCTCTTTTGCTCAAGCTTCCTTCACTGACTGTTGTTAGTCAACTTCCTGTTGCCTGAAAGATGTAGCACTCTCCGCTCCAGCGCCACATCTGCCTGCATGCTCCCCATCACGATGGGAATGGACTGAACCTCTGAAACTAAGCGAGCCTCTCCCGATGAAATGTTTTCTTTATGAGTTGCCATGGTCATGATGTCTCTTCACAGCAGTGAAAATCCTAAGACACACATAAAATCTTTAAAAAAAAAAAAACAAAAAACTGGCCAGTGATGGCACATGCCTTTAATCCCAGCACTTGGGAGGCAGAGGCAGGCGGATCTCTGTGAGTTTGAGGCCAGCCTGGGCTACAGAGTGAGATCCAGGAAAGGCACCAAAACTACACAGAGAAACCCTGTCTCGAAACCCCTCTCCCCACACCCGCCAAAAAAAAAACTTAAAAAAAAAAGAATTTTAATTCTTTGCACAGAATGTCATTTCCAGCGGAGTAAATGTTTGAATAATTTTAAAGTAAATCATTCCACCAACCTTTTAATAGATTGAATAAGGCTACATAGTATCTAAGTTTTTGTTTGTTTGTTTTTTGCAGACAGGGTTTCTCTGTGTAGCCCTGGCTGTCCTGGAACTCACACTGTCAGGCTGGCCTCAAAGTCACAGAGATCTACTGCCTGGCCACAGTGGCTGTTTTTAAAATACAGAAATGGACAGCTGTGTGTTATTCCCTTTTCCAGACACATCACCGTGGTATTCCCCCCATAGAATGTTAGCTGGCATGACTCCATGTTGGAAGTCCCTTCCTCGTCAGCAATTTTCACAGCTCTGGGCATAAGAGCCACAGTCTGTCCGCCCTGCTGCCACAGACAGAGAAAGGGATCACTGCTTCCGAACTGGATTCTCTTTGTTTCGATCTCAAGGAACTCCTCAGAATGACCCATTGCTTTGTCATTTGAGATGGTACAAGGGTGGGATATTAAATGAAAATGATCATAATCCCTCCACCCCCATCTACATCTCCTCTGAGTTTAGAGGCTCCTCAGTGTGGGCCAGGATAGTCTGCCGGGGTGCCTAATGCTTCTCTTGGGTATCAGACAGGGGAAAGAGGAGCCTGCAGCTTTTTCTTCCTCCACAATCATTCAGAAAGTACAAATGCTTGTGGACGTGAAGGATCAGCACATAGACAAAACCCTCCTCGGCAGAGATTTCATTCCGCTGAGGGCTGACAATGAAAAAGTGGGGTGAATCAAGTGCGTACCACAACCACATGGAGACGTGCATGGAGAAAACTGGAGCAGTTAAAGGATATGGAACGAAAGGTGCGAATCCAGAGCTGCCTGAGTGGCTCAACCTGCTGGGTGGGAGGGAGGAGCCGCAGTTCTAGAGAGCGTCAGGAGCAGGGTGGTGCCACAGGGCTGAAGCGGAGAGAGAAAGCCATAAAAAAACGAGCTCATAGAGTGCTGGACTGTACTGGTCCTTAGGGTTCCCTGTTAGGACCTATGTGGCCATCAGTTCTGGTCAAGAGAGCCTCTACTCTGGTCCCCATGCTTTAGAGGACATGGCTCTAGTTTTCTCCAGATCGTTTATCCTATAATCAGAGTGCAGGATACCCCAGGTTTCTGTGTATTCCCTGTCTAGACATGACCCCAGAAACTCCTGCCCTGGGCTCCCCAAACCCATTCATGGTGTATCCCTCTTCTCTAGAGTGTTACTCAAGAGAGGATCTTGTTGATGTACTCACCAGAAGTCTGCCTGTGGGCATCTGAGGGAGGCAGGAAAGAGTGTGGGTGTGTGCTAAACTACCCACACATCTGCAAACGAGGCCCTTCAAGGTAGAAACAGCCAGAGGTCTGGGAAACTCCGGGCTAGACAGGGAACAAGCTATATCTGTAACACCCATGTTTGAAAAATGAAATCTAAAGAGTTCTAGGAATCTAATGTCAGACCCACCTTCAACACCTATTCCAAGTGGCAAGCTAGAACATGTCCTTCGGAGCCACTCATTGGCATGATTTCTATGATTTACGTAAATGTGTGACATAAAGCGTTGTCCTGTATTTCCTTGCTCTGGGTCCTGCAGATGTCAAGGCAGTTCTGGCCTTCTGGCTCCTCAGTGGATGGAAAGCCATGGGGGCTGCCTTGCCTGAAAGCAGCTGTGTTCATCCTGGATGCAAAAGTATTCATGGACTGCCCTCAAACTGTGCGTCGTCTCCAGTCAATTCACCGCGGGCCATCAGATGGCTTTGTGGCTTCCTTTCTTCTATAAAATGGAAGGAAAGTGGAACACTTGTAAAAGATGGGATGGGAAGAAGAATTAACGTGCTGTCTTCTTGGGGGAGATCAGTTTTCAGAAACCCTTGGTGGAATTTAAAACCGATCATCCTCCAAGGTCCCTTGGGCTATCTTTGGGTCACCTTGCAAAGAAAGTGGGTAACCCACCTGAAGAGCTCAGCTGGATGGAGAGGGTGTGTAGTGGAAGCTCAGAGGCCTGGAATACAGTGCTGACTCAGCCACGGTTTCTGTCTCCTCGGGTAAGCCGCTTGTCCTGGGACTGTGGAGCAGTGACTTCCAGAGTCTCCCATTTCTGCCTCCACTGATAAATGTTACTGACCCGGTGGTGAATTGGGCATCTGCTGTGCTCCAAGCACTGTAAGGGGCTCAAGTGTTGACTCGATGGCACCAGTGCCCCCTGGGAGTTCAGGTCTAGCTCTTGGGAGATTAGCTTAGCCAACGGTTCCAGCCAGGAGAGCACCTGCGCCACATCAGGGAAATTTGCTGGACACTTATGGAATGTACCGGTCAGTCCTGCTAACCAAATTGTCCCGAGTCCATGACTTTTCAGCATCCAATTAGCTTTTTATGTGTGTTGTTTATTACCCAGGCCTTGGCAGACTCCATGTAAATAAAGGCACACAAAGCATTTTCAGAATGGTTTTAATAAATACCTAAATTTCTAAGAATGCAACCACTATGTAAAACTAGGGGAGATTATATTTTTCTTCTAAACATTAATCTGGAGAAATCTAACGTGGGGAAAAGGTAAATAGTCCATAAAACTTTGATCTCTTGCCAGGTAATCTGAGATTCTCAGATGTAAAAAAATAAATAAAAATGTAAGTGTGTGGGTAAACTTGCTGATTTACATTTTAAAAAATTCCTTGGTGGTAGATATTGTTTGCACAAAATCTGATTAATGATAAATTCGTTTGTAGCAGAATACAAAAGTCTATCATGTTTTGCCAAGAGCATCGTGACTCCTGAGTTCTTCACTTTTTTACAAGTTTGTGAACCTCTACGGTTGGCCGTTGGAAAACATCAAAGGGTTTTAAGCCCATTAAGACTTAGAAAGCTCCTTTGATGACTTGAAGTACTCACGTTCATTCACTCAGCAAACACTGCTCACTGTGTGCTCAGCACTGTGTTTACACTAATGCTGAGGAGGACTTCAGAAGGCGCCCGTCTCTCCTAGATCCCAGGTCCCTATAGTGCTCTGCATCCATGCACTCGGGTACGGGGCATGGTGGCGTGTGTGCATGGGAAGGCGCCCGTCTCTCCTAAGTCCCAGGTCCTAGATCCCAGGTCCCTATAGTGCTCTGTGTCCAGGCACTCGGGTACGGGGCATGGTGCAGTGTGTGCATGGGAAGGCGCCCGTCTCTGCTAGGTCCCAAGGTCCTAGGTCCCAGGTCCCTATAGTGCTCTGTGTCCATGCACTCGGGTACAGGGCATGGTGCAGTGCATAGAGCATGGCTTCCTTTGCTTGCTCGTATGGCCTTGAGAAGTCACTTCAAGTTTGTGTTTTATGAAAATCCTAAATGAAAATACATTTTTTCAAGGTTGTCATAAGAATAGACATACCTGCCACTTATTTGGCAATTAATATATGTTACTTCTGGTTCCCTTTTCATCTCTCTTTAAAAACCTAAACTCGGAACACACCTGCCTTCGAACGTGTGTGAGTTACGAGCCAATGTGTTTCCTTAAGGACTATTTCTATTTTTAGTTTATAATTCCCAGTGGTGGGAAGGAAGCTGAGACTCTGCTGGAGGAAAGAAGAGCAGGTGAGACCGGGAAACCAGTCTGTTCAAAGCTGGGCACCGCCTGTTCACAGAGACACGGGCCACAGAAAGAATGGACGAGCATGCAGGAACATGCCTGCTTAAGTGTAAACACCAGGGGTGTGAGGTGGCCTGGCGGTTAGAAGGACCCACACAATGTGACACTAACAGTGTCTGTAACTCCAGTTTCAGGGGATAGGATGCCCTTTTCCTGCCTCCATGGGACATGTACACATATAGGCAAAACACTCAAATGAAAAGAAATGGAGCTGGGCGGTGGTGGCGCACGCCTTTAATCCCAGCATTTGGGAGGCAGAGGCAGACGGATCTCTGTGAGTTCGAGGCCAGCCTGGTCTCCAAAGCGAGTTCCAGAACAGGCTCCAAAGCTACACAGAGAAATCCTGTCTTGAAAAACCAAAAAAAGAAAAAAGAAAAGAAATGGAAATAAATAAAATCTTTAAAAACAGAAATCAAGGTTCCAGGTTCTGGAGGACCGCCACCTGAACTCCCTTGCCATTTCATAAATCTGAGCTTGACCATGTCGTCCAGTTTTACCCTTGGGAGACTGACTTTAGGAAATTTCTGGGAAGACTATTCCTTAAGGGATGGTTGAACAAATAGCCCCACCCAAACAAGATACATCTATATCATCCCATCTAAGCCTCGGGGAGGAGGGGATGGAAGCAAGACAGCGCAAAAGAAAGCAGGCAGGAAAGGAGGGAGGGAGGGAGGGAGGGAGGGAGGGAGGGAGGGAGGGAGGGAGGGAGGGAGGGAGAAAAAGAGTCAGAAGATATGGAGAAGGGCTGTGAAAAGCTATCTGTGTGGCATAATACAGCCATTGCAGTCCTGATGTCACAGCAGGTGAGCGGCCTTCCTGCACAAGCCTGGGCGGCCACTAATCCTGGAGGGCCTTATGGGGGTCCACCCCTCCCTGCTGAACTATCGGCTGTTGGTGGATTCTGGAGGAGGGGGTCCTTGCCTTCCACCATGTATTCACAGGTGAGCCCACCAGGCACCCTTGGACAGTTCCTAACCCGTGGTCCACCCTGGTTAAATAAACTCCGTGGTCACAACACAAAACAAATGACGTAACTGTGAACAGGGGACTTGGAGGGAAGAGCAGCTGACTGCTGGGACAGAGAGCAGAGAAGTTCCAAGGTGAGGGTAACCAGAATGTATTACATACACTTGAGATTGTCAAAGAACACATTTAATAAACACCATCCTTCAAAGTAAATCAGACTCCAAGATGGGCGGTGCTGGCACACCCTTTTAATCCCAGCACTCGGGAGGCAGAGATGGGCAGATCTCTGAGTTCAAGGTGAGCCAGGGCTACACAGAGAAACCCTGTCTCGAAAAATCAAAAAACTAAAATAAAAAAAGAACAAAAAACCAGGGAGCTGGAGAGAGATGGCTCAGTGGTAAGAGCACTGGCTGCTCTTCCAGAGGACCTGGGTTCAATTCCCAGCACCCACATGGCAGCTCATAACTGTCTGTAACTCTGGTTCCAGGGGGTCTGAAACATTCAGAGCAATGCTCATAAAATAAAGTTAAATAATTAAAAAAAAATCAGACTCCTAAGCTCAAGTAAAGACCCCTTCAATCAGAATCTCTAATAATTGGACCCCAAACCTACATTTAAACACATTCTCATCAACCTAGATCTTGGACTGTCATTTCACAAAGATGGGAGCAAGTATAACTGATGGAAAACATTTTTATCACCCGTAGATGATTCTGATTGAATCTCTTAGCTTCTCTCTGTCTCGGCCACCTGACCTATACATATGGAGAAGCTAAGCGGATTTCGGTGAAATGGCTTCTGCTGTCCATGCCTGAATCTGTGTGGCCAGTTCTCTCTGTTTGAATGATGAAAGGAAAGTGACCATGTTGGAAATAAGAAAAAAGTCAACTGATGCCATCCAAAATGTTTTGTGTCTTCGTGAGGAATTGTGGTCACACACACACACACACACACACACACACACACACACACACACACTCACAGAGGTTGAAGTGCCAAGCTGTATTTGATTAGTTCTGGGCAGAAGCACATTACGGCATCTGAAAACCACAACTGGAGGCATCTATTCTGATGGACCTAATGTTCTGCGTCTTTCCTTTCAACTGAACTTGAGGGAAAGTACTTTGATATAATGTACATCTGGAAATATTTTACGGCATTCTTAAAAAGTTAGATATTTCATTTAATATATATGAAACATACTTTTTCTTTTCAATGCGCCCGAGTACAGCCAAATCAATGCCTTAAAGGGTCCTTCATCATTCCAGCCAGAATATTTTTGTTTTGTTTCTCTCTGTGTTGTGAAAGAGACTCCAGTGTGTTTGGAAGGGCTGGCTGACAGCCCTGGAGACAGGGTCTTTGCTCGAGGCTTCTGGCCATCCGCAGCATCAGCAGCTGCTCAGATGTACTCCAAATTCTTACCTCTGGGAAGATCATTTGTGGAGGTGAGAAGGCGCTTTGATGTCCCAGCATCTCTGAAACGTGTTGATGAGAATCGCAGGGGTTTGGCTGCCCATTTGCAAGGACTCTTTAGTTCTGAGGCCATTGCCATAGTTCACGTGTGCATGGAAATTGCAATCTGGGTGTTAGTTCAAATTCTTTGCAAAGATTAAAGTCTGTTCATTTAGATGCTGTTCCTAACCTTGGGGTAAAGTATGCCTTGGAAAGACAGTGCTCAGTCAAAAGAATCCATTCCTGGTGGCCATGTTGAAAAAGAAAGAGTAGAAAGAGGGACAGACGATAGGAGACGGCAGCGTTCCTTGTTCAGGTTTCTACCCTGGGGTTTAATGACTTTTGAAAAACACGTGTTATTGTGTGTCTGTGCATGTCTGTGTATGTGTGCATGCCTGTGAGCACATGCATGTCACAGCAGACACATGGATGTCGGAAGGCTCTCTCCTTCCACCATGTGGGTTCCTGCATATTAATTAAAAGGTGTATTGTATTAAAAGATTCATAGAATTAGTCTTTGTAAAAATATTCAGTTGGCCAAAATTGGCCAAACCCATTTTAAAAATTTTATATTTTATAAAATTTTATAAGTATATATGATTTTCAAGGCAACTAGATATATAAAAAAAATCCTGGGTTTGATATTTTATTCATCTGAAAATGATGCTTTCAGGAGATTTTTCTTTCATCTTTAAAGGAGTAAACCATTTGCATTTTAAAGATATGCTTGAATGCCCCAGGAAGCAGCCTTTTCTATTTATGTTATATTTAATTGCACTTATTTGATCATAGCATCGAGGCAAGCTTTTAAAAAAACAAGTTTGCCTTCTTACTATGCTAATCTCAAGGTACCAAAAATACATTTTGGCCAGAGTTGAACGATGCCTAACGGAGTCCTAGAAAAGAGAAAGCCTGCCCCACTGTGGCCACAGAGAGGAATTACAAGTGGGAAGTTCAAACAGTTATTTGAATTACACCAGCTTTGCAGGAAAGATTTTAATTCAAATGTATGTAGTTATTTTTCTACCAAAAAAGGTTATGTGTTTGTGTTTATGTATGCGTCTATTTAAATCTAGACTCTGAATTCTATGTAGCCATACGTCGCTCTTTTGACACTCCCTCCCAGCAGCCAAGTGACACTGCAAACAAGCTCAGCCGTGTTCTCTGCCTGTTCCCTTTCTCTGCTCAGCACTTCAGAACTCGAACGTCCATGAGGCACAAAGGAAGGCCTCAGCCGCGTTCGGCCATGTCAGCATCAGCATTTTGACCGTCCTTATAGGTTAGAAACCGTGCATCTGAAGAATAAGTTAACATCTACTCCAGAGAGTGACTGGATGCCTTAGATAAGACGACATAGCAGTTCCTATGCACAGTGGACGTAAATATTGGTTGCCTAATAACTCTGATTTTTCTGCTCTTTCCTTTTCTAAGCCGGGTGTCTGTGGTAGCACACACGCCTGGAATCTCAGCTACTTGGGAGGATAAGGCAGATAGATCAAAAGTTCAAGGTCAGTCCTGGCAACTGACTTAGTTTGTCTCAAAAATTAAAGTGGGAGAGCCTGGAAAGATGGCTCCGTGGATAAGAGCCCTGCTCTTCCAGAGGACCTGGGCTCAGTTCGTAGCACCCACATGGCAGCTCACAACTGTCTCTCACTCCCATTCCAGGGGATCCAAGGGACACACATAAAGACAGGCAAAAGACACATACATGTAAAACAATATTTAAAAACAATTTGAAGATGGCCCAGTGGGTAAAGACACGTGGCACATATGCACATGCTTGCTCACACATATACATATGAAATTAAAAATAGTAATAAGGATTTTTAAAGGACTGGGGATGTAATCTCAGTGGATGTAATTCTCTAGCATGTGTATAATCTTCCCTGGCCATATTCAGTTCTCAGTACTGAAAAAAAAATCTTTTTCCAAGATAAATTTCCTCTGTTGGGCTGTGCCCACACTTTGGCCATTATCCTGGCAATTCACAGTTATTTAATTAATCCCCTTCTGGAGTATTAATCTAATTTATTTTATCAATAAAAAATTGGGAATCAGATATGGGCCAAAACCCAGAAAGGTCAGAGAGGCAGGGGAGCAGCCACAGCTGCTTCCTACCTCTTCCATTCCTCCAACCAGAAGGGAGGGCCTAGATCCTGTTTCCTCACTGTGCAGACCTCCAGACCTCTATGGTTAACTAGTGGCTATTCCGCCCTCTGACTCCAAGCAAGCTTTATTTGTCAGAACACAAACAAAATATCACACAACGTGCTTCCTTCCCTCTGGCATCTTTAGTCTTTTAATTTTTTTCTGTAATCTTCTTCCTTTGTTTTATAGAAACATGCCCAAGTTTTCCATCCTTAAACATCTCTCTTTGCTACCTCTTCAACTCTCTTTATGCATATATACATATAATACATATATACATACATAATACATGTATACACAGATAATACATATATACACACATAATACATATATACATGCATGATACATATAGACATGCATGATACATATAGTCATACATAATACATATATACACAGATAATACATATATACACACCTAATACATATATACACACATAATACATATATATATATATACACAATACATATATACATGCATAATGCACATATACATACATGATACACATATACATATATAATATATGTACACATATAATACATATATATATATATACATATATCTCCAAGTGTGACAAGTGAACAAATCCATTATTAATTCACTACGTTTTGTTTCTCTTTTTGAGGCAGGGTTGTTTTTTGTAGCTCAGGCTGACTTTGAACTTTTGATGACCATGTCTCAGCCTTGCAAGTGCTGGGATTACAGATATATGCCATCCACATCTATCTCACTATCGTAATTTTTTTTTTTCTCTTTTAAAGACAGAGTTTCTCTGTGTAGCCCAGGCTGTCCTGGAACTCTGCAGACCAGGCTGGCCTCAAACTCAAAGCTCTGCCTGTCTCCACTTCTCAAGCACTGGGATTAAAGGTTTGTACCACCACACCTGGCTCACTATCATTATTTTTCAAGTTCCTATCCACCTTTTCCCGTTCTTCAATCTGGCTTCTGCCACTGTGCTACTGAAATGAATGGATTCATTTACCAAATATTTCTGGGCACGGGGTGCCTATTAAGGATTCAGATCTGCTTGCTCACCATTATAACACTGTGTACTTGACATGGGCAATGGCTAGTGGTCACCAAGGGCCATTTGTCAATGCAGTGGCTTCTTTCTCTCCTCCTTTATCTGGCATGTGGAAACTCTCTCCTGCCGCTTTTCTATGTCTGCACCTTTGATCTTCTGTATTTCCTTTGTAGTATCCTCCTCCTCATGTGGGTGAGTCCCTGGGCATCCGTCTGCAGCTCTCTTCCTTCTCTTTTAACTTGAGTCTGTGAACTTCCTATAATTATACTCTACGTTGGCTAGATAGGTGTTGGCATTTTTTTTTTTTCTGGGAAAAGGGTTTATAGGGTTTTTGTTTGTTTGTTTGTTTGTTGTTTTTTTTCCCTTTAACCAGCTTCACAAGGAGGTCTATGACCCTTCGAAAAACCAAAACAAGCAAAACAAATGACCCTTCTAAAAAAAGCTGATGTGGTGGCATACATCTTTAATCCTAGCACCCAAGAGGTGGAGACAGGCAGATTCCTGAGTTCAAGGCCAGTCTGGTCTACAGACTTCCAGGCCAGCCAGGACTACATAGAGAGGCTCTGTCTTAAAAAGCCAAGCAAGCAAGCAACCAACCAACCAACCAAACAAACAAACAAACAAACACCATAAAAATAATTTAAAAACCCAACAAACAAACAAACAAGTCCCACCCTCACTGGCTCCACACCACACTCAGATACATCAACTATATGTGAATTTCTTCCTGTGCTGGTACAACAGCTACTTTGACTGGCCACAAATTCATGATTCTCCTGCTTCAGCCTCCTGAGTGCTGAGAGTATAGGCCTATGCAACTGCCCCTGGCTGCCAAGCAGTTTGTCCGAGGGCAAGAGTCATGTGCTGGCTACCTTGAAGCCACCGGCACAGAGGGGACAGCTTGTCTCCATTTCTTACCCCACACGTCTGTGGGGATGCATGCAAGAGTAAATGGTGAAGAGCACACCGCTCAACCCAGTCCCGCGCCGCGCCTCCCCCCTCCCCCCCCCCCCCCCCCCGTGACCCCAGCTCTGTAGGGGTAGGGAGGGACGTGCATGAGATCAGGCCACTGTCTGCAGAGCATGCTCACAATGTCCACAAAGCAAGTATCAACATAGGAAAAGAAGATGTAAGATAGGAAAGAAAGGAGTAAGGACTACAAAGCAATCCAGTGTGAAGATGGTATCTCGATGGACATTATGAAATGTGTTCAGTCTCTTAGAAACAGAAATGTGGGCGGATCCAGAGGCAGGAGATGATGTCCCTGGACTGGTGATGGCAGAAACACCGAGCAAGAAACAAACCAAAGGCAGATCGAGGGAGCACAAACATCAGATGACACACTGACAGGTCCCAAGCTACAGAGGAGGCTCTGACTGATTCATTCAACACATAGTCCTACTGTGTGCCAGCCTGTGAGAAGTCCTGAGAAATCAGTGATAAAGCAGACATTGTCCTTGAACTTACCGCACTGAGTTTTTGATCATAATAAATGTCCACCCTCCCTTGGGTGTAAGCAGACCTCTACTCTACTCTACTTACACTACAACCCACCTATTCCTAACAGAGCACGGTGCTTACTTTCTGGTAGATGCGCCAGTGTTAAGACCGAAAAGAAACTGCTGTGTTAATAACAAGTAGCTATTTAAAAATTTTATTATAAAATTAACGCATATAAATTATATACAAATTAGGCAATACTTGCAATTTTGGAAAAAGCATAATCTATAATTTCATCACACATGCATTTATTTTTATGTTCTTTTAGACCAGTGATTCTCAACCTTCCTAGTGCTGTGACCCTTTAATGTAGTTCCTCATGTTGTGGCGGCCCCCAACCATAAAATTATTTTTTGTTGCTACTTCATAATTGTAATTTTGCTATTATTATGAATCATAATGTAAATGTCTGATATGCAGGATATCATATGTGACCCTGTAAGAGGTTTGAGACCTGCAGGTTGAGAACCATTGCTTTAGATTTTTTTTTTCCCCAATGCACAGTGCCTGAAAAATTCACAAAAGGAATGAGTCAGTTCTCTACATACCCCTCCCCCATTTTCATTTCAAACCTATTGTGAATATCTATCAATTCCAGGAAAAATAGACTTCTCTGGCATCACATGTAGAGGTTCTATGGTATTTCACTGTATTGATGCTTCACAATACATTTAGTCCATCCATTTTCTTTCTTTCTTTTTTTTATTGTGTTGGATAATTTTTTCCTTTAAAAATTTTTTTTAGATTTATTTTATTTTGTGTGCTTGAGTGCTTTGCCAGCATGTATATCTGTGCACCACATGCATGCCTGGTGCCCAAGGAAGCCTCCGTGTGGGTGCTGGGAATCAAACCTGGGTTCTTTGCAAGAACAACCTGTGCTCTTAGTCTCTTTCTCTCTCTCTCTCTCTCTGGTTCTTTGAGACAGGGTGTCTCTGTGTATTCCTGGGTATCCTGGAATTACTCTGTAGATCAGGCTGGCCTCGAACTCACAGAGATTTATCTGCCCCCACCCCCTGATTGCTGGGATTAAAGGCATGCACCACCATCGCCTGGCTTTAATGCATCTATTTTCAATCAAGTATTGTTAAAGTTTTAGAAATAAAGATCAAGTGGAAGTTTATTTCCTAGTTTAAAAATAATGTCTCTTAAAACTAATGATGCTTGAGTCGGGCGGTGGTGGTGCATGCCTTTAATCCCAGCACTTGGGAGGCAGAGCCAGGCAGATCTCTTTGAGTTCAAGGCCAGCCTGGGCTACCAAGTGAGTTCCAGGAAAGGCACAAAGCTACACAGAGAAACCCTGTCTCGAAAAACCAAAATAAAAACAAAACAAAACAAAACAAAAAAACTAATGATGCTTCTGTGGCCCACACTAATTAAGAACTTTGCAGTGAGCTGGTGTTTTAACTCAGCCTAGCATATGCAAGCACTAGGTTCAAACCCAGCACCTAATAAAAAAGTTGAAGAAAAGCAAAAATAATTCTGCAGTGAAAAGGATCTGGGCAATGTGGCTTCAGCTTTGTGAGTTACTGAAATACGAGCAGGCTACAGCTTGCCTTGGCATCCACATGTACGTTTTTGAACAATACTTAATTTTCACAGCAGTATCATGCTTTCCCTAGAAATGCAACTCTCCTTTAAAAACTCAAATATGCTCCCCCCACACACACACCCCAAGAGGAAAAAAACTCCTTCCGTCCATTTTTGGATGATAATCATTCTTTTCTTTCTTTGCTATCTAATAAGTAGTGAAAGGCTAAATGTTATTAGTAAATTTTATTTTACATGTTGTAGACGCATAGGAGGCAGAAAGAGAAAAAAACTACTGCATAAAATATTCACATTAAAGTAAGGAACAATAAGCCAGGCGGCAGTGGCACACACCTTTAACCTCAGCACTGGGGAGGCAGAGGCAGGTGATCTTTGTGAATTCCAGGGCAGCCTGGTCTACAGAATGAGTTTCAGGACAGCTAGAGGTACCCAGAGAAAAACTGATAAAAATAAAATAAGGAAGAATAGTTGTAACTGTTGTGGTCTCATTTCTCTGACTGGTTAAAGATCACAGATGTAGTTGTATATTTACAACTACATCTGCCAGTCCTCATTTCATATTCCTGTTGCTCATAGCAAAACTAATAGTAGCTAGTTTTAGTTCCCTGACTCCTGCTGTGGCCCCAATCTTAAAATCTGAATGGTCCGAGCCACTAACATTTCTGCCTCTATTGACTTGTCTTTTTCCTTAGGCTTTTTATCACAGGATGTAGGAATCAAGAGACCCCCCTCAGGGAGCTTCTGTATTCCAGATAGTTTTCCTCCTGGCTATTTTATAATAGCAATCGGGTTTTCCCTTGATGGATCAGGATTACTGCCTCTAGCTAGTAAAGTACTCCCTTATTTACACTTGATTCCCTGGCAGGAGGACACTTGAAGCAGCCACGTGACAGTATTTTTCATCCCAGTTTTAGGATTCATACCGCCAAAGCCAGCGTCCTGCTAAGTGAGAAACCAGAATAACATCAAGATTTTTGGCCTGATTGATTTTTACCATTTACCAACACACGGGTGACTGAGAGAACTACACATCGTTTAGCATAATATTTTGTTCTGCCACAGTTTATGGCAGAAATGGACTGGATTTAAAAAAGAAAAAAGGATAATAGACTACTTTGGCAATTATTGACAACTGTTACTATTGTTAGCACCGCTATGCAGCATGAAGAAAGCCCTGGGGGGAACCTCCAATATTAAAAAGAAGCACGTTTCTCAACTTTCCCATCCAGCCGGCAGCTGTGCGAACCTAGAGCTGCCAGCAGCCAATCAGCTCCCAAGTGTGTCGTCAGCAAGTGGGCGGGGCAGTGGGATGAGAATCTCTCCACTTCTCCAGCTTGGCCACGTAGGACGCCTTGCAGGTCCTGGAAGATGCGTAATAACCAACCTATCTGTCCTTAAGGAAACGAGCATCTGACCTCCACTCAACAATAAAATTACATTCTTCACTTTATTATGTTTGAAGATGTGCTTTAGCAGCTCAACATGGTTTCTTCCTTCCTTCAGTGAGTGGACTGTCTACTTCTCGCCTTTACGGACCTGCGCTCCTCGGCTAACGCACGCGCGAGAGCTCGGGAGGGCGGGCGTGTTTCCGGGCGGCGCGGGAGGCTGGAGGTCGGAGCGCCGGCCCTGCTGCCGCCGACATGGAGACGCTGTACCGAGTCCCATTCTTAGTGCTCGAATGCCCCAACCTGAAGCTGAAGAAGCCGCCCTGGGTGCACATGCCGTCGGCCATGACGGTGTACGCGCTGGTGGTGGTGTCTTACTTCCTCATTACCGGAGGTAACTCGGCCGTGGTGGGTCGGGTGGGCGCGCGGGCAGCTCGCTTCGGGGGCGCGCGGCCGCCGAGCCGGGCTCCGGGAGGGCGGCGATGCGGAGCCCGTGTCCGGCTGCTGCAGGCTGAGCGGAGCTCGGTTCACGCCCTGCCCTGCAGAGAAGTGGTCTCGTTCTCTGCCTCCCCACCCCTCCACCCCCCCGTCGAGGCTCCCGTTCCCGAGAGCCGAGTTGGATGCGTTTGTCAAGCCCAGCTTGTTCTTTTGATGACTTGCTACAATACATTGTTTGATCGGGTGTCTCGGGAGCATCATATTCGATTCACTGTATCCCCGTGGTTGGTCAAGAGGGTGTGGGACTTTTAAACTTCCGCGGTCCCTGGAACCTTGGAAGAGATCTGACAACCCTTGAGTGTGTTAGCTCAAACCCCAAGCGAGGTCTTGGGGTTGCTTTGTTTCCAGTCACACGAATGAGAAAGGAATTCATCGACACCACGGTTTTTGAGAAATAGGTGAGGTTGGAGTTGAGGCTTGCAAAAAGGTGGCGTGTTTCAGAGGGCAGAAGTTTGGGCTCCAGGAAAGCACCGCTTTTGGGTCATCTGTCACCCTCTTAAGGGGAAAAGGCAGAGGGGTGTGGCCTCGCCTATTGGTGAGTTGGCAGTCTATCTTATCTGTCTTCAGAGAACCTTTGGAGCGTCAGTTTCAGGATTTACTCAGGACTGTGCTTTTGGAGTTTAGGAAGTAGTGTACTCAGAAAATTAAAAAACTCTTTAAGTTAGCAAGAGTGGTTAAACTTTTTAGGGGTGGTGGTGACCGTATGATTGGCTTTGAAGAGGTACAAGACAGTCTTTTAACTGTAGAGTTTATGCCCTGCCTAGCTTACATTAACAGAAACACTAAATACCACTTTAATAGTTTTTTTTTTTTAAAGACATCTGGTGTGCCATTAGCCTTGAGTTTTGCTCAGCACATTAAGCAGTGAATACTGAATAAATGAAACAAAATGCATTTGGCTTTTAAAAAAATTAGTCTTAATTCTTGCCAGTCTGTTTCCTAACTTGTTTTCTTTGGAGGGAGAGTTTTTCCTAGAAGCCTCAGCTTTCCACTGGACCTCGTTTCTGGTGTTTGTAAATGGGGTTGGGGGGAATTCTCAGCTGTAAGCACTGGGTCAAAGTGGACAGGACACCAGTAGTGGTCAAGGCCACATCTTGTACGGTTACTGTTTGACCCTGGAAAGGACAAGTCTTCTAAAAACTGTGACTACACCTTTATACACAAACAGTGTTGCCGAGAATGGCGAGCGTTGACTGAGTTTCTGTTGACTCGGCACTGGGGCAGCAGCAAACAAAATATACTTACTCCGCCCTCCTTAGAATGTGGTTGAGACGTGTTAAATACCACACAGTTGCTTCCTGCTCCATAGAGTGTCATTGAAGACACAGTTGGAAGCACCATTTCCATTCCGGTGTGCTTCCTGAAGAAATGACCTGTAAGCCTGAGTTTGAGTGGTTAGGAGGGGTGTACTAGGAAAGAAAAAAAGTATGGACAAAATGTGGGACCAGGAGACCTGTAAGGTTTTTTTGTTTTGTTTTTTTTTTTTTTTGTTTGTTTTTAACTTACATCAGGGTTTCTAAATCCTCCTTTGTGATCCATTTTTGCCTCAGAATTTTTTACACAACCCTGGTTGTGTAAAATAGGTATATAAGATAGATATATATATATATACCAAACTTCCACTGATAGTAACACATAAACTTACTTTACAGCAGTAGTTTGGTAGACATACAATTGCACTGTTTCTTAAAATTGAAAGCAGATTCATATACTAAGGAGATGGGCAGCCGGACGGTGGTGGTGTACACATTTAATCCCAGCACTTGGGAGGCAGAGCCAGGCCAATCTCTGTGAGATCTAGGTCTACAGAGTGAGATCCAGGATAGGTACCAAAACTACACAGAGAAACCCTGTCTCAAAAAAAAAAAAAAAAAAAAAATGGATGTACTTATTTATTTTCACATAAAGATTTGAATCTTAGTTGAATATTTGATACTGCAGACTATAGAGCATCCTCAGTGTCCTTCAGAGCTTAATATTTTATAATTGCTTGCCAATGCTGAGAACAGGTAGTGTGAAATGGGAAACATGTTTAGGACCATCTCAGAAATTGTTGGAAATTCTGCCCTAATTTGAAGTTAAAATTCATTCAACAATTTTTAAAGAAACTCAAAACAGCAATTTAAAAAACTAATACACTGTACAGTCCAATAATACTAATTTGATACTTAACATCATGCTTTTAGGAAAGCTAGCTGTATATGTATAATAATGTATAGTAAAAACAGCCATCATTCATAGGCCATAGTAGTCTGGAAACTGAGCTGAGATGTTTCTGGCAGTGTTTTTTTGTCATTGCGTAGTGTGGAATGTGCTCAGCGTGAAGTGCATGTGCTGTGTTCAGAACCAAGGCTGTAGATAGAGCACGGGCGTAATTTAGAGTTAAGTTTCCAGCTTGCGTGTTCACACACCTTTACTAGTGGCATTTCTTTTTCAATACCCACAGCTAGTTGTGTCAGATCCATGTTCCAATCCGCAGTTTAAGAAGCTGTGGCCTAGGTTATAATGCTAGGTTGGATAGCAGTGGTTTTAACTAGTCTTTTATCTGTCCAGTTTTATTTTGTTTGCCGTTTAGAAAGGAGGTTATAAACTAGACCAGGTGTTTCTGGGAAGACAGTGACTGAATGATGTGGGGCCGGGAGGGAAAGAGAGCTTGAAAACAGGGCCGAGAGGAGATATCCAAAGGATGATGCTCCGGAGAGGGCCAGTGGGGAGAGGGTCAAGGAGGAGGGACTCCTCTCCTGTAGCCCAGTGAGAGGGCCAGTAAATGCAGGTACAGTGCCTGGCTTTGTAGATTTGGCAGGGAGAAGGTAAGGGACTTCTTTGATTTGTAAATGGGGTTGGGGCTGGAGTCAGGCTGTGTAAGAAGGGTGGCAAGGTGAGAGAGTGTCCCCACAGTGGAAGTTGAGAATGTCGCTGGGCATTAATGGTCACATTGGGAGATGCTGGGGTTCACATTGATGATCGCTGACTGCGCTCAGGAGGCTGCGGGAGGAAGAGCAGCACATTCGAGACAGCCTGGGCTACAGACTGAATGCCATGGCAGCTTCTGCTATAGAGAATTTCTCTCAACTAGCCAAAAAAGAAAGCAAGAAAATTTCCGTAGGCCTCTCTCAATTTACAGAAATAAGTTCACGGATATGTGGCTTTATTTTGTGTGCTAAAGTAGATCCTTAGTATTAAATGTTCCTTACTTTGGAGTCATTCTAGAGTATTAGCATGTGATACTTAGTTTCCTTCCTGAAATTGGAATCTCTTTGAGAGATAATATTTGTTTATCATTCTAAAATATTTGTAATATCATTCTAAAATGGTTTATCCAAAGATTAGAAGGTTAGCTGGATCTGGTTTGATTATAATAATACAATCAAAGCATCCCTATTTGTGTGTAAATAAGTCCTATTTAAATGTAATTCGAGGCAGTGAAAACTGGAGTTCTGTTTTTCATACTGAGAGATCTCATCTGCACTGTTGTCTCTCTTTAGGAATTATCTATGATGTTATTGTTGAACCCCCAAGTGTTGGCTCAATGACTGATGAACATGGACATCAGAGGCCAGTAGCTTTCTTGGCTTACAGGTAAAAGATGGCATTTGAACAACTCGATGATGGGAAAGGAGGTTGCTGGGGCATGTCTAATGATTCAGTGGGAGGAAAATGAGTGGTGGCACATGCTAATAACTCCAGCAGGAGGGTCTCTGCTTATAGGCAGCCTGGGCTCCATAGTAACCTTAAGGTCAGCTTAAGCCAAAGAGACTCTGGCTCTCGGAAAAGTAAATAAAAATGAAGTACAGTAAAAATGCTGTGGACTTATCTGCATTTAGAACCCTCTGTTTTTAATACGTGGAGTTCTTAAGACAAAACGAGGCAGAACGTAACAAAAATAGAACTGTATTATTAATCTATTAGAAAATCAGGTGTGTCTTACTGATTGGCATATCACCAACCTAAAGGCTGGTTTAAAATCAAAATGACAGACTGTCTGGGGTCAGCAAACTACAGTCATATTTTGGAAATATTTTATTTGAATTAGCAAATACATTTATATATTACCATATAGACACCACACACTAATTGATTGCACTACTGGAGTGCCTAATTTATTATCTATAGCTGTTCTTAAGCCAAGTAAGTAAATGTGACATAAACCATGTGGCCTACAGGCTTAAGGTATTTGCTTGTTTAGGTACTGGAAATCAAATCTGGGGCCAAATGTATAGGTAAGAAATGTCCTTTTATGATAGTTATGTGGGCACTTTAGAAAAGACATTTATAGACCCCTGAATGTTACTGTTAAGTAAAAAACATAATTTAGATTTATTATGTATATAGTGTTCTGTTTGTATATATGCCTGCAGGCCAGAAGAGGGCCACAGATCTCATTACAGGTGGTTGTGACCACCATGTGGTTGCTGGGAATTGAACTCAGGACCTCTGGAAGAACAGCCACTTCTGTTAACCTCTGAGCCATCCTTCCAGCCCCAGATGTTGAGCTTTTATTTTTGTTTGTTTGTTTTGTTTTTTGAGACAGGGTTTCACTGTGTAGCTTTGGAGCCTATCCTGGAACTCACTCTAGAACCAGGGTGGCCTCAAACTCACAGAGATCTACCTGCCTCTGCCTCCCAACTGCTGGGATTAAAGGTGTGCACCACCACTGCCCAGCAATGTTCGGCTTTTATTTTATTTATTTATTTATTTTTTAGAAGATTTATTATGTATACAGTGATCTGCCTACATGTATGTTTTTGAGCCAGAAGAGGGCACCATATTTCACTACAGATGGTTATGAGCTACCATGTGGTTGCTGGGAATTGAACTCAGGACCTCTGGAAGAATAGCTAGTGCTCTTAACCATTGAGCCATCTCTGCAGCTCCACTGCTTAGCTTTTAAAATAACTAAAATGTATATTGATTTTCTAGACAGTTTTGTTGATATTTTTTTAAAGCCCTGTCTTTATTTTATGTATATGGGCTCTATCTGCACATACACCTGCATGCCAGAAGAGGGCATCAGATCCCTTTATAGATGGTTGTGAGCCACCATGTGGTTGCTGGGAATTGAACTCAGGACCTCTAGAAGAACAGCCAGTGCTCTTAACCCCTGAGCCATTTCTTCAGCCCCTGATAGTTGATGTTTTAAAACTCTTTTAAGTAAGGTACATGATGGCCAAGTTTTATTTTTGTGTTTGGTTTTTGTGGTGCTTGGGCTAAGCCTTCGGTATGCTTGTGCTAGGCAAGTTCTACCATAGAGCTACATTCCCAGCCCAGACAGGTTTCTATCTGTTCTGTTTATTTTGTATCCTAGAACCTAGAATAATATTTGATGTATGATATACTGCTCAGTAAATACCTGTTGAATGAATGATCAGATGAATATCCAAGGGCATGGTAAATAGCTGTAAAGGTAAGAATAAAGTGTTAGCACAAACTGTTTTAGCATAAAGCAGAAACAGGAATTTCAACCTAAAGGGAGAAACATTAATTTTGTAGTAACATTCATTTGCTGTGCTGTGGTTTTCTTTTTCAGAGTAAATGGACAGTATATTATGGAAGGACTTGCGTCTAGCTTCCTGTTTACAATGGGAGGTTTAGGTTTCATAATCCTGGACCGATCCAATGCACCAAATATCCCCAAACTCAATAGATTTCTTCTTCTCTTCATTGGCTTTGTCTGTGTCCTGCTGAGTTTCTTCATGGCTAGAGTATTCATGAGAATGAAATTGCCGTAAGTAAAATACTTGGTATAATAAACAATTTTACTTTTGTTATGAATTGCTATAATAATTACTTGGAAAACATAAATCCATAGATTTAATTTAACACTCAGTTAAATGTGAAAAATGTTCGAGAACTAAAGAAATTTGTAACTTGCCTCGGGTTATAAGTATAGTTGTAACAAAATGGAGATCAGTAGGTCTTCCTGGCTGTCCCTGCCATGCGCGGTCAGGAAAGTCTGGTTCTGTTTTCTCAGCTGCACTGACTGTTGGTAGGGAACTAGTTTTTCTGTAATGTGCCTTTGGTTGCTGGGTCTGATTCCAGTAGGATTAGTGACGGTAAAGAGGATTTTCAAGCCCCGGGCTGCTGCTGCTGCTGCTGCCCTTCATTGTTGGTATAAGTTGCTCATTCCTAACCTGAAAAGCTAAATGCTTGACAGCCAGAACGATAGCACAGTGGAAAATGCCACACCGTGAAACCTTTGTCTCATGTACAGAATTATTTTAAAAAATGCTGTATGAAGTTAACCTTTTGGATACATGGACAAGACACATAAAGCATAAATGATCGGTTGGGTTTGGCCTTAAAGTTTTGCCATGAGCATTGTGCATGTTAGGCAGTGTCTTAGTTACTGTGCTGTGATGAAACATCGTGACCACAAACAGCTTAGGAGGAGAGGGTTTATTTCACTTAAGTATTACAGTCCGTTGAGGGAAACTAAGGCAGAAACTCAAACCGGGAAGGAACCTGGAGGCAGGAGCTGATGCAGAGGCCATGGAGGGGGCTGTTTACTGGCGTGCTCCTCATGGCTTGTTCAGCCTGCTTTTTTATCGAGTCCAAGACCACCAGCCCAAGGATGGCACACCCCCCCCCCCCCAATGAGCCAGGCCCTCCTCCTTGGATCATTAATAACTAATTGGCTTGCCCCACCCGATCTGGAGGCGTCATCTCAGCTGAGGCTCCCTCCTTTCAGATAACTCACTCCAGCTGTGTCAAGTTGATAGAAAACTAGCCAGGTCAGTCAGGTCCTCTACCCCTGAGCTGCACCCCCAGTTCCTAGACATGAGTGTTGTGTTTAGACTTCATTCCATCCCTAAGATATCTCATTATCTATGCAAATATTAAACAGTCTGAAATGTCAGTTGGGGAGATGGCTCAACAAGTATAGTGCTACCTAAGCGTGAGGACCCGAGTTCGTATCCTGGATCTCCATGTAAAGAGCTAGGACAGGGATACATGTCTGTAATTCTGGTGCTAGGGAGGCAGAGACTGGCTGACATCTGGAGCTCACTGGCCAGCCAGCCTTTCTATACACATGCACACACACACAAATGTACATACACGCATGCTGTACACACACCAAACAAAAGAAAAAATAACCAAGCACTGGTCCCAGGCGTTTGGTTACGGACTTCAGCCTGCATAAAGAAACCCCATTAAGCCTTACTCAGGAAAGAAGCACTGTTCCTTAAGATAGGAGAAAGGATTGCATTTTTTAATGTAATATTTAAAGATTTTTTTTTCCTTTTATAGAAGATAAATTCTTTCTCACATAATATATCCTGATAACAGTATTTCTTCCTCTACTTACCTCCCTTTCTATCCAGATCCCCTCCCTTTCTGTCTCTCATTAGAAAAGAACAGGCTCCTAAGAGATAATACTAAAAATAAGATAAAACTATCACATTGATGTTGTACAGGACTAGCCAACAGAAGGAAAAGAGCCCAAAGAAAGGCATAAGAATCAGGGACCCACTCGTTCACATACTCAGAAGTCCCATAGAAACACTAAACTAGAAGCCATAAAGATTATTGTAACTCAGAAAATTTAAAATATTTTTAGAGAAAGGTAAATTGGTTTTGTGGAAATATATAATTCCAATTGAGGTTGTTAATTTGAAATTTAGAAAAGTTTGCTAATTAAACAAGTAGTTCGGGTTTAATTTGAAGTTAGAATTTTTTGTATATTCTGATTTTACCTCTGGGAAGCCAAACACGAAGATCAATTCAACAATTTATTTTTTTTAGAGAACTGTATTAAGCATGTGTATTAGTTCCTGTTGTATGGCTGTGATAAAACACCGTGACCAAGGTAGCTTACGGCTCCAGAGTTAAGTGTCCATGATGGTGGAGTGTGGTGGCTAGAACAGGAAGCTGAGAACTTGGATCTTGAACTACAAGCACAGAAAGAGACCTGGAAATGGCATGGGTGTCCAGACTCAGAGCCTGCCCTCAGTGACAAGGCCACATGTCCAAATAGTGCCATCTTTTGGGGACCAAAGTGTTGAAGTGCCCAAAACTGGAGGACGTTTGTCGTCTAAACCCTCATGGCATCATGTATCAGCCATACTAATTTCTAGTGTTTGAACTTTACAATTTCACTTGGCCTGTGGCTTAGTCTGTCCACTGCCTAGGACATGCTCATGGTAGTGGGGTGCTTGTTCTGGAGCCATATTCCCAACTTAGTTCTGGCACGATGGAAGGTCTCACAAGAGTCTTAGTCAGCTAAGTATTTGTGTGGCTGTAGTCTCTGCAGGCTTCTGTCTGGTACTCTTGTCAGAGGGAGCACTTCTGACCCCTGCCACCTTGTGAGCCCTGGGCACTCCAGCTTCTTTTTGTTCTGTCTCTGCCCCTGTTAGAAATAATTTGCCCTGGCCTGGTAGAGTCTGCTAGTATGGGAGAGCCTGGCATTTCCTGTAGCATTGAGACATTTTTTTTTTTTCTAAGCTGTGCTGTGTTGGGGTACACCTGTAATTCTAGTACTTGAGAGGTAGAGGTAGACCACCAGGAATTCAAGGCCAGCCTCAGCTAAAGCAGGTTTGAGGACTGCCTGGGCTACTTGTTTCAGAATACAGCAACAACAAAATCTCAAAATTTTTTCTAACGTGTTAAATTTTATTGTCACTTTAAACACTTATACTCAGCAAATATGTATTTTTTTCATTTCTGAGGTATGATCTCAGTGTATTGATGTAATCAACAGTCTTATTAAATAAGAAACACAGAAACAATGTAAAAGAGAAAGCCAAGAGGTCAGAGCTCAGAGCTAAAATCTCACCCTTCCGCCTGCGGTGTCCCAGCTTCCCGAAAGAGAGATATATCCTGTCTGTTCGTTTTTTTTATAGTATTTTGTTCTGCCTTCTCATTGGTTGTAAACCCAAACACGTGACTGCCTCGTCACTGTCTGAATGTACAGCCCCCTAGGTCTTAAAGGCATATGTCTCCAATGCTGGCTGTATCCCTGAACACACAGAGATCTATGGGATTAAAGGCGTGTGCCACCACCGCCACACTCTTGCTATGACTCTAATAGCTCTGACCCCCGGGCAACTTTATTTATTAACATACAATCAAAATCACATTTCAGTACAATTAGAATACCACCACATCAGTGTGTTAACCAAGTTGTTTTTTTTTTTTTTTTTTTTTTTTTTTTTTTTTTTTTTTGGTTTTTCGAGACAGGGTTTCTCTGCGTAGTTTTGCGCCTTTCCTGGAGCTCACTTGGTAGCCCAGGCTGGCCTCGAACTCACAGCGATCCACCTGGCTCTGCCTCCCGAGTGCTGGGATTAAAGGCGTGCGCCACCACCGCCCGGCCCAAGTTGTTTTTAAGCTCATAAATTTAAGTGATCCTCCTGCCTCAGGCTTCTGAGTTACCCAGAGTGCTGGCACCTGCTACCATGTCCAGTTTGAACCTATTACTAGCAGGACAGTGTAAGCATGGAGTATTGCCTTTGTGCCGTAGGGTGATTTTCTATTGGTATTTATACACAGTACTACTTTTTAGTTTTTCCTTTAAGGCTTCAGTGAAGGTGTGACTTCTCTTTGTTATCAGTGTGTTCCTATTTTAATTTCAACCCTTTTTCCCTCTTTTAGCTTAGCTGGTTTATTTTTTAATTTGAGGAGTTAGATAACCTCTTTTAATAAAAGTTTTATTTTAATGGAGACATAGTAATTGTACACATTTATGGAATACAGTGACGTACACATACAGACATATATGCTGAGGAATATATTAGGAGTTATCGGTCCTGGTCCAAAGAAAGCCAGTGGGTCTGTGGCCAGCCTTTCAGGTAGCTGAGGTCCGTTTCATTTGCTTCCACAATTGGAGCTGAATTAGCATCCAGTTGTGGCCTTGCCACTGACTGGTGCTCTGGGACTTTGGATCAGTTCAGTGAACTTGTTTCAGATCCTAGATCTACTCAGGAGAATTAGTAATGTACCCTAGAGACTGTCAGGTGGAGGGAGAAAGTGTTTTCTGTGCCACCAAGTATATATAATGTGTATATATAAGGTTGGGAACAACCCTGCAACCTGTTTCAAGTTGGAGTTTGGCTAAAGTGTCAAGAAGAGATGAACAAACCATTTCTCTTTGAAAAGAGAAGTGGGCCTTTCTTGGACTCGGGGGAAGGTGGCGGGATAGGCACGGGGTACTGCTCAGTGCTGCTTCTGTTCTGTTCTGTTCTGTTCTGTTCTGTTCTGGACTGGCGCTTTGGGCCAGGTAACTGCCCCTACAGTCTTAGACTCTCAGCTATAAAATGAGACTAGGGCTGGCGGGATGGCTCAGCAGGTAGAGGCTCCCTTGCTGAGGGATGACCTCAGCTCCATCCTTGAAACTCACTAGGTAGAAGGAAATAGCTCACCCCTTTGAGTTTCCTCTGACCTCC
Organism: Peromyscus maniculatus bairdii; assembly: GCF_049852395.1. NCBI lineage: Eukaryota > Metazoa > Chordata > Mammalia > Rodentia > Cricetidae > Peromyscus > Peromyscus maniculatus. The sequence goes on along the minus strand of NC_134857.1, from coordinate 110,459,543 downwards.
ACGTGTGTGCCATGGCATACATGCAAACACATGTATGCACACACATGACACACGAATACTTTTTAAAATGTAAAATGAGAAACCATTTATTTTGGACCTCAAAGCCTCATATGACTAGGCAGATGCTCTCCACTGAGCTTTCCCAAGCCCAACCCCCTTTCAGGGCAGTTGCAAGGATCAAATAGAATAGTGTCCTACTCTTGAGAAACTCCGTCAGTGCTAACCCAGCCCAGTGCCTGCCTTAATATAGAGAGGGGCTTAGGGACGGCTGAAGAGGAAAACAGTACTTCATGGTGGCTTCTGTCTGGATTACTAGTTTTTAAAATAAAGTGTGTGTGTGTGTGTGTGTGTGTGTGTGATGGCACATGTATAGCTCAGAGGACAGTTTGTGTGTGTGTGTCATGGCTCATGTATAGGTCAGAGGACTGTGTGTGTGTGTGTGTGTGGCGTGGCACATGTACAGGTCAGGGAACAGTTTGTGGAATTAGTTTCCTCCTTCTACCTTGTTGGTCCTGGGATTGAACCCAGGTCATTTGACTAGGTAGCAAGCAATCTTACCTACTGGACCATTTTGCTGGCCCCAATTGTGTTTTGAGTTCTTGGTTTACTTTGGTTGTATTTTTCTGTAGAATTCTCATTAGCCTAATATAATGACTAAGGAGTACCGAATTATCTGGTCTGTAAGAAAGGGCCAGATGATTCTAGGAGTGACCACAATAAATGCATTGTAAGGTACTGACTTTGATTCTCTACCAGAATGTATATGATAGTGGCTGATTTGGTTTTCTAACAGGATATCCTTAGAGTATTTTATATTTCTTAATGTTCTCTGTTTTTTTATAAAAATAAAAATATATTATTATTTTATGTGTATGGATGTTTTACTTACATATGTGTCTGCACCACTGTGAGCTTGGTGCCCGTGGAGGCCAGAGGAGGGTATTGTATTCCCTAAAACTGGAGTTCCATGGTGATTGTGAGCTACCATGTAGGTGCTGAGAATCGAACCCAGGTCCTCTAGAAGAGCAGTCAGTGCTCTCAACTGCCAAGCCATTTCTCCACAGCACCTCACTCCCCAGAAGACCTCACTACCAGGTCTTCAGGTAGGAACACCATAATATTTACCTGTCATCAGATGGGCTTTGACATGCATATTCACATCACACAACAGATGACCGGAACCTGTCTCGAAAGAGCCCCTGGTATGAGCAGGCCCTGAGTGCCTTCCTGTGTGGTCCTGATGTGAACACTTGCTGGAAATCATCCGGAGCCTTTTCTGTGCTGTGAAAATGACTTTCTTGTTTTGTTTTTATGGTAGTGAATTTCTGTGGGGTCTTCTAAGTCAGTATGGATATATACTCAGGGCTCTTTTTTATGTACTCAGTCTGAGCACACTTTGGGAGGGCAGCTTGAATAAGATGAGAGTTCTCAGTAGATTGTCTTGGCAGATACTGTGGAGGAAAGAGTGAAGTTTGGATAGGTTGCATTGGCTGCACACTGATCTAGAGTCATCATGGGTCTAGCATCTGGAAAGGAGGACAAGCAAACCCTTAGGTGTTGGTTCTGAGATCTGATTCCTACTTTACAGATGGAAAAACTCAACATGCTTGATGCTAGTAGGAATACCCTGTGCTGCATGAAAACTTTCCGAGAGAATCCTCAGGCCTCCTGCAGTAACTCCACTTGATCGTTGAGGAAACTGAGTGAGGGGTGCCTCGCAGAGGGGCTAGGCTGGAGGCCTCAGTGAGGACAGGGTATATTCAGTCATTTGGTGGTGTGGGTAGTAGTATAGCATTTATTAGTTTTGCTCTGATCTTGCAATCCCTTCTTGGTATTAGACTCAGGCACTTATTGCCGGAGGGAAGGCTTGGAACCTGAGTACCACATTCATTCAGTTCTTAAAGGGGCTTCAACCTGGCTTACAGCTTCAGTGAAAGGAACTGTCATCCAAACAGCTTGAAATTTGCTATCATCCATGGGCACAGCTGAAGTCATGTGTGGCATGGCACATGTATAGGTAGCTGCTTTCTGGACACTTCCTACAGGGGCAAGACGCCTCTGCAGTTTGGGGGCTCAGAGGCCCAGCTCCAGGAATGATATTCCTGGTTCTCTAATACCTTCTCTAGTAATGATGAGGGGCTTTGCAGTCCACGCCAGTTTCCATAAAAAGTTTTTTTTTGTTGTTGTTGTTTTTGTTGTTACAATTTTGAGAGTTCAAAAATTGATTCTAATTGTTAGCTTTAGCTTTTATGTAGTCTTTTCATTTTCCTGCCTTTTAGTATCTAATTATTGTAGGTGTTTCGTTGTTGTTGTTTTTTCTCTTTGGGGGCCGCCACCCAGCTCCCAAATAAATACACCTAGCTCCCAAATAAATAAATAGCTCCCAGATTCTTACTTATGAATGCCTGTCCTTAGCTTGGCTTGTTTCTAGCCAGATTTTCTTGACTTAAATTATCCTGTCTACCTTTTGCCTCTGGGCACCTTTCTCTATTCTATATACCTTTCTGTTCTTACTCCATGGCTGGTGGTGTGGCTGGGTGCTGGCCCCTGGTGTTGTCTTCTCTTTTCTCGAGCCTAGATTTCTCCTCCTATTTATTCTCTGCATACTAGCTCCACCTATTTCTCTCTCCTGGTTGGCTGTTCAACACTTTATTTGACCAATGCAACATAAAAGAATACAGTACAGAGTCAGGCCCGGCGGCAGAGACAAGCAGACGCAGGTAGGCCTGCAGCGGCGGCCCGCGGAGGTAGACGGGCCCAGCAGCAGCCCGCTGAGGTAGACGGGCCCAGCGGCGGCAGCCGACAGAGATATTCAGGCCCGGCGGCAGCCGGCAGAGACATTCAGGCCCAGCGGCGGCCCACAGAGGTAGTCAGGCCCGGCGGCAGAGACAAGCAGACGCAGGTAGGCCTGTGGCGGCGGCCTGTGGAGGAAGACGGGCCCAGCGGCCCGACAGGGACATTCAGGCCCGGTGGCGGCCCCCAGAGGCAGACAGACCCAGCGGCAGCTGACAGGGACATACAGGCCCGGCGGCGGACCGCAGAGGTAAACAGGCCCAGGGACGGAGACAAGCAGACACAGCTTGGAACAGGGACGCCCCTAACCCCAACATCTGGGGAAGAAGCTATCTCCGTGAGTCAGAACCAGAACGAATCTGAACACTCCGACTGAGGACAACCCAGGGCCCAGCTGCTGATCCTGTGAAACCCAACAACTTGGAGGTGTTGGTGAGACTACCCTGCTCAGCTGAAACCCATCTGGGAGAGGATTCAGATGCCTACAGTATAAAGTCTGAAGAAACAAGATCAGCTGAGGAGTTGACAAATGAACAAAAAGTGACCTGAGAACACAGAAGAAGGCGCTACCCAGACACCAAACCAGATCACCAGAATCATAAGTATATAATTCACCGATCGAAATCAGCTGCCCCTGAAGAAATAGCCCAAAAGCACCAATTTAACCAAGAACCCCTACTAAACCAAGACTAAAAATTAGAACAAGAGAGGCACTCTCAGACACAGACACCACCTGCACCTCACAGAGGAAGAGATGAGTAGGCGCCAGTGCAAAAATACAGGCAACAACATAAGGACCTATATGGCAACATCAGAACCTAGTGATTCTACACCTGCAAGACCTAAACATACCATGACAGAAGAAACAGAAGAAATCAACCCTAAAAATGACATTAAGAAGATGATAGAGGCCCTTAAAGAAGAAATAAAACATTCCCTCAATGAGGAAATAAAAACTTTCCTTAAAGAGGAATTGAAAAACTACCTTAAAGAGGAAATAAAAACTTTCCTTAAAGAGGAAATAAAAAACTCCCTTAAAGAGGAAATAAAAACTTCCCTTAAAGAGGAAATGAAAAACTCCATTAAAGAGGAAATAAAAAACTCCCTTAAAGAAATGGAAGAAAAAACGAACAAAAAATGGGAAGAAATCAAAGAAAGCCAAGAAAAAGCAATTAAACAGATGAAAGAAACATTCCAAGATCTGAAAAATGAATTTGAGACAATAAAGAAAACACATGCTGAGGGAATGCTGGAAATAGAAATCCTGACAAAAGAATACAGTACAGCCGGGCAGTGGTGGCGCACACCTTTAATCCCAGCACTCGGGAGGCAGAGCCAGGCGGATCTCTGAGTTTGAGGCCAGCCTGGGCTACAGAGTGAGTTCCAGGAAAGGGGCAAAGCTACGCAGAGAAACCCTGTCTCAAAACAACAATAACAACAACAAAAAAGAATACAGTATATCTTTGCATCATTAAATAAATATTCCACAGCATAGACGAGTGTAACACATCTTAAACTAATATTCTACAATAAAATTTATGTTAGTTTGCGTATTGCTTTGTGATGTTTTACTTTGAGAGGGAAGAGTAACAGGAAGTCCACTTATTTATTGGCATGAACCAAGGGTGATGATGAGTAGCAGCACTGGGACTTTGGGATTGTCATTTGATTCCTAATGAGTGGGCACTTTTGAATTGTTGCTTCCTGTTCACTTTCTGTGTTTATGAATTATTTCTGCAGGGGCTACCTGATGGGCTAGTGCCTTTGGAGAAGTCAGTGAGTCCTGGATTGGCTCCTGTCGATGCAGCATTAAAGGCTGAGCCATTCCCTTGTGCAGTGTGGAAAAGAATGAAGAGCAGAGGAAGAGCAGCGTCGAGTGACACCCTAGCAAGCATCTGAAAGCTAGGACTGGAATTCATGGCATCAGAGACAAATTCATTACAGTATTTTTTCTGATGACCTATTCTGATATACCAACTATGTCTAGTGGCATTTTCTTCTTAGTTTTTTATTTGCTAAAGAAAATATACTCCATTTCTAAAACTTTGGTATTGAATAAAGTGATTATTTTTTACAGCCCCCTTATTATTTTTTGGACATGATATTTCTGATTTTCAGAAATTAATGCAAATCGAGAAGTATATCGTGAGAGCCGAGATACTTGGACAACTGGTCAGTTCCTCCAGCGGTGCTTTGCCTTTAAATGGTGTGTGTGGTACTCTGCCATTTCAGACACATATGGGAGACTGTTTCCTAGACAATATGATGTATGGAAGGAGCAGAAATAAATGATTTTTTTCTAATTAACATTTTATGGTGTGTGGTTTTTGTCATTTTGGTTTTGATACAGGATCTCACTATGTAGCTCTGTCTGGCGTGGAATTTACTGTGTAGATCAGCCTGCCTCTGCTTCCTGAGTGCTGAGACCAAAGGTGTGTGCCAAGAGAACCAGCTTAATTGAACTATTTTATCTGTAAGTCAGTAAGTTCTGTCTTGTGGTGTTCCTTAGTCAAGCCTAAGATCTCCAACTATATTGTTCAGTATCAGTTCCAAAGGATACCCTTATCTCTACCAAATGGGCAGGCCCACAGACGTCTCCAAAATTGAGTAGGCCCAGTTTAACCTGGATTATAGGAAGATTTCTGGCAGTTAGATAAAAGCCATCATTCCTCAGGAAGTTGTGAAACCTGTTCCCATCTGCCAAAAGGAGTAGGTTCTCTTATCTCTGGCAGAAAGACATGGATCCATTAACATATACCTGTGGCTGCATATCGAAGCCCATGCCAGCCTCCAGGCCCCCTTAGTCCCTGTTCACAAGTACTTGTTACACATCTCAAAGCCCCTACCCTAATCTCCTGTTCCAGCATTACCCCCCCCCCCCCTTGCTGTTCTCCCCTTTCTCCATTTCTCTGTCTCTGGTTGTGCTCTAGTCTGTTGTCTGCACTGTTCCCTCCCACTGTCCACTTCCCCGGCCCCGCATGTCCAGTCCGTCTGTCCTCCTGTAGTTGCCTTTGGGTGTTTTCTCATAGTCACAGTGAAAACCTTAACCATACCATGAAGGGGTCACGTTGGCAATTCTTTACTGCGCCTCCTTGAATAGGAGAATTAGTGCTTCCCGAGGAAACAGTTCCACATTCCTGTAGATCTGCAAGCACAGCTGCGTGCTCATCAGAGCTGTGGCTGGTAGATGACGGCTGCCATCTCCCGTTGGTTTTCAGGAATGTGCTTTGAACACTCCTAGACCATGGTTGTATAGTTTTTCCGACCAGGTCTTTCGGTTCTTCAACAGGCCATGACCCTTCTCTCGTAGATCAATTCATTCTACTCAGAAAACCTCTTAAGTTTACAGTAAGATTCTTCCCTCAATGGAGTCTCATGCCTTCTAGTTCCAAGGGTGAGCATTCACCGATCATTAGTGAAGATGCATCCATTTATTCCGAAAGCGCTGAGCACGGGATGAATAAGATGAACAAAGGTTGTGCCCTCTAGAGCTGGCATTCAGTCACCAACAGATCGAAATGTTAGAAGCTGTCAGGTACTCGGGTGCAACAGCAAAATGAACCACGTGTGCCCGTGATGGGCACAGAGCAAAGGGGTGCCTGTGCTTGAAGCTGTGAGAAGGGAAAATGACCCCTTGATATCATGGGTCAGAGTTCAAGGCCTGATTCAGCATGGAGGCACTTTCTGTTTGACTCTTGGACCATCTTTTAAAACCCTGAGTTAGGTGGGCGAAAGTGACAGCAGTACAGCCTGGTCTCCCTTTCATCTACAGATGGAGTAGTAACAGTTCCTGCTGTCTACCACTAGGTGGTGCTACACTGATGGTATATTTCTACTTCAAAACCATTTGGGGGTAATTTTTTTTTTTTTTTTAAGATTTATTTATTTTATGTGCATTGATGTTTTGCCTGCATGTATGTCTGTATGAGGGTGTTGGATTCTCTGGAACTAGAGTTACAGACAGTTGTGAGCTGCCATATGGAATCTGGGAATCAAACCCGGGTCCTCTGGAAGAGCAGCCAGTGCTCTTAACCACTGAGCCATCTCTCCAGCCCTGGGTAATCATTTCTTTAGCCAGTACAGTAAAATATTTAATCAGTGAACTATTACCACTTAAATCAATAATATTTTGTAGTATATAATTAATTATATAAAATTTTTGTTAGTAAAAAGTACGGTGTTTATGTGAAGAAAAAATGATCCATACTAGGTATAAAGTATTTTAGGGGGCATGGGTCAACATCGCAGTGTGGAAAAACTGCTAAGCATTACTTACTATGTAGGTGAGTGTAGAATGAGTTTGCCTACGGGACTGGAGACAAACTTATCTTTGATTTATCATGTGGCTCTCTTGGGAGGGGATGCTGAAAAGTATGAAAAGGTTCTGTGGAATTAACTTGTCTGAAAGGAAAAGGAAGGGGGTGGAATTAGGCAGGAAAAGCTGGCAGGCGATGCCAAGCCATCACAGGCTGACAGGCCATAGCTCCAGAGCGAAGCTTGCCTGTCAGGGCAGAATGGCAGGTGGAGGTGCCTAGACACTGGTCGTTGGAGCAGCACTTGACTAGGAAGTTCGGGTAAGCCTGATGAAGCTGACAGCTTGGTCATCTTGCCCCACACTTCAGTGAATCCTTTCTTCAAGGGAGAGGTGAGCGACACGTGGAGGTTTATGAATGATTTGTCTTAGTTCTCTTCTGTTGATTGGTAAAAGTACTGAAAGGAAAAGAATTTATTCTAGCTCACAGTTCAAGGGTATGTTATGGTGGGAGGTCAGGCCAACGGAAGCCGGAAGCAGTGGGTCACCTCACAGGTACAAAGCTGAGAGGTGAGGATCTGATGCGGCTGCTCAGCTAGCTTTCCTCTTCTTTTTCTGTGGTCCAGGCCCACCCCACAGAGTCGCACCCCACAGGGGGCAGATCTTCCAACCTCAGTTACCTAACCAAGATAATCTCACCTAGACAGACCCAGGTGATTTGTGATCCCATCAAATTAATGATGGAGATGAGCCATTTCAGATTTATAAAGATGTCCTAGCTGTAGGATTATAAATGAGAACCAGATGTGGCAGAGCCAGATGTGGCATGTACTTATCTTAGCATTCTGGACACAGAGACAGAAGTATTGAAGAAGTTCAAGGTCAGCCTGGGCTCTGTAGCAAGACCCTGTCTCAAAACAATAGAAGGTGGAGGGGAGGGGACCTGAAAAAGAAGATTTGAGCTGTGATCACTGTTAACGTTTATGTGTGTTATAAAATGTGAAGTAACGCAGGTGTCTAACTGTTCATGACGGAAGGGCAAAGTTGAAGAATTTTGTTTGAATTGGAATAGAGCTCCTCTAGGTGGCACAGTAGCTGTTTCTGTTATCTGCTGTGATCTTTAGGGTGCAGATCAGCCTGAACATAGAAATAATGCTTACACATTTATGGAGTCAAAAAAGCAAGTGCCAGATAATGAATTACAGGGGATGAACGAGAAACACGTCGCTCCTGCCCTGGTAGAACTTCAGTCCAGAACTTGCACAGGCTGAGATGTCTTACCACTGGGGCAAAGCCTGCTCTTTAGAGCTCCATAGTGTTTTCCTCGAAGTTTGGAGTATCAAAACACTTGCCAAAAGCGACTTCCTTTTGTTATGTACTCGGTCTCTTCATTACAATATTCTGAGTTATTATTAGTCAGTGGACCTGTATTTCAGCTCTTCCAGTGACCAGCATGCAACCTTCAGCAAAATACTTAGACTCTCTGAGCCTCATTTTCTCTTAGGAAACTGAAGAGCATCATAGGGCACTCTAAGAATTAAGGGAAGTAGTGCCCACTTCCTGGTTGCATTAGATGCTCTTTAAATCCTGGTTCTGAGCTTCCTTGGGGTTAGGCTTCCCCTCATTGCCATGCTTTTATTTAATCTGTGTTTGTACGTTCTCTGGGGGTGGGAGGGGTGGAAATGTGCACACGCAGGCATGTGCGATAAATATGATTGACTATAGAATGTCTGCTCTCATTTTTACGTCCACTTAACAACGGTTTTGAGATTTATGCAGGGTGGAAAGTTTCTAAGCAGTGTGACACCACTTGACTGAAGGCCAAGGAGATGCCTGGTGTAATGGATGACAGCCCTTCTTCACAGAGTCTGTCCTTGGAGCTCCCTGTCAAGGATGAACCTTCACACATGCCAGTGAGTGCCTGTGTCGGCCACCGGTCCACCTCAGAACACTGGCTCCTCATAGCAGAGGGCGAGCGCCAGTCTAAACAACACTCAGGGTATGACCACGTAAGTGCACTGGAGAAGCTGGAATTCACCGTTTTATTTCAACCGGGATGATTATTGTTTCCAAACATGACTGTAACAATAGTTCTTACCCACATGTTTTATACAAAGCAACCATCCCGATTTCCCTAGCCAGTGAAATGCCCTCGCCCTGTGACTGTTTTGATCAGAAGATGGCAGAAGTGTTCACCATGCCAGTCCTGGGTAGTTTAACAGGCCTGGCAGCTTCTGCTTCCTGCCTCTTAGAAGGCTCCTTCTTGGGATGTGCCCTCTGAAAACCCAGCTTCAAGATCAGAAGAATCCCAAACCACACGAGGCTACATATGTAGCCTCTCCTGTCAACACCAGCTGAACTTGGGACTGACCACTCCATCAGCTGCTGGTCCCGGGTGCCCACACCCAGCTGTCTTCCAACTGTAGCTGTGTGAGAATACCCAAGGGAGGACTGCCTAGTGGAGTCCGGCTGGTTTGCAGGACTTGGGAGCTAGGGATAAACTTGTTTTCAGCCGCTTCTAGGTTTAGGGTTGGATTTTGTATAGTGAGAGATAACGCTTGGAATTATTACTTTGGCTTTGGGATCAAGAGGTGTCTGGAAAGTGGCAGGATCTTGAGATAGAGATGGAAAATACGGGAAAGTTTTTCAGAAGACCATTAGGGACATGGAAAGAGCTTGAGGGAACTCAAGCTCTGAAGACAGGGAGGAACATGACCCTGGAGGCTGGAAGTAGGGCCCTCATGTAAGGGTGGATGCTTTGCTAAGTCTGTCTACCTTCGCTAACATCGAGAACGGCTCAGAATGAACTCACTGTCCAGTAGAGGAGATCTGGCAGAGAGCGTGGAGGTCAGCTTTCTTCTAGATGGATTTGGTGGAATTTGAGAAGAGAGATGAGCTAAAGAAGGGGCTGCCCTCTGGGCAGTGGTGGCGCACACCTTACACCTTTAATCCCAGCACTCGGGAGGCAGAGGCAGGTAGAGCTCTGTGAGTTCAAGGCCAGCCTGGGCTACACAGGGAGTTCTAGGACAGCCAGAGCTACATAGTGAGACCATCTTGGAAACAAACAAACAAACAAACAAACAAACAAACGGGTTGCTCAGTTCCTGAATGGAGAGGACACAGCCCAGAACAATCTTGTCCGGCAAGTGAATTCATTCTATTCTTCAAAAGAGATTATCTGGGAAAATTTCCTTATTCTTGAAAAAAAGGCTTTGTTGCTCAGTTCCATTGCTAACTGTTGGTAAGCCACCATTTCTGCGTCCAGCTCATGTTGGTTCACGAGCACTAGTTTACTAGTCCTTTCCAGCTTACAAAGACCTTCACTATACCTCGTCTCCTTTCTCCTCCCCATCCCGACGTAAGTGAGAGAACCACTGTTGGTACACAGTACTGAAAACATCACAGCTGTCCCTCCTTTTCCTCTGGATTCCAGCTGTTCCCTGGCTTGGTACTTTCAGTAGATTCCCTCCCTCTGCATGGTGAAGTGTCTGACTCACTGTGATGAAGGGGCATGTTAAACCACAGACACAAGCATTAGCCATATTGGAAACACCGTTGGATCCTTCCTGTACCTCCTTGTACAAACTTCTTATCAGCCTTTGCTTTAAGGAGATATCTATTATTATTACTTACTATTATTGGCTGTTTGAAACAGGGTTTCTCTATGCAATAGCCCTGGCTGTCCTAGAACTCTCTTTGTAGACCAGGCTGGCCTGGAATTCACAGAGATCTGCCTGCCTTTGCCTCCCTCTCCCGAGTACTGGGATTAAAGGCGTGTGCAATAACTAGCAATTTTCAACTGGAATCTTCAATAAGTGGACACTTTCTCTCATCCTACAAAATTTCAGATTCATTATCTGTATTACAGTCGATATTCTCCAGGCTTTTTTAGGACTGTGATAGGACGTTGGTGTGTGACTTCCGTTCAGTAGAAAATGACGGATGGTAGTGGCGCTGCCAGTGCTGGAGTTTTTTTTTTTTTTTTTTTTTTTTTTAATCTAGCCTTTCTTTTTTTTAACCAGGTCTAGTATCTTCTGCTTCCTGCCTCTTGATAAATTGATCTTCTGCATCCTTTGGGCTGGGAATGTGTAAGCATTGTAGTAAGCTTGCTCACGTGTAAAATCAGCGTCTTGGCTCAGATGATCTCTACATCTCCGTACCTGTTTGATAGTCCTCTTCATCTTTCCTACTCTTCTGATGCATCTGTTTCCTCAGATGCTGCAGCTCAGTCCCATTTGACCAGCAGATGGGGCTCTTGACATCCGAATAGGACTTGAGTCCTCTGGGAGCATCAATGGTTTGTTAATTCAAAGAGACAGTTACTGATTGCTTACTGTTCACATTAGACTTTGGCCTAGGCATGATCCTTCCATGGGTTCATATTTATGTAATTATGTTCTCAGGCCCACGTCAATGATTGATTTTATGTGTGGGAAGGATTTCAGTGACACATTCACCACACAAGAGAAATGTCTCGGTGGTGAACGAAACAGACAGCGATAGAACTATAGCCCAGTGTTAATTGTCAATCTGATTTAGTGGCCCTTGCATTCCAGGATAGCCTAGGAGATGAAGCTCATTCTTCTGATCTGTAGAATTTAGGAACTGGAACATACATCTTATTACTATTATGATCATAAGCAGGACACAGGAGCCATGGAAATCCAAAACATTTTGAAATCACATGTAAATTTATAATATGTACAGATGTTATCTTAAATGGACACTAATAACCCATTCCACAGGTATCTTATATAATACTTCCAAACAGGGATTTAATGATCCTCAAACTTCATTTTCTCTGCTTTTCCCAATATTCCCTGTGGCTCTCCGGTATTGGTTATTAGTCTTCATAGATAGCCACATTCAGTTATAAGGTGTGGGCTATGTTTCTGTTTAGGATTTCTAATAAGTGCCCCGAGAGCTGCACTGGAGCCTCTGACACCATCTCATGGTGTTTCAACAATCAAATGAAAACCAGGTCAAACCCCGAAGGTTCCCCTCAAAGCTGGGTCAGGACTAACAGCCAGTCCTTGTTCCTAAACTTGGACACATTGTGTTTCCCGTGGTGTCTGGGTCTCTTCACTGGGTGTCCAGAGGTAGAAAGTACCCGTGCGGTTTGTTTCCACACATCCATCGTGTCTGGACCTAGGGCTTCATGTCACATTGAGCACTGCATCTGGTCGGTATTTTGAGAAGAAGACAAAGACTGAATATCTTTAAAGGGAGGCTTGCCTTTTCTCTCTCCCCTGCCCCCCAGGGTCCTCTGTGGAAATGTCACATACCCTTGTAACTAAAGTAAAACTTGAATAAACCAGTTTCCTCAAGAAGGCTGATTGTTTCCCTCATTCAGACTCATGCTGGCGCTCTTCCTCTGAGCATGCATGCAAAGCAGAGCATGCTTCTGCAGCACAGGGTGAACAGAGAGCAAAGTCACCGTCTTCCTTTGCATGGTGAGACTTTCAACACACTAAGTGCCCAGTTCTTCTCTTTCAAAGGCTTTATCGCTGGAAAGCTTTGATCTCTGTCTTAGTTAGGATTTCTATTGCTGAGATGAAACACCAGGATCACAGAAACTTGGGGAGGAAAGGGTTCATTTGGCTTACACTTCCACAGCACTGTTCATCATCGAAGGAAGTCAGGGCAGGAACTCAAACAGGGCAGGAACCTGGAAGCAGGAGCTGATGCAGAGGCCATGGAGGAGTGCTGCTTACTGGCTTGCTCCTCACGGCTTGCTCACCCTGCTTTCTTCTTCTTCTCCTTCTTCTTCTTTATCTTCTTCTTCTTCCTCTCTCTTTCTCTCTCTCCCTCTTTCCCTCCCTCCCTTCCTCCCTTTCTCCCTTCCTTTCTTTTTTTCCTTTTTTTTTTGTGTGTGTGTGTGTGTGTGGGGTTTGAAACAGGGTTTCTCTGTGTAGCCCTGGCTGTCCTGGAACTCCTTCTGTAGACCAGGCTGGCCTTGAACTCACAGAGATCCCCATGCTTCTGCCTCCCCAGTGCTGGGTTTAAGGGCATGCACCACCACCACCCTGCTCAGTCTGCTTTCTTACAGAGCCCAGGGCCACCAGCCCTGGGATGACACCACTCATAATGACCATGGTTCTCAACCTTCCTGATGCTGTGACCCTTTAACACAGTTCCTCATGTCGTGGTGACCCCCAACCATAAAACTATTTTATTACTATTTCCATAACTATAATTTTGCTACTGCTATGAATCGTAATGTAAACATCTGTGTTTTCTGATGGACTTAGGCGACCCTTGTGAAAAGGTTGTTCAACTCCCCAAAGGGGTTGCAACCCACAAGTTGAGAACCACTGCATAATGGGCTGGGCCCTCCCACATCAATCACTAATTAAGGAAATGCCATATAGGCTTGTCTACAGCCCAGTCTTACGGAGGAATTTTCTTGATTGAGGCTCCCACCTCTCAGGTGACTTTAACTTGTGTCAAGTTGACATGAGACTAGCCAGCACAATGACAAGGCAGGACTGGTAATAGAACAGCTCGAGTTTACTGAGAGCAAGTTGTGCCCTAGACATTGCTCCGGGCCCTTCTCATGTGTCAATCACAGCACTCTCCCAGAACTGTTCTGCAATAGCCTCTTAGCCCGCTTCACAGTTGAGGAAGGGAGGCTCAGACAGGCTTCGAGATAGTAGGGTCTACACTGCAGGCATAGTTAATATCCGGAGTCTCTGCTCTTAACCAACGGTGGTGGCCTTCCCTTTGCACAAAGGACTAGGGATCTTTCAGTACTGAGTCTTATTTTTATGTATTGCTTTTTTTTTTTTCTTTTTGAGATTGGACCTGTTTATATAGCCCTGGCTGGCCTGGAACTTGCTGTGTAGACCAGAGAGATTCACTTGGCTCTGCCTCCCCAGTGCTGAGATAAAAGGCATGTGCTGCCATGCCAGCTTCAGTACTGATTTTTAAAAAGACTGGGATGGAGAGCTCAGTGTCTGATTCTGTTTTTTATTTAAGTTTTTACAACATTTCTCATAGCTTACTTTTAGCCACATCTGCACATTTACACACAGTGCCTCTTACTGTATTTTGTCATTTGGGTCTTACTCATCTTTGCTTCTAAAACTACAGACAACGCTTAGTGTGTAATATGATGCAGTATCTCCTATATCTTAATGTTTGGGCTTTTAACTAGGAGAGCTAGTGCTAAAAGCTACAAAATCAACATAGTATACGCCCATCGATCTTCTCAGCACAACTTATGGTTAACAATGACCTTTATTTCACTGAAGGTTAGAAAAGTGTTTTCGTACAATTTTCTCCTGAAAGCCTGTCTGTTTCATTCTACCTAAGTCGAGTATAGAAGGTTACATTTACATACTTGGCTTCCTTTACAACATGTAGCATCTACATTGTCTTTAATAAGTTGAGGTACGAATAAAACAGTGTGTTTATGAAGGTGGATCAGGTCTTCCTTCAACCATAAACTTCAAAATGAGAACCTCCTTATTAAATACCGAGAGTCTTGCAGACAATTACCATGATGATAGGTCAGGATTCTAAAGAGATGCTTGGGAACCCCCAGCTCCAATGCAGGTGGCTTGGGTGTGAGTTCAGGGGATATGTTTCCTTCTACTGCAGATGGTCCACAGGTGAACAGGGCATAGACAGGCTGGATCTGCTCAGACTGGGGGGAAAAATCCTCTCCTGCCAAGGTTCCCACACTTCCAGGATAGGTAGTCAGAAGACCCACTTGGAAGGTGATTTCCAGAAAGGAGGAGTATCTCAAACGCTTAGACATTGATAGCATCACCTAATTCCCGGTATTTGAGCTCCACTCACCAACGATAGTTCATTTGGCTGGTTAAGATTTTGCACTTCTGGTTAAAATCCTTCAGATAAAATGCATAGGATAAAATCCCAAGTCCTTGGGGGTGATCCCAAGGGGCCTATGTGGCCCTTCTTGCCCCTCTGCCTCTTTTAGTGACCTCACCTCCTAGTCCACTGGTTTATGTCATTCAGCCAACACCGCCCCCCTCTGGTCATGACACTCGCACGCACAGTCCGGGGGGCCTTGCTTTCTCTTTACCTGGATGGCTCACTCCCTTTCAAATATTCGTTCAGAAAAGTAGTTTCTCCACGAGGCCTTCCTTTGTCTCCCTTGGAGAATTAAGACTCTTCCATTTCTCTCCACAGCGCTCAACATGCTTTAATATGCTGCAAAATTGACTCATTTATTTTGTTTATCTAGATTAGAACTTGAACCACATGGAGTCAAAGGTGCAGCCCAGTGTGGGGGAACAGAGTGCGTGCTCAATAAACATTCAGTGCATGGTCACATAAAACTCCTCAAGCACTGGTTAATTGTTGAGTAGTCCAGGCGAGGTGGCATCATTTCTACTTTGCGGGTTGGTGGCTGTCTAACTCACAGTTACCCCCCATTTAATGCTGGCAGTTGAACCTGGGACCCCACATGCTAGGAAAGTGCTCCGCCAGTTTACTCATAAACTCTTGAAGTGACTCTGAGTATCTGCCTCCTCGATTTGATCTGCACACCTCATTCCTCCGATTGCCTCCAGTCGCTCTCGTGTGTTTCCACTGTCTCCTTTATCTAGATGAGTGCAATCAGTAGACAGGCCATAGCTATGTAAGCCCTATAATAACCCAAGCCCTACAATAAACCCCAGCGCTCACATTGCTAGGAAAGGGCTTCCTTCTTTCTCCATCCAAAATGCTGCGTCAGGTAAGGTTTTATTTGACAGCAAACACATTTCCAACCAAGTGACCATCATCGATGTCACTTGAGTCCGTGAACATTCAGTGACTTGACAGGCACGGTGATTTTTGTCACTGTTTGCGTTTTGTCCCATTTCGTAACCTGGGTAACTTCTAAAACACTGTCAGGCTCTGGAACTGCACCCTGTTGGCAAGTTACTAAGTTGGTCTGTTACTGTTTCATGGAGATTGGCAGAAAACCTGAGACTTCTGGGTCAAAGACAAAGGACTTTGTTACAGTGGAGGGAGCTGCGTGGGCTTCTTGGAAACAAGCCCCTCCTCGGCCCACAGGTTGGGACAGATGCTGTGCACACAGGTGGCTGGTTCACAGCTGCAGGACACTGAGTTCAGTGATGTGCTGTTTTATAGTGCGTGGAAGGGTAGGGGGGCAAACCCTGCCCTTTGTCTGCAAGGGGATGTTATCTCATTCTTCAGTGTGGTGGGCTGCAAACACAACCCTGAGAAACGGCCTGAGGAAGGAGCAGCCATGGCTTCTCATGTCCAGAAAGAAAGCGCAGGCAGGGATGCTCAGAGCCCGCAGCTGATGTCTTTCCCTATTATACTCAGATAAGTAGCCTTGGCACTAGTCCATTCTTTGAAACCAGCCCAGACAGGCTCAAGTCCCTGTTGTATTTCTGTCTAGTGTGGGAATTTAAACAAATCACTTAAATTCCCGCCTGTTACCTCTTTTCTAATGGTGACACCTGTCCCACTGATTGGTGTGGGATAATGAGTATGGAGGGGCTGAGGTTATCTAGAGTTCTGATGTGCCCATCACCCTGACTTGCTCTGTTTACAGGACACTCATGTGGCTCCCCCCTGGGATGATGGATACTTGGTAGCATGCATGTCATAGGTTTCCCGGGGACTAAGTTTATTTCTCCCAAAGAATTCTACTAATTGTGAGGTACTCTTCCAGGTGCAGGTGACAGGACAGTAAAAATATAAATCTTTGTCTGCATGGAGATTATATTTGAGAAGGGACGTGTATCTCAAATCAGTATATAATGCGAGCTAGACAAACATTATGAAGAACAGTGAATCCGGCGAGGATATGGTGATGGGAGGCACACACAGGTCAAGCTTTTGACAAATGCTGTGTGCTGTTGGGGTTTGTCTGAGCCCAAGGGGTGGCCATCCATGGCTTAGCTTAGAAGGAGCTACCTCGCTTAGAGGCTTGGCAGGCGTGCTGATGTACTTCATAAGAAATGAAGGAACAAGCCGGGCGGTGGTGGCACACGCCTTTAGTCCCAGCACTTGGGAGGCAGAGCCAGGCAGAGATCTCTGTGAGTTCGAGGCCAGCGTGGTCTACAGAACAAGATCCAGGACAGGCACTAAAACTATCCAGAGAAACCCTGTCTCGGAAAAACCAAAAACAAACAAACAAACAAATAAATAAATACGTTTAAAAAAAAGAAAGAAAGAAAGGAAGGAACATTCATGTCAAGTTGTGATTTGATGTCACACCTAGGAGAAGCACTTTTAAATCCTTCAAAGGATTCTTCTAGTTGAGGATGCAAGAAGGGAAAGTGAAAAGATGGGGTGATTCAGCTACTTCACACCTGTCTGTGATGCTTGTTTGCTACATGACGTTTCTCAGGGATGCTGCTTCTCATGGAGAGATTCAAAGAGACCGAAGAGTGTGAAAGTGTGCACTAGATGAACCATGGGGCTTCCACTGACATGCTTTCCTTCCGAGAGAAAGGGTCACAGCTGTGTTCTGAGTGCTGTCGCTTAGCTGCTCTGCTCTGAATTCATCCATACAGGCTGTCTATGCCCAAGGCAGCTCAGCAGGCACTGAGGGGCAGCTTTTATCAAGATTATCAGAAACAGAACACCTTCAGTTGTGAAAAATGATGAAACCATATATGTTTATAATGGCAGTTGGCAGCGGCAAGGGAGTCAGATATAGTGTTCAGGAAAGCTACAGACTCAGAGATGGGGGTGGTGGAGGCGACAACAGAGATGCTAGGTACCAGCCTACTATGGCCATGCTCAACAACTTCATGGGGCTGATGAGCTGGCTGCGGAGGACACTTCCTCTCTTCTCCTTGGTAATCAAGGCAACTTGATCATGGAGGCTGAAAGAGCCAAGAGTCCAGACTGGATGATGCTGGGTTACACCTGACTGAACGAGTCCTCTGTAGTCAGGTCAGGTCAAGGACAAGAGCAGAGACTGTCATTTTTGTCATGTTCCTTGCTCTAGCCCGGGACAAACACTTGAACCGGGTTCAGGGAGGACTAGCCCAGAGAATCACAGTAACCCCCAGGGCTGAGAGGCAGCGGATCTGAGCATTCCAGCAGACTTAGGTTTGGGATTTGATTCACAGCCCTGGAAGCTGCTCTGGAGCCTCTTTAAACAAAAAGCTTAAGGCTGCCTCTGAGATTGCTTTAGACGTGAGAGGGTGTCCAGCTCAGGTTCCTGGCACTGGCTTCTCCTGGCTGCACAGACCCTTTGTAATTGAACTCACAAGGGAGGAGGAGGGACCAGGCTAGAGCTGTGTTGCCCAGTTCTAGTCTGGAGGAAAGTAAGACCGGCTTGTCTTGTATGGGGAATAAACTGTAGAAACTGATGAATTCACTTGATATGTCTCCCAATTAGGTCCTGTTGAAAGACGGGGTGACCGAAGTCAGCACGCGGGCTTGGGAAGGGCAGCCACCTTTCCCCGGCCTGTGGCTTCCTCAGCAGCACAGAGGGTCAAGTGTGGACTCTGAAGTCCCAGTGGTAACAATCCCAGCCAGGATCTACCACAGGGGAGAGTCCCTTAGGATGGATCAAATGTCACAAATATGAAACATTATATAAAGTTTATAAAAAAAAAAAAAGTCAAGTTTTCACCAGAGTCTTGGAGCGTTGCTCGTGTTCAGAGCACTCGGTGGGCCGCTCTCGTTTTGAGTTGTGCTGGTGACCAGGGCCCGGGAAGCACCAGGAACAGCTATGCACAAGTTTTGGGAATTCTGGACTGCAACTTCAGAAAACAGTGTACCATTCCTAAATCTTGTTTCTTCTTGTCCATCTCCTTACTGTCTGTTCAGTGTTTGTATTACTTCCTATTCATCACTGGGCTTTGCAATATTGTTGAATAAATCTGCCAGTCTATCTACTCTTCTCGACTTTGAGGTCTTCAAAAACAGAGCCTGGGCCATGTAATATATGTGCCCCCATCACACTGTGCATGGGACCAGGTCGTAGTCTAAATGTTTGTTGAGTGCTGAATGATACGTAATTTAAATGTTTATGCTTACACTGACCCTAAGAGACAAACTGTGAAGGAAGAGACTCACAATGCAGCCAGTTTCTTAAGAATTTGATGAACTCTAAATAGAAACTATCAGTTCTTTTGGGAACAAAACAAAGAGACAAAATCCAATCAAACTGTTATCTGATGTTGTGTATCAAGAAAGGGACACACTCCTATCTGCCTCTGTCAATTAGCTGACAGTGAGATCGGTATACAACTGGTGGAGAGCCAGGCTTCCCTGAGTTCATCCCCAGCTTCTTCAGGAGAAGATGTTGTCAGCACATGATGCTGAAAAGCTGGACAGAGGGACATCTTGGCAGGCGCTTCAGCAACCCTGCAAACCTGAGGGCCACCACGGAGATGATGTAACCCATAGCAAAGACAGACTTCAATACCAACATAGAGAGGTCTATTCTTTCAGGAACATGACTACTATAACAGGCTTATCTACTTATTTCATGTATTCATTCACTTATTTAGCAGACCTGTACTGAATACTTACTCTTTACCAGGCACAGGCATGGGAAAAAGAACACAGCTCATGCTGATTAGAAAATACGTTGATGGATCAAAAACAGAGAGGGAGAACAAGGAATAAGAGACCATGATAAATGAAGACCACATGAGAATAGGAAGAAACAAAGTGCTAGAGAGGTCCACAGAAATCCACAAAGATAACTCTACAGTAGACTGCTGGAAATGGTCGAGAGAAAGCCCGAACTGACCTACTCTGGTGATAGGATGGCCAAACACCCTAATTGTTGTGCTAGAAACCTCATCCAATGACTGAGGGAACCGGCTGCAGAGATCCATGGCCAGGCCCCAGGTGGAGCTCCAGGAATCCAGTTGGCGAGAAAGAGGAGGATTTGTATGAGCGAGAATTGTTGAGACCAAGATTGGAAAAAGCACAGGGACAAATAGCCAAATGAATGGAAACACATGAACTATGAACCAATGGTTGAGGGGCCCCCAACTGGATCACACCCTCTGGATAAGTGAGACAGTTAATTAGCTTGATCTGTTTGGGAGGCATCCAGGCAGTGGGACCAGGACCTGTCCTTAGTGCATGAGCTGGCTGTTTGGAACCTAGAATTATTTCTAGATGGAAATACAGAGACACTTGGCTCAGCCTGAGAGGAGGGGATTAGATCTGCCTGGACTGAATCTACCAGGTTGAACTCAATCTTTGGGGGAGTCTTTGCCCTGGAGGAGAGGGGAATAGGAAGTGGGCTGAGGGCAGGGGGGGGGGCGCAGGAGGGGGGAGAACAAGGGAACCCGTGGCTATGTGAAATTAAATTATAAAATAAAAAAAATACATTGATCTGGGGAGATAGATCAGTTGATGAAGTACTTCCATTGTAGGCTTGAGGACACGGAGCTCAGACTCTGGAGTCCAGGTAAAAATGGCAGGTGTGGTGCACACCTGTACCAGTGCAGGGGAGGTAGACAGACAATCCCAGGGGTCCCCTGGCCAGCCAGGCTAGCCTCATTGCTGAGCTCCAGGCCCATGGGAGATTCTCTTTCAAAGGACACAGATGACATTCTTGAGGATGTTATCTGGGGTTTCCCTGGGTCCTCCACATACATGCACACACATGTGTGTGCACACATGTGCACCTGCACATACACGGGTACACAGAACAATTGGTTATTTTCATGAAACTTAGGTTCTAGTGTAAAGACAAACAACAAAAGAATGAAACTTGAGTAGGTGTGGTATGTGCTATGGACTTAGACAGGAAAGGCAGATTTGACCAGAGAAAGGGCCGGTTTCTGGCAGGAGGTAGGATGTCCAGGACGGCCTTCCTGAGAAGGGAACTCCAGTGTCAGGGAATCAAGAAACGAGGGAGCTTGGCTCGGAGCTATTTGGGAGTGAAGCAGGAGGAGGAACAAAGGTGACGTTTCTGGAATCAGTGTGGTCTAGTCAGTACAAGCCAAGGAACAGTGAGGAGGCCAGCATGGCTGGAGTTCTGTGAACAAGGTGGTGACGAGCAGGAGAGAGTCCAGGCTCGATCACAGAGGCCTGGCAGGATGTAGCAACGACTGGTTTGTGTTTCAGACGTGAGGGGAGGCCTTGGAGTGTTTGGGCAGAGCATCTCGACTCTACTAGCACGGACTTGACTGCTGTGGGGAGGACATCCTGCGGGAATGAGGCTCGCCGCAATAACAGACGTGAAAGCTGATAGGAGCTTGGACAAGGCGAGGGCTAGTGAGGCAAACCAGAAGTGGTCTCTATTAGGAAAGAGTCAATGAAGGAGACTGAGGAACGTCGGGGGAAACCCAGGCAACGGTGATGTTCTGGAAGCCAAGGGAAGAAAGCAGAGAGGAGAGAGTGAGCCACCGCGTCACCTCCCCTGCCAGGTGAAGAACGTTGGGACTGAGAGATCATGAGGGTTATCAGAGCTGCATTCAAAGAGACCTTAAGGAGGGCAGTTCCAGAAGGATAGTGGAGGCTTGGGCGTGGATGTAATACACGGAATAGAATGGGAGGAGGAACCGGATCCACGGCTCTACAAAACGCAGTCAAGGACTTTTGCAAAAAGATGGAGAGAAACGAGTGTCAGTTTGAGGGAAAGTGAGAGTCAAAGAATTATTTCTAGATGGACAAACAAGCAGCACATATGTGTGAGGGGACCATTGGACGGCACAGCTGACAATAAATGCTGGCCACTGCAGTGTCTTAAGGCAGGCGGCAAGAAAGCATGAATGTCTATCTGTCAACAGAGGGAGGAATAGGAGCGGAGTGCACGGTGGTGGGAGGTTGCCCAAGTCCCCTTGACTGCTCGCATTTCTTCAACGAAGCAGGAACCGAGTGCGTCTGCTCGGAAGGCTGGGTAAAGAGCTGAGGCTATGGACGAAAGTGGAAAACATGGCGGAGCCTTTCCCTAGTAAAAGCAAGAGTCTCCCACTGGTCATGAAGTTTAGGAATGGAACAAGAGGAGGTGTAGGTAGAGATGGGGTAACAGCTGCTGAGGATATCTTAGTTGGCACCCAAATACCAGAATGAGCGTGGAGGGATGGCCAAGGGTCCTGCTAGCAAATCTTGGAAATTTTCCGGAAACTAAAGACATTTTTAGAAATAAACATAGAATCTTTGTTGCAATAAGCAAATAACTATTTAAATGTAAATAAATATAAGTAGTTGTGTTTACCAATAATTCTAACTTACAGAGTCTCTTAGAACGCCACCCATCAAAATCAACAAAATGCTTACCCAAAACGGTGAAGCTGAAAGAAACGAAATTCAAAAATTTTGATCTGAAAAAATCAAAATGAAGAATTCTTATCTAGTGGGCTGAGGGAAATGTCTGCTACTTTATAAGCCCTGAAAGCCCTCGGTAATCACGCAATAACAGTACTCATACGCTCTCAGCACTCCAGGAACTGCTGGGAAATTGCCTCATTAACCTTCATATTACCCTTGTGGGGTCCACAAGATTTGATGAGATTTCCATTCCCTACAGTAGGCAAATGGAGACAGGCAGATTTGAGGAAAATTGTAGACATAGCTCAAATATAAATAAATCTTGTGTTGAATCCTGTGAGAGTCATCAGCTTGAGGTATAAGAATGAATTCAAGTCTATTCATCACCCCAGGATGAACCGGCCGTTTTTAACCTGTGTCATAGATTTCAAGACCAGAAAGTCATCTTAGAAGAAATGGTGGGAGCGAAGGGAAAGGAAAATAAAACCTGGTGAGTACTTTCTTTTGGGTCTTTTGCAGTGGTCTGCATGTAGGTGCTGGAGAGGCCAGGCCTCATTCCTGTAGTGAGGGCGAGAATCAGGAGAACAACATGCAGATGATGAACCAAAGTTGGACTTCTTTGGGGCCTAAAAGGAAAGAAAGGAGTGAAAATCAGACAAGACCAGAGGGTCGTCTGTGAGGTACAGAAGGAAAGTGTGGAACGGGGCTATGCTGACTCCAGGAAAGCCTGAGCTCGCTGGAAATCATGTGGTCTTGAATTGGAACAAGTTTGCCTTGGGCGGAAGAGGCTTGGAGAAGAATGATAACCTTCTAAAAACCCCACTCATAGTTTGACACAGAAATGGCCATCCATTAAAAAGCAGCAGCTAACATTTGCTGGGAACTTACTATTTCCTGGGCACTCCTCTTAGCTCTTTATATGTGGTCATGTACTGCCTGTGAGGTAAGACCTACCTCTCTTTGGTGCCAATTGGTGAATAAAGGCATGGAGGTAAAGTGGCCTGCTCAGAGTTACTAGTAATGCAGACCAGCCGTTTATATTGAACCGAGAAGACACATAACAGTTGATGCACACTCTCTGTTGAATCAATCAATGAATGAACCAGTTAGTAAACAGCCTGGTGTGGTACGATGCAGAGGGGAGACCTAGGCAATGCCCGAAGTGCTTGTTATGGTTTGCGTGTGAAACGCTCAGGCCCAGGCTCATGTGTTTGAGCCTGTTGGGCAGTTATGGAATCTTTGTGGCTGTGGCTTAACCAAAGAAGTGGCTGTGTGGGACTGGGCCTTGGTGGTGCTATCTGTTTCTGGTTGTTGCTGGTGCTCTCTCCTTCCTGGTCTACCAAGATGTGAGGAGCTGCCAGTGCATGCTTCTGCCACTAGAGAGGGAGCTGCCCAGCTCCCACGACTCTGGGACGTGAATAGATGGGGTCCCCTGAAACCAGCAGCCAGGGCGTCCCTTCTCCCCTGAGTTGTGCCGTCAGCTGTTGGGTCACAGTGGTGAGACAGTCACCGATGCTGTGCTCAGGGATCTGACGCAATGCTCTGCCTTCTCCTTCATCTTCTGTGCCTCCTCCTGGACTCCCCCTGGCTGCATCTCCATTGCTTCCCTCACGGCCCTGACTCCTTAGAGGTGGGTGCTCTTCAATCACAGCATCTTCAAGTTTGTCCCTGGACCCGCCAACCCTCAACTTTTCCACTCTCTCTTTGCCCAAAGGACCAAAACTATTAATGATCTGTTCTTTAACTCCTTTACCACCCAAATCTGCATACTAGAACAATTCTTTATACAGGGGTCAGGATTCCTTCCTTCCTTCCTTCCTTCCTTCCTTCCTTCCTTCCTTCCTTCCTTCCTTCCTTCCTTCCTTCCTTCCTTCCTTCCTTCCTTCCAATTTTTTTCCTTTTTGCACCTAACATGGCACTTGAAGCCATATATCCAAGGGATCCTTCCTGAAATTTTTACCCAGCTGGCTCTCTCTATTATAGCTTTTGAGTGAGGAAAAGTGCTTTTGATTGTCTGTTTTGGTGTGTGTGTGTGTGTGTGTGTGTGTGTGTGTGTGTGTGTGTGTGTGTGTGTGTGTGTTTGTACTTCAGGTGCTGGGAGAGAATCCCAGGACTCATGCCTGCTAAGGCAAGTGCAGAGGCAATAACACTGAGGCACACCTCTAGCCCATGAAGAATGCTTTAATGAGGACTCTGTAGTTTTAAAATCTGGAAGAGGCTGGAGAGACAGCCCAGCAGTTGAGAGTGCTTCAAGTTTTATTCTGAGGACTGGAGTTTGGATCCTGGCACCCCTGTTCATGTGTTTGGAAATGCCTATAATTGTAGCTCCAGAGGATCCAACATTGTCCTCTGGCCTCCAAGGGCACTTGCACACACATGTATGCATACCCTTACACACACATTAATAATAAAAATGATCTTAAAAAAGAAAATATAGGCAGAGTGGAAATTCTGAGATTCTGTGGTAGAAATCTTGTCAAGATATCAGCCATACAAATGACTGACTATCCATAGATTTAGATAGAGATAGATCTTGGCTATTTTTTTCATATCTATGAAACTAATAGCAAGGACTTACTTACATCCTCCTACTGTGGTCTAGTATGATTCTGCTAAACACTTTATTATTATTATTATTATTATTATTTTGTCATTTAATGCTTCCAATGACCCTAATAGACAAGAAATTTGAGGCCAAGGAGTTTCTTTGACTAATACAATAAACAAGCGGAGAAGGAGAGATTCCGACGAGTCTCCAAAAATCCAAACCTGGAGCTTTTTGTCCTCCAGCCGGTAACCATTCACTTTCTTCTGGTGAGAAAGCTGGAAACACTCCCACCTGGCCCTCTCCGGGGGAGATTTCACAGCAGTGAAAGCCTCACTCACCCATTGCAGTAATTAGAACATTTATTTTCTGGAAAGTTTGCAGCAAATTGAGTCCCATAGGCCCTGGGGTAAGATACATGTGAGTTCTGGAGGGCGGGAGGGAGAAACACTCCGGCCCCCTCAATCCTTCTCTGCGCTGGCCTTCAGGCAAACCAAGGATCTTCCTGCCTCAGGCCTCTCCTCCACACATATACTCAGTGCTGAGATGAAAATGGGCATTAGCACACATCCCAAGACCTCCCAGAACTTTGAATTTGATTCGTCAGAATGGGTTTGGTTTGTATATCAACGCTCCTTTCTCGTCATCACAACAGTAGCCTCCTGCCTCGTAAAGGTAGGTTTCCTTCATGAGTTATTTTGTCCCAGCAAACGCCTTTCAAATTTCCACAGGTTAAGTCCCAAGGGACAAGAGTCATTGATTTCCTCAGTCTTGTTGGATGGCCAGCACCTAACTCTGTGCCTGACACACAGTAGAAACTCAATAGCTATTGAAAGAAAGACTAGGTAAGACGTCATCAAACACGAAAAACAACAAAAGGCTTTAAAACATTGGCCCTGGTGTCCTTGGGAATTTTGAAAATGTAGATTTTTAGACTCTGTCACAGATCTTCAAAATTGATTGTTCATGTAAGGGGGTTGGGGTGGTGCGCTGGCTAGTTTTACGTCAGCCTGAGTCACCTGAGAGGAGAGAGCCTCAACAGAGAAGAGGCCTCCATAGGATCCAGTGTAAGCAAGCCTGTAAGGCATTTTCTTAATTAGTGATCCATGGAGGAGGGCCCAGCCCATTGTGGGTGGGACTACTCCCGGGCTGGTGGTCTTGGGTACTATAAGAGAGCAGGCTGAAGCCGGGTGGTGGTGGTATACATCTTTAATCCCAGCACTTTGGGAAGCAGAGGCAGGCGGATCTCTGTGAGTTCAAGTCCAGCCTGGTCTACAAAGTGAGTTCCAGGACAGGCTCCAAAGATACACAGAGAAACCCTGTTGGAAACTCCGGCCCCCGCCCCGCCCCGCCCCCCACCCCACCCCAAAGCAGGCTGAGCAAGCCAGTAAACAGCCTTCTTCCATGATCTCTGCATCAGCTCCTGCCTCCAGGTTCCTGCCTTGTTTGAGTTCCTGTCTTAACTTCCTTCGGTGACGGACTATGATGTGGAAATGTAAGCCAAAGAAGCCCCTTCCTTTCCAATTGTCTTTGGTCATGATTTTATTACAGCAATGATAGCCCTGACTAGGACAGAAATTGGTACCAGGATAGTGAGGTATTGCTGTGACAGACCTGACCATGGTGTTTTTGGGAGGATTGTGGAAGGACTTTGGAACTTTGGGCTAGAAAAGTAGATGAAGGTTGAGAGCTCAGTGGGATATTCTGGAGGAGCTTGGAAGACAAGGATGTTGAGTACAGATGATGGAGGCCTGGCCTGTGAAGTTTCAGAGGGAAGCAAAGACTCTACTAGGCCATTTGTGTGAAGAATCCGTGCTGTCTGGTCAGCTGGAGCTGGAGAATCAGCTGTGATTAACAAGAGACCAGAACCACTAACTAAAATTGCTTTGCTGGGCTGACGGATGCTGGTCAGCTGGGGCTGAGAATCAGCTGTGATTAAGAGACCATCGTCACTGAGGTGAAGTCTTCTGGGAAGTGTTTCCTCCAGGTCAGCACACCAAAGCTGCGGTCCAGAGATGGCCGTGGTTGGACCTTGTGCTGGCAGCTGAAATCGGGAGTGTAAGAGTCACCCAGGTGGTGCTGCTTTTGGAGGCATGAAGGGGTCCCGGAGAGCAGCTGAGGCTTGGCACTGTGTGGCAGGGCTGGAGTCCTGAAGAGAGCTCAGGGGAGGCTGTTGGTGAGGGTGCAGGTAAGGTGTTGCAGAAGATCCCCGCATCTTTGAGATGGCAGTACCACAGGACGACGACCAAGGACAGCGCCAGGTGTGGTGTGGAGATGGCCTGAGCCTAGGAGACAATCTGGGTACAGTAGAGGGACGAGGCAGAGGAGTGACCCCAGCCCCTAGGAGGAGCCCAGGAGACCATGGTGAGTGGATCCCTGACATCGGATACTGAGTTACTTACAGTTTTGAGTTTGGTTTTGCTTTGATTTAATTGCGATCGTGCCCTACTTTCTTCCTCTTGAGGTAAGAAAGTATTTCACTTATTTTTTTTATTTTATAGGAACCCATAGTTGAGAGACATTGTATTTTAAAAGACTTTGGATTATATTTATTTAATATTTATTTGGATTTTATTTATAATTTTTTAAAATTTGTAATTTCTTTTTATGAATATGGGTGTTTTGTCTACACTTACATCTGCATCCCAGAAGAGGGCATTGGATCCCATGGGACTTCAGGTATAGATAATTGTAAGCCACCATGTGGGTGCTGGGAATTGAACTCAGGACCTCTGGAAGAGCAGCCAGTGCTTTTAACCACTGAGCCATCTCTTCAGCCCAAAGACTTTGGATTTTAAAAGAGACTGGATATTTTAAAGAGACTGATTTTTTTTTTTGAGACAGGTTGCTCTGTGTAACTTTAGCTATCCTAGAACTCACTCTGTAGACCAGGCTGGCCTCACACTCACCAAGATCTGCCTGCCTCTGCCTCCCAAGTGCTGAAATTAAAAGTGTGCACCACCACCTGGCAAAAAACTGAATTTTTAAGTTTGTGAATTTTTAAGACTGTGGGACCTTTTAAACTTGGAATGTTTATAATGTAATGCTGATATTAATGTGTGATCTTGGGGATGAATAAGAAAGGAAAGGTTATGGCTTGACAATGATGTGTTTGTGTGTCAAGTTGACAAGGGATCAGTTGTACTGGCTAGTTTTATGTTAACCTGACACAAACTAGAATCACTGGAGAGGAGGAGCCTCAACTGAGAAGAGGCCTTTGTAGATTAGGCTGTGAACAAGCCTGTAAGGCATTTTCCTAATTAATGCAATGACTCATGGAGGAGGGACCAGCCTATTGTGGGTGGTGCCGTCCCTGGGCAGGTGGTTCTGAGTTCTATAAGAAAGCGGGCTGAAGGCCAGGTGGTGGTGGCACACGCCTTTAATCCCAGCACTCGAAAGGCAGGGCCAGGTGGGTCTCTGTGAGTTCGAGGCCAGCCTGGTCTACAGAGCGAGATCCAGGACAGGCACCAAAACTACACAGAGAAACCCTGTCTCAAAAAAACCAAAAAAAAAAAAAAAAGGCAGGCTGAGCAAGCCGTGGGAAACAAACCAGTCAGCGGCACCTCCATGGCCTGTGCATCGACCCCTAGGTTCCTGCCCTGTTCGAATTCCTATCCTTTCTTCAGTGATGAACAGTGATGTAGAAACCTAAGCCAAATAAACCCTTTCCTCCCCAACTCAGCTCTTGGTCATAGTGTTTCATCACGGCAGTAGCATCCATAACTAGGATAGGAGGTTTTATTTGTAATGCCAGTGAAACTCGAAGGACATGAGGTCCCAAGTTCTGTAGCTCACTACCTTGTCAAAGGAGAATCTGGAGTCGGGAATTGGTTAAGAGAAAAGGGTTTATTTTCAGTTTTTGCCGAAACTGGAGGGAGAGAAATTCCTGTCTTCTCTGTCGCACGATTGCAACTACAGACAATTCAGTACCAAGCCTGGGAAGAATGCGCGTGCAGATTGAGCTGAGAGGTACTCAGCCACGGGATGGGGAGGGGACTGTGCGGTAGTGCCAGTACCTCAGCTGTCAATCACAGCATGAGAGCTCTGTTTCAGAGCCAAAAGAACTCCAGACACTTCTAGTAGGAGGGAGAGCTTGGAAATGAGACCCTGGGGGTTGGAATAAATATGCTCCAGTACATCCTCCCGTGGGTCGACAGTTTTTTATTGAGCAACTACTGAAGTATTTGAGTCCATGCCAAGCAGTTATCCCTCCCCAGCCCTCCGTATAACATTGTTTATATTGTGTCCAGGCTATCCTTAGGTTAATGCCTCTTTCTCTTATCCACTTGTTTGTTCATCCACTCAACAAACACCTATTAAACATGTATGATGGGCCTGGTGATCTCTGTAGGGTTTTGGCTGTCTGAGGGAACGTTCCCCGCGATTATAGCTCTGGCTGGCTGGTCAGCTGTTTTCACTCAGCATGACAAGCAATTTATGGTGATGGTAGAGAACTGGAGAGGAACGGGAAGCCGGAAGAGGCGAGACTTGGCCCCTCATCAATATTATGATATGAGTCTGCCCTTGGCAGTGTGCAAACTCTGAGGGACTGTCCAGATTCCGTTACTAGCCATAAGTGTGGTTGGATAAAGTATGGCATTCTATATATTACTGGGACTTAGAACTTATAACTTTTTCATGTGTTTTTTTGGGTGGGGGTGGGTGGCGGGGAGGTGTGGGCGGCAAGCAGTATTATATTGTGACAGTTTCTGGCTCCTCAGTTGTCACACATTAAAGGCTTATTCACCAGCTCTTTGTACAGCTGGGAAGTGGTAGAAACTTCAGGCCGGATCATCGAAGTGCATGCCTTTGGAGGCTGTTCTGGGAACAAGGGCCCTTCATTGTCCCGTGCCCCCCCCCCCAAGCTTTGTTTCCCAGCCACCACGAGATGAGTGGGTCATCTGCTGCCCACCGTGATTCTGTGTCTCCCTACAAGACCAAGGGCAACAGGGCCAAGGAGCAGATGGAACCCCCCCCCCCACACACACACAAAGCAGGGCCTCCTCTTTAGTCTGATTCCTCTGATGTCACAGTGACCTGACGGTGGCCAACACAGGGAATATCCTAATTTTCAGTGCTTGCCTCTTCAGAAGTCGTTTGCTCTTGTCACCCTACCCATGACCCCATCTTTGTTGGATGGTGCCATTAGTAACCGTTAGTAACCACTGATCGCAGGCTTGGCCCTCTGCAGTTTTGTGTGTGCGATAGTTATCCAGTTATCTTCATTATTAACTTGGTTGGATTGACATCCCCTGGGAGACACACCTTTGGGTGTGTCTGTAAGGGTTTCCCGAAAGGGTTAACCCAGGAGGGAAGGCCTACCCTGATCATTTGTTTTCATCTTTCTGGGTCTGTGTCTACCTGACAACACTGTTGAGCTTCAGCGGGGAAGAGAGCATGCGGCTGCGGCTGCGGCTGCGGCTGCAGCTGCTCTAGCCATTTCAAATGTTATCTTTGCTCTTGGTTTTTGTTCGTTCATGTTTCTGTTGAGATGGGGTCTTTCAGTGTAGCTCTGGTACACCATGTCCATTCAGGCTGGCCGTTAACTCTCAACAATCCTCCTGCTTCAGCCTCCTGAGTGCTGGAATTACAGGCATATACCGCCACACCCAGTTATCCATTGTTTTTTTTTTTTAAAAAGCGTGAGTTCTAGTCCATGCTGTTGATTGTAAAGCAGTCTCTAGAGCACCTGTGTATGAGGTCATTAACGGGCCTGGGGGGACCTGTGATTGGGTAGCATTTGGTAAGGATGAAGCGTCAGGGGAGGCTCACACAGGGCAGGGTGCATGTGCCCGCCCACACTGGATGAGCCTTTGCTGGAGGACTGGCAAGCCAATACTGAGTTCTCATTAGTTTAAGGAAGTAACAGAGACTCCAGGGCTGGTGTAGGGAACTCCAGGAGGCATCACGAAACCTCATAGCTGTCTCCTAACCTGGGCTTCCTGCCATATCCCTTGACCTTTCCTCTCTTAAATGGGCTCCTTGGGCACAGCATATGTTGCTGCGTCTTCAGAGCTCTCAAACGCTACATTTCCTATGATACAAAGAGATTCGAACTATGCAAACTACTTTGTTTCTTTCCGAATGTTTCAACAGAAGATCTCAACAGTCTCTGGTCAGGCATCTCTTGCAGCCAAGCAGTAACTCTCTAAGGCCTAACCATCTCCTAATTCTAAGTGTGTCATTTTATTTCCTTCAGATGGTGGGACCGTCAGGCTATAAAATGGTCATGTGATAGCCTGTGTCATATGCTTCGTGCTTTTCTTCAACTTCTCACTTTGGATGAATTTTTATTTTATTTTATTTTATTTTACAATACCATTCAGTTCTACATATCAGCCACGGGCTCCCCTATTCTCCCCCTTCCCACCTCCTCAAATTTTTATTTTATGTGTATTGGTGTTTTTGCCTGTATGTATCTCTGTGTCTGGTGCCCACAGAAGCCAGAAGAGGGTGTCAGGTCCCCTAGGACTGGAGTTACAGACAGTTGAGAGCTGTCAGGTGGGTGCTGGAAATCAAGTCTGGGTCCTCTGCAAGAACAAGTGCTCTTAACCACTGAGCCATCTCTTCAACTCCAACATCTCACTTTATGATGATAAATTAGTGCTCATCAGTTGGGGGAATCACTATTTTTCCATTCTGATAGGTACACTTCAGCCATAGGTAAATCACACAGACTGGTGGCCTGCTAGCGTTGTGACCGTCATTCCTGACAGAACTCTAAGGCGTGGCACACCAGCCTGTGTGTGCATGAATGCATGTCTAGTCATATTTTCAATCCATACTGTGGCCCAGTACCAGCTAGACACATAGTAGATGTTTCCACAGTTTACTAATTGTGGTATAGGAGTGTCCCAACATAAATGGGGGTAAAACACTTATCATGTGGCTATAACAAAGCAATAGACTTAGAAAAATGCGCAGTAGAGTTCATACATACTCAAGATAGCTTCACTTTCTTGTTTTATTACTAAGGAGTCTGTCTTGGTCCCAATGTTAGCATCTGCGAAGACTCTCACATGTATTAAAGGGATCTCAACTGAGGTTGCATTCTTTTTTCAAAAACTTCTCTCTTCCTTTGTCACTCTCTGGCAGGGCATATTAGAGCCACAGGTTCGCTTCCTTTAGACTCAAGGACTGGGAAGGAGAGAGCGCTTTGCCCATGTGTGACTCTGGCGGCAGGCTGGTGAAGAGGTAAACACTGGCAAAACTTCACTTTGCCCTCCGCCTAAGGTGACGAAATTGACAGCTGGCAGGACACAGCCTCTCTGGTGGTCAATGTTGCTTTTGTACAGGACAGAGTGTGAGCACACAACCAACTGTCGTAGACGTTGTCTCTCTCCTCTGGCTCTTGCTGTAGGAGAAGGGGAAAGAAATCAGCATTTTCTGATGGTCTGTCATAGGCAAACACTGGATCACGTGCTGTTTGCCATGTTGTGTGGGAGACAAGACTGTGTCTACTCTGCAGATATTAAGCTCTAGGTACACGTGGGAAAGTTGAAGCGTGACTTGGGCAAGGACAGACTAACGTAACAAGTACATACAAACGTTAGATAAGGGGGTAGCCAGATGGCTCAGTGGATGATATGCTTACCACACAATCCTGATGACTACAGTTCAATCCCACAGAAGCCACGTAAGAGCCAGGCAGGCACGGGGGCAGCCTGTACTCAGGAGGCAGAAATGGGGTCCCTGGGGCAAACTAGCCAGCTAGACTGGCTGATGGGTGAGCTCTGGGTTCAAATGAGAGACCCTGCCTCAGTATATTAAGTGGAAAGTGATTGATGAAGACACACAATGTGAACGTGGGGCCTCCAAATGCTTGTGTGCACACATATGTAAACACTCATGCACACATACACATGCAAAAAGATTCTAGAAATCATATAAAACATTAATATACATCCTAATAAGTAATTCCTAGGAGACAGCCATCTAACTACAATCAGACAAACACGTCAAGCAAAGGCTCTTTATTACCTGATAATTCCTTCAAATTATGATTTCTTCTCATTAGAGGTAACCACTCCTCTGTCTTGTAGCAACCAATTCCTCTCTTCACTAAAGTTTATCAACCCCAATGAGGAGCCAAGGAAGTCCTGAGTGAATGTACATTGTTGACATGGGCATGGCCGTATCGAGGACTCGTGGAAATAACAAAGCCTTTCCTCTGCTCCAAGTTTGACCAGTGTATGCAAATACTCGACCTGCAGCTTCTTCCTCACAGATGATGGCAACCCAAACCCACCTAAAAGCCAGGCAGGTGTGGTGGCAGTCTGCATTCCCAGGACTCAGGAAGGCAGAGATGGAGTTCCTACTGAGACCTCCTAGCAAGCTTAGATCCTTTGTTCTTCTTGTGTTGTACACAGTAAACACACTGAGGTTTGGGGGGGCTGTGTAGTAGGTACACTTCATCAGAGTGTGTCTGTGTGTCCTGTCTTCATTCCTTTTCCACACAAGTCAGGTTTGGGCCTAAGCCACGTGGAGAAGCCCTATATATAAATAGGCTAGTTTGTTACTTTATGTAAATAGAATCATACTGCATCTGAACACACCTGTGCATAGGCACACACATTCATCATTTCTCTGAAAGCAGATTTATACATTCAAAGTAATAGTCCTGATGATGGGTATTTGACAAGGTAGTTGTAAAATGTTTATAGAATATACAAAGGGCAGACAATGGGGGAGATGATATAGAAAATTAATAAAGTAAAATAACCTGTCCTGCTTGATATAAAACTCACTAGCCTTACTAAGACAGTGTGGTGTTGCCTTAGGGCTGTGCAAATAGCCCAGTGGAACGGAATAGAGTCCAAAGCAGACATGCTAATATTCATATTTGATATGACACTGCAGGGCTCCAGAGAGAAGAGGCCTTGTTATAAATGTGGCTTGGATGACTCACAGGGAAAAACCCCCTAATATGCAGAAGTCAGTTTGAGATGTAATCCATATCTAAATGTGAAATGCTGTAAAGTTTTTAGGAAATACACTGGAAAGACCGGGGTCTAGCTCAGGGGCAGTGCAGCTGGTCTGGCATGCACAAGGCTTCCGGTTTGATCTCAGACACCAAAATACACAGATACACTCGTGTGTATGTGTTCATGC
The DNA here is from genome assembly GCF_049852395.1 of Peromyscus maniculatus bairdii. Classification (NCBI taxonomy): domain Eukaryota; kingdom Metazoa; phylum Chordata; class Mammalia; order Rodentia; family Cricetidae; genus Peromyscus; species Peromyscus maniculatus. The sequence continues at coordinate 110,425,659 of NC_134857.1, read as the reverse complement.
ATCTAGGTGTTGTGTCCTTGCAGAGACTGGGTCCTAGAATGCATGCATGTATGAACACACACACACACACACACACACACACACACACACACACACACACGCCACAGCAACCTGGAAGCTCAGTGTGTTTGTTATATGCAAACAGGGAGAAGGAGTTATGGCATACAGCTGAACAAGGAAGGGGGGTCATGGTATACAGATGAACAAGGAGGCAGGGTTATTATATACAGATGAACAAGGAGGCGGGGTTATTATATACAGATAAACAAGGAGGCGGGGTTATTATACACAGATGAACAAGGAGGCGGGGTTATTATATACAGATAAACAAGGAGGTGGGGTTATTATATACAGATGAACAAGGAGATAGGGTTATTATATACAGATGGACAAGGAGGCGGGGTTATTATATACAGATAAATAAGGAGGTGGGGTTATTATATACAGATGAACAAGGAGGCGGGGTTATTATACACAGATGAGCAAGGAGGCGGGGTTATTATATACAGATGAACAAGGAGGCGGGGTTATTATACACAGATGAGCAAGGAGGCGGGGTTATTATATACAGATGAACAAGGAGGCGGGGTTATTATATACAGATGAACAAGGAGGCGGGGTTATTATACACAGATGAACAAGGAGGCGGGGTTATTATACACAGATGAAAAGGAGGCAGGCTTAGCTAATCTCAGTAGCAGCAGTCTTTGTAGGGGAGCCATCTTCAGGCCATAAACATCTGGGGGAAGAAAGCTTTGGTGGACACTTTTTGCACTATCAACATTTACACACGGACCAGGGGAAGGCCTGGCCATTTCCCACGGGTCTAAGGCAGTGGGGGCCTTGATCTGGCTATGCCCATGTCAGACAATTGACATTCAGTCAGGACTTCTCTGGCCCCCACATCTAGGTATGTGTGCATAGGTGGCCCTCTGTACCTACAGGTTCCACATCCGTGGAGTCAACCAACCAAAGATGGAACATAATTCAGAAAAGGTTGTGTCTGCTCTGTTTAAACTTTGTTCTTGACAGATTTCCTAAACCATGAAATATAACAACTAGCTACATAGTGACATGTAAATATAAATTTACATTACGTGTCACAAATAATCTTGATGTTTTTCACTGAGTAAGGGGAAATACATACTTTACATAAAAATACGAGGGCCATGATTATCTTCACATCTTGGAAGAACTCCCTCTGGATGTTGAGGGGTAACTTCACAATCTGAGGTTAAACACAAGAGAAAAATTATGGCTAAAACTAGATTTGTTCCATTCCAAAGTCTTTGCTCTTTTGACCCCAACATGCTTTAACAGGACGGATGTCTCTGACCCACTGTGACATTCTTTGCGGCTTCATTATGTTTGTGAGAGAAAATGAAAACAAGCCTATTTCGTAAAAGCAAGCACCCTCAGCATCATGACCACAAAATCCTCTCTTCTGGCTGTGAAATCATGAGGAACATGCGTTCAGCTCTGCTTGCTGAAGCTCAGTGTAGATGTGTACACACACACACACACACACACACACACACACACACACACACACACACACATAGTGGGTAGCCATTCCAGCTTTGGTCTGGAGGCTTCAGTAATGGTCACACCTACAAGGTGGGGCTGAGAGAGGACGCTGAAGACCTGAGATCCAGATGTGCTGGCTCTCTTGGTTCCTGAACCCTGGACACTTGAGGTAGACCAAGCAGAGTTCTCCAGAGAACACCGCCGGACTGCGCCACACCTTTTCCAGACCCTGTAAACTATCCCTTCACTTGTGAGTTACCCCACAAAATAAACCTCCCTTTTAACTACGTGGAATGGCCTTAATAATTTCACCAATACACACACACACACACACACACACACACACACACACACACACACACGCACACACACAAAGTGTCTTTGTCACAACCCTAGAGCTTGCCACTGTTGGAGGCAGGGCTCTGTGGCTCTGGTGTGATTTGTTCTATTTCACATTTGATAATGTCCCAAAACTCGGGTGCAGTTGAGACAAGGAAGAAGTCACAGAAGGTTGGGGAGAGGTTGTTAGTGTGTTAAGTGAAGATCCACCAACTGATGTGAGCATCCAAGGTGAGCCTACAACCTTGGGAATGCCATTTTCTTTCCTAGGCTTCTATCTTTTTCTCTAGCTAAGCAAGGGTTATGACTAGATGCTTTGTGTGTGTGTGTGTGTGTGTGTGTGTGTGTGTGGTCAATTACTGCGGCAGTTTGAACATTTCTGAGCTCAGTGGCCCTCCTTTTCACATTTGGTGGCATTTGCAGAGCCATCTCTGGTCACTCCTGGCGGGGTATCTTATAGAAGAGCTGCCATGATTTTAGAACTCTTTCCTCTCTAGTTGACTTGACTTATATTGATTTTGGAAAATAGATAGAGACTAGGGGACCATGGAGGTGACACCGGGGTCATGCAGGGAGCCCAGTTTGAGCCACTGTCTCTTTCGACTTCCATACACAGGAGAAATTGCAGAAGTGGGGATGCACAAGAAAGACCTGAGAAAAACAGATCTAGCCTCCCTTCTTGGCCATGGGTACGCTTTACCTGCTGGTCAAATGGCAGTAGACAGCTCATTTGCTTTAACAATGAACTTGACTCTGGACAACAGAAATGGGCAGAGAGTGAATAAAGAACCTTTCCATCAGTTAAACTCTTTCAGTTCCACCCATTTTTCCATTCCCACGCCCTAGTGTGCCTTAGGTTGTTGTGGTATGCTGGTCAAGGTCACATTCTGCCTGGAGCTGCTTACACACCTTCGCTTTGTCCAGAGAGTGAACAAGGCACTGGAGCTGTTCCTCTCTATCTAGATGACTCTAAGTTCAGGGATCTGGGGTCTTCACGCTTCTCCCACTATTGCCAAAGGACTCCTCTTCAGCAGGACAAACTGGCCTTTGACAGCAGAAAGTCAAGCATGGCAGTGTCCCAGTATTTTCCCAAGGATCCCCTGGGAGATAGACAGAGAATCTATCTTGACGGGAATGGATGAACACCCATTTTACAAGCCCCGTGTGATAGTAATGGTTAAGAATAAAAATGCCATGCTTCAGAGCACTTCCTGTTTTTACAACTGTTTCTTCCCATTTTCTCAAGCTATGCTTGTCAGATGCCGAGGGGCTTTTATGTATGAAGACCCTTATCTGAGGGGACTCAAAAGAGCTGCAGGTAGCTGGTTAGGCTGCAAATAGGCTGTCGATTCTCAGGATTCCCAAGGCAGAGGGCTTTGCTTGCACCCTACTCTGTCCTGATGGGGCAGCGCTTTAGATGGTTCTCATCTTGCTCCCTCCTGCTGTGTGAAGGGCAGTAGAGGAGAGGAGCAAGCTTTCTGCGAATGTGAGGATGCAAACCCAGCTGTGGCTGCAGAAAGACAGGAGTTGTTCTAAGGACCTCACCTTCCATCCCCCAATCATATACAAATATTGAACATTTAATATGTAAACGATGTCACAGTAACCTTAGCCCACTAATACTTACTCAGCACTTGGTTCAGAATCGTATCTACAAGTTTTCACAAATGGAATTTTACATTGTAGATTTCTCAAACCTTCCCTTTTTAGTTTCTAACTGTCTATATTCAATTCATGCTCATATTTGGGAAGAATTTTCAAATGGGGATATAGTTTAGTGTCAGAGCACTTGGCTGTCACACACAAGGCCCAACATTCAATCTCTAGCACTGCACACACACACAAACGCATTATTTATTTATTCCTTTCTCTTTCTACCTCCTCTTTCCTTTCTTTTCTCTCCCCCAAACATGTGTAGCTTTGGAGCCTGTCCTGGATCTCGCTCTGTAGACCAGGCTGGCCTTGAACTCACAGAGATCTGCCTGCCTCTGCCTCCCAGAGCGCTGGGATTAAAGGTGTGTGCCACCACCGCCCCATCATTTTTTTACATAAGGAAATTTAATCAAGTATAAGACGTAGCCTGCAGATCCTATTTTATTTTCCCCAGGAGACTTTGAAGTTCTCCCAACATCATTAAGCAATATTACATCAATTATGAGCAGTTTAAAAGCTAGATAACCAGGTTCAATTTCCAAGTTTTTGCCAGCCACACATTTTATGTTTATTTGTTTACTTATTTATTTTGCAATTTGCTCTTTTAAAAGATTTATTTATTTTATTTTATGGGTCTAGGTATCTGTCTCTATGATGTGTGTGCATCACATGCATGCCTGGTGCCTGTGTGGGTGAGAGGACAGCATCAGATCCCCTGGACACGGAGTTCCAGAGGCTTGTGAACCACCATGTAGGTGCTGGGAATGGATCCCGGGTCCTCTGGAAGAGCAGCCAGGGCTCTTAACTGCTGAGCCATCTCTCCAGCCCCTCTCTCTCCAGTCTCCAAGTTTGTTCGTTTTCATTAAGAATTCCGTACATGCACACAATGTGCTTTGATCAAATCCACCCCTCATTCCTCCTCTCCAGTACTTCCCCTGTCATCCCCTCACACCTTCCCATCCCAATTCATGGGTTTTGTTTTTTAAACCCTCTGAGTCCAATTTATGTTGCTTACATGGGCAAGGAAGGGTGCAGGACCATCTCCTGGGGCCTGGGTATCCTCTCACAGGCCCTGTCTCTGCAGAAAACTGCCTCTCCCTTCCCCAGAAGCCCATCATCTGCCAAGTGCCTCAGCTAGAGGTGGGACTCACCCTCGCTGGGATTTTGGATGTCAGCTGTACTTTAAAATTTCCCAACTGGAGAGTCAAAGTCAGGTTTATATGCATAGGATATGAATTATTTGGGAAAAAACTTTCTAATATGCTTGGTATATTTATAGTTATGAAATTATGCCTCTGAGGAAATGCAGAGGGAAACTAAGAATAAAAATCAGCATACAATTTAAATATTTAAGACTTAGATGAAAAGGCCAAAGAAATGCTAATAAAAAGCTGTGATTGCACTTTCTTGCAAAGTCAGTGGGGTGACACAGTGGGGAGAATCTGGGGAAGAGATCTTATTTTGAAAGGAGGCAGTTTTGTAAGGACTTTCTTAGGTCCTTGTGCAGGTAGCTTAGTCCATGGCTGTTATTTTGCAGGGATCAAAAGTGCTCAGTCCTCTGCCCTTCAGCGTTGGTAGCATTGGCATCTCACTGGCCTGGTGCTGTAAGGAGGTCCTGGGTACAGGAATGGGCAGACTCCACAGTTTCTTTCCTTAAAGACACCTCCCTTTGACTACTGCACATAGAAATAGAAAGTGAGGCGGGGACTTTTCAATTCTGCAGCTGATCTTACCACTTTCCATTTACTTATACTAAATGCTTTTGAGTCAGTTTGTGAACCAAGGAAGGTAACTGAGTGGTCTTGGCTCCCTCTTTATCAGTACCCCAAAAGCCAGTCCTCAAACATAGAAAAGCTAAAGGCAAACAAGAGGCCTCCTTGTTAAAACTGCCAGAGATCAAGACCCTTGTCTCAGCCATCTGAGGGAGAGTTCTGTCCTGCAAGCCTGCTGTGTAGGAAATCACTCCTCTGGTGTCTCTATCTGATATTGATAACCCTAAGATTGCTACCAGAGTTTCCTAACTTAGCCAAAGCTCAGCAAAGAGAAGCAGATACTTTGGGGAGTTCAATTTAAAAAAATGTTCATTCAAGAATCCAAGTAGCATTAAGAAAAATGTTATAATGTCTCTTACTCATGTCTTCACTCACATTCACAAAGTGAAAGGTGAGTGTGCATCTACTAGGAAATATTGCATTGACAAGGTAGAAAGCCCTATTTTTTAAATGCTGAATGCCGTTTATTGAAGGAGGGAGGAGGTCTTAAATATAGGCTTATAGCACAATGGGCAAACCCCGGAGGGCAGAAGTTCACTACCGATATTTTACAATCTTGCATTTAAGCTGTTAATGCCCATTATGCAGGATACACAGACAAGGAACTTCCCTTAAGCATTCAGGAGGGTGGAATCCGGCAGGGAATTAGCATAGGGAGGATATCAAGGTCAAGGTCAGCAAGCAAGGCAACAGTTACCCAAAATGGGGGCCAGGCCCCTACAGGTCCCCCTTTTACTAAAAAATGAGCTTCTGACTTAGGTTGTGTGGGACATCAGCAGGTCACCTTACCCGTCATGGAGACACCTGCCCAGGCCACACAGGTGCTCTGTCTTAGGTTGGTGAGCGCCCCCCCCCCCCCTATTACCCGTCTCTGAATACTCATTATCATAAAGGCTCAACAGTGTGTGAGCTGCAGAGTTAACTGCTGCCAAAGATCTCAAAGTGGTACTGGGCTTGCAATCTGTGTGTTCGACACAGAAAAGACCAACAGAGGTCCTATCCCACCCATAGCCAGTAGGCTAAAGGCAACTGAGCCATTGACTTCCTTAACGATCCTTACTGCAAACTGGAGTCCTTGTAAGATGGTATCCCAAAAGCAAATGGAACTTGAGTTTATAAATTTATAATTTTCAAAGCCAATCGAAATGTATATAACTATTGAATTAAATTTATCATGCCCAATAGAATGAAAGATTAACTAACTGTGGTAGCTACTTTTGCTGCCAGGGTCTCCACTGTGCTAGCTGTAGTAACCAATTATGAAATGGTAATCCTAGAAATAGTAGCAGTGGTGGCCGCCACTGCTATAACAGCAACAACGGCAGCAGCAATGTCAAATTCTCTTCTGGAGCATGTGGGCATCCACTGGCATGGATACAACTCCAGGAGCACAAACCGCAAAGGCCCATTTCACAGCACAACTTAAGCTGGCAGCTCTGCAAAAGAACAACTAAGAACCATAAAGAAAAAACAGGCAGCTCACAAGGAGCAGAACTAATGGTCTCATAATGGCTACATTCAGGCTCATAAATTTTAAGGTATCTTCAAAGGGGGCTAAATGAATTTCAGCAGGCCAATAAATGTTGTACAGAGCCACTCCTGAAAAGTAGGTACTACACCAGCTTGAAGAGGATTGTGAAAATGAAAATTCTTAGCTGAGAAAGCCCAATTCTTACTAGTTAAACAAATACACAATTTATTGGCTCATTTAACTGGAAAGTCCAGACAGAGGGTAGGTTTTAGGGTTGAATTTTTTTAGGAGTTCAGAAATGCAATTTTTTGTAAAAGTATTGCCTTTAGTCTCTTGTTCTCTGTGGAAGCTGCAGCTACACAACCTCCTGTCACGGGAGCTCTCGTTGTGCCTTGCTTCCTTGGCCTGGACCGGGTGAGGTCAGTGGCCTGTGCACTATGACGCAAGGATTGGAAAGTGCTGAGTGGGGAGGGAAGGGATGAAGGGACAGGATGGAGAGATTCTGGTGGTGAGATTGAGAGTCTAGTACTTTCAGGATGTGGGAAGGAGGAAGGTGTACTGGGTCAGCAGACGGCCGATGTCCTGTAAAATGTGTCTTCCACTGTGTGGGAGATAAAAATGTGACTCAGAGCACCTACTGTTTCTAAAGCCTCAAACAGAAAGTCTGGGATTTCCTGAGTGCCTGCACATCAGTACACTTCCCTCCAGGATTACCTAACTTTGATGCTGTAATCAAAGCCTCATGAAAGAGAGCATTGTTGTGATCTTCGGGACTCCATGACCACAGCAACCTTGGAATGACGGCACTTACATAATGGGGGGAAAAAAAACGAGAACAAAATAAATGCACCAAAGCATTGGGTAAGCAGAAAAAAACCCCAAAGCATCCAGAATACTAATTCCTTTCACTGGAGTCTATTTGTTAACTTCATTCCTAACAAGCTTCTCATTCTGCACGTGGAAAAAGAAAATGAAATATTATGCCCCCCCCTTCCTATGGTTCTCTTGTTTCAGATTAGTTATTCCTGTTTTTTGGGGGGGCAGGGGGACATTCATTTGACTTGTCTCTTCCTTGGAAGCCATCAGTGTGTTAGTCTGAATAATGGCTCCCCAGAGATAGCCTCATTTGGAATTGGCCAAACTGTGAATATTACACTATAAGGCAAAGGTACTTTGCAGATGCAACTAAGTTAAGGATCTTGAGATCATCTTAGATTAACCACCTGGGTCTAGTGTAGTCATGGAAGTCCTTATAAAGTGAGGCAGGAAGGCCAGAGAAGAAGGAACTGGAATGATGGACAGGGGAGCTGGAACGATGGCCTTTGGAGATGGAGGGAGTGGACCATGAGCCAAACTCCTCAGGTGGTCTGTCAGTGCTGGAAAAGACCAGAAAACCAATCCTCCCCTCGGGCCTCCACAAGTCAGCAGCCTGGGCAATTCCTTGCTTTTTAACCCCTTAGGACTCACTTCCGACTTCTGACCTCTGGAGTGTTTGGGGAATGGATTAGTGTTGGTGTAAGCTACCAAGTTTGTGATCTTTTGTGACAGGAGCAAGGGAGGTATCATCAACGACTGGGCCATGTCCAGGCCCGGGTTTTGTTCTGTGCACTGCAGCTGCAGCAGAGAAATCTTCACAAAATGCAAATCTGTCTACTCAAAGCTTTGCACAAGTCCCTAACTTGTCCAAAGGCCATCACTAGTCTTCTCTCTATAGAACTCTTCTTTTGTGGGGGAGGGGTGTTGAGACAGGTTTCTCTAAGTAGCCCTGGCTGTCCTGGAACTCTCTCTGTAGACCAGGCTGGTTTCGAACTCATGTAGATCCCTCTGCCTTATGCTCCCTGGGTGCTGGGGTTAAAGGTGTGCACCACCGCACCTGGCTTCTCTGTAACTTACTCTGCACCCATTTTCCTCCTTCCTCTTCTTCCTTTGATTCACATTCAAGACCCTGGAGTCGTGTGCACCCGCTCTTCCATCTAGAAAGGGTGCCTCCTCCTCTCTGGTGAATCCTCACTTTCCCAACATCTCCTGGACTATGAAGACTTCAGTACTGCCCCAATGAAGTTACTTGCTTCCTTGTCAAAGTTCCTACAACATCTTGATGGTGTGTAGCACGTGTTGCCACCACCCTGTTCCCATCTGTTTCTTCTGGCAGGAGCTGAGACTCTGCAAGGGTCCAATCAGTTTTTGCCGGATGATCGTTTCATGTCACCCCATCTTGTCTCCAGGTTTCTCGTCAGCTGCACCATTCTTCCTCCCCCGCTCTAACATCATACCATGGGCTTTGAAATGGTTTCTCAGGGTTGCCTTTCACTAAACAGGCCTCCATCTGAGTCTCACGTTTCCATCCAGAGAATATGCTCCCCGAGGTGACTCATGGGAGACTCAGGGCAGTGGATGCCTAGTTTGAGCACAACCCTCGTATGTCTGCATCTAAATGCAGCAGCAGCAGGAGCAGCGGTGGGCTCACTTGGCAGTAGCTTGGACAATGAAGATACAAGCATTTCAAAGCATGAGAAGTCAAAGCAAACATTTAGCTTTCACTGTTATTATTATCATCATCATTTTTTTCAAGATCGGTTTCTCTGTAGCCCTGACTGTCCTGGAACTCACTCTGTAGACCAGGCTGGCCTTGAACTCAAGAGACCTGCCTGCCTCTGCCTCCAGAGTCCTGGGTTTAAAGGCATGCACCACCACTGCCCTGTGAACTTAGAGCTTTTCAGTAATGATCTCAAAGTACTTTCCAAAGAAAGACCTGGACATGAGGGAGGAAAGTGTTTTGATCTGGCCCCGGGTACCTTGTTGATTGGTAGTTGACTCTAACCCCTTTTCTTTAATCTGGTCACAGAGGTTGTCTTTGGTATCACTCTTTTGTCTCAGCCTCCATTAGCTCCAGCAGATCATCAAAATGGAAAAAAGACTAAGAAAGAGATGAGTCTCAAGAGTAAGAAAGCAAAAGGAAAAATCCTGTGCTAGGATGTGGCAGATGGTCGAGTCCCTGCCTCGCCTGCACAAAGCCCTGGGTTTGATACCTAGCACCATAGGAAACTAGATGTGTGTGGGCATGTCTAATTCCAGGGCTAGGGGATGGAGGCAGAAGGATCAGAAGTTCAAGGTCACCCATACCTGTAGAGGGAAGTTGAGGCAGGCCAAGACTAGAGAACTTGTCTAACAACGAAAGGGAGAATTATTAAATCAAAGATTGAATATTTTCATGATGGGCTTCCAAATCATACATGCAGACACCTAGTTACACATCCAGGTTTGTGATTCCTAAACTTAGTCTTTGAGGAAAAAATTTATGAAAACTTTACTTGCTAATTTTACAGAAACAAATGACCCAGTGAACCTGGCCTGGTTCCAAGTCTCAAGCTTACTTCATGGTATACCTTGTGCAGGATCCAGAATGACCACAGATGGCTCTTTCTATCTTCCTCCTTTCCTCAGCCCTAGCTCCAGGGTAGGAACTCAAATGGGCTTCTATTACTGACGGGGTCTGTGATGCTCTTTGGATCATGATGTGGCTGTTAAAGACGCTGCAAAGGCTTATGTTCTATAAAAGTTACAAATTTGATTAAGTTTCCTGTCTCCAAGCAGCATGGCTGTGACAACATCAGTCTTCTACCTGTAGAAGCAGACATGGTTTCATCAAAAACATTTCTTTGATCTTGTTGGCACTTAGGCGTTATCTACTTAGACAGGGCTCTGGGGGAAATCCCTGTAAGGCTTCAGTGTGTCAGACACTTGGCAATCAGTCCCTTTGAACTACTGAGTTCCCCAGGACTGCACATGTGGGCTTCGGGAGCCTGTTCCAACGAAATCAGATCCAGTGAGGAGGTATGGGGGGCATTGACATCCTCACGGCTACTCTCAACGAGTCAGGGGGTACGGGATTTGGGATGGAGAGTAGGAAGGTGGGGGTTGGGGTGTAGAGAAGTTCTCCACCTTCGCTCTCCTACGGTGGCTCAACTGCACAGTTTGTTAGACAGCCTCAGTGCTCTGGGGGTATTCACCCCACTCTGGCCCCCTTCCTCCCCAGCCTCACTTTCTTCACCTCCTTACTTCTGTTTCCTGGGATTAAATCCAAAGCAAACCTTCTGCTCTAGGTCTTTGCCTCAGGATCTGCTTTGGGATCAGCCTAGACGGTTTAAAACACATGGCTGCTCATTAAGGAAAATCAATACTTTTGCAACTTGATTATGGGACAGAGAGAAGAAAGGTTTCTCCTCTACCATCATTTGGAGTCTCACAGACTGTCTTAATCACCTGGATACTCTTGCTTTTCTCCCTGACTGGCAGCCTCTCCCTCTCCAGGGACCGTTTCCATTGTCTGCCCTCCTAAGTATAGCCCGGAGACTCAAGATCAGACAGAACAGTCGTGGGACGATGTGACGCAAGCATTGCCGTTGGGGGGAAAAGACGATTTTATTTCACTCTTGGATCGACTGGCGGAGCTTTCGAAAGACACATGGAAACAATTGAAAGAGAAAGACTTTATGTCTTTTTGGAGCAATGCATATTTATTCAAATTATAGTTGGATCCCATCATGATAGAGGAGTTTAGGAAAAAATCTTGGGTTTCATTTTCAAAGCTATAGATTTCTTATATTGTACAGTTTTGGACAAAAACAGAATGACCTAGTTTGAGGGTTCAATGAGAATTTTGTATTCTTCACAGAACATTTTCCCTACTGAAAACACAGATTAATTCTTTTGTCCAAGGATCTCCACAGCAGTCCTTGTTAAGAGTGGTGAGTTTTCACATTTTCATGTCAAGACAGACCTCAAGTGCTTCACCCACTACTAACACTTTCAGCTTTCTTTCAGTCCACCAGCATGGTCTTGTCTTTTTGTTGTTAAACTTTGAATATCCCAGAAAATTCATTAACTTGACCTTCCTTTCAATTTAGCTTCGCCAGGACCTCACTGGTTGAATAAAGAGATTAAATTAAGCTTGAGTCGTCAGGCAGACTAGGAACTTCAAAGGCTGGGAAGGTCTGTCTTCCCTGGAGGATGGACCTTTGGCTTTTGACTCAGGAAGGATGGGACTGAAGAACATGGGCTCTCCAGTGGCTTCCTTCGACCTGAACAGGATGTAAGAAAACACCTAGCTCCACACTGCCCACAGATTTGCTCCAGTGAGGACTGATTTTAGCTGAACTTCTGGATGCTTTCATACAAATGGGGGATTCGCTGCCTCAGCCCTTCATAGCCTACACACAGGTCTGAAGCTTTGAGGCAGAAACAGACTTTAGGAATATACTATGGACTGAATTAAGCATCACTTCTAATTTTATGCTGAGCCCCAGTCTTTAAAGCGATGGTACTTGTGAGGACTCTAAGAGATAATGGGGTCTAGATAGAGTCAGAAATGTGGGGCCCCTGTGTAGGGATCAGTGTCCTCATAGAAGAACTTGCTATCACGGTTTGAGTGAGCACAGAGGAAGAACACAGGCATCAGTAAGCAAAGGGGAAGGCCTCCATCAGAACCAGATCTTGCTAGCACTCTGATCTTAGACTTCTAGCATCCAGAACTGTGAGCCAACTAACTGCTGTTAGTTCAGCTCCCAGCCTGTGGTGTTTTGGCAGCCCAAGCCAATATGGAAGCACCACTAGAGTAGGCAAAGGACTCAAATATTCTCTTTATGTTTCCCTTGGAGCTTTGTTTGCTTACAATTCTCCTGACATCTGTAGTCATTGGAATCAAGCATATAGGAACAACAGACCAGAATGAAAAAGTGTGGGTTGCTTTCCAAATTTTTATATGTTTGTCGGTTATGAACTATATTATTAATCTGTAAACCCTAAGGAAGTGGATTTTCCTCTGTATAATTTATACTTTAATAAACCTGAATAAAAGAAAGAATATCAATGATTGGTAGACACTTTTCCACAAGAAAAGCCTGAAATTGTTGGGGTTATTTAATTTAGGAAAGACAAATGTAGAAGTAGCTTAAAGTTTTAAATCCAAATGTCTATTTCTCAGCTCACCTTTATAGTTGTTTTGTATCTTTGTATTGGGTAAAAAGGATAAAAGAAAAGGCCCAGCCTTGAGACATTTACTTGAATGTAGGCTGGTGTGCAATGGGTTTGGACATAGTTCTCTAAGGTGATCTGCCCAAGCCTAGTCTTTTTCAAAACCACCAGACTGACTTTTGCAGAAATATGCATTTATTCCTTTAAGTGTGCAGTAGGTACATACAAGAAAATAAGCACACATACTCTTACTCATTTCTTAAGGGTCAATATAAATTCTCGTAAGTGATATAGACTAAATATATATAAAAAAGAACAACTTTCCCCATGGCTCATAATTTTAAGGTTTACTCTTTCCACAATAAAACTGGGTAATAAACCCACCCACTTGGGATTTTTTTCCTTCACTAAGCCACTCCCCCTTCCTGGCAGCTTCCTTTGACACACAATCCTCTTTCCCAGTCTTTAGCCTTGCATTTATCACAATATCAAGTGAGTTATGTAGGGTGATGGTTAAGGATCGAGATACTTGAAATGAATGTCTAAAAGGAATCTAAGATGTTCAGGAATCCAGATGTGAAAGGATACTTATTTTCATTACTGCTTCTGTAAAGAAATACCATCTTCCTCACCAAATAATTCCTTATTTCCCATAGACCCAGTGACTGGCATGTACATGGATCTACTTTTGAGCTCTTTATCCCATTCCACTGGTCTACCTCTGTGCTAGGGCAACCTTCTGTTAGTGGCTAGAGCCAAGTCCTGGTTTCTAGTCAGGTATTTTCCATCTTTTTATTTATGAAATGTTGAGTAAAGATCTTGCAACATTAGTTACTTTTCCAATAACTGAAACAAAATATTCAACAAAAGCTGCTTACAGAGAAAAGGAAGTGCTTCTTTATTTTGGCTCATGGTTTATGGGAACACAGTCTGTCTTGCTGGTAAAGTCATGGCTGTGAATTGTGAGGAAGCTGGTCACAGGATTCAGAGAGAGATGAATGCTGGAATTCAGTTGGCTCTCCCCTGTCTCTACTTTTAAATTCAATCTGAGAGCTCAGCTCATGGGATTGTTCTGCCCACTTTCAGGGTAGATCTTTCTTTCCAGTTAAACCTCTCTAGAAATACCCTCTAGACATACCCACAAATGTGTCTTCTAGGTGATTCTAAACATAGTCAAGTTGAGAATGAAGATTAAGAACCCAAATATATCACTTTAAATAATAACATTCCACACCTGGCCCCTAAAACTTCATATTAACCTCATATTCACTCATCTCACAAAGCAATTCACATTTAGCTCATCTCTCAAAACCTCCCAATCTTTAGTAGTTTCAACACCATTCAAAAGCACAGAATCTGGAAATCTCTTCTGAGCTCCAAAGAAATTTCTTAGCTATGAGCCCTTGTAAAATAAAATCAATTAGTTACATCCTACTGATGTTCAGTAGTACAGAATAGACTTTCTAGTTCTCAAACTGAGTGATGTGGGGCCAGCAAGGAAATCAACAAATCTTACCTGTTAAATTTTACCTGCTGATCCAGTCACAGGAGAAGCCCTAAGTGGCTCCTTAGCAATCTCAACTGCAGTAGAATATTATTTTAAGATGTGTTACAATTGTTTATATAGTGGACCATTTATTTTAATGATGCAAAGATGTGTTACATTATTTTATGTTGCATTTGTTTATCTCTGTGAAGCTGTGGTACTTTACCTGTCTAAAACACCTGATGGTCTAATAAAGAGCTGAACAGCCAATATCAAGGCAGGAAAAAAGACAAGTAGGGCTGGCATTCTATTTAAGAGAATAAATAGGAGAGATCTGGGAGGAAAAGAAAGAGCAAGATAAAAAGGAGAGGAGGACATCAAGGGCCATCTGCACAGCAAGCCATGGAGTAAGAAATAATGAAAGGTATATAAAAATAGAGAAAGGTAAAAGCCCAGAGGCCAGAGATAGATGGGGATAATTTAAAGTTAAGAAAAGCTGGCAAGAAACAAGCCAAGCTAAGGCCAGGCATTTATAATTAACTATAAGCCTCTGCAGGGGGAGGGGCTTGGACCTGCCTCTACTAAATGTACCTCCCCATGGGAGGCCTTACTTTATTGTAGGAGGAAATGGGGGAGTGAGTTGGGAGGGTGAGGCTGGAGGGGCAGGAGGAAGGAAGAGGAGGATCTTTGGTATGTAAAACGAATAAATTTTTTTCTTAATAAAAAAAATAAACCTCCATGTGTGTTTTATTTGGGAGCTGGGTGGTGGCCCCCCCCAAAGAGTAAAAGAGCAAAAACAACAACTTTTAGTTCAATGGAACCATTGTTGCGCCCCTCTCCCCCCATGTACAAGAGTTATTACCTTGGGACTAAGAGTTCTATATTAGTAGAGCCCAAAGTTGTAGTTATAGGATGCAGATGTTTTTCTAGTGGGTCATTGGGGTTAATAGTGAGAAGTGCCATTGTATTTTCACCTCTTGACCTTCACTCCCATGAATCCTGGCTGTGGGAGAAATCAATATCATCATATACTGGTTACTGACTTAGGTCATACACTTACATCCCAGAAGGTATTTCCCTCCTTTGAAAGTTGTTGCCCTCGAGCTGACACCATAAGGGAGTCTTCAAAAGTCCATTTTGCTATACTCGTGTGCTAGTTACTTCTAGATGACAGAGAACAAGGGAAGACCAGTGAATTCCAAGAGCACAGGCCTTTTCTATAGTTCACTTGCTGTGACCAAGTAACTTCTTAGCTATAAATAGTTCATGTAAGCTGCCATGTCAGTGGTATCCATAAATGGTAGTTTTAGTGGAAGAACTGCAGGCAGGAAAAGAAAGGTCATAGCCAGAGTAACCGTCTCCTTTGATAAAACAAAGCGCTACTCTTAGAACAGTTGGAGGAGTGAGCTTCCTAGATCCCCCTGCTCCTAGGGGTCTGTCTGGTGCTGTAAGGAACTGTCACGCAGTGGCTTAGCATTGAACTCTTAGCATTGCTTAGCTATAGCCATATTGACTTTAGTGAGTGGAAATCCATAATACTGAGTCCATACATGGTCTCCAACGCTGTCATCACTGTGTTCATGAACCTATTGGGCAATGATAAGAGTGCCCAAACGATCCATTTGGAACACTGGGAAACTGGTGTTTCTAGAAGACCAATCTGTAGGATGGAAAGTCTTTAAAATACATTTTTAATTACAATTATTTAAAATATATTTTCTTCATGTTTTCCCCGTCTTCCAGCTCCTCTCAGATCACCTCTCTACCCATGGAACTTTATGCTCTCTTTCTTTCACAAAATAAACTAAAGAAACAAAATCAAAAATAACCCCTCCCCGCAAAACATTGAGAATCAAAATAAACAAGCAAAAGACCAATAAGGAAAACAAAAATCCAAAACAAAGCAAAATGGAGCAGAAGGGTCTGAAAAATTACCACCAAGTTCATCTTGCCTTGGTCAACTACTCCAGGGCATGGAGCTGCCCTGGGTTGTGATGAACACACCCACTGACACTCTACAGGAGGAAACTGATTTCCCCTTTGCCAGCGGGTGTCAACTGCAGAGAGCGTCTTGATTAGAGATGCAACCCTGTGTCTACTTTCCCCTCAGTGGACCCTGTCTGGCTTGAAACTCTGCAGGTCTTGCACATGTTGCCACAATCTTTATGAGCTCATGTGTGTTTCAGTCCCATATGTGTATTGTGTCTGGAAGACATTGTTTCCTTAGAGTTATCTGTTTATTTTGATTTTCATTTAGAGTCACTCAGAATTTGCATCCTTTTTAAGTGTATGTAGCATTTTTTTTAAACTGACCATAGACTGGGCCACTCATCGTGGTTCAACAAATTTCAAAGAGTGATAGCATGCAGAGCATATTATAGTAGGTGAGAAATCAGTTGAATTTATAACATAAGACCTTGCTACAGAGGAAATACAAGTGATCACATAGTAAATTGTAGCTTACACTTAAGGAATAAATAACATGAAGTTTTTGTGTTGACCATGACTTCCTTGGCTTGTGGGATACAAGTCGTTACAGTGCAGAAGAGCAGCTGAGAGTCCCTGAAGTCTTCCCTTCTCACATTCTTCCTTTACTCAGCTAAGATGAAAAAATGAAAGGCAATGTCCCATTCGAGGGCATGATGGCAGAGATGAGTATCCTTCTTAAAAATTCAAAGCATATGTGTGTGTAAGCCAGAATGGGATGTCAAGTATCTTTTCCGTCTGTGCTTCACCTTAGTGGGTTTTCTCAAGGATTTGTTTATTTTTATTTTATATGTATGTATGTATAAGTACTTACATTTATACATGTGTACCACATGCATAGAATACCTTTGGAGGCCAGAAGAGGGCATTAAATCCATAGAACTGGAGTTAGTTGTGAGCTGCTGTGTGGATGTTGGGAACAACAACTCGGGCCTCTCACTGAACCTGGAGCTCACCAATTCAGCTAGATTGGCTAGCCAGTGAGTCCTAGGATTCCTTCTTTGGATTAGAGGTGTGCACTGGAACCAGTTTTTTTTTTTTTTTTTTTCCCATGGGTCCTGGGATCTGACCTCAGGTCCTCATGATTGTATGGCAAGCATTTTACCAACATCCCTCTCCCGACTCTTGATCATAGACTTCTGTACAGTTTTGATCTAAAGCTCTGTTAGCCTTCATGCCCTTTGTTATAAATTAGGCTGAAGAGGCTGATCATCTGGGCATCTTGGAGAAAATCCTGGTGATTGGTGCACTGATGACCCCAAGCAGATACAGCAGGAAATGCCAAGAAATGCTCTTTGGCAGAAGATGGCAGTATGTTGGTAGCCTTGGGAAGACACGTGTGCCCAAGAAGACAGGAGATAAACTCCATGATGATTCAAAGACCTGCCTTTTCTGTATACTGGCTGCTGGCTGCTTTAGAGCCATTCTCGATGGGGTCTTGAAAGAGTGACAGTGGAAATGTTTTCTGGAGGCAGGGCTCTGAGTGGCATACCTGGGTATCAATGTTGTGTGGAAGAAATGAAGGGAGTGCCTAAGTGGCTGAAAATGGTCTAGCTAGTTGTCCTGGAACTCGGAAGTACTAGAATAAAAGAATATGGGTGAGGCATGTGAATGGTTATATCGCATAAATACTCCATGTTAAGGTTTTTAAAAATCACATTTTAAATCATCCACTACAGAAGCAACACTGGGTATCCATGCAAGGAAATGATAATGGAGTCGTGAGCAGAGATAAAGGCAACACATGGGCCCGCAGTCCAGCTTCCTTCCCTCTTAGAAAGACGAATTTCACAGTGCCCTTAAGAATAACTGGTCTGATTGTAGCAGAATCCACTGGTGAGCATGTGATATAACATTGTTCCTTAAAGAGGCCAATCAACCACCTGGGGGAAAGCTGACTACATAGGCCTTCTTTATCCCATAAGGACCAGTGTTTTGTTCCATTAGGAATAGACATGGTTCATAAGTTTGACTTTAAAAAAAAAAACCCAGACCCTCAGCATCACAATCCAAGGGCTTCCATGTGCTCAACCAACTCATAGGCAAGGAGTCCCATAAAATCTATCATCCAAAGAAGAGGCTCATATTCCCATGAAGACATCCCTCCCAGTTAACAGTAAAAAGGCATAGAAAAATTACAGTCTCTTTATGGAATAAGACACAAGCCAGCAAGTTTAATAACTATTGGGAAGGCAATGGAGAGAGACAGGCCAACCAAAACTAACTTAGGAAACATGGAGTGCAGGTGACGATGAACTCGGGGAAGATGAGATCATTTTCCACCTGCCAGGTGAGCAACGTGGTTGAAGTGGCATGGCCTGTGAGTAGCCAAGACTGAAGTTCTCAGCTTCGAAAGCCGAGCTTTGGCTGCTGATGCGGTTCTAGAAACATCTTCGTGCATATGTGTGAACACATGTTCCATTTCAGTTCCCACAGGATGGCAAGTGACCAGGTTTCTCGGCAACCACAGTTGTTCTGTGCTCTGTGATTCCCTTTGGAATGACGTAGATTTCAACACTCTAATCCATATTGCTCTCGGCATTTTATAGTATCATTTTTGTTTATATCATCTTTTATTTTATTAAAATCCATATACTTTATATATTAGCCAATTTAGACTGTTTCTCATTGAAATACTTTAATGTACTAATTCTCAGAAGTGAAGGAATCGAATTCACTCATTTCTCTAATTTCACACTCATATCTCTAATTTCAAACATTAAAACACAAGAGGTAAAGCATCCAGCTGCGTTTTGCATTTGAGAACTCAGTTTTAGTAGCATAAATACTTCAGAATGGCAGGTAAGGAATTAATAGGCCAGAGGTTGAATTAATAATGTTGATACAGCTTATCACTTTGTTTATTGATATTACTAATCTATCTTTTAATGTACAAATTAGGCAGATTGAAAATTCTAATTCACAGGATGACTAGGAGGTGAGATGCATCCACTTGCTCTTTACCCATGGATATTTATCTGCTGTGTAACGCTCATCTTTCATGTCTTGAGTCTTTTGCTGAGCCGTGTGTGCTCATCTGAGCATACACCATTTCTCTTCTTGCTGTGGTTTTCTCTGGACTCCATGGCGCTGTGGTTGGGCAATTCCACGTGGACCTCCTTAGGCACCTGCAAGACAGGACCACAAAACTCCCATGGATGTCCACCTCTGCTATTACCCAACCTCCTTATGCTGATTTAACAGGACCCCCCACCCCAAGAAAATACCAGGCATTTGAAAGGTGATGTCAACATCAATTCTGAGATTCCAGGGCAAACTTTTATGCATGTGCAATAACTCGACTAGCTTCAGGGTGCAATTCCCTACTGTGAACTCTTGTTTTTTCAAGATCCTGGCCAGTCAGCGCAGAGTGATTCCATTTAAGCAGCTGTTATTTTGACCTAGATTTGATAAACTGCTCCTGCCCTTTCAATAATAATGGGTCCCCATGACTGGTTTGTGCTGTGTGAAGAGACAGAGGGTGTCTTGTTAGAAATCATTTGCTCTCATTCAAACACCCCGATGTTTTTTTAACCATGAAAAGGACTTTGCTGACTGCACTGGGTGCACAGGCAGGCCCTGGGCACTGAATGTTCCCTTAGCATCTGAGCTAGAAACAAATAACAGATTATGCAACAAAACCTCTCAAGGTTTTGCTTTTCTGTTTCCAGGCCTGGGCACTCTTTCTGCTCTTTCTCACACCATGGGCAGCTCAGGAAGAAAATGGAAAAGCCCTCTCTGCTGGAAATGCACCAAGGGCAGAAAGTAGGCCACCCAGTGGCAGTGATTCCCGGGGCTCCTGGCTGCTGTGGAATCTTCCTCCTTAGCTCATTCAGAACCAGTTTTCAGTGTTTCATAACCTGGCTGCTAAGGCACATGTAGATGGCGAAGAGCATTGTGGGAACTGAAGAGCATTGTGAGAACCAGAGGTGACCGCAGGTGGCTTTCTGAGCCACCGTGAGAAAGCTCAGACCATTTGTTAGTTTCTCCCCATATTTGAAAGCTGTCTCTATAGGCCAGAAGAGAAAGGCCCTTGGTTTTTATATATTTATTCTATATGAGAATAAACTGGTGAGAATGGTTTTTTGGTTTCATTTCTTGCAAATGATACACCATTGGCTCTGGGAACTTAATTGTGCACTCAAAATTGCAAAGACAATCCAACCTTAGCAAGGCTGCTTTTGTTCTATTGGTCACTGTATATTAAACAAAGCTATCCCATAACCCCCAACGCTTAAAGCTTTCCCCTAAAAGCAAAGTAGCTCCCTCTTACCTTTGTACTGCAAACTGTATTCTTAGAGATCACATGGTCACTCTTGGTTTCTGTGACTTCTAAAGCTAAAAGAAAATATAGAGTTTGACCAACATAATTGAAAAAATATTGTAGAAGAATATCCTTAATAAGGAAGGACTAGAGAGGCAATGTAATGCACTTAACAAATATTACTATTAGAACTACTGGCTTGCATTTTTTCAAAACTCTTTTATTACTATTAGTTTATGTGTATTGGTGTCTTGCTTCCATGTGTGTCTGTGCACCAAGTGTGTGCCTGGTGCCCTTAGAAATCAGAGGGTACGAATCTCTTGGAAGTGGAGTTACAGATGGTTGTAAGCCACTGTCTGGGTGCTGGGAATTGAACCCTGGTCCTTTAGAATAGTTAGCACTCTTAACAGCTCAGCCATCTCTCCAGCTCTAGTTTATATTTTGACTTTCGTTTTTCACTGGTAAATTGTTCATGGCACTGAGCCTGTTTTACCCAAGTCTGGTTAACATAGTCAAATTCTTCTGGGCTGCTAATAAGTATCATTCAGTTCAGTCTGAGCAGGCTCAGACCTGGTGAACAAGGCATTCTACTCTGGACTCTTCTACCTGGTGCTGTGGGACCACAGGACACATCAATTTGTGAGGATATTCGACAGGTTTGGGCATGAGCATGTTCTCTGAGTTCAACACCAGGCTGAGGTAGAAGTTTCCAAACATCAATGATCTATGGTGTGTTGACTTGTGACTTCTCATTGTATTTTAGCCCCAACAGTTGGGAACTGAGCAGAGAGGCTGAATACATATCTATAATATGAATAAAACTAAACAACAATAAAAATGGGCTACTATTACAGTGGTCTATGATTTCAACACTGGTTTATAGTGCTTACTTCCTCTCCAATGCAGTTGATATATAATTGAACTAATTTACTTTCTGTTATGAATAATATGAATGAACAGTCCAGGCTGACCTGGAGCCCATGTCCTCACGCCTTGTCACCTGAACATTAGCTAGGCTTGTGAATATACACTACCAAAGCAGGCTGACACTCATCATCCTAATGGTTCAATGCTGAAACTACACAGCGTTAGTGGAGGGAGGCCCAGTGCAGACACACAGCTGGGAAAGCCCTGCTTATTGTCTACAGGAAAGAGAAATGGTTGACAAAACAAGGTGAGCAGAGCGCGATGGTAACCCCAGCATTCACAAAGCTGAGGCAGGAGGATCCTGATTCTAAGGCTAGCCTGGGCTACACAGCGAGCCCTTGTCTAAAAAGCAAACAAACAACAAGCACCCTTCCCTAACTAACCAAACAAGCAATAGTAGCAATGTGCTAATTTACTGGAAACTAATATTTGGAGTTGTGTGAATATAAACGGAAAATTTTGATGTAATTAAGAATCTACATAGTTTATTTTTGCGGCTATCTGATTCTAGTTTGAAGAGGAAGTTATCCATTTATTTTTTTCCTAATGAACGGGAGGCCAGGGAAGGGCATTGCAAAGCTTGGGAGAGAAGGGAGAGGCATCTTTAAGATGGTGACCAACCTGTTAAAACGCCATCAAGGTGGTCCACCATGAACTTTGCGTCCTCTTCTGTGAAGCACATGGGTGGTTTTATTTTGAGCACATTCCTGTGAGGGCCATCGGCACTGAGAAGAACTCCTTTTTCTTTCATCCTGATCAGTGCAGGAAATGAAGAGCTGTGAGCATGTGTGTGTGTGGGGGGATGAAGGGCCATGAGCATGTGCGGGGGGGGGGGGGGGGGGGGATGAAGAGCAGTGAGCACATGCAGTGGGGGATGAAGGGCCGTGAGCACACAGTGCATTCATGAATCTCCATTGTAAAAGGCCCAGGTTTAACTGAGTCTTAGGGTCTCCTTTTCCAGAGAGATTAAAGGAAGTCAATCAAGTGCTCAAGGGGCCAAGACAGCAAAGAGACGAGATGAATTTACTTGTAAATGATGTGCTGGGCTTCGGCTGTTGCAGGCGTCCTTTTCTCATGGTCCTTCACCAAATCAATGCCAATAAAAAGGCCAACACCCCTGAAGGAGAGGAAAAAGAGTCCATGTGTACTCTGAGCCCCATACTGTCACCAAATGGCTAATGCCGAGCTGAGTGTGACATCGTTTAAGTGGAAATGCAACTGACTTTAACTCAAGACACCTCCAGTGTCACACTTGCTTCTCATGTTCAAAACATGTTTTGTCGTCAGAGATTTCCCACCTCTGTGTTGATGTACTGTGCACCCTAATAAACTTCCCTGGGGACCAGAGAACAGAACAGCCACTAGATTAGACATAGAGGCCAGACAGTGGTGGCACACACGTCTTTAATCCTATCACTCGGGAGGCAGAGATCCCTCTGGATCTCTGAGTTCAAGGCCACGCTGGGAACAGAACCAGGCATGGTGGCACATGCCTTTAATCCCAGCACTTGAGATCTCATGTCTTTCCTTGGGAAGAACACACGCTTTTAATCCCAAGAAGTGAGGGCAGGAAGCAGAAAGGTATATAAGGCGTGAGGACCAGGAACTAGGAGCTTTTTAGAGCAGTTCAATGGAGACCCTCAGGGGTGAGGACTCCAAGGCTTTCAGTCTGAGGATTTGTGGAAACAGGATCAGCTGAGGAGTTGGTGAGGTAAGGCTGGCTGTGGCTTGTTCTATTCCTCTGATCTCTCAGGAAAGCTTTATTAGGGTGCACAATATATCAACCACACACCTCACTTGATTTTATAACAGAATCATACTTTAAACAACTTTCTGTTTATATTGGATGCATGTATGTATGTGTAGGGAATGTAGGTGTGCATAGACACGTGTGTGCATGTGCCCATGGTGGGCAGATGCCAACCTCAGTGGTGTTAGGCAGGGGCCATCCCTCTTAACACAGGGTCTCTCCCTGGCCTGAAACTGGCTGATTAGGATAGGCTGTGAGTGCTATGATTACAGGTGAGCACCAGTGCATCTGGCTTTGTTATGTAAGTTCTGGGGACCAGTTTGGGTCCCTGAGCTTATACAGCAAACTCTTCACCTTCTGAGCAATCTCCCCAGTCCTCAGACAACACTTGCCACCATTTCACTTCTCAGGGTATTCACGACTGCAAGTTTTTATAACCATCTATGACAAACACCCAGCAATGGAGATAGCCTTTTCCACCTTATCCACAGACCATTTGGAGTCATCTTATCTTCCTTCCTTTCGTCTCTTGGGCTTAAAATTATCCTAACTTTACGGAAAAGAAAACCTATAAATATGAGGGAAAATATGTACCCAAATGTTACCAGGGTGGTTCCCAAGTCCCGGATTAGGACCAATCTTTGCTTTCTCTGTTTCTCAGTGTGCCATATACTTTCATTCAACTTTTCAAGTTTACAAGATTGTTATGGAAAAACAAATGAGTGCATGATGGTCAGTCAACAGACCTGATGTCCCCTATCATTGGGTGCTTAGCCTTCTGTTCGTCCAGCAACTTAGTGAGGTAGTTCCCCACTCTGATAGCATTTCCTTGAAGGTTTTCTTTCTCAATTACATCCAGCACAGCCAACCCAACCGCACAGGACACCGGATTCCCTCCATACTACAGACAAAGATGAGAAAACAATAATGGAATTAGTGGTATTGGTTCATTCACCAGAAATTTGCCATTCAACATATGTCTGAAAAACAAAACCAATTTTAATGCCTTCAGCAGTCCCCACAAAGGTGTCTATTGTTATTAAAGGCAAGAATGCTTGCTGTATATGTAAAAATTTTAACTGAATTTTCTTTTGTAATACTAACCTCTCAGGCTTAGAAGACAGAATGATTTTATTCATTGGGATTGAGTGAAAATTTACTCGTGGTTATATTCTCCAGGATGTGTGTATCTAGTGTGAGGGATTATAAGGGATCCATTGGTTCATCCAAATAACAACAGAAAGTGTTAGATTGTGAATTAAAGATTCCAAAGTGTGGTTCAGTAAGGTGAATCAGTGTGTCTGTCTTTAAAGATCTGAAAGAAAACTGCTAAGCACTATTTCTTCTGAAAAACAAACTCCTATGATTGGATGCTTGCTTTGGCTATAACAGTTGCTGCTGAGCATACTACAGTGACTCTTCCAAGCCTAAAGCTTCTTACTTTGGGGGAATAAAGCCACAGAAATAAAGCTTTCCAAAGATCAACACTGAGCATCTCTTATGAGGGTTGACTAACGTTCATGGTAACACATCATCTAAAGGCTTTCAAAGTGTTCAGGAAATTTCAATATAACACAAAGATCACATTGTCTGTTAATAAATAAAGCACCGAAGATTAGCAGGATAGCGATCTGTTATCAGAAACCTAACAAGAATGTTATCGGAAGAGGAAATGTACAAGGAAAGAATACAAAGGAAATAGTCTGGTTTGGTTGAAGTTTGACAAGAATATTACAGTGGTTTAGGGTAACATGGAGCCCTTCTCTTTATTGTGTTGGAAGAAAGTCTAAGAATATGCATGATTTCCCCCTCTTAGAATCAGAGCTGTGAACCCAACCTTACCGTGTTAAAATACTCCATGCCAGAGCTGCTGAAGGCTTCTGCAATTTCTCTGGTTGTCACCACACAGGACATGGGGTGACCATTGCCCATTGGCTTCCCCATGGTGACAATGTCTGGAACGAAGTCTTCACCGTGCATTTGAAAGCTCCAGAAATGCTTCCCAACTCTGCCAAAGCCTACTTGAACTTCGTCAGCAATGAACACGCCCCCTGCTCTGCGAACGTGTCTAGAAAGCAAAGATCTATGTTGATGCCCTCAGACCATCGAGTGTCCCCAGAACTGCCCAAGGAGACTATTGAAGACAGAGAAGTGTTAACTCAAAGCCTCCGTCTGTGTTAAAAATATTCTAGGACTCAAAACCTTGGAGAGACATTATAGGGTAATCACATGATTTCTAGATGAGATTTACCCCATATTGCCCGGATGTATGCTACTTAAGGTAAGCTGTACTACAACATTTCACCTGGGAAGAGAGTTGGACAAGTGGCTATTACCAGGGTTAATCTTCACGTGTTTACTAATTAGCAAGGTGTAAGGTATGGGCCAACGAGACAGGTTGCCCTGCAGGAGCTTGAGTATAGAGTTCTGGACACTGGACCATGTTAAACTCTCTATCTGCTGGATCTTGGTTATGATCAGGGGACATCCAGAGTCCCGAGGCTACAGGCAGTCAGCAGCAGCTTTTTGCCAGCTAATCTGGAAGTAAGACCTTGTAGACTTGCCACAGTGCCCTCAGCTTGACCAAGGATGCCCAAGTCAAGTACATACTCAGCCACTTTCTGGAAGTAGCCTGCTGGAGGAATAATTTGTCCACCACAACTCTGCATGGATTCAGCAATAAAGGCGGCAATCTATACAAGAGAAGATGGGGTCAAAATCTAGACAAGATAGGCTCCCCTCCTACCCCCTAAAAGGGAGAGTTCCCTCCTAAACAATAGGTTTTTATTTTAAAGATTTATTTTTATTAATGTGTATGGGTGTTTTGCATGTATGTATGTCCATGCACCATATACATGCAGTGCCCAAGGAGGCCAGAAGAGGGCATTGGATCCTCGGCAACTGAAGTTACAGATAGTTCTTAAGCTGCCATGTAGGTGCTGGGAACCAAACCTGGGACTTGAGAGAATAAGTGCTCTTAGTGGCTGAGCCATCTCTCCAGCCCCAAGAACACAGTATTGTAAAGATTTATCTTTAGTTTTATGTATGTGCACCCCCGCCTCTATGTATATGAGTGTGTACATGTGTGCAGATGCTCAAGGAAATCCCAAGCCCTCTGGAGATGGAGTTGTAAGCAGTTGTGAACCACCTGATATTGGTGCCGGGAACCACACTTGGGTCCTCTGCCAGAGAAGTATGTGTTCTTCTTGACGGCTGAGTCATCTTTCCAGCCCTTCAAGTAGGTTTAAAATGGCTAGAAACAGACCCATGGGGAGTGCCACATAGACTGTTAGTTACAAATAAAAGCTGTCTGTGGCAGAAGAGCATGGATCTAAATGATGCCAGGAAAGCCACCATGGGAAATGGAGGCCATGAGAGGAGGACTTCATAATTAAGAGGCAATCTTTTTGTTTGAGGGGGAGGGCGTTGAGACAGGGTTTCTCTGTGTAGCTTTGGCACCTGTCCTGGAACTCTCTCTGTAGTCCAGGCTGGCCTTGAACTCACAGAGATCTGCCAGCCTCTGCCTCCCGAGTGCCGGGATTAAAGGCATGCACCACCACCGCCCGGCTTAAGAGGCAATCTTTTGGGCAGGTTGTGCTGAGTAAAAGTAATGTTTTGATGTCTGTGGTAGGAACTTTTGCAAACTGATCTAGGTTCAAAAGGCATGAGCTTGATGCCCATTCCCAAGTCAGTAGTGTAGGACTGCTTGAGGCTAGAGTCCGGCACCCAGGGAGTGGGTACACGGCATCTGGATCCACACCAGGGCTACATTGCTATACCTCTAGGTCTGGATTTGAACCAGCCTTTCCTCCACAGCTGGGCATCTCAACAGAAACCAGAGGGGAAGCGTGTCAGAGACCATGGGAGGAGGAGTTCAAAGCAGCCATCACTGAAGGAAGAGGAAGAAGCTAAAGAAAGGCACGAGGAAAGAACTCCAGAGAACCAAGTCAGCTTCCAAGAGAATCAGCTGCCTGAACATGGGTTAGCCTGCACCTCAGAGTCATTCAGTGTCTTAGCTATAAAATAAGGCTGCTGACTCCAGAGATCTCTGTTCTGACCTTCCATGACTTCCCAAGCACAGCTAACATTTAGAAGCATATGCCCCCTATTTATTTCTTCATAGCTTTCAGCCTTGACAACATGGTGGCATCAAACCCCAAACTGTAGAGTACTGATAATGCTAAAAACAAACAAACAAACAAACAAACAAACAAAAAAAAAAAACAAAAAACCCAAACCAAAACACAGCAAAAACCTTTGGCCCCCCATTAGCAACAGAATTCATATCCTCTTGTTCAGGAAAAAAAAATCTTTTTTGAAAGCATTATTTACCATCTGAAAGTACAGGAAGGAGACTCCTAAGCTCCTTTAGTAGGTAGACCTTTGGGCCGGTCTGCACAGAGGTGTTACAAGGACCTTGAAAGCAAAGCAGGGATGGGGCTGGGAGTGTGGAAGTAGGGGTGTGTGTGTGTGTGTGTGTGTGTGTGGCAGGGGAGACACTCTAGAAACCAGAATGGCTCTCCTGTCATGAAGGCAAAAATATTTTAATTCACTAGAAAGGGCAAATCATTTCTATTTAATGAAGTATTTGTATCGTCAGGTCTATGCCACAAACCACGGGATGTCAAATTGTGTTTAATCTGCACCCAGGTAGCCCTGCGGTGGGTGGAGAATAGAAAGTGAATCTGTGGCCAGCAGGGCTAAGTCTGAAAACATGAATGCCTTTCTTGCTCTTGAGAACTCCGGTGCTGTCTGGGAAGTCCGGGCCCAGGCAGAAGGGCCCAGGTGGAAAGGCTGTGTTTCTGCCTTGGCTTAGTGAGGAGCTGAGCCTCAGTTCTGTGGTTCGGGGAAACCCACTAGCTCTGGGCAGTACCACAGCTCCCCTGAGGATCTGAGAGCTTGGACTGGTCCTGACACTGATGTCCCTCGGCCTCTTTGCTTCCCCCATGATCTTCACAGTTGGAAGAGCCTGACCTTAGGAACGAGACCCTGTCTAGTACCTGAGAGATCAGAGTTAGGCCATCAGCACTGGAGAAGGAAGGGTAAGTGATTATATTTCTAAGATAAATAAAAATTTACCAGGACAGTGCACTGTTGAAACACAAACCAAGTGAAAATGCAACCAGCAAAGAACAGAAGGGAATTTTAGATTTAATCCTCTTTCTTCTTTGTAGAGAATTCCAACTATTAGAACTATGTCCAAAAAAGACGTCAAAAGCGTTTCCCACAATGCCCACCTTCCTTCCGTTGCTATGCGCCTCTTCAATGATTTTCTTCACTTCGTCTGCGTATGCTGTGGCTGCATCTTTGTGGTCCTCTCTGTATTTCCCTCTGTAAGTATCTGGACTTGGTGCCTAGAACATCAGATGGTATAGTTTCTCATTATTTGCCTCTTGACCAAACTTGAAAACCAAGGGAACATCTGTTTCCCCACCAGGGCATGTTGGAGGGTGGCCATGTGGACCCCAGCACCCCAGTGCCTCTTATCTTTCTGTACATTTCTGAATGAATTGACATCTTTGAATTGTGAGCTGGAGCTTAGAAATCCCAGACCCTCTAAATCAAAACTTTATCCCTATTCACATAGAAAGCAAATTCAGATTGATAAGTGCAATGACATCATATAAAAATAACAAGAAGTGGAGACTGAACTAATGACTATATGTAAAAAAAACTTGGACTATTGATTATATCACATACCATGATTTTGTAGGAAACTTGGATGCCTTAGCGCTTATTCTTAAGGTCTTGAAATAAAGCAGTGAGGATTCTCAGAGAGTCTACTGACCCTCAATTAACACAACCATAGGAAATGAATTTCACTGTTTTGACAACTTGTCTGGCTTCTCTATTTGATGTACTAGACCTTTATAACAATTCACAGTATTTACATAATTATGATTTATATAAATTTTTAAAAAAAATTTATCATTCTTTTTTTAAAACTATTGATTGATTCTTTGTGGATTTCACATCCTGCATTCTGATCCCATTCATCTCCCTGTCCCTTCATATCTGCCCTTGGCCCTTGTAACCTCCCCTGCAAAATAAAATAAATTTTAAAGGAAAAATGAAAAAACAAAAAGCAAAAACAAACAAAGCAAAACAAAAAGTCTTGGTATGGATGCTGTAGTGGGACAAAAGAGTCACACAGTGTACCCTTCAGTCCACACATCTTTACTTGTAAGTGTTCATTGCAACAAGTCGTTGGTCTGGTTTGAGGCCTCTGGCTTCTGCTTTATGTAAATTATTTTTATGACAGTCATAGAAACTCATTTAGCTCTGAGTGTTGATCTAGTACTAGTAATCGGAAGAGTAACTGAAGATGAGCGGGCACAAAAATGAAACAGTAGCTGTTAAAAATCTGATCTACCAATTCTACCACTAAACTTTTCTACGACGATTCTCACTATGAGCCACATACTGCCAGTGTGTGGCCCCGAGTTCAGCATGTTACGTAACTGCTCTGAACCTTCCTTTCTCTCCCCTGGTTCCGCTCTGCTTTGAGGGTTGGGCTGGATGACAGTAGACATTCTAGCCCCCAGCATTTTCCTCCCAGGACTTGGGGATAGTTACCACGTGCACAAATTCCTTCTTGTCATCTTTGCCCTTCTGAAACTTATAGGGACTGATCTCAATCAATGATGACAGGTGGCCATGGTAAGCACTGAAATGAAAAAGAAAAGCAATGGAAAATTTTCCAAGAAAGGTGTTTTTCTAGTATATGAAAGCAGTCTTTATAACCACCCTGTGTTAATCGTCTGGGGAGAATTTCAATGCCGGTGCCACATTGTATAACCAGATCTAGTCTGTCACGACAGTACCGGCCATTTGATATGTCCATTTCCCCTCATACATGTGATGAAGTACATGAAAAGTCCAGTATATGTCCTCATAGGCAATGGTTTTTATTACAGTAGGAAAAATAAACATTTTTGAATTATATTGCTATATTAGATTCTCTAAACTTGAACGTTTTTATATCTTCATGCAGTCTTGAGATTTGAGTTTTCTACATTCTTTTTTTGGTTTTGTTTTGGTTTTTTTGAGACAAGGTTTCTCTGTATAACCGTCCTGGCTGTTCTGGAACTCACTTTGTAGATCAGAGATCCACCTGCCTCTGCCTCCCAAGTGCTGGGATTAAAGGCGTGCGCCACCATCGCCTGGTTGAGTTGTCTACGTTCTTAAACATTTTAAACACTCATTCATTTCTTGTGTGCGCATGTGCAGCGTGGCACAGCTTGCAGGAGTTGGGACTTTGCTTCTACCGTGTGGGTCCAGGGGACCAGACTCAGGGTGTCAGGCTTGCCAGGCAAGTACCTGCTGAGCCACCTTACCAGCCTGCATTTTTTTGTTTTGTTTTGTTTTTCGAGACAGGGTTTCTCTGTGTAGCTTTGCGCCTTTCCTGGGACTCACTTGGTAGCCCAGGCTGGCCTCCAACTCACAGAGATCCACCTGGCTCTGCCTCCCGAGTGCTGGGATTAAAGGCGTGAGCCACCACCGCCCGGCCCCAGCCTGCATTTTTAAAACATAGACCTCGGCCTTGAACTCTTGGCCTCAAGTGATTCTTCTGTCTCAGTTGGGCCTACAGGCATGTGCCATCATGCCTGGCTAGTAAGTCTGAAATACATTTTGTTTTCTGCTGCGGGCCGCAGGAATATCATAAGAACTCAGCTGGTTATGGCAAAGTCACTACCTGGAGGAATCATGGAATTCCTCCAGAGGAAGCCAAATCCCAAGGAGTTTTTGGTGTTACTTGGCTTGTTATATATCAGCTGTATTCTGTTATGAAAATCATGTGTGCCTTCATAGTTTTCCCAATTGATTTTTCCCTAAGAAGGGCTAACAATGTAGACTGATCACTCTCTAGACATACACATTCCAGGCATTTGGAGAACAGCCTCAGGAAAGGCTTTCTCTGGAATCAGATATCTCCCCTAGCCACTTTCAAGGACTAAAGGAGGCATCACCCAGGTGGTCACCCAATTTCCGAGGATTAACAGTGATAACAACCCACAGGCGAGTCTCCTGACTTAAGGTAAATTCCACAAGGGGACACCGCCTAGGTCAGGTAGACATTAAGTAATAGCTTTACACAATTTAGCTCAGACCCCTCCTTTCTTACAGCCTTACTAACTTTATAGACCTCTAACTACTTACCTAACCACTTCTAGGAATTTTTAGATAACCTTCTGTGCTAACAGCTATGCTCAGCCAGAACTCCCAGTTCAAGCCTCCCTGTAATTATCATTATTGGTAGCATCCGGCCAGGTCCATCACCGGATGGAGGAAAGTACCTTATCAGAGATACCTCTGTACTCTCTAAGAACAGACTTAAGCATCCAGGTTACCTGTTTGAGAAGGCCTGGTGGATGTGTCAATTAAGCCTATTCTTATCACCCCTCCATTTGACCCTGAAAGCCTGGCTTTGCACTGCTAAGGAAATACTGCTTGTAAGTGTATATATACCAGAACTCCCAGGGCAGGAGAAGACAGAGAAGAGAGAAGAGAATGGAAGAATGAGATGGGTAAGAGCTTGAGAGGAACAAACTGAGATGGGAGAGAAGTAGATTGAAGGGCTACAGCAGAGTACTAGAGGAACGAGATGGAAGATGAGGAAGAGCCAGATGAGGGAGAAGGAGACGGGAGAGGAGATGATATGGGAAGGAACAAGATGGATGAGAACCTAGAAGGGGCAGAACTAGACAAAGGAATTAAGATAGAACATAGAGGGGACAGTAGATAAATATAGAGAGAAATCAGGCAAGAAAGGAGCTAGACATGAGAACAGAACTGAAGCTGTGTATAAAGGATGTTATGCCAGAGGAATTAAAGCAAGTGGACTATAGAACTCGGTGTGCTGAGATTATATTTCCTGACAATAGTCCTTGCCGTTAGTAGTTCTCTCTCCTGAGCCCCTGGGATGTATAATATTAAGGCTGGTCCCTCTAATATTATACAAGAGTTTTCCTCTTCTTCCTCCTCCTCCTCTTTCTGTCCTTCTTTTTAATTTTCCTGATTTTACATCCTAACCAAAGCTTCCCCACCCTTCTCTCTCCCCAGCTCCCCACCTTCCCTCCTCCCCCCACCCCATCCACTCCTTTTCCACTGTTCCTCTTCAGATACAGGTGGGTATCCCATGGTTTATCAAGCTGCAGTGGGACCAGACACCCCCTCGTCCACTAAGGTTGGATGAGGTGATCTGGCAGGAGGAACGGGTCCCCCAATCAGGCTACAGAGTCAGAGACATCCCCCGCTCTCACCGCTCGGAGTGCCACAATTTTATATGGAAGCATTGACGTGGTTTTCTGATTGGGATGCTATCTAAAGGATGCTCGGTTGGAGACATCGGGCAAACACTAGTTCTTCTGAGAGATGACTGAGTAGCTACAAAATTCTTTTCTTTCACTTAACACACACATGGTGATGGTATTTTTCTTTCTATTTCTTGCCCAGAAGTGCAATCAGCAGATGTGGAGAGAAAAGTCTAAAAACCCATCCACAGATAATTCCGAATAGAGATCCCCTGGCCTAGATTGTACAGGAAACTGCAAACCAGCAACAAAAGGATGAGAATCCTAACTGAAAAAAAAATGGTAAAGAATATGAAAAGGCAATCTCTAAGAGATGATAAAAATCATAAAATTTATATGAGAAGATTTTCAAATCAACAATGCCAATTAAGATATGATATACCCATTAGATTAGCAACAACTAGAAAAAAAAGCAGAAAGCTGGCTAGTATTGGGTTTGGTGACCTATGGAGAGGGGGACCTTTCTTGTGCTGTGTCTGGGGTTGCAACCATGTTGGAGACAAATATAGAAACCTTCAGTCAAATTAGCGGCACCTTCATACACCTTGCTGGCCAGCCATCTTGTTTCTGGAATTTATCCCTAAGGAATTCTCAGAGTGTCCTGTGGAGGACCAAGTAGAAGGATCTCTGCTCGTGCTGGCAACAGATGTAGTCAGTGCCTGTCACTGGGGGTGCTGTACAGTGAAAACAGCACCGTGATACGGTATGGCGGCACCTCCCCACTTGCAACGTTACTGGTCTGTTTGCTGTCGTGTAAAACAGACATTGGATTTTTGATACTCAGTGAGAAAAAAAGAATGTAATACATGTCAATACAGTTTATGTTGATTACATATTAAAATGACAACATGTTGGCTACCCCAAACTACAAGAACATTTAAAATCCCATACATGGCTCACTTTCTGTTTCTATTGGTCAGAATTGAGTTAGAGGAATGGAACATATTTCAAGAATTCTGTGTGGGATGAAATGTGAAAACAGTTCTACAGTAACTTTGGTAAAGTAGATGCATGTAAGATACCACATGTTTTATATGACATAAAAAGTAACAGGGTGTGAAAGTGAATGCAGAGTTAGTCGGGAGGAGGAAAGGGGTCAGTAGAAGGGTGAGGTAGACAAGAGGGTAATGGTGGTGAATATGATTAGAAAACACAATGCACAGGTGTGAAAATGTCATAATGAAATCCATTATTATATATAGTTAATATGGACTAGTAAAACATTTCAAATAGCATAAAATAGATACATCAAACATATTATCATTTTCCATAATAATGTTTTTTATTACATGGTTTTTATTACTGTAGGAAAAATAAAACATTTTTTGAATTATATTGCTAAATTAGATTTTCATTTATATATATAAATTCTAATTATATATATATATATATATATATATAATACATTATTATAGTTGTCCATAGGTGATGGAGGATGAGAATTTTAAAAGAGAAATGCCCCACCCCAGGTATGTTTATGTTCTAATACACAGAATCTAAGAATATGCTTCATGGCAAAGATGATTTTTCAGGCCTATTAAGGACCACTCAGTGAGGGCCTTATTCTAGATCATCTGGGTGGAGCCCACATAGTCACAAATGCCCTAGACATGAAAGCAGGAGACAGGAGCATGATGAGCAAAGATGGAGATGAGAGGCTAGAAGCAAAGGCCGAGTGAGGTGACGGGTGACTTTGAAGATGAGGGCCGGGACTGTGCGCCGTGAGACACAGACAGAAGTGGAAGAGCCGCATTGCCCCCAGATGGCCCTGATTTCAGCTCGGTGAGTTAGCTTAGCTTTCCGACTCACAGAAGTAATACGATAATTTTGTATTATTTGAACCCATATACTGGCAGCAGCAATAGAAAATGGATAATCCCATCAAGAGGAGTCTACGGGACGACACAGAATGAGGTCCCATGCTTAGTTCCACTCTGGGTTTGTGGAGTGAGAGGGCAGACAAAGTAATTTAGAAAACGTTAGTAAACAGGGCAGTCAAATTTTTGTTTAAAATGAGCAAGTTCATGTTGGGGAGGTAATGTGACCATTAATAGTTGTGAACAAATGAAGAAGTACTAAAGTTTTAAATCTGCTATAAATTGCTACCTTTAATATTAAGTACAGTGGCTAACCACAATAGTGAAGCAAATGTTTGGATTTTAAAGAAATTAATTATGGGCCGGGCGGTGGTGGTGCACGCCTTTAATCCCAGCACTCGGGAGGCAGAGGCGGGCGGATCTTTGTGAGTTCGAGGCCAGCCTGGGCTACCAAGTGAGTTCCAGGAAAGGCGCAAAGCTACACAGAGAAACCCTGTCTCAAAAAAACAAACAAAAACAAAAACCAAAAACAAACAAACAAACAAACAAACAAAAAGAAATTAATTATGGTTTTCTTTTTTGTTTTGGAAAGATTGAGTTATTCAGAGGCAGCAGTAGGTGCAATTGTGTCAGATGTCAGCCAGGATTTATAAGTCCACAAGGCTGCAGCTGCCAGGACATGCAGGAAAGTCTCCCGCATTTTCAGGAGCTTGAAAGAGTGAGTTAGCCTCTGGATTTAAGCTAGACTGGCACCTTATTGTGTCATTTCAAAACACTGTTCCATGCATCCACCCTCTTCCATAAGGGC
The DNA here is from genome assembly GCF_049852395.1 of Peromyscus maniculatus bairdii. Classification (NCBI taxonomy): domain Eukaryota; kingdom Metazoa; phylum Chordata; class Mammalia; order Rodentia; family Cricetidae; genus Peromyscus; species Peromyscus maniculatus. Next base: position 110,390,572 of record NC_134857.1, on the reverse strand, counting down.
CTGTGTCTCAGTATAGATAAGTTCGGTATAGATTGGCCCACTTCTGGCTCTGAAGGGGCTTCTCCCTTGGAGACCTTGTGTCTAAGACTTACTGGTCGAGAGTGATCACATCCTGGTGGCCTCGGAACTGCCGCGCCAGGCGTAAGGCTAAGTCGTTGGCTTCGGATCTATTGAGATAAGACAGAGAAGGGACAAAGTGACAATCTCTTCTTAGAATGGCTCAGAGTTAGTTACAAAAATTGTAAGATGACATTCAGAAATGCATAATGTGGAATTGAGGTCCTCTTTCCCGGTCCATCTTGGTCACCTTAAATTCTCAGTGTCACTTTCTAACACATGTCACAGCCATTAAGGACTAAAACACATAGAAGAAACCCAGAAAAATTACAGCCAAGCTTCCCGCTTCGCACAGCCCCATCAGTGATGACTAGCTCTAAGGATACTGAAAAGCCCCATTGTCGCCCTATCTCAGGAGGGAGGGTAGACCCTCTAGCCTGGCTGCCAATCCATGCTGCATTGACTCAATACTTGATTAGTTGCCTTATCTTTAAGATGAACATCATACAGTTTTTCTACCTAGTTCAAGAGTCTAAATATACTCTTCTTATGTGGAGAAAAACTGCTCAAGGGATGCTTGTGATCAGCTAAGTGTTTGCTTCTGTTTATTCTCACAATAATGCTGCAAGGCAAGAATTGCCATCTCCTTTTCTATGGGCGAGGCAACAGCCTTGGAGAGGCTAAGCAACCAGAACAAGATTGACAGCAGATTGGACACATTGCCAGGATTTAGACAGGCACCGGTGTGATTTTGAGACTTTTTTTCAGTAACTATGCAGTATCAGATGTGTTCTTGAAGGACATTGCTGTTTGGAACCATCCCTCTTTGAGAGTCTAGGATCCTCTAGAGATGAAAGTTAAATATTATATTTATAAAAGGCAAGAATGATTTATAACAACATGGGAGACTCTCAAATACCTCCTCAGTTCTTTATAAGACAAAATAATGATGCTCTCATTATAAAATACCTTGTGGAAAAATGTGTCACCGAAAATCATACACTAGACATTATAGCTTTCTAAATATCAAATTCAATACATTTATCACTTTTGAAAACAGGAATGCTATATTCAGCTTTCCCCAAACATCACATCACACTTGCAGCTTCACACATCCTTGGGCATGTGTGTGCAAGCCACACTTTCTAATGTCTGTATAGTTGTGCATAGAGTGGATACATAGCCATTTGTGCTTACAGAATTTAAAAGTTGGAATGTATCGCTACTTGGATTTTCTTGTGTTTGTGTTGGGAAACTATGCTCAATTTTTGTAGGAAAGCAAGTCCGTTAGAAAATCTTACGAAATTATCACTTGTTTAGTAGGATAATTTACTGACTGAGATCTGCATTTATGTGTTGAAAGGATCATGTGAGCCCGATGTTTTTATTATACTTTACTTTGTGACAAGATGATGTCACTGGATCCTGTTAGGCTCAGAGTCTTTTTTTTTTTTTTTTTTTTTTTTTTCTTTTGGAGCTGAGGATCGAATCCAGGGCCTTGCGCTTGAAGAGCTCTACTACTGAGCTAAATCCCCAACTCCAGGTTCAGAGTCTTAAACAATAAAAAAAAGCTCCTGGGAGGAAGGGACTGGACCTGCCTGGACTGAGTCTACCAGGTTGATCGCAGTCCTTGGGGGAGGCTTTGCCCTGGAAAAGGGGGGAGTGGGGGGTGGGCTGGGGGGGAGGGGAGGGGAGCGGGACGGGGGAGAACAAGGGAATCCGTGGCTGATATGTAGAACTGAATTGTATTGTAAAATAAAATAAAATAAATTTTTTTTTTAAAAAAAAGCTCCGCTCCTACTAAAGGTCACTTAATGAGTGGCAAGAATTTCCGTAAATCTTTCTAAACATCTGTACCACACCACACATCGAACGGAAAAGGTACACAGGCATAAAGGGGGAGTGAGGATGCCGGAAAGCAGACCCGTACCCCGAATTTGTGAAGTAGCAAACGGAGAGCGTCTGTGGCAGGGTGGCTGTAAGGCGCTTGGCATACTCCACGATGTTGTCGTGCAGGAAGCGAGAATTCGTATTTAGTATTTCCATCTGTTTCGCCGCGGCTTTGACCACTTCTGGGTGACAGTGTCCCACTAAAATGTGGGACATAAAGGAAGAGTCAACAGTTCTAAGAGCTTGGGAGGAGAGGGGGATTTTGACGGGAAAGAAAAGGGGGTTGGGTTCCGTTCTCCCCTTATTTTACTGAAGCTTTTCCCTTTCAGGGCCGCTCAGCCGAGGGGCAGCTGTCGAACTGGGCTCCCGTCCTTTCCTCCGATGCCCCGCGCACAGGATGCTTACCGTGAGCCACGTTGTTGATGCAGTCCAAGTACCTCCCGCCTTTCTCATCAAACATGTACTGCCCCTGGGCTCGCAGGATTTTGATGGGGTCCGCAGCAAAGAAAACCTTGCATGAGGGCCTAGACATAGGCAAAGCAGATACTTGGGTCTGGTTAGACAACGCAGTGTTTTTCCTTCTCAATGGAGGTCAACCGTCAGCGGAAAATTACAGTTTCATAAGGAAAAGGGAAAACAGCCCTGGGGACCGCATTATTTTTTCATTTTTATATTAGCTTGGAATCCCTCATCTTAATACACTGTTGGTATCACAGCTTACATTTCTCTGTTAAAATTTCCACAGTTCAACAGCTCTTTTAAGTAAGCACTAATCAGCTTGCTTAAAACTCGTTTTTCTTAGGGAAATTTTATTATATTAGAAAAAAGTTGACATAGGGTTTCTGATATGTCAAAAATTGCTATATATTTTAATAAATATTATCTCATGTAATCCCTACACCTATTCCCCCCTTCTTTCTCCGAATAATTAGAAAATTAATAGCTAACTGTAAATAACGTAAGAGTTAAATACTACGAAGAGGATTTTCATGTATTTTGAGCGGCACTTGCCCTGATTAAATAAATGGTTTCCCCATCTTAAATATTTAAATTCATTTGTTCTGGAATGCTTCTGTGAGCAAAATCAGAAGTCCCTGTTAGTCTTGGTTATTTATGGGAACATTTATGGTATAACATAGTAAAACACAAATGTTACTGAGGTTTCTGCTCTTGGCTCAATGGACATTTAAGACCTAAAACTGTTTGTATTTTGGTGTTTTTGCATGTGGAAAAGAACTCTGCATATATTCGAGGGGTTTGTGGAAATTTTGTAATACTTATAAAATATAAATATTAGGATGATATGCAACTGTTTAGAAAGTGTATTGGTTATTGGGAGTAGTGGCTAACCTCAAACTTTAAAGTGACTTGCGGCTGTGGTACAGGTCCCTGTAGGTTTTTGTGTAACATTAGGGACAGGATTCCAGCACTTGTGTCTGTTAGACAAGCATTACACCAGAGAGGAATACCCCAGTTCCTAGTTTATATAGGAGTGTTTGTTTGTTTGTTTGTTTGTTTTTGAGACAGGGTTTTTCTGTATAGTCCTGGCTGTCCTAGTACTCAGAGATCTGCCTGCCTCTGCCTCCCTACTGCTGGGACTAAAGGCGTGTGCCACTACTTCCAGGCTAGTTTATAAGCATCAGCTAAAAAAAAAAAAAAAGAATTCTTGAGGTTCAAACTGAACAATTACTTTGTATCTTCAAATTAAGAGGCATACAGAAAACAGGCCTTCCCGAGAGCTGCAGGCTGCAGAGGACGCTGCCTTTTAAAGTTATGTCTCACCTTGGCTATCAGACTTGATGTAAAATTCTCCCTTATCTCATCAGTCCATACTACATTCCTCCTTTCACAAACAACTTTGCCATTTCCCCCATAAACTGTTTCCAAAGGAATCTAGTTTTTAAAGGTGGCAATCAGTGATTGGGGAAGGAATTTGGGCCACTGCGAGAGGTCTTGGTCCCCTCAACTTTTTAGAACCTTCCTGGTGAAAGCTAGGAGTTTCTGTACTAGAACCTGCTCAGCGTCTCTGCCCTGAACACATTGCTTCTTTCCCTTATCCCGTGGTCTGGACCTTGGTGACTGCACCATCTACACATGCACTGTAGACAGCTGCTTCCTCTGTGTTAGGGCACAGTCATCTTTCATATGATGTGTGCTTCGACCTTTAAAAACAATAGCCAGGAGTTGATGGCGCACGTCTTTAATCCCAGCACTCGGGAGGCAGAGCCAGGTGGATCTCTGTGAGTTCGAGGCCAGCCTGGGCTACAGAGCGAGATCCAGGACAGGCACCAAAAACTACACAGAGAAACCCTGTCTCAAACCCCAAACCAAACCAAACCACACCAAACAAAAAAACAACCCAGACACAATATCACTCATTCTCCTTTACTCCTGGAATGTTACTAATATGCCTTGGATGGATGAGCAAGACACCTAACTAGGACCAGAGCTCAGACCAGTCTTATACACACTGCTATATTATTAACACATAACACGGACAAAACAAATGCCAGGAGAACACAGCATTTAGAAATCGACGTGAAGACACAGCTTAGGAGGAAGCTATCTCGCGCCCACGAAAGCCCCGCTTTTTACGCAGGTGATTTAAGTTTTTCCACTAGCTGCTTAAACCCTCTATTGCTCCACCAAACACACAGAAAAAGTTCACTTTAAACAAACGTTGTCAGACTGAGTTTGTTTTCAGAGCCAGCATTCAAATCATGTCTGGGTTCAGCTGCAGCGTTGATGAGCACGGAGACGTGCTCACCATCTCGCCCTGGGCGCTCGTTTCCCACGGCTGTGTAACCTCTTCTAGGACAGCGAACCGAGGAGCTACCACCTCGAGCAGCTTGCTCACCCATCTCGGGGAGCCACAGGTACAAGTCCCGTCGCGGCAGAGCCCGCGGGTGTGGCGCTGTCTCTCCCACCCGGCTCCAGCTGTTTGCCCTCTGCCCCTTCCTGCCAGCCAGGACTCCTTACCCGATGTGCTTCCCCCGCAGCGCCAGGGTGTCCTGCTTGCAATACAGCTCGCACATGGTGGTCGCACCCTTCCAGTCAGTGTGCCTCTTTCCGGAGCAGCCTGGGACACAAAGGATATTTTTTCCTCCTGTGGTCTCCTGCCCTGGGCGCCGGAGGTCACTGGTGGCATTAAACATCTAGGGTCATTCCCTATTTAAGTGTTGCCGGCCCTTGCCCTTCGCCAAGTCCCTCCCTCCTGTGCCCCTCCTCCACCTGGTGCCTGCTGGCAAGTCAGCAGCCAGGCCACCTCCGCTCCCAGTCAGACTGGCTCCAGTCCCTTCTCTACAGATGTCCCCTGCCCCTCCCCATCTGGTAATTCCATTGACCTCACCTTTTGTTTTCCTAACTTTGCCTGGGTTCTGCTTTTCTTCCTCCTCTGCCTGTAAATTCCCTCCTTCCCACTATCTACTTACTTGCCTCTTAGTGGATTTCTATATTATCTTGTAAATCAAACCTGCCTTTTACTGTGCACAAGTAATAGGTCACATACTCCCACGTCACATGTCTCAGATGGGGAGTGGTTGATCTGGTATTCCAAACATCTACTCTTAACAGTTCCATATAGACACCTCCAATCTCCCATGTGAAGCCAGGCTAGTTCTTATTCCACATTCCCTCCATTCCCAGTAGTGAACATGGAACTCATTCTTGGTCCCCTGCCCTCCTCTCTCCCCCCCAGGATGGCTTCTCATACTGATGGAACTTGAAGTTAAGTACAGAGATTGATTAAACCTTAATTAGTGATAACCACTGCGCCATAAATTACTTTTAGAACTAGAAGTCACCTTGTAGGTTCTGTTGATAAGAAGGAGAGTCGTTAGGGAGGGGGCCAGCTTATTCAAGGTTGTACAACTGCTCAGCCAGAGTCCAGACTGTAGAATTCCAGTCAACTCTGTGCTCTGGAAGACCATCGGAGAAAGCCTAATTTGCTTGTTTCAATTCACCTAACAACCATTTGGATGAAGATATGGATTTATATTAAGGTACTTCTAGGACATTTTATTTTCTAAGACAGATGGAGAAGTGGAGTCCCACATCACAAAAGGAAGGCAAACACCAGGTATTTGGATGAAATCCCACACGTAATTGTGATCTAGTTCTGAAAGACGCTGCCTACTGTAGGGCATACCCTCACATCACTCAGACCAGCAGAAAGCATGAATGATCATGCCCTTTCTATGAATCCCACGTTCCTTGATAGTCTCTGTAACATGAATCTTAAAAGGTCTTATAATAAAAAACCCAGAGCCAGATATTGGGGTGAAAGCTGAAAGATCAGAGAAGCAGAACAGGATAGCCACAAGCTTTTACCTGTATAAAATCCTCAGTCTGAAGAGAGAGTTCCTGCTTCCTCACGCCTTGTATACCTTTCTGTGTCCTGCCATATCGCTTCCTGTGTTTAAAGGCGTGTGTCTTTCCCAAGCAAAGATATGAGATCTCAAGTGCTGGGATTAAAGGTGTGTGCCACCATGCCTAGCTCTGTTCCCAGTGTGGCCTTGAACTCACAGAGATCCGTCTCCCAAGTGATAGGATTAAAGGTGTGTGCCACCACTGCCTGACCTCTATGTCTAATTTAGTGGCTGTCTCTGTCCTCTGATCCCCAGGTAAGCTTTATTGGGGTACACACTATGTCACCACAGGTCCCCATACCTTAAACCACATTCTTCACACCATCTCTTAGCGTTTTGGGGTCTAGATCCATCTCATCCACAAGCGAGCTGGTCTTCTTCGTATCTGGGGGTTGTATTTCTTAGTTTGAAAAATGATCTCTCTTGGCTTTAAAGTAATGTAAATAAATCTTAAATGAAGTCATGACTTGGTGTCTGGGAAGGAGTGTCCCAAACCCCTTCCTTTCTGGTTGCTTGGCATTCTTTCTCAGTGATCTGATGATTCCTTCGGGTGTTGATGTCAGGATGTGCCAAGTTTACAGCTCCCTGTCTGCCCTCTCCACCCTTTCTTCTCAGTCCTAGGCTCACCCGCTTCCTTTCCTGATGTCTCCTAGACACTTCAGTCTTACTAGTTCAAAATGAAAGCTTTAGTCTACCTCGCTAGGGGTTGTTTTGAAGCCTCAAACTATTGCTTTAGAAAGTCTTCCTCTGCCAGGCATTTATTGGCTCATTCACGATCTAACAAGTGCTCACCCTCTTCCAGGAATGATGTCCTAGAGGCAGGACAGTGGACTGGATGGAGTAGCCCTACCTCCTAGGCTTCACTACCCTCAGCAGCTCCCTCATCCCCAGAGGCTCTCTCATTCACTCACTAGTGCTGGCTCTGATCTGTTCAGCACACAAGCAGTCGCCACAGGTGCTTACAGACTGATGTGTGAGGTCAGTCAGACCTGAGATTTGCTGTGCCAACATACAACGCACATTTAAGTTCACCTCTTTTTTTTTTCCTTTTTAATGCTGCTGTTAGCACATTTAAATTATGAATATAAGTTTGACTTGGTTTCTATTAATCAACACTAGTGTTGAAGGACAGAGTGATAAAAAAAATAACAAATTGTTTAACAATGTAATAGCTTAAATTGCTTCAGTTATGATAAATGACCCCAAAGAAACAGACTAAGAAAGTGTAGGAGCACTAGAAAATTCCATCTCCCCCCAGTCCCATTCCTATATCCAATTATTTTCAAATTCCATTAACTCTATCTCCAAGCACTCTGCCCACGGGCACCTGTGGAAAGCACATCTGCATTCCTGTCATTTCTTCCCAGGATCCCACCTCTGCCTCTGCATCGCGGTGGTGATGTCCCCTTTCTGACACTCCCAGCGACTGCCTGCCAGTTTGCTTCTCCAGGCTCATCTTCGACCTTTCCACATGGGTTTTGATTACTCTTTGTCAGCTGAAGACTTAGCATTTGCTTCAAATTTCAGTTTCAATGTCGCAGACAGCCTGAGAGAGGTCATTCTTGATTACCAACGCCAGCTCTCAACTAATTAAAAAACAAAACCAAGAGTGCCCTCTCCTCTTTCCCTATCACGACCAGCCTTTCAGACCAGACAACTCTGCTAGGTGTTGTTTACCAGTGTACCCCACTAGCATACTGCTTGCAACACAACAGGCTTTGATAAATCTGTATTGAATGAATGACTGACTGACTGGACACACACTTCAATATTTACAAAATAAAAGCTGTTGTGGGTCTCTACTTGTACATGGGTTGTTTTCTTGATACTTAGGTTCATTATCTTTTATGAAGGGAAGCAACTGTTGCTTTAACAGACCATTTCTCCATTGTTTAACTTATTTCACAACGTGGAATATATAATATTAACTAAGTACAAAGGCCAGTCTTAAATAGAGAGTTACCACAGAATGCGCCCAAATCAAGGTAGATGAAAGAGAGCAGGCGTCCAACCTCTAACGAAACTCTACCAAAAAGAGATTTCTTTTGGGGAGCGTGTTTCCCACTGTGTTTGTCAGGAACGCCTGTGGTAGTACACTTGCCCTCTCAAGGCTGATGTTCCCTTTATTCGAGCTCTGACCATGTTGGTAGCCTGCCCCTAGTTTTGGGTGAGTCCTGACCTGAAGGTCACAGATTTCTCAATAGTCTCAGCTTGGCTGAATCAATTGTACATGTGCCTGACTAAAAGGAAGGATAGTTCACACAAGCCGGAGACAATCAAAATTCCATTCAGCAATCTGAGTGGCAGGCTCACATTTTCTTCTTGGTAAAAATATGCAAAGGTGGGTAAACCACATGTGCAGAGCAGCAGATTCTCCGGCTTATGGCATGGGCCTCAGGGTGGAATGTGGGCATCCAGTAGGTCCTTGACATTTCCTTTGACCTGCCTGGCCCTAACCTCCCTCTCTTGCACAAGGATGCGCCTTTTTGAAAACTGCCCATCATCTTCAACAGATGGTGGGTGTGGTGCTTTCCTGACTTGACACACTTACCCAGAGGGTCTTTATTGCTCGGGGTAGCACATCGCAATTTGTGGGTTGCATGTCCAAGCTCTCCCTGGTGTACACATGGAGGTCATCTTATGACTGTACTGCAGACATACTCCTGCTGCAGATCAGGAGGCACTTGACAGATCAAAGCTGTGTGTCCCACCCTTGGGAGGACTGGAAAGGAGATGTTCAACCATTGGTAGTATATATACCTAGCCCTCTCAGTACTAGTTACCTAGTTACTTTTTTTTTTTTAGGTTCATTGATCAAAAATACATGATAGAAGCCATGGGGAACAGATTCATTTTAGTTCAGGATTTCAGTCCATCATGGTGGGGAAGGCTGGCAGTCTTCATGGCGGAGGGACTGTGTGGGAGAGGGCCTCCTACCTGGCAGACAGAATCAGGGCTTAGGATATAACTTCCAAAGTCCTGCCCCTGGTGAACCATTTCTGGCAGCTATCTGTCCTTCCTAATGGCCCCACAGCCTTCAAAGCAGCACCATTGCCTGGGAACAAGTGTTCCAAACCATGGTCTGTGGTGGGTTCAATCTAGATTCAAAACAAAACACGTTTTCTCACTCCCTAAACTTCAGGAGCCTTCCAGACTTGGGTGTAGGTGGTGGGGTGTGAGAGTCCTTGGTAGGGTTATATTTTAAATACCACAAATGTACTGTGGTTCTTGATGGAGCAAGTTGCCTGTCTGGAAGCCACATAAGAAATTCCAGAAACAGATTGCTGGAGCCTATACTTTTCTGCAGATGAGTCTGGGATCTGGAGGACAGCAACTATTTCTAATACCAAAGGGGTACAGCAGTGAAGGTCCATTTGAGAATTGACAGAGGCCAGGACTCCTCTCCAGTTGTCTAAAAGCAGAGCCACCCAAAGGAGCCCTGGTCACCACACACCTCTCCAGGAGTTTCAGGACTAGAGAGGTTTGGCTCTTGTCCCTGCTACTGAGAAGCCAGCACCAGGACAGGAGATTGCAGAGAGGCATCGACACCAGCCTTCTGTTCTAAGGACTACCTATCACTTTCTCTACGGCCATTACCCATCCTTTTCACTTTCTGTCTTCTTTTCCTTTCTCCAATGTACGTATACAAATGGAATTTTTATCTCATTTGTTAAAATGTCTTCATCAGTTTAATTCACAGGCCCCAGGCTCTCAATCTAAATGGGCAGAGGGAAAAGTTTTCATCTATGACAGTATCAACTTTCCAGAGCACAAGCTCATAAACTAGGACCTATTTTTATACGGCCTATGAGCTAAGAATGACTTTTACTTTCTTAGATGGGCAAAGAAATAAAAGCCCATAAAATTCAAATAAAGTTTTAGTGGAAGCTAACCACACTTAATGGCTTGTGTAGTGTCTCTGAGTGCTCTTACTGCATGAAGTGGCATGGCCGAGAAGCTGCAGCCTGCTAAGCTGAAGATCTGAGGAAGTCAGTCCACGTCCGCTCCGTCAGATCGCTCTTGCAGTCTCCCTGGCCTTTTCTGCCATCTCCATTTCCTTTAGTTGTTTTGCCTGTGCCCATAGAACTAAGCTTCCAGAGGACGGAGCCCTTACAGCTTGTGGTATACCACATCTCTGCACTCCAGCCACCGTCATAGCACAGATAACAGCTGCTTAGTGTAAATGAGTGGCTAACACTCGCTGTTTATTAAACACTTCCTGTATGTCAATCACCTATGTCGTCTTTCCATCCTGTCAATCACTTGGTGTTGGATCATGCCATTTGTTGCGTGCTTTCGGTGGCCTCTCCTCCATTCATATGTTGCAATTCTAACCCTCACTAACTCAGAATGTGACAGTGTAGATGCCTTTTGACTTGGGAGGGGCTTATGTGCCAATCTTAAGTTGAAATACTGTCAGTCAAAAGTGGGTGTAGTGCCCTTAGTCTATCAACATTGTAGCCTAGCAATGCAGTGTACTGTGCAGTGTGGGCTGGCCGCCTGCCTGATCTTGAGGCTGTCGGGAGGTTTCAGCTTATTGTTGCTGTCTTCTTTATGAGAGGAAATGAGCTCATATATTGCTAGCTTGGGAAAATACAGCAATTCATCGTACAATTTCTATTCAGTGCATATTAATTGGACGCTGGTGTCAAGCTGAAAAATTTTACTTGGGGCCACAGTGGCTCAGGGCCTGTCTGTGTTTGGAGACAGAGCCCTTAAAGGGGTCAATGGGAATACTATGATCTGATCTGTTTGGGATCCTTACAAATCCAGATGACTCAGCTACGGGCACACGGGAAACACCATGTAAACACACAGGAAGATGGCCACCTTCAGGCCAGATTAGACAAAAATCAACATTACTACACCTCGATGATCTCATATTTCAAGATGCCATAATGTTAAGAAAATTCATTTCTATAATTTAAGTCACCTAGTCCATAACACTTTGTCGTGTTGGCCAACAAACAAATACACCACTGTTAGTTTCTTTTTCAGATGAGAAAAGTGGAGAACAACCTACAGTTAAGGCATAGAGAGCTAGAATTTTTTTTTAAAGGTTTATTTATTATGTATACAGAAGAGGGCGCCAGATCTCGTAGATGGTTGTGAGCCACCATGTGGTTGCTGGGAATTGAACTCAGGACCTCTGGAAGAACAGTCGGTACTCTTAACCTCTGAGCTATCTCTCCAGCCCCGAGAGCTAGAATTTGAACACTGGGAGTGGGTCTCTTGTTTCTGAAAACCATGCCGTCTCTCTGTGGGTGAGTAGATAAAATCCCTGGATAGATAGACTGTGTAGATACACAAACTTCCCTCCTCACTGTAGAATGTGTAAGATTCCCAAGGGCACAGCTAGATCACACCACTCTCTTCCTCCTCTTCCTCCTCCCCCACTTCCTCCTCTTTGTCTTCCTCTTACTGCATCAATATTCTGATTGTAGCACAAGAGAGAGCAGGGTGCCATTATAAAATGGAGTACTGTGTACATATAACCAGCAGCTGTGCAGTTCCTTCCCAGCCCTCTAGGATCTGCCTAACCAAATGATATCTGTCAGAATCTGCCGTAAGGTTTGGTTTTGTTTTTGTTTTTCAAGACAAGGTTTCTCTGTGTGGCCCTGGCTGTCTTGGAACTCACTCTGTAGACCAGGCTGGCCTTGAATTCACAGAGATCCAACTGCCTCTGCCTCCTGAGTGCTGGGATTAAAGGTACCACCACCTTAAGTTTTATTTGTTGTATTTTTTTAGTTAGCATAAAAAGTATTGCTTCATTGTTATGTTTTCACACATACATTTTGATTTATTTTGTTTTTATTATTCTGTTTCCTTGTTACCCTCCCCCATCTTCCTCTGCTCCCTTTCTTTCCTTCCCACAAATAGTCTCTCCTTCTGCTCTCATGCCATATATAATACTGTCCTTCATTGTGTGTGTGTGTGTGTGTGTGTGTGTGTGTGTGTGTGTGTGTTCACGCACGCGCATTCATGTGCATGTGGAGGTCAGAGGCCAGCCTGTTGGAGTCATGTCTTTCTTTCTACCGTGCATATCCTGGGACTCAATTCAGATCTTTAGGCTGGGCAGCAGGCTCTTTACTCCTCAGCCATCTTGCCAGTCCTAATACTGTACTTGCTAATGCTTTCTCATTTTCCTTCGTAATAAAACCCATGACCATACATGAGGGCTGTGAACCGCATACCTCCTCGCCTCACCTCTTTCTCTTTTCCTGTTGTTTGCCTCAGTTCAGCCGCACCAGCCAACAGCTAGGTTCTCAGCTGTGAAGTGCTCTTGGTACCTCAGCCCATGTCTGCATTTAACTCCACCACCTCAGGCATCAGCTTGAGTGAGGCTTGTTCATGGTGCCTTCACAGCACAGTGGTACCCCCTGCCCTTCCTAAAAAGAAAAAGTACCTGGCCCCCATATTTAGCATTTTCATAGCATCCCACAATTTCCCTGGTAGCACTTTTCACGACCGGGGTTAGATAGTAAATTACCTGCATCAGGGCTCAGTGGTAGGATGGTCCAGGCCATGAGTTTGATCTCCAGTGTCTCTGTCTCTCTGTCTCTCTGTCTCTCTCTGTCTCTCTCTGTCTCTCTCTGTCTCTCTCTCTCTCCCCTTCTCTCTCTCTCTCTCTCCGTCTCTCTTTCTCACACACACAGACAGACACACAGACACACACACACACACACACACACACACACACACACACACACACACATACACACACCACTCACTCACACAATCTATCAGTTGTTTACAGCCAATTTTTTTCTTCCTAGAATTGAAGATCTGCAGGTCACAGACTGGGTCTGATCTTTTCTCACTGTATCCATGGCTCAAGTCCAAAGTCTGCCATACACCACATGCTTAGTAAATAAGCCCTTTGAAAATCAGCATCAAATTTAGGGATCAGTGCAGAGTCAGTCACAGTTGCTGGTCACTGCCCCTCTCTATAGTGTGGCTGGCATATGCTGGGGACTCTGACTTACCTTTTCGGGATTCCCGTAAGCCATGTAGCGAGCATTAGCTCCATTTTCAGAGAGGGAACCAGAGGTTCAGAAAGTTGTGAGGTTTTGCACAGAGCAGGAGGCTGCTCTGAGGCAGAGCCAGGGCAAAATCCCAAGTCAGCTTTGTTCTAAATTTCATGTCCTTCCATTGTGGTGGGATACCCACCAGAGAAGACTGTTCGGACATGGATTTAAACCAAACACAGGCAGCCAGTGACTGCACTGGGTGTTCAGGGTCCCAGTGTAGCATGGCACCTTTCTCAGAGTGAGCTTTTAACTACCAAAAATATTTTCTGAGTTGACATACTTCAGTTAACAAGAACAGTTACCAGAAGCGGAACTACAATAGCCAAAAAGCAAGGTGAGTACATCTAGAGACTTTCCCATAACTATAGACTTTGATGGATTAGGTCTTTGTTTTCACTATGGCAAGTGATACTGTCTGCATACTGAGATTTATAGTCTGAATGGTACTTCCATCATGGAGTTAGTCATGCTAAGGTCTGGGGCCATGTTATACCAATCTTCTTGATTGCTTTGAGTGACTAGCTAGTTATATGTTAACTTGACACAAGCTATAGTCATCTAAGGGAAGGGAAACTCAACTGAGAAAATGCTTCCCTAAGATCAGGCTGTAGGCAAGCCTGTAGGGCGTTTTCTTAATTTGTGACTGATAGGGGATGGCCCATCCCATGTGGATGTGGATACCCCTGAGCCAGCTGGTGGTCTTAAGTTCTACAAGAAAGCAGGCTGAGTAAGCCATGAGGAACCAGGCACTAAGTAGCACCCTTCCATGGCCTCTGCATCAGCTCCTGCCTCCAGGTTCCTGCTCAGTTTGGGTTCCTGCCTTGGCTTCCATCAGTGAACTGTGATTAAGGATATGTAAGCCAAATAAACCCTTTCCTGCTCAAGTTGCTATTGGTCATGGCGTTTCATCACAGCAATAGAAACTCCAAGATAGAGAACTTGCTTTTCTTATTGCTTACTGTTTTTCCCCTCTCTTTTCACACTGCCCAGTGAGTCTGCTCACACATAGGACACAGGTCTTTGTAGGCGAGGATACGACATCAGCTTCTTTCCCTGGAGAAGTCCATGTTTGAGTGTTGCCGCCATGTTGGGCATTTTCTTTTTCCTTCTGGTTTTGAACTATTTCTTTTTCTTTTTAAGACAGGGTCTTACTATGTAGCTCAGCTGACTTAGGATTCAGTATGTGGCTCAGGGTAACTTGGGACTTCCTATATGGTCCAGGCTGGCCTTGAACTCATGAACTTTCTAATAAATTCTCTTGTGTGTCCTCCAGGTTTACCTAGATCTTGTTTTTCATCCTTCTAGGTATAATGTAGAGGCTTTTGGGAATGTGATTCTTTTTTGTCTACAGTGGTAGAAACATTTATCCAAAATATGATATAAATCTCTTTTCTGTTATTATAGCCAAATAGTAGAGGATGGATACTATCTTAGGGTTTCTATTGCAAGTACCTTGAAGGCAGTAGCTGTGTGTCTTCAGTCTTACTCAGATGTACTACGTTTGCTCCATACTGAAGAGTTTTCTACTGAGGTAAAATAAAGAGTAGGGGTTGGCAAATAGGTGGAAGAAATAGATAAAAACAGGAAACAAACCTCACCTTTTGAAATAATTTATCTCAGGGGAATTTTTAGATTTTGTTATCAATTTGAAAATAGTGACTGTTGACATTATTATTTTAAAATGTATGCACATAATTCATTGAGTTTGGAACATTAAGCCTTCAGGAACCCTCAGGCAAGTCCTTCCTGCTGGCTTGACTGGACAAATATTTGTTTGCAGTTTATTAGTATAAAAGCTTTAAATTGAAATATAAATCTTCATTTTAATTACTGCCAAGATCTCTGGATTTTATTAAGAACACTTTTTTGAACTATGTACATATTAGGCCATATTCTAATCTTGTTTTATTTGTACCTGGTAGTAGAAATATTAAAAAAAAATATTCCTTTAAAAACAGTGGATACCATTTATAAAATAAGATGTATATGTAGAGAAGATACATTTCAAGTGAGTTGCACTCAAGGTCACTAACTTTAGGAGAAGAACTTGAAGATGTCCCAACTCTAATCCTTATTGTTTATTATGTGTACGCTTAGAAACTTGGGCTCAAAGGCTTTCATGAATGCCCAGCTCTTCCAGGTATTCAGGGTCTGCCCTCTATTGGTGAGATGTGCACAAAAATGCACTCTTGGGCTGGCCAGGAGCTAGCTTCATCAGTACAGTTGGCCGTGAAGGCATGCAGTTGGAGTTTGATCCTAGAACCCATGTAAAAATGCCAGGCATGGCAGTGTGTGCTCGGAATCCCAGCACTGGGGAGGAGGAGTCCAGGGAATCCCTGGGCTCACTGGCCAGCCCACCTAACCAGACTGGCAAGTTCCAACCAGTAAGAGCCCCTGTCTCAAAGATCAGTGTGGATGGTGTTCAGGAGACTGACACCCAAGGTTGATTGCTAGTCTCTACATGCATGCATACACA
Organism: Peromyscus maniculatus bairdii; assembly: GCF_049852395.1. NCBI lineage: Eukaryota > Metazoa > Chordata > Mammalia > Rodentia > Cricetidae > Peromyscus > Peromyscus maniculatus. Next base: position 110,374,751 of record NC_134857.1, on the reverse strand, counting down.
GGTGCACATGCACAAGCATATACACATGTATATGTGTTCGCATGCACCCTTCCAATGTACCATGCTTTAAAAAAATTATTCCTTCAAAATTCTGTAGTAAATGGAAATAAATTTTATTGATTAGGCATAGTGTTTATGGTAAGTCCAAGTATACCCTTTAATAACTCAGAATCGGTCTATGATGTTTCTAGTGTGAGATTTACAATTGGCACAGGAGGGCACTGAGATAATGCTAACCTCAAATAGAACAATTATGGGGTGTTTTCAGTTTCATAGTTAAGAGAATATTGCGTTAATTAGTGTTCCTGAAAAAAAATCACCATAACCAAACTGCTAACTATTGCACCTTAAGGAAGTGTTTCTTTGGTGCGCTGTTTCAGGGCTCTGCCTATGGTTGCCTGGACCCATGCTCTTGGGCAGTGGATCACTGTGGCGAGAGTGTGTGGTGGAAGGGGCTTTTTTCTTCTTGGCTACAGAAAAAAGAGTAAGGGGCACAGACAAGATATCCTCAGGGTGTGACCCCAGTGACCTGGATCCCATCTCCTACAGTTTCCAAAATTTCTCAAGATAATGCCACCAGCATGGGAAACCAACATCCAAACGCAGGAGCCTGTGGGGACATTTCATGCATATGTCTACTTTAAAAATCTCAAACAATGGATTGGCAATTTTAATTGAAGGGGGAATAAAGTTCACCCCATTTTCCTCATGAATCAAATACCTATTTTCATTTTTCATAAAGGTGTTTTCATCCTTTTCCTATGGTGTTGACTCTTTAAGAATAAGGAAGTAGAGCCGGGCAGTGGTGGCGCACGCCTTTAATCCCAGCACCCGGGAGGCAGAGCCAGGCGGATCTCTGTGAGTTCGAGGCCAGCCTGGGCTACCAAGTGAGCTCCAGGAAAGGCGCAAAGCTACACAGAGAAACCCTGTCTCCAAAAACCAAAAAAAAAAAAAAAAAAAAAAAAAAAAAGAATAAGGAAGTATTCTTGTTAGTTATTAATGAGACACTGGGTTTTTTATTTTTTATTTTTTGGTGATGGAGAGAAGGTTCTTGGAGCTCAAACCCAGGGTCTCATGCTCTAAGCCTGCACTCCATCACTGAGCTACACGCCCAGCCCAAGTCTCTAAAAAATTTGAGCTGCACAAATTTTCAGTTCATTGTGGATACACCAATTTATTCATTTCTAATTTATCCATTTAATCATAAATTTGAAAAACAAAGTTATAAGCTCATTGAAAGAATAAAGTCTATGTGAAATGCCTAAAATTAATATAAAAATATTTTAATTATGTATTTGACTTTTTATATGTTATATGATCTTTTCACTTAAAATTAATTTATGTGCAAAGTCTTAGAGAGGAAAATCTTTTCATATATTTCTTCCTATGTAGAAGAAACCCAAATTTTAATGTATTTCTCTCCATGAGGTAAATGGTTCAAGAGTGGGCTGAGACTCCCACTTGGATTTTCATGTGGATATTTTCATCATTTAATAACTGTCTTGGTGACTACAGTTTAAAGTGAGTTGCCTACTTATCTGTTCTGGTTTATTGGCATGCAAACCTCGGCACCATCTGAAGTAAATTCATGGATCAGCTATATAAAATTGCTCCTTAATTTAAGTGAGTATATAATTTCCTTTATTATGAATCTCCATCTTAATTCTTTTTGCAGCATGGGAGGTCAAATCTAGGTCTTCACAAATCCCAGACAGTTACGCTACTACCACTGACTTACACTATACACCCTTAGCTGTCAAAGCCCAGCTTTGTGGAAAGACTTGTCATTGGCTAAGCCTTTTGCTTTTCAAGTGTTGGTGTAATTCCTAGAGTGTTACTCCAAGCTTCCTAGCAGTTGGTTAGGCCTCATGGTTTGGGGGTCAGGAAATTAAACATCCCAAGGTGATTCTTGTAGTGTCCCTTAGTTACTTTTAAATTCCTGTGACAAGAGCCCATGCCACCTTGACCAAGGTGACTTATAAAAGAAAGCATTTAATTTGGGGCTCATGGTTTCAGAGGGTCAGAGTCCATGATCATCATGGTGAGGAGCATGGCAGCAGGCAGGCAGGCATGGTGCTGGAGCAGTAGCTGAGAGCTTACACCTCAGTCTACAAGCAGGAGGCAGAGAACTAACTGGGAATGGCTTGGCATTTGGAAACCCAAAGACTGGCCCAAGTAACACACCCCCTTCACCAAGGCATATCTCCTGATCATCCCCAAACTGTTCCAAGTATTCAAATATATGACCTCTGGGGGCCATTCTCTACCAAAGTACCACACCTACATTCTACTCTTCTTTTTTCTTCTTGTTATTAAATTGTGGTTTCCCCTTCTTCAAAGACATTCGTAATGCTAATCTTGGCTGTTAACTTGAATACTTCTAGCAACAACTAAAACCCAAGCAGCTGGGCATGCCTGAGAGGAATGTTTTTGATCATTTGAGATATCATAAGAGCATAGTAAATTAAAAAAAAATCATGCCTTGATTATGTAATGAGTTGCTCCATTTTCTCTCTCTCTCTCTCTCTCTCTCTCTCTCTCTCTCTCTCTCTCTCTCTCTCTCTCTCTCACACACACACCAAACAGGATCTCATTTAGTGAAAGCTGGCTCAGAACTCATTATGTACCTGAGGATTGCTTTGAACTCTTGATCTTCCTGCTTCCACCTCCAAAGAGCTGGGATTGCAGGTGTACACCAGCAGGACTAGATCTCTGTGCATAGTTAGAATGCTGATTACATGCTTCTATACCACAAGAGTGGTTCTTGCTGTCCCAAGGCACAAAGGTCTGTGTCTATGTGTCTTCTCCCACAGAGTATTTACATATCTATATTTTTCACTTAATATTTAAAAGTGTATATATTTCCATAGATATTAATATTTAAAAGGTGTGTGTGTGTGTGTGTGTGTGTGTGTGTGTGTGTGTGTGTGTGTGTGTAGGTGGAGCCCAGAACCCCTCATTAGGTCAGTGCTCTATCCTTAAGCCACACCCACATCCTGGTCTATCTTTCAACTCTATGTTCCCCTTGGAGGTACTGCAAACCAAACCTGGCCTTCTGCAAGAGAAGCAAGTGTTCTTAACCATGGAGCCATCTCCCTAACCCTGCATGAATTCCTTTATATCGTATTTGTACAGAGTGTGGCAGCAACCTTCACTGACTATTACCTGCACCGACTAGGGAGCGTTTGGTCATACAGTAGCTACACTGTATAGAGCTAAGTAAGGTAGACACAGCTCATTTGCTGGATCACTTAAATTCATGCCGCCAGCCTCAAAGAACAAGCAGGTTTTCTTGCTTCATTAGGAATCTATCAACGGTATTAGAGAAAACAAGCTGGATGCTTATGAACCCAAGGCACTACCTTTGTGGGTAGTGGGTGTGGTGTGGTGCCCGTAAGTTACCTAATGCCTGTGCAGCCCTGCTAGCTCTGCTTTAATCAAATTGCACATGCACTATGAGAGGTCAACCATACAGTAGCTTGCTAGGAAGTTACAGAGAGTTTTGCAGTACTCTGTGAAAACAATTTAGGAGTTGACCTGCATTGCATGTTGACAAAATTCTGTTCTCTTGACCAATAAGCAACCAAGTCAAGAAAAGCTCATGATCTCTAAGTGTTAAGAATCTCAGTCTTTGCTGATCGCACAATGTGCAGCCTATCATCATGCTGGCACTATGAAGCTGGGAGTTCTGAAAGTGTTCCAGCATGTGTGATTGCCAGAGTAAACTCTGGAGATTGGGGCTTGGCTCTAGCTCTGCAAACATTTGGGGTGAAATGCAGCGGGAGGCAGCCTTCCAGTGGTTCTCAGCACAGCTGTCCTTGATGGCTTTCCCCTGAATCTCTGATCCCTGGGAGGCCTCTCTTTCCCCTATCAGTGGCTTACCAGTTTTATACAATGAAGCTTGTCAAGTGTCTTGGGAGGTGGGGACTTTACGTTTGAATTCGAGCTATCAGAAGCAAACTTGCTTCCTCATGAGGTTGTATGTCACTGGCCGTGCTTGAGCTCATTCACACACCGTGCTCGGATACCCTTGGAGAAGTGATCCAGTCAGTGAGATGCACGGACCAGCATTTAGCTTTTAATGATGCATGGTTCTCTTTCTCAATACAGAATAGGACGTTGGCTCACTGCAGAAACTCCAGGAAGGCTATGTTTTGTTTCAAAGATAGCAATAGGAGCTGAGGCTGTAGCTCAGTGGGTAGAGGGCTTGCCTAGAATGTGTGAAGGTCTCGGTTCAATTCCCCAGCACCTTACAAACCAGGTGTGGTAGTGCAATTCCTGTAGCCCCAACACTGAGAGATGGTGGCAGTAGGATCAGAAATTCAAGGTCATCCTTGATTATATAGCAAGTTCAAGGCCAGCCTGGGTTATCTGCGACCCGGTCTTAAGGGGAGAGGGAAAGAGAGGAGAGTGGAGAGCTTGTGCTGTGACCCTCTTCTGCACTAAGCCCCTATTGGAGCTAACTTACTGATATCTGTGTTTACGTGCCACCCTGAATAAGGTAATTCTTCGTTCAAATTCTATAAATTGAAAGATTGGAGCTCATCAAAGTCAGATGCATTGTCTTCGTAAGTGGCTGAACAGAGATTCAAACTCAACCCATTGGATTCCAGTGATTAGATTTTTGATATTAAAGTCTGCTGGATGACAAGAAACTTTGCAAATACCATTTGAGAGCATTCTAGAAGTAATTTATAAATAATATAAAAAAGGGAAAGGAAAGCTTAACTTTAAAGAAATTGATGAGAATTCAGAAATTTTCTTGCCTGAACATCTCACAGAAAATCCACATTAGCACAGCTGTCATTTGCAGTGCTGGGATCACGTTCTCAGACTTGGAAAGTTCTGGTTGTACTGTCTGTTACCGAGTCATGACCCCCTGGGTCATAGACAAAATTGATAGAAAATTATTTTAAAAATACGACTGTTAGGGAAACAAGTTGCTATTATTTCTCATTGTCACCTGTCATGGATGGAATTGCACAATCTCAGAACTGGAAGGAGTGTGTTTGTTACAGTTTGGAGCTGAAGTGTCTTCCCCAAGGTTCAGGTGCTGAAGGCCTGGTTTCTATAGCAGCGTGGTTCAAAAGTGTGGCTTGAGGAGGTGAGGGGATCATAAGGGCTGTTTCTGTTGGTTGATGAATCTGCTTTAGCGAAGTCTTTGTGTCTGTGAATGGATAGTTGTGTGTAAACGAGGAAATAAGGAGCAAGGCAGACAACCAGCTTTTCCCCCCTGAAGAATGTAGATGCAGTGTGAGAGTGAGCAGCTTCTACCTGAGGGAGTTGCCAAAGAATAGTCTCGGAGATTAAAACACTGATAAGGCAAGAACATATCTGGAAGTGGTTCTCAGTAAAGAAAATCTACCATCTTTGCCTTAGGACACTTCGAGTTACTGAGGTCATTGAAGACACAAACTAGGACAGACTCACAGTTCTTCCAAGGGGAGGCCTTGGGTTAAGTTCATCACCACCACTTAGGAGCTTGTGAAAAATGTAAACTCTCCAATTTCAGACCTACTGGATCAGAAACTAAGCCATTTTCACAAGGTCTCCAGTGATTCTGATGGATGCCAAAATGTGAGCACTAGAGTCAGCCTAGAATTAATGGGGAGAAGGGTGATTAGAATGCCCAGCCTGTGGTATTTATGGGGTGGTAACCCCTCACACACTGAACAGAGATAGACACTTGCACCAGAACCAATTTGTTCTAAGCCTCAATGGCCTGCTCTAAGTCACTCAGCAACCACCCCATGCTCCTGATCCATGATGCCCTGGGCCTTTAAGTACAGAGCTTCTCTTTCTGGATTTGGAGTAAGACCTTTTTGTCACTGCAAACACTACTAAAGTAATGGGTGTGCGGGGATTTGGTTCTAAAGAGAGTAAGGGCTGAGGACGGAGCCCAGTTGGTAGAGAATTCACCCCCCCCCCCCCCCCCCCCGGCCTTTAACTGCAAACTTATACTTCTCTCTGGCTTCTTAGTAGGTGACAGTACACCAAGCTGGTGATATTACCCCCAGCTTGTACTTGGACTTAGAAACAGTCATACCACATCTTCCTTTAGTTTTAGGAGCCACATCCAGGCATGCTCTGAATTAGCCACGTGGATTAACTATTATGCACATTAGCTTCATAGCATCCAGTGACTTTTGTTACTTTGAACCCTGTCATTCGTTTATCGATTTGGGTTCATGTTTTCCCCTTCCCTGTCCAGCGCAGGAGACAAACATGTAGTCACCAAAAACTTGCCATGTGCTAAGTAGTGATAAGCACAAGACATGACCGGGGCGCAGGAGTAGCTCATCTTGGCAGGAAGGCATGTTTAGTAAGCTGATGCACATGTCTTGGAAGAACAGCATGTGTTCTTCAGCTGGATCATGGGCATGGGAATAGGGACTATTTCAGACTCAAAAGCAGTGGAAGATTTGTTGAGCAGTTTGCCATGGGAAAACCTCTGGGTAAGTGTTCCTGGCCTGCAGGACAGGATGTTATATAAAGCTAGTCACGTGTGATCACGCGGGCTTTATGTTCTACAGCAAAAGGTCTGCATCAAGAGGGGCGACTCCTGGGGGGTTTAAAGCAAGGGATGGGGGGGTACAGTTCAAGTTCCCTGCAGAGCTGTCTCCATAAAGTTGTGTTAACGCATGCCCCTGGGGATTACTGAGGAACAGTATCAAAACTACAGTCATTTTAATTGTTTTTACATTTGTTTATTTAGCATGTGTGAGTGCATATGATGGTGTGTGTGTGTGTGTGTGTGTGTGTGTGTGTGTGTGTGTGTGTGTTCACGCGTGCGCAGGTCAGAGGACAACTTTTTGGAATTGGATCTCTCCTTCCACCATGAGGGTTCCAGAGATTGAACTCAGGTTGTCAGGCTTGGTGGCTAGCATCCTTATCTGTTGACCCATCTCCCGAGGTTCTGAAGTTGCAACGATGTAGGCGTCCTCTAAAAGGCAATGTTCTTCATGAGAAATCTCACGTGGCACACCTTTTGAGTTTTCTTTTTACTGTCTTTGAAACATCACCCTCCAGATGAGAGTATGAAGAGAAGGGAATGGGGTTATTAGTTGCAGGACGTCTGTTAGGAAAGGACAGGAGAGGTTTGAGTATAGTCTAGACTGAGTCAGCGTGTGTATGGGAGGGGGTGGGGAGATGGAGAGAAGGGGTGGATCTGAGACTTAGGAGTTACGACCTCGAAGTGTGGCGATGGGATGGATAAGCCCTGCATATTAGCAGAAGGGGGGGGGCGGCTATGAGAAGTGGCTGTGTCCTAAGTGCCTGAGGTGTCCATCCAGTTTGTCTGGATGGCAGGAGAAGGTGGCTCTGTTTCCTAGGATTTGTAATTCTGGAAGAAAAGCAGCGGTGAACGCGAATATAATGAGCTCTTATGGGGAGTCCAGGCAGATGTGGCTACATGTCAGCGGGTCAGGAAGCCAGTGTGGAGTTAGGAAGCGTGGACTCACTCTTCCCCCTGGAAATGAATGAGTGCCTCCAGAGAGGACCATTTCTGGGCAGGGCAGCACCTGAAGAGATGCGGATTACAGCCCTGAGGGCTGCTAGTGGGTGAGGGAGGAGGAGGGAGACCTAGCAGAGAGGACAGGAGCACGAGGACTTAGTGTTGAGAAGGGCAGCAACAAGAAAGGAGTACGGGAAGGGCTTCGGCATTTGCTGATCACCGGTGCCTTGCGCAGGCGTCCAGTTGTCGGTCACGTGGTGCATCGGTGTGAAATGAAATTATGCACTGCACTCCACTGTGGTGAGGGAGAGGAAGAGGTAACCCAGTGTGAGTTGAATTATATCATGCAAATAGGGAATTCCAGAACAAAGTGGCTTTGGAGTGGGAGTCGAGTTTGGAAGCTTTATTACATGACCCAGAAAACATTAAAAAAAAAAAAAAAACCAAACACACACACACACACACACACACACACACACGGGTGTGGTATGAATGGCAGGGTTGCAATAATGAAGAAAAGTAGAATAAAATTATTTGTCAACTGTTTCTAAATAAAGGAGAATGGGACAAAGTTTTCAGGAATATCATTAAAACTTTATAACAATACAACTCATTATCATTGTTTGGGTTAATATTGTAATAATTACACACTTTTTACATTATGAAAATAAGTCATAAATAGTGTAAAAATAATTCCGAAGATCAACTTCTCACAAACTAGGAACCCTGAAAACAAGTTTTAAAAGTAAATTAGAAACAAATTAGAAAATGAACCCAAAGCAATTATCTCCAAATTGCAAATCAGAACCTTCACAGGCCTTTGAGTCAATAATGGCAGTTGGAAAAAAACGACAATTCAAATAAGAAATCAAACAGGAAAGTCCAATCTTTTAAATATTTACACTGCTGAGACGATCAGGTTGGCACCATATACACAGTGGAAAGATACAACACATTATTAGAATAACCAAGTACATGTGGCTTAGCCCATGGAACATTAAAAAAAATAAAAGACCCACAAGGCAGTGCGTGCCGTTTTTTCCATTTCCCTCTCACTATGCATTTATGTGAGTTTTTGGCAATATAAAAATAGCTGCACATAGAGATGAACTTTCAAATGTAAAAAATACAAATAAAAATATAATATTTCCCAAAGGTAAATCACATACATCTTTTTAAAATGTCCACCTTAATGAAACATTTACAACACTATGAAGAACATCCACGCAAATGCCAACAGCACCTGAGACGTTCTTTGTGAACCCGACTTATTAGTATTTCTGTGATAGGTGAGAATAGGATTTATTTGGAGAAATGTTGGTGTTTTCTTTGTTGTCAAGAAATCAAGCATAACAAGGTCCATCCTCCTGTCTCCAAAACGTCCTGCCCATAAGCAGAGCAGGCAATCTATACATGTAAATGTATTTTGGTGAAAAAAGAAGCCATTAAAATGTTTGTTACCATAGAAGTAACAAAAACCCTAAATAAATTCATGAGCAATCTACGTTAGAGGAGTGTCTCTGAGCGAGCAGATGTGCAAAGAGGACAGAAGGAGGGTGGAGGGCCTTTATATCCTAACACAGCTTGGCAGATTTATAACTGGTCAGACCTGTCAATCACCAGTATCACAGCTGGTCATTTTTAGCATTTTTGGAATGATAAGGCTCCAGTGAACCTTAAGATAACAGGGATTTTTTTTTTTGGTAAAAATGATTAAATTCTATGTTTTTGGTAGCATTAAACACGAAAATAACCTGAATATCAAGAAAGGAAGGAAATGGAGGTTTCAGATGTCTGCGTCCAAGTTTCTCATGACCTCTTTCGAGAAGACGCTGAACTACCAGACAAATGCAGTGGGAGAGGGATTAAAATGTTATTTTTTGTGTTAAATACTTGGAAATTAGGCACATTTCATAAGTGCCAAAAAAACCAAGGACAATTTCCCCGTAGGTACAGAATGGTGATCTGACCATTTCCTTAAGCTGGCAGATACACACACAAAGTGCATGTATGTAAACTGCCCCACTAACACATCATATGCACAGAGTGGAAAGCCCAAACCAAGAACTTCCTATTGGTAGGAGTGAGAGACATTCCAATATTCTCCGTAAAATAACAGGATAAAGGTGGAAAACCCTCCAAGGCTGCAGTTGATAATGGAGAAGGAAAGCCAGGGGAGGGAGTCAGGCATAGTTAACCAGGCACCCCGCATGGCATGCGCAGATTTCTCTAACACTGGTTGTGTCAAGCTTACAGTATGCAAGCTGGAAGGTGAGTGACCTCAAAAGAGAAGGTAAATGGAGACTGATAAAGGTATATGGTATATAAAATGAATACAGAATAAGGGGACCACATAACGCTGTTTTACACAAGGAAAGGCTAGTTATTGAACTGTATTTACAACGGATTCATGAACTTCAAAATAAAATCATACACTAACAGCTTAGGAATGCCATTAAACAGAGAAATGAAATTGCCCACAGTAGAGGTCCACTATCCATAAAGATAAAAAGGAAGGCGATGACCAGCAGCAAACAACGTTAATGGAGAACAATGTAAATTGACAACATAACAATGGCATCTCAGAGACATCTGTTGTCTCTGCGGTAAAACCTGACCTTGAACTATTTCCAGTGGGTGTTCCATACCTTAATTCTTCTTAATTCTACTAAAGAACTCTTTATGAAAAAGAATGCTATCTATAAATATATGTATCAACAATGATAATCCATTATTGATTCCTTTGGAAATTATTCAGTTTGATGACATAATAAATGATAAAGATGTTTCAAATAGTCCAAAGTTTCAGGTTAACCTATGGTGGTTAACCTAGCAATCCACGGAGTGCAGAGGACTCTCGGTGTCCCGCTGTCTGTTCCAAGGAAGTACACGAAATAGAAGCTTACACGTCCTTTAAATGTGTCTTATGAGCAACACCCCAGTGCACACACAGTCCGGGCAGTGTCCTTTCCAGGGTATGTCCAATGCTGTCTTTGTTGTGAGCTAGTCTCATTTGAATCCCTCTCAATATCTCCTTCTAATGGAGAAACAGAAACGAAGGTAGGAGGAAATATAGTCACCAGATTGTCTATAGTTGCTTTGTCTTATTCCTGAAAATAATGTGTAATCTTGGGCTCATTTTTGTGCCCCAAATGATTTAAGACGAATTGTTTCATATATTGAGAAATACCTTACCCTAACCACATCATACAAGAACTTGTTAGAAGATATTCTCCACCAAAAAAAAAAAAAATGCTCAATAGGCTTAGGAGTGTGGAATGTTATTAGAAATGTTACCAGATAGTCTGACTTAACATTTAAATTCTAACCTCAGAAATGACATAAAGAAAAAAGATGACATCATTTTGTATGATTGAGCATTTGCTTACATGCTATGAAAGACATCTTAAGGTCTGTTTTGAAATGGTATCTTCATTGTTGTAATCCTAAGCAGGAACTAATTTTCCCTGTGGGGTTGAAAATCCAAACACCAAACTAGAAATGTTCCCACAAAAATGACATTTAATCACTGAGGGAAATGAAATTCTCTAAGGAGCTGCTACGATCACTACTCCCACGGATGGTGCTCTTCCCAGGAAACCCTTCCACTTAGAATAAGTCATTTCAAAACACGCCACAGACTCGGCAAAGAGCAAGTCTAAGTCTGCGTAGGTAGGTTTTGAGCAAGTTGGTAAAAGCAAGACCCTTTTTCTAGCAACTATATTTCAGGGCTTTCTGAGATCTCAAATTTGGTCTGTGTATAAGACAAACACTTAGAAATGTAAAAACAAAACTTGAGAAATAAACTTCAATACAGAAAAAACTTACAAGAAGCAAGTTCATGCTATTAAATGTGATAAAATCCTGACTCTTACAATAACTGACAGGTAAATTTTGTCAATGTAAATCAAAAAGTAGTGAAAAAATGCTTAATCTTCATACTTTATAATGATTAAGTAAAAAATGAAGCCTCCCTATAATCTCTTCAATTATCTCAAACAAACAAACAAACAAACAAAAAGGAGATGTTAAAAGGTTATTTTTACTATTGGATTCAAATTACTACGATTTGAAAACTTTTCTTAAAAAATGTTCTTTAAAAACTATGAGACCCAAACTGAAGCAAATATTTTCTGTTCCTGTACTAGGAAAAGAAAAAGTATGAGAAAGAATGGAAACTACATCTTGTTTCTAGATCTTGTAGAAAAACATTTGGTATGGGTCAACCCCAGAAGGGAGGGAGAGAGGGATGCTTTCTGGCCACCTTTGGTAGAGTGAGCACCAGGAACTCCCCAGCATCTGCAGCACAACTTATTCTGTCTGATCCCTTCTTGGGACACGGTCTCTCTTCAGCAACCTGAGCTCTGATGGGATGTCCGCACCTTTCAATCTGCACAAATGGGGACTTCCATTCCAAGGCTCCGCAGTCTCCAGAACACTGCTGCATTACCTCTGACATTTCCCCAAAGCACCGAGATCAACACCTGTGGGAAGTCAGTTCATCTAGAAAAACAATTTCTGCTGTTCTGGGTGTTCGTGGTTATAAACCTCCTTCCAACTTGGTCACACGAAAGACAGGGCAGGATGTAGAACCGGTCCTCTTCCGGTCTTCACTGCCAAGCGCAGCCCAAGGAAAACGAGCGGTAGTCATCGGCTCCACCCTTTGGTATTTCAACCAAGGCGGTCACAGGAGCCCGCTTTATTAGGAGCTGTGGATCTGCAGTCGGGACTGCAACTCCCTCAAAATATAAGACCAACTGTGTGGGTGCTCTCCATCAACTTATCTCTTTTTGGCGATTAGCCACGGTGTAACCCCCTTGGGATGACAAAGGGACAAAAGCTCAGATGTCGTCAAAGAACTCAGGAGGCAGCATGCAAGCATCTGCGTTTATACAGGCAGGGCTGGCACACGGTCATGCTGTTTTTAGTCAGTTTCAGTAGGTGGTGTGGGCGTGAATGAATGAATGCTACTGGGAATGTGCGCTACGTGTTCATCGCTTTGAGTCCGTATTTGGTCACAGTTTCATGTAAACTATTCCATGGCACTCTTTGTCCATGCAATTAACAGGCCCCGAATAAGAAAATAGCGAGAGCGATCGTTCCTTTATCACTGATGTCCATATAAATACATATGTTCACATAAAATAGAGACACCGGTCTATATTTCCTTCTGTAAACTGCCTAACCTCAGATGTGAGAAAAGATGGACGTCTGCACTACTGTGAACAGGGAGAAAGCAGTGCCAGGGGAGCAGATTCCACACTTGCAAAATCTGCAACTCAGTTTTTCAACTATAAATATAAACGGTGGACCGTTATATACACAACTTCATGCTTGGAAGGTTAGATTCATCACTGCAGAAAAACAGACAACAGAAGGACACACGCAGAGTTAGTGGTTCTTTGATAACAATTCCAAATTAGCAGTTATTTTACAAACACTGGGAGAACCCTGTAGTCTTTTCTTTTTCAAGTCAGCAAGCTCATTTGATCATCTGATGTTTCCTGTATCACATCCGGTTTAGCATAATTCTCATCTTAGTTCCAACCCACATTTTCCCATTGCCAATGAGGAGCTTTATAAGTGATTGTCTTAGTCACTGTGCTGGGAAAGCAGAAAACTGTGTTTTTTGTTACAGGTATACTATCACCACTACACACGATGTCTGCAGGCATTGCAACACAACCTAATAATGGCCAAGGGTCTAAGCTCAAAGGCAGCAGACCAACACCTTCCTGTATACAATGCGTATGCATTTCCTAGTTCTTTTTCCCTGTGACCAGCCCTGCCCAGGAAGCAGCCCGGCATGGTAAACCTCCCACTATTAGTTCTCATGCAGTGTGACAGTTCCATGTGGAAAAAAAAAATCATCTCTCCCAAATCTTTGGTTCCTCATTTAGAAGAGCCACTGTCCTGAATGTCTTTCCAGAATTGCCATTAACTCTGAAACTAAGAAGCAGTTTTCACTGTGTTGTTAGGTCATAGAGCAGATCATAGAGACTGCTTTTAGGACTTGGGTTTGTTTTGTTTTTCTTTGAGACAGGGTTTCACTGTGTAGCTCTGGCGGGCCTCAAACTCACAGAGCTCTGCCTGCCTTCTGGGTGCTGGGACTAAAGGCATGTGCCACCATGTCTGGTGCTTCCTTTAGTTTTATTCAAAGAAAAATCAACGAGAAAAGTGAAATGCAGAGGAGAGCGAGCTAATGGATACTTCTGGCCCATCCCCCACAGGTAACTAGTCCAGAGTCCCCTTTCAATGATTTCATTAACACCTTTTTTTTTTTTCCTTTTCCAAGAAAAACTGCGTAAGAATGCACTTGTCAATACCCTAGCATGGAGGACCTACACGTCGTTAGTGGTGCATGGATAGACATTTTCTTCAACAGTCTAACTACTACTAAGGTGTCTACACTCCTGTGAATAAGCCTGTATCTATGCTTCCCTAAGCAACCTAATGAAATTCATTAGACCATCAAAATAGCAGCGGGACTAGTTGGAAAGGAACTCAGTGGGAGCAGAGGAGAGACAGCAGAAGGTAATGGGTGGATGAATATGATCAAATACATTCTATACATGTATGAAAATGTCATAATGGACCCATTATGTATAATTAGTATATGCCAATAAAACATTTAAATTCCATAAAAAATGTTTACACTGGCTAGTCTAAATAAAATACGACTAACCAGAAGCCACCTATGGGCTTTATTTATAACGTATCAATAAAAAATTACTTGAATATTTGAGATATCTAAATTGGCTATCTAAAAAAATCTGAGAAAATTTCATTTTTCTAATTATTTCATTTATATTGGGGGAGGGGAGATGTTGGAGTTCATATGTGCTGTGTGGAGATACTAAGCAATACCAAAGTGTTATAATTGGGTTATTTTTCTTTGTAGAAGGGGCTAGATTCACTAGATTCTTAATCTTATGTAGAATAGAGTATCTGTTTCATAGAAAGCAGAATATTTATATGGACAATTCTGATTCTATCACACTATCTGTATTCCTACCAGGTTTTTCATTTCAGGGGCTAACAAGACAAACAGCCTTTTGCTTGTTGGCATTACCTATCTGTCTTTATGAAGAGGAAGATGATTTAGAAGTACTCCAGACCAAAAGTGATTTTGAGTTCTTCATGGTGTCACAGTGTGGGGGAAATGAACTGTTAGCATCTGTAGATGCAGTGTGCTGATAACTAGCTTAAAAAAAAATGATCATCTTATTGAATTATAAGGGAGAGGTTAGAGAGCCAATGCCCATCCCTGCACAAGCTGGTGTTAACAATGTCTGTGCATGGCAGAGAAGCTGGCAAGAGGCTGGCCCTTCCAGGTGAGGAAGAATCTGATGAAGGTGTCTGCATCCAGGGACCCTCTTGACCTCAGATGCAACTGAGCTAATTATCTGATAGGCTCAAAGGGGAGCTTGGGAAGCTAATAAATAAATGATGCTGTTATGAGAGAAGGCTTTTCTGTCCCTAGCTAAGTGGCTAAAGTTAGTTGAGAAAGCAAATTACATAGGATTTCCTGATGGTTGAGTTGCTGACTTGAGAAACCACCAAGACCCAATGTCTCCTCATGTTTCCACACTCTGGCTTACATAGTTTGTTCTGATTTTGCCAATGAAGTGTGGCTGTCTACAATTACTGGATAAGCTACAAAGCATTGGAGATAACATTTCAAAACTATCAAAGCAACCTGGATGCTTCCCTTATCACATTGCCATTTCTAGGCATTCCTCTGCCCTCTGGTAACCTGCACACTGGGCTTACAGCGTTACAATGTAGAGTCTGCACTCCTTGGGCAGTACAGAATGCACAGAGCTCCATCTGCCTGCTGGAAACGCTACCATTACTTCCTGCTGTTTCTCCTTCCTAGCTCTGGTAGCTACCACCTTGCTGTTCTTAGAGGTTTCTTCACGTTTCCAAGTTTATGTTACTCCTGTGTAGGTTACTGTATGGAATTAACTGAAACAATACCCCTGTATGACAGGACATGACATACAGCCTTTGTGCACAGAAGGTGTTCTGGGTAGAGCCATCTGTACTGATGATTCCCAGTGACTGTGGGTTGAACAAACCGATATAAAAGATGCCAGTATAAACTCAGGCAGACACTACTAAATAAATCAAGATATTACTGATCTATGTTATGTTTGTATTTTCTGCTTTCTCAGTTGTGTGGCTAGTACTGACAGGGTTCTACCATATATCTTATTTTCAATACAACTGATATACAGGGAAAATCACAATTAAAAATAATTTTTAAATAAGAGAAGGAAAGAGTTCATTGACAGAGAGCCAAACAATTTTTTTTTTTTGGTTTTTTCAAGACAAGGTTTCTCTGTGTAGTTTTTGGTGCCTGTCCTGGATCTTGCTTTGTAGACCAGGCTGGCTTTGAACTCACAGAGATCGGCCTGGCTCTGTCTCCCAAGTGCTGGGATTAAAGACATGCACCACCACCGTCCGAGAGCCAAACAATCTTAACAGATATATTGTGCCTTTCCATCACAAACAATGACTTTGAGGTTCCAGATTATAATTTGTCAACAACTGTTTTTGCTCATTGGTTTGGGAAGAAATTAGTAATAAACACATTCATCTAAAGATTGCCTAGAGCTTGCATATTTGCTTTGAAATACCCAAAGAGTTTTCAAGAAGGTCAAATGTAAAAGGTCTGTTCTGCAGTGGAAAGGGCCTGGTCAAAATTAGTGTTTCTTTTCAGAAAAACAAACAAACAAACAAACAAACAAACAAAAAGCCATAAGGCCTACCTTTTGCCAGCAGCCAGGCATGGGTAATCCATCAGGTCCCTGGTTTTGAAAGGAAGAAAAAGAATTCCTCAGGCTCCTCATAAGTAATCAGATTAAGTTGACAAGCTCAGAGACTTCTAAAATTATTTCTATTAGGTGGCTTCAGTCATAGACGTCTTACACTAAGTGGTGGCTCATGATATTTTGCCTACTGTTAGTTAGAATGAAGGTAATTCAAATGTTTTCCAGACTGAGCACACATCTGAAAAATATATACGTGAATACAGAAAAACTATGTCTAATTTTGAAAATGAAATTTACAAAGCATAGTTGCCTAGTGCTCTGCTCACAGGCACATCTTTAGATAATACATCTGCACAGTGCATGGTACCTCTTAATATCATTAAAACATCTCACACTTATCTTTGCTAAATGAATCAGAGTTTCATTTCCTTGTGGTCATTATGGTTTGTGGCAATGGTAATCAATGGCAAAGCATTTCTATCTGAAGTTTATAGCTTTCCATATGCCAGTGTTTTCCACTTTCTTATACTGTAAGTGGATATCACAAAACGTACTCATTGGCAACATGGCAGTCTATCTGCATATCATAGTAAATGTCATCCATAGTGTTTACCAGCACTTTTGTTTAAATCTTCAGTATTGGTTAACATTCCGAATGGAGGTTTCTAAATACTACAAAATATATTTTAAGATATAAGCATCTTCAGATACAAATGAGACCGGAAGATGTGACACAGTCGAAGGCATGCATTTTCCTCCAATGAAGGGTTTATAAAATGTGACTTATCAACAGCAAGCAAACAAAAGACAGAATACTCCATAAACTATAACAATTGACTGAATATTTTTCTATACACATAATCTCTTAAAAGACTCACAAAATCTACATTTACCTTTAAAGAATCATGCTTATAACTGAAGAATCATGTAAGGCCATGCAGACCAGTGGAACATGATAATAAAAAGCTTTCTTTATACTCCACAAAATATAATCACACTACCCTTTTAATTGTAACAAAAAAAATCTAGCTTTGTAACATATTTGGGAGAAATTGGTAATGCCAGATTGGTACAAGGAAAAGGATCAGCCAGTAGAATTTTAGATTTTAGTTATAAGGAGGATTTTGAGTTCATGCCAATGGAGGAGGGAGTTCCGTCTACTTTAGGAAAGTGAGTTTTCAAAGGAGAGACCATGACGTCGTCGAAAAGGTTATGTGACAGAGAACAGGGTTTGGGCTGCAGACAACCATCATCTTTAGATGTGCAGGGCAATTGTTTTCTTTCCTATGGTCTCTTAATAATGTTGCTTCGAATTGGTTAACTCTTGACCATAGAAGCTTCATTATGTAGATTTGACCTTATTAATGGCCTGATAAAACTGTAACGTGAGAGAGAAAAATACCATTATTTCTTTTAGAGGAAAGGAAAAAAAATAAGCAGGGTAAAAACCCAAAGTTCTGGCCTACCAGTGTGTTTGCATCGTGTATTTTTATCTACCTTATAGATAATCTCTGAAAATTTATTGGATAAATTAACATTCCAAGGAACATAGAGATGGACACGTCAGTAGTGAGGACAATGTTAGAAGATTAATTTGCATTCGTTGATGACACATGCTTGCTCTCTCCCCTCTGCAGAGCCCAGGGAGGAGCCTCCTCATGCACATGCATGTAGTATGTTTATCATGTAAAGCTTGCTCCAGAAAGAAGCCCTTTACACTGATACAGACAAATACATAATAAAGGAATGGCATGCAGGATGGTAGGAAAGAGAAATACTGTACCAATTGGCAAGGGGCATCCAGCCCATCCAGGCCAGGCTGGCCTGGCTCCCCCTTTTCCCCCTTAACGCCACGGAATCCCTGTTTGTAAAGATTAACTCATAATGTTACTAATCCAAGAATTCATCAAAAGCAAAAATCTGCTGAAGAAACAACTAGATGAAAAGCTGGGAGAGGAACAATTTAGAAGGATCAGTAACGTGCAGAGAAGTTTCACATTATCAGGACAAGGCCTTGTCAGGAGACCATAGCCTCCTCTTTGGAGGGGTATGGGATGGCGCTGGCTCTTCTCACATCCTATGGGTGGGCTCGAGTCAGTCAGCACTGTGGAGTGCAGAAATAGGGTTGAGCGAATGGCCAGCACCCCGATGTGAAGCACATCCATGTAGACTGGGCACACACTTCTGAGCACCTGTCTGCAGGCCCATGTGAAAAGACCCTCCTGGTAACCAGCTGTTCCTGGTCCCTCTGGCCTGCTCCTCTCCCATCGCACCCCTCACACCAAACATCTGGAGACAGTTGCACAAGTGAGACATACCAACGGGCAGGGTGCATCTAATCCAGGGGCGCCCTGTTCTCCTTTCTCCCCCTTGGGCCCCTTTTTTCCTTTCTTTCCCTTTTCCCCCTGTGAATACAAGGGTTTAAATAAAAGACAGATTTTATTTTGGGGGGGGGGCGGTGTAGAAGAATACAAATGATTCACAATATGGCTTAGCTAAGAGTAGTCTGGAAGGGCATTTACCACTGTGTTCTGATGTAGAGAAGACATGATGCCATTTAAAAAAAAAAGTATACTGCCATGGACAATAGATTCTGGCAGCAGGATTCATTATTATTAATTGATTAATGACATTCAGCAAGAAGAAAGGGGGAGAGACCAAAAGGGCTGATGCATCGGAGAGGCAGATCAGTGCTGACCGCCGCAATGCTGGAGTCAGTTGTGAGTTGGGGATTTGTGCTGTGGACCTGGTGTAGATGGCGGGTAATCAGCGGTACCGAAGGCAGTCAGTAGCCAGTGGGGCTGGCGGTGGGTAATGGATACTCCACCCAATTGAGAACCTTTCACCTTGCCTTTTCCCGTCCTGTTCTTTAACATGTGAAGGCTGCACAGACTCAGAGGGAGAGGCAACGGCTTCTGTCTCTCCTGGGGATGTCCAATCATACTCTGTTTTGCAGCTCTCAGTAAAAATATGTAGGTATTAAAATGTGCTTCTACTGTGTTTTGCTTTTTTCTCCCCAGCAAAAATAAAAGTGAATACTCGACTTATTGAGTTAAATAAAAGTTTCAGGTGCTAATACTCGGCAGCAGTGCCAACGGGAGAAACCGACATCTAGAAACCTAGGCGGTCTTCTTCCATCTCTGGTTGACCTCATGCCTGTTGCTCACAATGGTAAATGAGTTTCCAGCTCACAGTGCTGCAGGTAGGAAAGGCAGTATGGGCTCATTAAAATGAGGGAGGCAGGATAATTACACAGTGGGAACGGAGCTGTGGAAATTAGTATTTGGGAATCAAGATCAAGGTTGTGGGGCGTCTGCACGGATCATGGGGGATGGAGGGATTGAGGAAAGGAGGCAAAAGGAGGGGAAGGAAGGAATGCGCCCCAGCTGTTCTGCATTAACATACACATCTGCAGACTTATGGACAGGGAGCTGGTGCTGTGCAGAATGCAGAAGACGACACAGAGATACATACGTAAATGAGAACATGCACTCTGCAGTCTGGATGGCAGTTACAATAAAACTGAACAGCCTTTGAAGCAAACAGCATGAATATTCAGAGGGAAAAGACAGAACAATGTAGAGCACAGACATGTATGAGACTCTCATTCAAATGGAAACATTCACGGTGACAGCAGGAGCCGAAGCTCCTCCTCGTTCATCTCCTGTGTGCCAAAAACACTGTGGCGGCGGCGGAAGGCTCGGAATCAAAACCACTTGGGCGTCTTGAATACAGGGGAAAGAAGTTCTGTGTAGCTCAGTTGTGCATGATTGAAGACAAAGATGTGGCAGGAGGGTGAAGACAAAGCAGATTGGCAGAAGTGGGTGATGCACTCAGAAGTAAGCGCTCATTCATGGAGACTCAACACCCTCCCGTACCAAGTAGCTTCCACGCCATGACATAAACTGAAACTTTTTTTGGGTGTGTGTGTGTGCTCTGTCTTCCATGTAGCCATGACTCATCTTTGAGTAGGTCTAACTGAGGCCAAGCGTGTTGGTTGTTAAGTGGAATTCATTATTTGATTGGCCAATGGGTTTAAGATTAACTACTCAAATTCTGTGGTAGGCAATTTTGTTGTTGTTGTTAAAATTTTAGTGAACAGCAAGCTTTATGGAAAAGGGACATTAAAAGAATAATATGTCAATGTTATTAATCAATATCATGCTGTGAAATAAAGTGATTATCTGTGTACCACAAAGTTACCTATCTCTCATTGAGTGTATGAGCAGTTGAAATTGATAATTATTGTCAATTTTTATTATATCAAAGAAAAAGGCCAGGCAGTGGTGGCGTACACCTTTAATCCCAGCACTCAGGAGGCAGAGGCAGGCAGATCTCTGTGAGTTCTAGGCCAGCCTGGTCTACAGAGTGAGATCCAGGACAGGCACCAAAACTACACAGAGAAACCCTGTCTCGAAAAACAAAACAAAACAAACAAACAAACAAAAAAACAAAAAAAAAAAAAAAGAAAGAAAGAAAAAGAAAAAAAAGATACACAAAGTGTTCAACACCGAGAATCTAATTTTCCTGAATATACATCTTCTAATGATGGAAATATTTTCATATGGGGGATTAACATTTTTATGAGGGTGAGTTTGAAAGTTTGTGTTTTTATAAGCTACGCTGATGGGAATTTCTCTTCTCTCCCCCCCCCCCCTTCTCCTCTTTGAATGTTGGGGAATGAACTCAGGGCCGTGCGTATGCTGGATAAGGACTTTACCACTGAGCCAAATGAGTAATTTCTAACTTCTTTAAAGATCATAAAATTGAGTACCACATGTTATTTTTTTCTTAAGATTTTAGATTCATACAACCTACTGGGTCAATATAAAATAAGTGACCATGGCCTTCAAGACAGTTTGTCTTGTGTTGAATGCTCTTGCACAAAACTTATCTCAGACCACATAAAATTTGTAGTCAGGATTTACAGTGTGGAAAAGAACTTTTTAGAATATACTTTTCCCTGTTTGTGAAGTGAGGAAATGATAGCGCCTACCTCAGCATGGTGGTGTGAAGATGTCAAGGTTTATCTTGTGTAAAGCTCTTGGGGAAAGGAATGCACAGGTACTCGGCATATGTGATGCTGTGCTTTGGGATGGTGGTGCTTTGGGATGACCACTGTGTGGGCTCTTACCCATGAGAGGCTGAGTAACTTAATTCTTAAGACATATCCAGCGGGCTTCATACCCCTTCTTTGGCATACCCCCTTTGGTCTTGTATCATAACAGGGAAGAGTTTCACTGTTCAAGAGCATTCACTGGGTTTTAAAAACAATGTATTGTTAACTCTATCAGGGCATGAATTAATCTAAGGAGGAGAACTGGTTTAAACTGGAATCAGGAGATATTCAACTATTTGAATGTTTTCATTATTGACTTTTTGTTGCCTTTTGTTTCACCCAATATAAAAACTTACTTGATTTGCTAATGGATTAAAGACTATAGCAAACTAGAGAGAAGACAAGACAGGACAGAATTAAAGAGAAATGGAGAAAGTGATGTTTAAAATTTACAATCCAAACTTTTCTTTTAGTCATAAAATCATGTTGCTTGATATTGACCCCTATAGCCTATGAAGTTGACTGATGGTCCAGAGGAATCCTCAATATTAAGCCATCACCAATGTCTTCATTGAAAAGCCTACAACTATTGGCTTGCCTCTGCACAGCGGGCATACTGTGGTCTCTCTTTCACAATGTGTCTCTTCTACCTCTGAATTTAAAAAATCAAAATGTACCATGTATCAGTCTCTCTCTTAGGAATGTCATAAAGATAAATGAGATCCGGGCCTTCGGGTGAGATAGGCTTTGCCAAAATACCATTGAGGTTTATGTGATGTGATTTTACTTTTGTGAAAAAAATTTATAATCCCCCCAGCCCCTGGACATGACATTTAAAAAAATTGGTGTCAGGAAGTTGAAAGACTGTAGCTTTGATATCTAGGGGCTGGAATCTCCCTCCTGTGCTGGATGGTACCCTCATTTCTAGCTGTGTAGCCTTGGACAGTCCTCTCTGAAGACCCGATTCCTTAGATGAGCCGTCTGTATGTTTTTGGGACACAGGGCAGAGACAGGAAAGGGGAATGATGGAATCGCACAGGTGCAGCAGCAGAGCAGTGTTAGCAGAAACACACAAGGTGCATGCTGGGAGACGTCACCTTTTCTCCCTTTTCTCCCAGGTCACCCTTCTCGCCTCGAGGACCAGGGAAGCCCTACGGGATAAAAAGCAAACTCCAGTTATCTATTGGTGTAACTGTGGTAAAATTAACAACCACCACAGTTCATTGGTCTGACTCACATATAATAATGGACACGTCAATCTTTAAACTCACAAAGAACAGTAGCCCTTAGAAATAGTACTGTCTACCATTTCGATAAGCTATGCACAACAAGTTTCTTGCTTTATTTCTCCTAAGAAAATGCAGGAGAAAGAGCACAAGAATATTAATTTGAATCCTGGCACATTGACTAATGTGTGTGGGTTTGGCCAAATCACTTACCTCTGCCCTTTAGTCCCCTGACTATACAATAAGGTTAATGACTATCACACAGCTGTTGTGGATGTTAAATGAGATGGTGGATGCCAAGTGCCAGAATGATGCTTGCACATAACAGGTGCTCAATAAACAGCAACTATTGTAACTTCATCACTCACACAATACTGACAAGCTGCGACAGTTCCTACAGGCATTTACTTTTGACAGTCTGTATTTTTATATAATATTTTAGCACAAGAGAAAATGTACATAGAGACTTAATGGAAAAAGAAAAAGAACATTATAATAGCTTTGACAAAACACCATTCCCCAAGGGCACACATGAGAGGCAGACTGATTGGATACATAGTTATTTTTTCTATAACTGGGTCATGTTGATGCTGAGTATCCTTAATGTAGGAAAAGATTTTGAAGTACCACTATCCAGTGTCAATTACTAATTTACATAAATTATTTTTCCTTTATCTCATGCAAATACTAGCATATTTTATATGGCTGTCTATATGCACAATACTTATATATACTACTATATACATATATATATATATATATATATATATATGGTGTGTGTGTGTGTGTGTGTGTGTGTGTGTGTGTGTAATACATGCACAGAAAAAATTCTGCACTCTTGGTATTCCCTGATGATGGAGACCATTGACTGTATCCATTACAATTGAAGGATGTTTGCTGTGCAGATTACTTACATCAAGACCAGGCTCTCCATCTTTGCCCTGCCAAAGAACCACAGTGGCTACATTAGTGTTCCTAAGTTTCATCAATAGGTTCTTGTTTAAGGCTGCTCTGGGCATGCAACATTAGTGTTAGAAAGACTATGCTAGAATTGTGAAAAAGCCTTCTTGATTAGTCATATTTCTTTAAATCAATTGAGGGGACTGTTAGTTGAAGTTATGGGGCATGAGGGATTTAAACTCTTTACTGGGTTAAATAGGTAGTTTTGCTCAAATTCTATGCTTGCTGTCTGACTTAGCAGCTCAGTAATGAAGTGCAAAACAAAACAAAAAATGTTGTTAAAAAATACACCAACACTAATGGAAGATGTAAATCAATGCTCCTTTAGTTTGAGAACTCAGCTTTTCAATTAATGGAGAACCTAAAAACTGTTTATCATTAAATATAGTTTGAATTTGACTAGACAATCACCTTGAATACAAGGAGTGTGAACATAACAACTTCAAAAGCTGCTTTACAGTGAACTTTGTAGAAGAGGAATTCCCAAGAGGGTTGGTCTAAGACTGTTTACACAAGATGGTAACTTCACCCCTGCATGGTGGTAATGTTGGATCAGACTATGTTCCATCAAAAGTTCCCAACAGCTACGCTCATTCCTTAGTACACTTTGACATCTATTTCAAGGCAAGTATCTTGTTGAGCACTGAAATGATTGTGAATGAAGTTTGTTTTCTGAGTTCATAAAAAGCCATGGAAAGCACAGGCAGGTTAAAAACCTAAATGTAACACATGCTACTTTGAGTCCTCCTCTACACAACGGACTGGAACCACAGTGCAGATCATTTCTACAGAAACCTGGGACCTCAGTTCGGTTCTGCATAGTTCAGAATTTTAGAAGACAGAACACCGCCAACCTTCTATGTTCTGAAGATCATCTGTCCTTTCAGGAACTTAGAAAGGTCATAAACACTGTCATCATAGAATAGAAATTTAATTTGAATCATAATTTCCACTTGCAAGAGAATTTTTTTTTTTTGCAATCTATGAGACTAGACAAGGAATGAAGGTTATTATAAATGAAATTTTCACATCCAATTGACACCGATGAGCCTTCAAGGGACTGCCAGTTATGGATGTCCATGCAGATGGCATGGAAGGTGCCATCTGTCAGGCAGAACTTGGCTTTCTAGTTGGTGCTGTTTGTCCCCTTGTCTCTGATCTTCAGTCCCATGACCTGCTTGGGTGTGTCTCCATGTACAGAGATCAGTTGAGACTATGACCTATCTGTCGTGTAGGATTCTCTGTGTTGTGACTACTCATCAGGTCGCCTGTGCTCCTAAAATGAGATTAGTCTGCCCACTCGGGAAGGGTTAACCATGTCAGTAGCAGGTCACAGTAGCATGCTGATGGTGACGGTCACGTGATAGTGAACTCACAGGCAGCCCATAGGGCCCTCTGGGTCCAGGCTCTCCCACAGCTCCTTTTTCTCCCTGAAGTGAAGAAGCAGAAAGTTCCAGTCATACATGAACCCTTGCGTTCCCATGTAGCTCACACAGAAAGCTGCCATTTAAGCGTTCTATCAGAATGCCAATGATTCATGCTCCTTTTAAACTGTAGTGACAGTCATCCACCATGGCAGATGTTACTAGATGGCCATTGACAGACAGGAAGAAGCCACCACCTTTAGCCACCCAGATGTGCTGAAGGATTCCTATGTGTAGAATGCTCTGCTTGGGTTCCTCTGGCACTTGTGTAGGGCATTACTGTTTGTTTTAAAGTGGAGGTTCCTAACCTTTCCAGAAATGCTTGGGAGCAGAGCTGAATTTGGATTTGATATTTGGGGGATGAGGCACAACATAAGCTACAAAATCCATTTGTTTCAGACATGAATCCTGTACACATCCCCTACAAGTTAACTTTATACAATATCTTTATTGTGCTTCTGTTTCTACTGCAATGTGTCATATGAGGCCAGGGTAGAATTCCCATCTGTGGTATTATGTTAGTGCCCAGAGGTTTTTGGATTTTAGAGGGACTCACAATTTGAATTTTTAGATTAGGGATATTTGGCCTGTATTGCTGCCGCCGCCTTCTTTTTTTTAAATGTAAGATTTCTTAAAAATCAAGTCTCTCTTCAGGGAGCCCTTCCTTGACACTCTCCCATTTCCTCTCTGTACCTCTCTTCTGGTCTCTGCACTCTGTGAGACACACAGAGTTACTATTACTGTCTATCTGTGGTTCTCACTAGAATGGGTACACTGGGGCCTCAGGGCCCCCAGCTTTGTTTCCATTAGCCGTATTTTAGAATAGTGCTCAGCACATTAGTAAATATTAGTTGAACAAATTAATCACATTGGGTCATACATTGTTATACACATCTTGTCTTCTTTTTGAAAAAGAAGATTTAAAAACCTTTATGCCTCCAGCAAGTGCTTGGTGGGTAGACACACGTTATCTTTACTATTCTAACTGTCCATTTAATAGGGCTAGCATAAATGATAATCCAGAATGCTTGTGAAGAATCAGGATTATTGGAGGTGGTCCATGGATAGAAATAACCTAATAAAGATATATCTTTCATTTTAAGAGTGTTTTTGGGCTGCGTCCTCCAGATTAAGGTGTGTGTTATCATGTAGCATGAAAATGTCAGGGGCAATGGTGATGCTTCCGTGAGTACCTCCATGGAAAGTTCTATCTGCATTCTTTTATTGTGTCATCAGAGGGGCTTAAAGTTCAGTCCATATTTTTTTGTGTGCAAGTGGAAAGCCAGGAAATCTACCAGCAGAGGCATGGGATAGGCATTTACTTCTCTGTTCTCAAGATTTCCACATGCACAGGTATCAGGCATTACTAACATTTTTCTCTTAAATTCGGGGGGTTGGTGAAGCCACTCAGCACTGTCAGCAAAGAGACACACAGAATACAGTGAGATTGCCAGAGATGGATATCGTTAGGAATCTGAGCTTTTCTTATCACTTAATATTTGCTAATAATGAAAAATCAATGGTACTCAGGGCAGTGGCCAGGCTGTGGATAAATTAGATTTAAATTCGAATTATACTTCTGTCTCTTTCTGGCAGCAAGGCCTCCAGAACTCTAGGAACTTTCTCAATCCTTCTTTGCTTGGGTTATATCAATCATAGATAAAATAGTGATAAATAGTCTACGAAATTGTCCCGAAGACTAAATGTGATAGTAATATGACATTATACAGCATTAAATAATTGATGTCTCAAGTGCTAGCTACTACACAAGTAGAGGTCATATTTTTAGTGGAAAGCATTTTAAAGTATGCTAATTTAAAACTGATTTCTTTTGATAGGCTTGGCAGTGTTATTTATGAGTTTTAAAATGGTGTGTGCTCGAGTGTGCGCTTGTTTGCACATGCACACGTGTTACTGTCGGGAGTGGGGTTTAGTGGCAGGTTCACAGAAGCAAGCTAACTGGAAAGTAGACCAGGTCTAGTCTAAATATCGCCATGGAATTTCCTACTTCTCCACCGCCACCTCCACTGAGAACCTTGGCTTGCTTTGTTTTTTAAAAGGAACACACTGTGGCTTATCTAAACGGTAAGTAAGTGGTTACTCCAACACTTCTCTGCAGGATTTCACTTCTAGACTACCTGCCCCTCACAGCGGAGCACCATGAGAAGTGGATCCATCAGCCAGTGCCGCTCAGGGAGGCCTCGGGAACACTCAGCTACAAGTTCCATGGAAGGTGGTTCCCACTAAGAGGACCTCCCTTGGGGTGGGGGAGCCTTGTCCTTGGTTCAAGTCTCCCTGAGTGACCCTTGGACTGACAGTAGGATTCTGCCTGGGAAGAAGCAGAGCCTAGATTCCTCCTTTGGCTTTTTGGTTATACGAAAGAAACATTCCTGTCTTGTTCAAGCCACATGGAATTTGGATCTTTGCCTCAGCACCAAAGCACGAACCCTAGCGGTTGCATCTTGGGAACCCTCAGAAATGAAATATTATTGGATACCCTCAGAAATGAAATATGAACCCAGGGATTTGAATGTATAGGTTCCCCCCCAACCCCCAGTGGATTAAGGAGCTCCAAAAGAACCTTTGATCGTCTCAAACTTAAAACATTATAGAGTTCTAAGGCCAGAGGAAGAATTCAGTATTCAGAACAAAACCACTAGCAGGCTTTCAGCTCTGGAGGAGAGACCTAATGTCGAAGTGGCTTGAAGGAGAAGGTGTTTTCCTCGATGTAACAAGTCACAGGAGGGCTCTAGGAACGGCTTCAAATGCCCTGTCCTTTTCCCAGGTGAAGAAATCAGTGGAAGGCAGGGAGCGGGGGGGGGGGGGGGGGGGGGGGCTGCACACGAATGTGTCAGTCACCCATTGAGAAGGCTTTGCTTGTGAAGGGCTCCATTTCTTTAGGCTGGCCGAATTTCATGCAGGCTCTTTCATTATTAGCATAGCAGTACCCATGACTTGTTCTGGAAGGCCTGCCTTTGCTTTCAAAGCAGAAACATCTGCAGGAGCCTCCAGATGGCACCTCCATTAGCTGTGAGATTCACACTCTGGTCTGGCACTTTGAGCGAGGGCACTCGCGGCATACTGATACACGATCCCGTTTGAGGGGACACAAGTGTGGCACTTCACACTGCATGCACCTGGCTTCAACTATGCATTCACAAATTCTTAGGGACTTCATTGGCTCTTCTGGTTAATTCTGCACCAGCACTGAGACCTGATACCCTTGAGACACTGTTGAGCTATCGGAAGTAACAGCTGATTTACCAAACAGCAAACCCTCTTGAGCCCCAGGGCACTCTGCCAACAGACCGCCTGAGCTTTGCTGCTCCAATTTTAGGATGGACTGAGTTTCTTCATCCAGTGCTGGAAAATGAATCTTTATCAGCAGCAGGACGCTCTTAGCTTTGAAGTATTTTTTAATGAAGCTAATTATCAGAAGTTGTTGGTTTGATCCACAATAGTGGATTCAGATAATACATTCTTAAGGACTCATCTCTTTCTGGAACTCTTCTTGGATAAGGCCAGTCTTCGCTGGGGTCTAGCCCATGTAGTTGTATTTACTTTGGCCTTATTCTCTGGCTATTTTTTTGCATAGATTTCTTCTTTGCAATATAAACTCTTCTAGATTAATGAAGGTAGATGCTTTCTTATTCAGCCCTAAAGGGGATGTCTCAATCAAACCCCTCCCCCTCAGCGCTCAGGGAACCCCACGGAAGAGGAGGCAGAAAGAGCATAAGAGCCAGAAGGGATGGAGGACACCAAGAAAACAAGGCCCTGTAAATCAACATGTGCAGAGCTCATATGAACTCACAGAGACTGTGGCAGCATGCACAGGGCCTGCACAGGTCTTCTGCGTATATATTATGACTTCCAGTTTAGTTTTTTATGGGATACTTGAGTGTGCAAATGAGCGGGTCCCTGATTCCTGTGCCTTCTCTCGGGCTCATTTCCTTCTGTTGGTGTGTCTTGTCCAACCTTGCTTTTTTTTGCTTTACCTTCTATTTCATTTTGTTATATTTTAATATTATCTCTTAGAAGCCTGTTCTCTTCTAATGGGAGACAGGATGGAAGAGGATGTGGGGAGGAACTGGGTGAGTACAGGGAGCAGATGCCATAATCAGGACATATTATGTGAGAAAAGAATCTATTTTCAATAATAGAAAAAAAAACTGGATGCTTCCTCTGCAGCATTATTTATATAGTGTATATATTTATGGCCATTAATAAAAGTCTCTGTGATGATGATGAATCGATTATAATGGTATTATTCAATGTAGCAGAGCAACCAGCAAAGGGTGTTTTCTTTAAGTAGGAGGAGTGTTTCTTTCACCCCAAAGAATTACATTGTACACAGTACTTTACAGAACACAGGACTAGGGAATTAGAAGGCATGTCAGAGACCTGGTCCTTTCTTTAAAAATCAGATTATCCCAGACTGATGAAAACTCTCATTTTAAAAAGCTCACAAACTTACACGGTGAACCATGCCAACGTCATGAAATGCTCACGTTCAGCATACTTTCCTCATCTTGTACAGTGCCTGCTAGGGAAATTGATGACACAATTCTACACACACACACACACACACACACACACACACACACACACGTTTGCAGTTTTCCAAGGTGAAGAAAAGAAAAAGTGGGTGAAAAATAGAAGGGAAGAGGTTCCAGACACATGAGCAGCTGCCGAGGCTGCCGCACATTTTTGTGTCAGATATTCATCTTCCCCCGAGTGTCTCTCTTTTTCTTTTCCTCCCAAGGATGTGGAAGCCTAGACTGGAACAGTGAGGTGAGTGAAAGGGCCCCGCTTTATAACTCACTGAAATCATTTCCTTATGGCTACAGGAAAACAGGTCATTCTTTAACTCACAAAAGAAAAATGAGAGTATGGGTAACTGAATGGAGAAGAATATGTAGGTTTTGTAATTTCCTTTGGAAAAACATTATAATTTACTCGGAATGAATACAGTAGCTTTGTATTAAGATTATCAACCAGAATATGTAGTTCTGGAAATTTTAGCCCCATTGACTTCAACTTTCTGGATGAAGGCCCAATGAAAATACCTTCCTTATGGGTTAAGAAGGAATAATGGGAACTATTTATTTCAGCTATGTAAATGTATATATTGTTTTCATTAAGGCAGACTGATCCCATGTCATACTATGTGGTTTTCTTCTCTTAGTCTTAGGACTCTGAATAGAACTCCGAATGGGTAACATTTTCATTTAATACTAGATAGCCCCCCATCTTTCCTGGACATTGAACAGTTTGAGATTGTCTCGAAGCAATGCTTTGTTTCCTTCAGCGCTCAGCTTAAGTGTGATAACACAAAGAGAGACTTACTCTTTCTCCTTTGGGACCTGCAGGGCCATGGGGTCCTATAGGACCATCTGCACCCTAAAAAAGATAAAAATAGAATACCATGAGACGAGTGAGAGACAAGGGCTGCAAGAAAAGTTCTGTTTTACTTGTCTGGGAGAATGAGGTCTTAGGATAACTTATCTGATTTTAAAGCACTTTATTCTTGATGGTTTTTCATGCCAGTTATTTTTGAGAAATCCATGCAACAGGGAGGAAGTATCTAACTGCATGCTTCAACAAAGAGTATACACAAAAAGCCATATTTCACAGTTATTTATTCTTATCTGATGAAGTATCTTTATTTTGCTCTCATCATTCTTTTCCCAGATTTATTTTTATTTTATGTGTATGTGTGAGTGCTTGCATGTATGTATAGACATCATGTGTGTGCAGTTTCCATGGAGGCCAGAAGAGGGCACCAGATCCCAGGAACTGGAGTTAGAGATGCTGGTGAGCCACCATGTGGGTTCTGGGAACTGAATCTGGGTCCTCTGTAAGAGCAGCCAGTGCTCTTAACTGCTGAGCCAACTCTCCAGCCCCATGCCTCCATAGTCGTAACCAGGAAAATATAACCATCCTTCCTTTCTACCATCTTCGCCCTGAGTCTTTTCTCCACAGCCACTGACACCCATGGCCAAAGCCTCAAAACTTTGTTTTTAGCGATTTAAAACATATGAATGAGAAGTATTTAACTTCCAAAACAACATTCTGCAGCTCCATTGGGACAGCAGGGGCTCATGAGGTGGAGGGGTTGTTCTTCTAGGTTTTGCCCATAATTTGCACATCAGGCAGGTAAAATGACTCGATTGACAGAACTGGTTTCTGTGACAGAAAAGATAATATCTGAAAGGATGGAAGAACTCTGGGGTCCGGCAGAAAATAATAACTGCCTGAAGGTTTTTAGAACTGAAAATTTTGATTCTTAAAAATGTAGTAAGGATTTCAAATATATTTCCTCGATTATCAGGAAGACTATGCCTAGAGTGGCAAAGAGTGCAAAATGGTATTTGCACGCACAAGGATTATTCAACTTGTCTAGCATATTCCCCTCATTGTCCTGGCAGGTTGGTGGATTCTGTTAGATTCTCTGATAGGAAAGAATTCAGAGTTTCGAATTCATTCTCCTGTTGGTGAATTCTTAGTGTCTTAATTACTCTCTTATTGCTTCAACTCAAAGTTCACCTCCACAACACTTCTAAATACTGAGTGACTATGGCTAAAATTTAAAAGTCAAGCTGCTAAAAACAAAGAAGTGGTAAAAATGATGGAGACACATGCTTTGCTTCATGAATAGAGACTTGGAAGTTAATTTAAGGAAGAAATTGCATTTCTAGGATGGACAAAAATATAAAGGAAAAGCAAGTTAAAGTAAATTCTTCATTTTCACCATTTCAGGGCTTTTCCCAAGGGAATGCAGGGAAGGTTTTATGAACTGCTTTAGGTCGCTGAGACACTGAAGGCAGCTGGGCCCAGCACTCTTCTCATTCAGTAAATTATCCAGACTTGAACTTCTGAAGATGTCCTGGCAGCTCGGGCCATACTTTCGAGTTGTGACCCATTCTCTGTCTCTCTTTCTCCCTTTCCATCGTCCTCATCCACTTCCCCCTCTGATTCTCGCCCTAAGCGACCCCTCATCATCTGGGAAGACCACAAAGAATGAAGGGGTCTTCCCCAGAGCACACAATCCATGAAGCGCACACACGTCGGAGCAGGACGCGGGGCTGACTCACCCGGGATCCTGGCTTCCCGTCTAAGCCAGATGCTCCCTGTGTGATTGGGTTGGTCGGGATTGGTGGGTGTGACACAAATGACAAGAACAGAGATTAGTATGAGGTACTGGTGAGAAATGCAACACTTCAAGCAACATCATACACAGTCACAGAATTCTGGGATGAATACCACATTGCTACAAATAGTTAGTTAAAAAAAAAATCACATGACAATACATGCCCCACAGGTGATGGCATTTTAGTGACATTTCTACCAGGAAATTCTTCTCTAGAAGTCTGGTGAAGGAGGTTTTACACAGTGGCCTACAGAGTACTTGCTGACAATACACAGCAAAGGGGCTTCTAGCTCTATGTCCACATGAAATTAATTTCCTAAAGACTATTATTCGTGATAGATTTCTTTAGATTCTGAAGAGAAAGTAATGGAAATCTCCTAAGAAAGGGCTCTAGGGCTCTGGCTACACTTGTTAAAACGCTTTTATGAACAAAAAGGCTGTGCTTGATTTTATATGGACGTTATTTGTGTGTTGGACCTAAAATTCACATTAGTCACCACTAGAGGGACTTCTAGGAACAAGAAAAAAAAATATGGGCTCAAGTTAAAATAAGTCCCAGTCTGTGCCCCAGGTCAGTTCAAATAATCTTTACACTGATGTTTGCATGAGAAATGACTTAAAACCTACGCATCTCACATTAATACATGCTTTTCCTTATTTTGGATTGAGGGATACCCATGGAGGAATGATAAAACTGCACTTTCTGTGTTTGTAGCAAGATGTAACTATAACCCTTTTTGATTAGGCTCTTATAGAGCAAACCCCCGATACTTGTTACTTCAAAGACACAGACTACGTCATGGAATATTTAAAAAGACACCGTGTTAGCACTTTCGATTCTCTTGGCCAGGCTGGAGAACTCTTTCTCAGCTTCATGCTTCAGGTGCAGTTAATAATAAAAAAATGAAAGAAAAAAAATCGATTCCACCTGCCAGCAATGCCAACACATATACATTTGGGATAATTTTAGTTTTTTTTTTTTAATTTAAAAATTCTTTCAGTATGATCTTGTTATGATCAATGCTGTAAGTACAAAACAGAGCTTTAGGTAGCAACAATTATAAACAGTAGATATTGTTGTTGCTTGTTTAGTAATAGCTTTTGGCTAAATGGGCTGTAAAAATCCCCAGCAGCCCTAAATTTGACAGTAGGGGGAAGTTTAGAGAAACTAGACTTAACGTTTAGGAAATGTAAAGCTTATTCAGCCTTTTTAAAAAAGCCTTTTTTTAAAGTTACTATTATAACATTTGAAGATAAATGTTAAAATGATATTTATACTGATAAGATTCTTTATCTAACTGGGGTGTGGAACTAAGGGCTTACAAATGTTTTGTGTCTATGATCCATTGATCCAATTGGCACAATTTAACTTGAACTATAACATAAAGCTCCCATGATTCACTCAGTAAGTAAATGTATACGAAATAGCTGCGGTGTCTGACTTAGAAGCCATGGGCTTTTGAGTGGATGTTAGTACTGAAAACACAATACCCATGGGGAAAATGAGATGGGGACCATCAACACTTTTTATCTCACATCTCTACTATACAACTATTTTCTGCTACTGGTTTTATGTCATATTTTACAAATGTAACCTACAATATTTTTACTGACCCTTATCTTCATTTACTGAACAAGCAACATATTAAAAGCCCCAAATTAAACCACATATACTCAATAATAATTTTAAAACCCTTTCAAGTTGTTGTGGGAAGAATATTGGCATAAAGTATATGAATGGGTGAAACCCCCTTTTTCATTATGAATGAAAATCTTTACAACTGCAGAATATGTCTTCCATACTATCCACTATTCTCCCAGGAACCTCATCACAGGGAATCTCCAAAACGGACAACACAAAACATACAGAACACAACGCGGTCGACTAATGTAAGGGGCCACAGCACTGACCTCAACGATGGCCAATTGCATACGTGCCACCAACAGAGCGCTAGAGTTTGTACAGACTCCGAGAGATCAAAACAACGGAGTACAAGGCTTACCCTGTATTAGACCATGAACGTGCTTGGGAGAGACCATGAAACAGCAAGCATCGCTTTTCAGAAGAGACAGTGGCAGAACTTGCCTGTCAGCCCCACAAGAGCAAGGTTGGCATGTATGCAATTGACGCGTGACGGGACATTTGTGGCACTGCTTGTTATGGGGTCACCCTGAGACACGAGATCAAGACATCAGGGAAAACAAAACTGGACTGTGCTCTGCTCTGACATAGGGTGTGTTCGAATGACAGGATTCTTGACTGTAAGATAGCCGCCGAGCAAGCCGGCACGGTTGCTTAGAAAGAAAAATCTGAGATTTGCCCCCAAATGGAAAGTGTTCTTTACTTACTGGAAGACCAAGGGGTCCTCTGTCACCCTTTTGGCCTGGTTCACCCTTCAATCCTTTAACACCATTTAACCCTGGTTCACCCTAAATGCAAAAGCAAATGCCAATTTTGGTTGCTATCATGGGTGTTTCAACTGTGAGAGAAGAGACCCAGTCTCTGAAATACTTGCAGATTCCAGTTTTAGGTAACAGCAGAGTGAGGCTAGCTTGATTGTGCATCAGTTAATAACCTAACTTAAAGCTTAATAAGCTAGAGATGACAAATAATATTCTAGAAAGCGCTGAAACTCAAGGAAAAGACATGTTGAGTATCACCACAAGATGTACAGCTGACATCATGGATCCTGGAGTTCTACCTCAAGGAACTTAGTGTTACATTGTTTTGACTAAGCAAATCAGAGACAATCAGAGTGGTGGATACTGAAGGGATCAGTAGGAAACCCCACTCTGCTGGGATTGAAAACTGGAATATGCAGGGCAGTGTTATAGACAGACATTTTAAGCCTTTAAGCATTTTGCCCAGGAGAATGAACTGAAAACGTAGACACTGATGTTTAAAGTAATGCCATTCTGCAAGTCCTCATTCCCTGACATTGCCAAGTTGGGTTCCTGCATGGATTAATCAATAGAGTTAACCACAAATTGACAGTCCCAGAAGAGACTGAAGATCAGAGAACTTGAATATAGTTTCCCTGACTGTCTGCGCCATGTTAGAACGAAGGAAGTACAGTTTAACATGGGATGACATTACAAGAGCCCTGATAAGTGGCAAATCCTCTTGACTCAGTTCAGGAAAAATCCAGGGATATAGCATGCCGATTGCCCAGCAGTAATAGCACGTTAGAGACAGAGAGTTCGGATACATACACTTTTCAGCTTTTAAGTATGGGCATTCATTTGTCAAGAAAACATGGAAAGACTTGTGAAAGGAAGGTGACCTCACTGTATGGAGGGCATGCTCATATTGGCTGAAGGGATTTTCAACCTTTGAAGTACTATCTGATCTGCCTGATGGTGAAAACCAGTGTGCTGCTCATTCAGAGCAGACTCTAGAGTCTCATAACACAGTGAACATAGGAATGGGTATAATTAACGGTTGCCTAGATGAGAATGCTCATGAGAAAATTATGGGAAACCCTGATATGGATGCACTCATGAGAGCATGCTATATATTTGAACTTTCAGAGGGCCCACACACTGTCATAGCATAGTAGAATTTGTAGACCTTGAAAATGTGAGTCTGTAGTGTAGCCACCGTTGAAAACCCAAATATGCTATAACTGACCAGGTCTAATCCTGAGGTCACAGTGCCATAGTTCACAATGCACTGGGGCCAAGGCTCAGTGGTCACTGTTCTAAACTTGAGATTCACGGCTTTGCATGTGAGCTCATTTCTAGTGTGTGGTTTTAAGATGATGAACAGGCAGGGCAGACTTGGTGGGCCCTGAAATTCTTTGGTGGGAAACCACATATTGATAAGAGTAGATGTTTCAAATTTCAATCGAAAAGCAGTCAAATCAAGTGGCAAAAAGACCAAATTTCATATCTGCACCAAATTCTATTACCAACCTGGTCATCATCTATTCCTGTAATTTACATTAAATAAGTGAACTGCTCCCGGTCTGTGTAGCTTATCAGTTGCAGAGTCAAGGAACTAACATAGGTCATCTGAGGTCTTTTCAATGTTATAATTTGTTGATAGCAATGATGGAAATAACAACTGTTGTGGAAAAAGGACTTAATGTCATTTTCTGTATCAAAAGGATCCTGGGCCTCATCCAATTGAATGGTTATGGTGTGTCTCAATCACCACAGAAATAAAACAATCTTGGAAGCCTTACTCTCAGTCATTATAGTAACTGATACACTATCCACTGGCTTAACCTGAAGGTAAGGCATTCTAAGATCGAGGTGACCAACTGTTCTTCTTCTTGTGTTACCTGCCTGCCCCTGAAAAGGAAAGCCAAGGATTCTTGTGTGAAGCCAGTATGGCTGGCAACCCCCTTCATAGCTGTGAGAGCCAAAGGGGGGCTTGCCAACCCCCAGGAGAGGGGGGCTGCTCTGGGCTTTCAGAAGCCTAGTGCTAACACTACGTTTCAAGATGCTCTCTGGGTCTCTGTAGAAGAAAAGAACAGGCAGAGACCGTCTTTCCAGTGTAAGCTCTACTGGTTCTGTCAAGGAGGACCTAGTCTCCATTGCACCTTTTTACATATACATGACTTCTATGACGTCACAGCTGATATACCCCATCCTATTCTAGATTATGACCCATGGGAAGGAAGACACCGAGATGCTAGGAAGCCAAAGCAGGTAGATGCAGTAGTAGTGTGTGGCAAGCAAGACCTTCAGTTGACAGCAAATATAGAGCCAGTGCCACCATAAAAAGAGAGAGCTCCTGGCTTAGTCTGAGAATTTCATCAGATGACCCTTACGTGGCAGATTTTAATATGCCACGTATTTAAAAAAAAAAAAACTTACATAGTGACAAGGGTAAAAGCAAAATGCGGAATGATTTATTTCCAGGTGTTAGCACTTAAGCTCATCGTGAGGCGAGTTATACTGTGAGAATTAAACATCTGGGTGCTTAAAGGCTTAAAGATATCAACATTACTTGACAAGTAAATAAGACAGGACAGACATGCTTCCGTCATGCTTGCCTGTGACCATCAAGGAAACAGAAATCAAATAATCAAGGGATTTGCTGGTACCTTTGGTCCAGGAAGTCCATGGGGTCCCTGAAAATGGAAAGCACAGCTTTAATTAAAAACTCACTGCTTCCTGTAGAAATGAGTATTATATCAAGTATAAAATGAGATGTAAGGCAAGAATCTTCTCGTCTGAGCTCTATCCAGAGGCAGGTCAGTGGGATGTTATTTATTACCTACCAAATGTTCCTTCCAGCTCTTGGGTTGCTCTGTAATAGGAAATTCATTAGGAGCAATTCTGTCTGCTAAATGCCTACGAGAGGAGAAAGCTGCTGGGGTTTTCATGGAAGAAAAGTTAGGCAAGAAGAGAGCCCCTGTTTTGTATTTACATTACAGGTACTTCTCAAATTTCCATTTTATAACCTGGTGGAATATTTGAGATGATTCATGAATTTTTATGGAATAGAGGTAGAACGTAAAAGCCAGAAATTCAGGGGAAAAAAAAAATCTCTACAGTCTGAGTAGCAAGAAGAGGAGATCTTTGTCCTTCACTCTTCATAACCAAGGTGTTGAAGACTCCAAAGGTGGCAAGAAGATGGCGTCCAAGCTTGGGAGTCTGGAAGGCCAGCCATTCGTCCAGTTTAAGATCAAAGAGTCCTAAGCGTTATGATTTGGATTGCATTTATTGTTACAGAAGTGAATTCTTTAAGGCTCTTCTAATAGTTGTTTATCAAAGAAAGGAGGTCATAATGAATGTATGAATCAGGATAAAAAGAAAGTTGTTTGGCGGAAAATACAAATATAGAAACTAATTATCAATTTAAATTAACTGAAGGTTATTCTGGATTGCTTTGAACTTTTAAAGAGATTCTAATAAGCTATTCAGGGAGATGCATATTTAAATATCCATCAGTGAAATAAAACAGAGGGAAAAACTGCTGACCATGTTCGCTGAGATATTTGTTACATATGTCTACATTAGAGTAATGTTTTCCCTCTTGATAAGTTGCGAATAAACATTTTCAGGAAATAGCTCTCATTATTGAGTATTTTTATCTCATGTTAATAATGGTTTCAAATTCCTTTAAGCTAATTAACTTTATCATTTGAACAGGATGTAGCATTTTCTAATTTAACCTTCTAACTTAAAGTGAAAGGAGTATAAAAAGCCAAAAACATGTCATTTGATTAATTCTTAATGGACTATTTGGTGTTACAAGAACAAGGTTAATGGAAGTTGTTTACCAAAGAAAGGAGGCAATTAGTGAGACCTGGGTGACCGACCAGGCTACCCTGCGGCTGGGATCATTCCCACGATGCTCTCTCTAGAGTGCAGTTGGAATAGAGGGTGGCCACACGTGCCTTCCTCTCTCTTATTGATGTCTTCCGGTTTATGAAGACACCCGAGAGATGAGTGTAACCCTATATCCTTCCTGCCTTGTTCCTTGCTGCGTCCAAGACCCTTGGAGCACTCTGCCGTCCGCATCCGAGCCTAAGCACAACTTACTCCAGCATTTAGAGAACCACGCGTGCTTCAGGGCTGCCTTCCCCGCTGGCAGTTCTGTGGAATCAGGAATGCTGTTCCCATTGCTCACTGGGAGACAACCACAGCAAACATGGCCTGGCTCCATGACTCACCAGAAGGAGCCATTGACACGGAAGGAGAAAGATCCAACACTCCATCACCTGTGGGAGCCAGCCTCAGTCTTTATCACACTGTTTTACACAGGTTCTCATTGGATCGTTCAGGGAAGGGTCTCAAGCTTCAAAGCTGCTTAGAAACCCTCTTCACTGGCTTGATAATTACCTTAACTAGCTACTAACAGCCTACAACAGCAAGAG
The DNA here is from genome assembly GCF_049852395.1 of Peromyscus maniculatus bairdii. NCBI lineage: Eukaryota > Metazoa > Chordata > Mammalia > Rodentia > Cricetidae > Peromyscus > Peromyscus maniculatus. The sequence goes on along the minus strand of NC_134857.1, from coordinate 110,335,869 downwards.
GGTAAGATGACTTGCCGGTGTTCATGGCCCCTTGGAGTAAAGCTTGCCAGATCTGTCTCTCCTCGGCTCTACGTCTTTCTAACACACGTGTTTAGGGGAATGAAAGGCAGCGCTGTGAAGCAGGCAGAACACCTCACTTTTTCTGTTCATTCCCCAGAGAGCAACGCAAAGCAAACGCTGCCTGTGCTCATCTTTTCCCTAGTAGCACATGATAGATAAATGATTACATTTCAGGGAGAAGGAAACTTACCATGGGGCCAGGCGGGCCATGGGGACCTGGAGGGCCTGGTGGGCCTATGATCTGTATGTCCAAAAAATAAACATGGGTGTGGTTACTTCATTTCGATAAGGCAGGAGAGCAGGGGTCTAGTTCTAGGGCTCTGCTAATGCCATCAGCAGTCACAGAGGAAAGAGAATATGGTGAGGAGTGCTGTGCTTGATTCCCTGGCTTTAGCAATTCCTCTATGAGAATCAAATAACTTCAAACACTACAGTTGTTCTACAAAAACCCAGAGTAAATCAAAACTATATTAAAAGAAAAGGAAGCAACTGATTATCGAGACATTCTATAATGCTGCAACCACTATTAAACCCTCTGTTATTTCACTAAGCACAAAAAGGACTCTGGAGAGAAAGAGAATGTAAGTTCTTATTTCACTAGGCTTTCCCTAGAAGCATTATGGGAAATCCATTGATTTTTCTCCCCAGAGCTCTGAACAATTGCTTCCAACTCAAACTTCTGAGATACGCTGTCTCTCCTGGTACAAGACTAACATGTATCATGTATAGTTTGATTCACCAAGTGGGTGACTGTATTTCTATTACCAGTTAGCTATCTGGCACAGGCAGACCTAGGCAAATAATAATCCCATGTGAAGGGTCAGCCCCATGAACTTACAGAAGGACCCTGAGGACCTGGCAACCCAGAGTCTCCTTTCTCTCCTTTTACTCCATTGGCACCCTACAAATAACCAGGAAGCAGATTTAGCAGGAACATTATTTCCAAGGTCTAACAGACAAGTGAACTTAGACTGCCTTGAATTTTTTATATTATGCACATAATACATAACAAGTTTTATCTCCATCTATTTTTAGTCCAAAGCAGTAAATTTACTAAAACCCCTAGGATTATGGGTGTTATATAAAGAAAAATACAAAGTAAATAGAAACTAGGCTGAGCCTGATTTCACAGTATTAAATATACTGGATTATAAATGTTATTTTTTTTTTACAGTGTGCTCACTTTAAATAGCAAAGGTGAGACTTTAGTCCCACTGACATTTATTTATAGCTGCTTCTTTAAAAACAAGTAAAAGATCCAGGCCTGGTGACATGGGCCTGAGATCTTGGCTACTTGGGAGACTGAGGCAGAGAGAGCAAACATTCAAGGCCAGCCTATGTTTCAGAGTGTGTTCAAGCAGCCTACACAAGTTTTTAATGTAGAAAGTTAAAACAAAAGGATCTGAGATACAGCTCGGTAGTAGAGTGTGTGCCTGGCATGTACGGGCCTAGGTTCCATCTTCAGTACCTGGTGTAGGGTGGGAGGGGGTGGAAGGAAGTTCCTCTACTTTTTTCTTATAATTTCTGTATTTTCCCTTCCAAAGTTTCTGAGAAACAGTAACTCAGGGGGAATAAGCACCACCCCAAAGTATAGACCACCCCAAAATATAGACATACAGACTAATCTGTTCTACAATGGTTCTAAAGTTTTGTGATAATTTATTTCTTTATTGTGGCTTACTTTATGATAATTACTTGACTATACATATTAAATTCAAATGGCCAATTCTATTTTCTTTATTATCTTCTAAAGAAAACAACCCAGGAAAAATAAACCAAACACTTACTTTTTAATTAATTTGGCTATACTTTAAAATTTTAGTGTCTCACTTGGAAAAACTAAGCAACAATACTTCGTTATCTCAAAAATAAAAACAGTTTGAAAACACTGACTGAGAGTACAGTTGAGAATATAATTCTTTCCTAGTCACTTATTTTAGGAAGAGCACACCATAGAGTGTGAACATACCGGGAGTCCAGGAAGGCCAATTCCTCCTTTTTCACCTGGCATCCCTGGGTCCCCCACATCTCCCTTGGAGCCTTTGAGTCCCTACAAGTGATAGAGTTGGCATGTGAGAAGCACAGTGACAACCTGATAGGCACATCCTATGGCTAATGGGATTCCAGATAAATCTGCCAAGAGGTGGCCGCAAGTGGAGATGACTATGAGTTTTGTTTTCAGGTATTTTCTTTTTTACAGCCTTCTGCATTGGATCAATAATATTTCCCCATGTAATAGGATTAAGTTCTAGAGACCATTTAAATACAAAAAACATGAACTCAGGGTTTGGCATTATTTCTCCTGGTTTCCTAAATCTGCTTGGCAACTAACTGCATCCTACCAGTCCAGAAGACAATGTAATGACCGTAATTCTTAACAGTACAGAAAATATTTGAAGCAGGACTTAGCGTTATAATAGCAAAGATCCAAGTGAGCGTTCCCATTTCTACGCAGCCATTCTGTCCTCTTTATTGTGTGTATAAGAACTAGCTGTCATCAGTTTCCAGCACCAATGTTCAATCAATGCTTCAAAACACTCAACTTGTTCAGTGTTCCTGTTGGTGCTCATGACATTGCTACATGGTGAGCCAAATGCAATTACTATTCTTTCAGAATGAGAAAATAGATGTGTGGGTTTTGAATGCTAACAAATGTGAGTTATGGAACACTAACATTGAAATTAATTAATATTTTTAAGCATTTTCATCCCAGTAACCTTGTGGCAACATGAGCAGATGGTTATGGTTACCATGGTAGGGGATTCACAAGCTGCACAGACCTGTTCATCTTAGGGACAAGAACACATATTAATTTGTTAACTGTCTTTATACTGACTTCAGAATCACATCCTGGGGGAGTGAAGAAGTACCAGCAAAGATAGATTTATCTTTCTGGTTAATCAGCAAGGTCAGCTGGTTTTAGAGATCCTGTGACAGGAAAAGGCAACAAGGCCAATTCAACAGGTTGAGTAGGAGAACAGGCTTTTGCAAAGACTATAGAAAAAACATCCAGCTACTGTATATATTGAATATTTAGGCATATTTAGTATGCTACTATACAAGTCTAATTTGTTATCTTTAATTACTAACAATGGGGAAAGGTTATCATTAATGTGATCTCTAATTGACATGGAAAATTGACTAAATTATCTTTCTACAGTATTTGTTTGATGTGACATTTTGTGACTGCAATATCCAACTCTGTTATTAAAAATAACTCTTCTCCTAAGTTAAGTATTTTTTTTGTCTAATACTTTTTCCTGAAGAGTATATGGTTGACTCAGTACATCAAAAATTCCATTGACTTCTTATTAATTCAAGCTATTTCTTAAATATATTCAACTATATTTTTTTTTATTCTGTGTGTGGGCCTGAATATGATGATGTGCACCACATGTGTGCTGGTGCCTGTGGAGGCCAGATGGGGGCATCTGACACCCTGGAATTGGAGTGACAGGTGGTTGTGAGCTGCCTGGTGTGGATGTGGGGAACCAAACCCATGTCTTCTACAAGAGCAATACATGCTTTCAGCCAACAAGTCATCTTTCCATCCCTTGATCCATTTCTTGAGAAAATAGTTGAAGTCCATATAGCCTCAAAGATTTTGAAACTAATCCTTGTGGTTTGATTCCTAATGCTGTCTGCATTCTCTCAGTAAAATTCTTAAAAGGTGGGGGTTGCCAAGCCACAGCACACATGCCAAGTCCAGCCTAGGGACTGTTTTTATTTATGTTGAATTAAAAAAGTAAGACATGTTTAAAGAAAAGGATACACGAAAGAGACCATATGTACCCACAAAATCTAAAGTATTTCCATCAGAATTTTAGAGAAATTTTATCAGCTTCCATGTTGAGGACACTCTGAAAGATACTGCTATCGTGTGCAAGCTGACTGTGCTTCACTTTTTGTCTGAGTTTTCAAAACATTTAGAAAATCAGGGGAAATCATTATACCCAAAAAAGAGACATTATCGAATGACTGTAGATAAGCAATGCTATTAATCATGAAAACTATGGCCACTGATTTTGATATTGAATTGCTTATATTCACTGAAAAAAAAAAAACCTCAAAAAAACCAAACCCAAACCCCAAGCCATTCTTACTAATGTAATGATTTCAGAGTCTACTAAAATGTGTTGAGGTAGATTGACATGTCAGTAGCATCAAGCACAAAACTAAAGAAACATATAGCTTTACATTTTTACAACAAAATTTATATCTAATTTAAAACCAATTGCATTTTTAGATTTCAAATGGAATGGAAAAAAAAGAGGATACATCATCTATCAAAAGACATGACTTTTGGCTTTAAACCTATCATAAAAGCAGTGAGTGATCAATAGTGGTGCTTTAAATAATAATATATATCTTTGAAAATTACCTGTTCTCCATCAACTCCGGGAATTCCTGGAGATCCTTGCTCACCCTGACAAAATAAAAAGCAAGAACTTGCCTGCATTTATGATTGCTACAGAAACCATGCTAGTTGGTAAAAGTACAGTTTGACTTTTAGCAAATACATTTTAACCCAAGAATATGCTGGTCCAGTACATATATCTAAGCTAAGTGAAGGGATGATCTTTCTTGAGAATTGTAATAATACCCATATGTAGCAAATACCCACTGTTTTTTATTTTTCTTCCATTGGTTACATACAATTTAATGGCTGACCACATCCTACAGCAACACTTCTATGACTTTGCTAATTCTCTTTTCCCATAAGGAAGGAATCAGTACAGACTGTCTAATTTTCAGTAACAATCAAAACATAATAGTTAGACCAAGAGAGAATAAAAGGCAAAGTTTGGTAAATGTATAGCAATATTCTAACTGGCACAATGTGAAACTTTCATAATGGCTGTGAGTGTGCCCTGCCCAGAAAAGCCCCGTTGGAGGATCTAATAAATCAGATATCTCAATCCACGTGAGGTGACTTTCAGACCCATTCCATTTCCTATACTATGCTAGAAATGAAATAAATGGACTTTTAATAGCATGATTTATTAGAATGTTTGACAAACTCAGAATACAGAGATTTATTTTTTTAATGGAAGATGTTTAATTTAAAACAAATCTAAACAGCATGCTAGAGATTATTTAAATGATACATGTTTAGTCATCTTTCAGATTTGAATGATAACTGAACAAAAATCCTTTGAAATGTAAGGCGTGGTTTTATACCACTCAACTGTCTGTATGGACACTGTTACAAGCCCCAATTTCTACCCTGTGTTTAAGTGTGAAGACAGTCTGGGTGTGAGCAAGCCCCTCACAGAAGGGTTTTTCCAGTTGCAGTCCTGAGGCTGTGTTTTCTAGGAAGTGTTTTTGGCGATAGTATAAACCACAATGCTCCATCCGCTAGAACTCCCTTTCCTGGTTTAAAAAAAAAAAAAAAAACCCTGAAGAGCTGTAGGCCACGGTATGAAACCTGAGCTTTCCCAGTGTTTAAGGAAGGCAGGATCTTGTGGTTTCAAACCAATGAAATAAAAAAAAGGCCTTTCCTCATTTCGGATTTCCGGTTCTTTGCGGCAGTAGCAAAGTTTATTTTGCCACAAACATTTTCTGTTGAGGTTGGATGCACCCGGCTGAGCCCCAGCTTCATTCTGAGTCTGGATACCTGTCAACACTCTAGTCCAATCACCATAGCTTTGCTCAACTGTTACCTTTACAAATGTGGACCAGGGAGGCTGAAAGAACAAGATTCATAGATCCTCCATCACTCAAATGTGGTTAGTAAGAGTTGTTTGATGTGTAAAAAATTAAAATTCCTCTTATTTGACACTGGACGGAGAAATACCAAGTGAATAGACTACCGTCAGTCTGAGGCAGTGAGTCCAGAGCTGGGAATGTGTCCTATTCTTTTCCGGGAGAAGCTGCGCTGTCTCACAGTGACAGACATACCCACCTCAATGATCCCAACTTTCTCAAGAAGGATCCTGGGAAGTATAAAGGCTTGTCATACAACATGATATTAGTCACCGTGATGGGTGGGATGAAGAGGTCAGTACGGTGGACAGGATGGGGAAGTGGCAGGTAGTGAGGAGGGGTTTGACGCCTCTCTGCCACCACATGTTCAGATTTCCATACGGTTACCACCCCTCTGTCTTTCTTCAGTTTCAACTCAAAACCATCCTGGACTTCCAGACCTAGAGAGGCAGTTCTATGCATATCCAGCCCACACACTCTTTTAAAAAAAGATATATTTTTATGTGTATTTTGCCTGCATGTATGTCTTTGTGCCATGTGTGTGCCTGGTGCTCTCAGAGGCCATAAGAGAGTGTCAGATCCTCTGAGACTGGAGTTATAGATGGGTGTGAGCCACCATATGGGTGCTGGGAATGGAATCTGGGCTCTCTGGAAGAGCAGCCAATGCTCTTAACCACTGAGCCATCACACCCTATCCCTCATCTACACCCACATCAGAGCACTTACTTATTAGTGATCATGCCTTTAGGTGCCTGTCTCAGACCCTGGGTTCTAAGTTCCTAGTAAAACCTCTTACTGGTATCTCTGCAGATTCAAAACCATATCAGGAAGTGAAGGCTCATAATTACCTCCTGGGCAACAGAATTAACAAGTGATTATAAAAGAAGAGATGGCAGTTTAGTGAGAGCCCTTTTTAGCTGGGTAACCCTTTTTATTTCTTTAGATCAAAGCATGGTTGCCTTTTCTAGGCCTCAGAACTGTGGAGAAATCACAGAAACCTTTGAGCTTTGTGGGAAATGTATTTATTTAGCTTTGGAGAAAGTTCTAGTTATGAGAGGAGATGAAGCAAGAAATCTCATCTGGATTGACACTACACAAAGGAGGAGAGAATCTCCAAAGTTCCTTCCATGTCTAGCCCAGATCATCAAACTGTTAAGAGGAGAGGGATCAGAAAAACTGGTCATCAGAGACAAGTACAGGGTATGACTGTTGAATATTTGGTGCTACGCTTTCAGGGACAAGACTATGTAGAAAATTAGTTAAGTTCCATATCATACATTAATATGTGGAACATGTTTATGTTACACAAAAAATATTTTGGTAATTAGGATCTATGCCCTGAATATAACTCAAAAAAGACAATAACCTCAGTAATATTTTATTTTATAGTCTTTTAATAGAGAAATAAATCTCTATACACTGGACATTTATTTTTAAGTATCTAGAGAGAGTACAAAAGCTGATGTGTGCATGAATGTGTGTGTCTGTATGCTAGGCACAGCAAATAAGCCAACTTAAGAAGCGTAAATAAAAAATGAATTTTGAAACCACTTGAATCTCCTACAAGAATCCAATGACGAAAGTCATATTTCAACACGTGTAGCTCAGTTCTGAAAAGCCAGAATTCCTGGACATGTGTTAATTGCTCAAACATGGTTGAATGATGGAGCTTTAGTTTGGGGGGTGGGGTGGTAAAGCTACCACCGCCAGCAAAGCTGATGTACAATCAAGGAAATTTTGGATTGTGCTGTTTGTGGGGAGCATGCTTCATTCGATAAAGCACACGGCTGAAAGTCTGAATGATAAAGAGAAGGCGTGTAAAACAGGTCTCGAGAATGGCTCCTGAACCTGTCAGTCATTTATGAATGCATTATAGGAAGGTTCTCCTTGTTCTCCCCTTACAAAAGAATTGGAAAAAAAAGGGGGTCTTTCTTAGGGGCAAGAGTAAACTCCCTTCAATCCTCATTTGTTTGAATATTTACCTTTTCCCATAAGCCATGTTGAGCATCTCTTTGCATTTATAATTTCTGTGAAGCTTGTACTTCCCTTGTTTAATATTCTGTACTTTCCTCAATGTCCTTTCCTAAATTTGTGTCCCTCCATTTCTCTGCTCTCTTTCCTCATTTCCTTTCTTCCTTTAGCTGAGACTCCGGTGCCGTTTCCCTGTCCTCTAAAACACTGTTTCTGGCCTCAATTCTCTAGCACTTTCTAAGAACTGTTTTCTAAGGGCATACATGCTCAGCATGGCATCTCTGCACTGTAGGAGGTAAAGGGGAGCAAGGAAGGAAGTATAACCTTTGGCCCTTGTAGTCCTTGAGGTCCAGGAGGTCCAGGGGGGCCCTGAAGCAAGAGAAGACATGTTGTAAAACATACCAAGTAGACATGTTAAAATTTCAGGCTTTAGAACTAACCAGCACACCGCACGTTTCTATCATAATTAGATATTTCTAGATATTGATTTTCAATGGGACACTATTTCATCAGTTATGTAATGATAAATCAGACTCCCACTCTGAGTACTGAAGAGGACTCTCAGTATGCTCTTCAAGTCACTATGCTACAGAGGAAACTTTGGATTCGGTAAGACAACTGACAATTGCTGCCTCCCTCTTCCAGCACACATCTTCTTGTGATGAATGACCTGGCTGTTTTAACCCTTTCTTCTCAGCCATCTGCTTCACAGGCTTTGATTTCTTCTCTCTCTCCTTCCTTCTTTCCTTCTCTCTCTCTCTCTCTCTCTCTCTCTCTCTCTCTCTCTCTCTCTCTCTCTCTCTCTCCTTTCTCTTCTCTCTCCCTCCCTCCCTCTCTCCCTTCCCCTCCTCTCTTGAGACAGGGTCTCTCTATGTAGTCCTGGCTGTCCTGGAACTTGCTATGTAGACCAGGCTGGCTTCAAACTTACAGAGATCCACGTGTCTCTCTGCCTTGAGAGTCTTGGGCTTAAAGGTGTACCACACAATGCTCTGCCAAAGCTTTGATTTCTAAGCCACAAAGATAAAGCTATCTTATTAACTGGAGGCTAAGTCTTTAAAAAAAAAAAAAGTAATAACTTTCTCCGGACTTTCCCATAGAACAGATAGTAATTTAACGAGGTCAAATGTCTTAAAAGGTTAATAACATAAACATAAAGTAAACGCCCAATAAAAACCAATTGCTACATTAGTACAGTCTTGGCCTGCATGCATCCATACTGAATTCAAAGCCACAAACCACAGAGATCATGCAAAAGGAGTTACCGTGACGGTTAAGGTGGTGATCCTCTGTTGGGAAATGGACCGACAGAGACAAGAGTTACCTATGCTGTGTCAAAACCAAGTGACAGACTTCCGAAAAAAATCATCCACTTCCAAAGTACATGTTGTCAAGTCAGATGTCTTTTAAGTCACAGAGAGCTACAGCAAACATACTAGCCTATCTCCATACAGCATACTTGTAAAGGGTTGGGAAATATTTTTAGAATTTTATTTTAAAAATTATAAGAAAACAAAGCATAAAATTTTCCATTTGCTTGATTTTTAAAACTCACATAATTAAAAAAAATTATATAGTTAGGTACCTGTATGCTAAATGTTGGTCAGCCTAATTGTGAATTGTGAAATTTGCTATTGGTAAGAGCTCTATTCTAGATTTTGATTAGGGAAGAGTGAAATATCTTTCTTCTCTTACTCTGTAGTTCATTTTTTACATTATAATTGACCCCCCTATGTGCTATAATCAAAGAAACTGACATTGAACTTATTTAGTTTGTTGACGTGCTAAATACTTTAATAGAATATATTGTCTTAAAGCATGGGTTTCCACAACATGATTCCTATTCCGTGATTATGTTTGTGTATCTAATCGTTTGTAGTTTACATCTTGTGCTAAGACCTCTACATGGCTTATTGAAACAATAGAAAGGAGTCATTTGCCATTCAGGACTTTTGGTTATAAGAGGCATTGTCTGGTTATATGTGAACTCGAGGGTATGGTTCTAATACCACCCCTCGGTGTACCATCACTCCATTCCAATCTCTGATTCAAACCTTTGTTGTCATTTTTATTATTGTCATTGTAAAAATTAACCTTAACATTATCTATTTCATTTTAAATACTTGGATAATTCTTTATTGACATAGTTACTAACGTCCTTTAGAAAACACTGTGCTTATACACGTATTAACGATTCAAGTTTGTATTGCATGAGAAAAGCAGTCTGCGTGATGACAGCTTCAGATAATGCAATAAACAAGTTGGATGTTTCTGAGACAAAGGCAAACAATCTCAATAAACTAAGAGCAAGTTCTTATATATACCCAGAATTTTATGTCACCAGACCTACACAATACAAGGTAATGCTTACACTATTTTAAAGAGGTTTCCCTAGACACAACAATTGCATTTACAGCCATTAAAAAACTGTTCTGTTCCTAGGACGTAAATGAGTCATTTACTAAAACAAGGAAATTATAGAGTAAAAAGAATTTCTTCACCCTTGTCCCTCAATCATGTGTTGCATTTTTAACTAGAAAGCAGAATTACAAAATGTTATGAAGGTAAGCAGTTTTACAATTTGAATTCTCTCAGATTTTCTAACAAGGTCATATATATATAAATTCACATCCTTACATAAATAAACATGTCTTGTTTGTCCTTTTTCTTAAAAATGTTAATGCTAACAACATTTTTTTTTAAAAAAAATAATGAGCTGCATAATGAAAGAATACCATTAGTAGTAAATAAACCAACAGAAGAAGTTGAAATGATGTACTAATAACTGTTTGAGAGACCTCAAACTTGGGAAGGTTCGACTGTAGCTCAGAAGGGAGCAAGTGGTCACCAAGGTCAGCTAAGTTCACCAGCACACCACCTTGGCCTCCACCTGGGAGCAGCCATGTGCAGCTCCCAGAGTCATCCTACGAGGTTGGCTCTTCAACACGGAAGCTATATAATCCCAGCAGGGCTCCCCTGTGAAGGCCAGTAATGGTCTGAAAACCAGAATGTTTGGAAGTGATGGAGAGCGCCATGACATTCCAGTGAGATGTGATATGAGGTGGGAGGTGGGATCTAACAGCAAATGTCAGTCTTGTGCTTTGGAGATGTTCGTGTGAAAATCCTACCCAAGTTATAGGTTATTCTTCTTCACTTTTCATAATGATAGGTTCTTATGCTCCTTTTTACCAAAGGAGGAGACCATTACAGAAAGCCACAACTCATCAAATTGCAGAGAGCAACTAACCATGCTGGGGGGCCCTGTCCCAATTGATATATGCACAATACAATTCTTTCACCTTAAGACTTAGCAAACATCTGGGAAGAGGGAACAGAAAGATTCTAAGAGCCAGAGGAAGTCTTCTGTGAAACTGTTTCTTCTAGTTCTGACAGGGAAGCTACATCTGTAAAATGTCAACAGCATGGCTGCCACAACAAGACCTGAGCAATTCCAATAGTTGACATCCCAATGTAGAAGGGAGAAATATCCCAGCACCCTCCCCTCCTAGATGAGACAAGCAATTAATAACTTCCAAGAGAGAAAAAATTAGTATTCCCCAGGGATACACCCCTGCTGTGGAACAATCTTTGTACACTGTAAATATGTATTACTCTCATTGGTTAGTAAAGAGCTGACTGGCCTATAGCTGGGCAGGAAGAGATTGGGTGGGAGAGCCAGACTAGGAGGATGCTGAGAAGATGAAGGGCAGAGTCTCAGGAGCCTCAAGCAAGACACAGAGGAAGGAGGAGACAAGTATGCCGCACTGAGATTAGGTAACAAGCCATGTGGTAGAATATAGATAGAAATATGGGTCAAAGTTGTAAGAACTAGTTAGTAACAAGCTATTGGCCAAGCATTTATACTTAATATTAATTCTCTGTGTGGTTACTTGGGATCATTTCACTGTGGGGAAGTCAAGACTGGGAGGTCTGGAAGAATGTTGGACAGGGAGAAAAGATGGATCAGAGGAGTTGAGATAAATTCCTTTTTATGTTGCTTGGTGTCAAAAAGAAAAATAATGAGCTGTGTTAGGTTTTTATTTTGCTCCCTAACTTCAGCTCTAGTCAAAAGGATATAATTAGCAGTTATATGATTTTAAATTTTGTTGCTCATTTAACTATAAGTGAATGGATGAAAATTATAAATACCATAACCAGAATGACAAATATCTTAGGTACATAATATGCATAGTACTTCAACTATTTTATCTCCCATACTGGATATTGGATAGAGAGAAGTTACATAAACTACTTTTGATATTTTTTCATAATCTGAACTATTTTATAGAACATAGTTCTAATGTGATATTGCAACTGTAATACATTCATATCCATGTAGTCATTCTAGAGTATGAGATACAATGTTTTTTGAAGGACACATAATGAAATAAGCATCATCCAGCTACTCTTCCTCTAATGCCTTTCTGACTTAATTGATTGATCTTATTAGGGACTCTTAATCCACCAGAGTATGATGTCAGGAGGAGGATGAACAAATAGCCTTCAACTGAAAAATGACTCTAAGCTCTTTATAAACACGGCATATGGTTGACCCAATGGGAATATATCATTAGGTTTGGAGACAGTATAAAGTCATTGACTATGATGGATATTAACTGGATACTGTTTACAGTCATATAGAACTTGAGATGGAAAAAAGACAATGGAAGTGTGTATCCTTTCATTTCAAGGAACAGCTACCAGATTTATTTTCCAAAAAGTACATTACTTTCAGGAACTTCAGTAAAAAGTGTTCATGAGTACCTAAAAACCACCCTAAGGATAACACTGTATTTTATGAGCTCAAACAAAAACATCTACTCCATTTTGTAGACAAGGTCAGTGAAGCATAGATAGTGATTTCCCTAAAATGACTGCACTCCTAACTGGTAGAGGGGAGAATGAAACAGAAATGTCCACTTCAGTATAAGCATAGCCCATATGCTTGTTCATGCAAAAAATGTTTTAAAAACACTTCAAAACATTGCAGAAAATGCCAGTAATATGGGAGCATTTCTTGGAAGAGTAGAGAGTGGGCACCCCATGTGATAGTTTGGATGAGAAATGTCCCCCATGGATTTGAATGCTTGGTCCCCAGCTGGTGGCACTGTTTGGGAAGGTCATAGAACCTTTAGGAGGTGGAGCCTTTCTGGAGGAAGTACGTGACTAGAGGTGAGTTTTGAGGGTTTATAGCCCATCCCATCCCTGCCCTCTCTCTGCTTCCTGTGTATGGACACAGTGTAAACAGCCATCCCCCTATTTTGCTTCCAGACCTTCACTGCCTTTCACATGTCTATTCTACCACGATGGACACTATCCCACTAAAAGGTTCCTCTAAGTTGGTTGTTTTTTTTTTTTTGGTCAGGTAGTCTACACAGCATGGAAAGTAACTGGAACACTGTTTACAGCCAGAGACAAGGCCCATAGGGCAACTGGAAGTAGTTTAAGGAAAATGTATAACATTGCTAATAAAGTGTAAGAGCTGTCCCTGTTTTACTGTGCAAGAATTTTGAAAACATTGTAGGTCCAAAAAACCTGCCTGTTCCTTGTCTCTGACCCTCCATACATAATTATCAACTTGTAGGGGGAAAGGGAAACATTTAGAAAATTGGCTCAAGAATTTGACCATAACCCCAAGGTTACTGTTTATGTTTAAGCCGCTTGTAATGAGGAATGCTAAATCAGGCAGTTGGCTGAATATGCTATCCAATCCACATTTGTCCAAATAGGAAACATAGAAATAAAAAAGGCTAGTAGTGGTAGTGAAGCCCACATAAAAGTATAGGTCTATGAAAATTAGACCCCAGTGGTGAAATCATGAGGATAGAGATATTAAAATAGGTATAAAATAGAGAGACTTTAAGTATCTGGTTTGTTTTTAAGCTAAGAAATGGCTTGTACATAAAAAGTACAGTCATTCATCCAACCACTAAATGCTCACTGTTCATTGCACATTTACAAGCCCAGGCAATATAAACATAAGACATATTTTCTGTTACTAAGAAACTTACAATATGGTCATGGAAAAACTAAAACCAATTATGTGATTAGAGAGTAATCATATGTTATAGTATTGGCCCCTGACTTCTCATGTGTGGACTTTGAGGAAGAACTCAGCTGGTGAGAGCAGTGAATTTATGCATCAGATTCAACGAACAAAAGAAAGGAAAAATAATGGGATGAGCCTAGGCAAAAGAGATTTGTAGGGATATGATAAAAACGACTATGTCATAGGAAATGGAAAAATATCTTGGCAGAAAAGATAGTACTGTGGAGACTTAACTGATGTCAGCTGGAGGAATTTGGTCTTGATTGAGTAGACAAGGACTCATGAAGAGATTTGAGCAAATTAGAACAATCAAAGTAATGACAGCTTATGAAAAATCAGCCTTAGAGACAAATACTGGTTACATTAGAAGGTCCAGGCGACACCAGGGAGACAGAATTGGCCACAGGATTGGTACAGTGTTGGACAAAAAATAAACAGGTTGTGGACCAATATTTGGGAATGGACAGAATGAGTAGTGTTGAGATGTGTTTTGAGAGAGCTCCTGGTGTGAGGCTGTAAGAAGGACTAAGAACAGTTGTAAGAAGCTTCTACACCTTCTGTCTCGAGCGAAAGGAAGGAACATGGGATCATCAATAGGTAGCAGTTAGTTGATCAGGTGAGTCCTCTAGCAGGTAGGAAAAGTACCCAGGAGAACTCAGTGTATTTGTGGAAGTCAGCAAGAAAAACACGTGTCCATGAAGGGACTCTTCCAAACAGGTGGAGCTGTACACAGGCTAGACCCCAGAAATGGCCGAACTGTCAGGAAACCACTTGCCACAACCCAGAGAGAGCAACTGATCTGCCTAAGGAAAGGTCAGAGACTTCAGGCTAGCAAAGAAGTTAGGATGGATGGAAGATGTGGAATACCTAAATAGCGGCTTCACTAGAGGGAAAGAATGGAGGAGACGAAAGCAGAAGGCCAGATGAAGCACGAAGATTTTTGGAAGGAAGGTGATTTGGTATAAATGTCACAGGAAAGTCCAGGGTGACGGTTATTATGGACTTGCTCTGCAGGTCACCACTGGGTGACGATAGATACTATAACGCATATGTGTAAACATGGAAAGGATGACCAAGAAGCAAGGGTGGTAGAGCAAGCCACGTGCACTATTTTGTGAACTACTTTTCACTGAAAAGAAACAAACTGAAACAAAAACACATAGGAGGTCAGTATGCACCAAGGACTTGTCTGTGCAAAGTATATGTCATATCCTTAGTCATTTGCTATCAACAACCCACTGAGATAGATACTGCTAGCATCCTTATTTCAAATATAGAGAAATAGAGGTACAATGAAGTGAAAGAACTGGCCAGGTCACAGCTCTAAAGAAGACAATTGAAATCTGAACTCAAGCAGTTCCTGCTCAGCTTTGTAAAATTCCCTAAAGAGCAAGGAAGCAAAAATTTGCCTTAACTAACACCATGTTTATACTTGATAAGGTTTAGGAAAGTATAAGGGAAACAAAGAATCAGGAATTTAAAATGCTATAAATTAAAGCCTCCTGGGGCCGGAGACAGGAAGGCTCAGAAGCGAAGCAGATAGGCGTGCTTCATGTGAATGGTGAAGAGAATTCATCCCGCTGAGTGACAGGGACCCATTGTGGTGGTGTGAATCAGAGTGTCCCCCAGGCTCGGGAGTTTGCACACTTAGTCTCCAGCTGGTGATTCTGTGTGGGGAGGCGCTGCAGCCTTGCTGGAGGGAGGACATCACTGGCCAGGCTTTGAGAATTCATCACCTCACTCCACATCCAGTTAGCTCTCTACTTCATGTTTACAACTGCGGATGTGAGCGCTCAGCTTCCTGCTCCTGATGCCATGCCTTGATGTCATTGTGAACTCCAGCATTTTGAAACCATAAGATAAAATAAACTCTTTTCTTCTCTAAGTTGCTTTTGCTCCTGGTATTTTATCACAGTCACAGAAGACCGATACACTTATCTGTGTGTGTCATTCTCCATGTGCCCTAGGGCAGAAAATGGTCACTTGCCTGTAAGGCCTCGTGGAGGTTGCCATTGTAGTCTATGATCTCAGTAGCTCCTGGATCTCCCTTCTGCCCAGGTGGACCCTGTGACAAAAAACAGACCAAGGCAAAGTCGTGAGTGTTAGATGACTAGTCTACAAGATGGCGGCAAGGGTCGAGTTGCTCGAGTTCTCCCTGACTGTTATCTCCTTACTATGACGCAAGTGCATTTCAGAATTATGTTTAAATGTTTTGCATATTGTAAAGGAGATGGCCACTTCTAACTTTCTGTCTGTGGTAGATGTGAAGCTGGCTCCAAACACACACGTTAATCTTTGTGTCTTGCAAAATACTATTGACTTCTTTGTATTTGTTAAGGCAACCCTAACCTCTTTCTGCTCATCTGTGTACCATAGGTTGCTTCCTCATTCCCTAAGAAGAGAGAGCAAAGATGAACAATGTTCTGTAGGAAATACTTGGCATCCCCAATAAGAATCTTATCCCATATGCCCCAACTTATCCAAAACTAGAGGGAATGGAAGACAAGAATATTATACACCCACAAATACACATCCCCCAATCAAGATTACTAGAACACACACATCTCTCTCTACATAGTCTAGACTTTTATCTTACTCATTATATCTGTTGCATAATTTCTATGACCTGTGTTCTAGTTTTTTGACTTTTCTAAAGAGTATAAATATATGGACTGTTACCTTAACAGCTATGGGCTTCATACTACTTTTTTTCCAGAATAAAGTTTATTATATGGTAAGAATCTCTACATGACCTGATCTTGGATAACAAAATAAAGAGCAAGGAGGCGGCTAGCAGTGGGAAGAATCCCAGTCTACCACTAATGGCTTTGATTGTATACTGTCCATTCAGATGCCTTGTACAGTCACACCAACATGACCTCAAATCTGAGTTTAGACAAGAGGAATGCTCACCCGTGGTCCCAGAGCTCCAGAGTCTCCTTTATCTCCATGATCACCCTTTGCCCATGAAAAAAGAAAATAACAAGTTAGCAGCAGGGCCATCGATGAAGAAATCTGTCACATTTAACGAGTCACTTGTACCATACAGCAGCACTTTAAACCTGAACTGCAAACATATGAAGCAACTGCCATCACCACTCTATGCCTCCTAAAGATGCCATCAGTGGGTAGTTAAACGTCCTCCTCAGGAACAGGGTATCTTGGAAAAATCAGACAGTACGCTCTGGCTAGGGTTTGCAAAAGCAAAGTAAGTGATTTCTATGGTACCCAAAGTAACCTTTATCTTCAGACTGAGCAGGGTTGTTTTCCTTTGAAGGGATTTGAACAAAGGGAAAAGGGCCAAGCCACTGTGGCATCTGTCCTCACAGAAGAGAAGTAGAGAAAACTGGCACAGGAAGGAATGGAGAGCTCATGCTAGGGAGAATGGGAACATCCAGTCAGAGGCTAGACCTCCCTCTGATGATAATTAGCTACCTGTAGCTATTTTAACACTCCACTGAAGTTGACAGCAGCCAGCTAGACCAGGCTGGCCAGACTTCCTTTATCTCATCTCTCCCCTTCTCCTTCTCCTCTCTGACTTGTCCTTCTTGCCTCCTCCCCATTTCTATTTCAAAGCAATATGAAATCATCTCTTTTATTTACAGTGTCATAACCCCACCTACAGAGACACCAAGAATAGAGTATACTCCCCAAATGATCAAAAGTCCAAAATGCAAGTAGTAGAAAACATGTAAATCTGTGTATAGCTAAAGGTTCTTTAAAACTAGAGCCCCCTTTATACAGAACTCAAAGCATCTTTCTGTTTTCCTACAAATTTACATAAACGGATAAGGACCAATGAAGACAAAGAGAAAGAGGGGCTGTAATGTTTCCCATGCAGGTTATACTAGTAACACGGGCCATGATAATTAACTTCACCATGGAGAGGGAATTAACAGCCTCTGATCTCTAGTCTGTTTTGTACTTTTCCATGGTATTAGCTCGTGACATTGTAAGTGACAGAATACACGCTGTTTCAGGGTCTCTTAGGTGGTTTCCACTGTGTAAGCCAGGCTAGCTGCTGGGGAGTCCCTCGTCCTTCCTCCTATCTTCTCGCAGGGGTGCAGGGATTACAGACGTTTGAGTTATTTTCTGGGTTCTGGGGATCCAAACTCAAACCCCCAGTTCTGCTCACTGAGCCATGTTCTAGTCCTGGGGTGATGTTCTAACTCTCAGAGTAGAGTTATGTAACAAACCAAAGTATGACATGAACATTTGTCAATAAAGATAGTTTATGCATTGTATGCTCTTACTTTTCATTTCCGGTCTCTTTTCCCAAAGAAGCTAATTTCAAGAAACAGGACACACACCATCTCTGAAAGAATAGTCTGAGGGTGGCTGGCAAATGACTCAGCAGGTACAGGGACCTGCCACCAAGCCTGACAACTGAGTTCCATCTCTCGATCCCAAATGGTGGACAGAGAGAATCAACTCCCACAAATTATCCTCTGACCTCCACATGTGTGTTGTGAAACACAGCATGACACACACATGCACACATACACACATGCACATATACCCACATGCATACACCATAACACCACACACACACACACACACACACACACACACACACAATGTTATAAAAAGAATAATCTGAAGGATAAGAGCAGACAAAAACAAGGAAAACTAAGCCAGTGTCTTGTGATATCATCACAGGGACAAACCAAATGTAAGCACTGAAGGAAAAGTTTCATCTATAACAGGACTCTTTGTGGAAAAGGCAAAGGACACATATCTTGACGGCCTGAAGTCACAACAAAATGGTTATTGGTTACTGACCTTTGACCCCTTTGGGCCTCTAGCTCCTGATTCACCTTGTTTCCCCTAGTGTGAGAGAGTATGCAGATGAGAAAAAGAATGACAGGGAAGATCAGAACAGAGGCTCAGGATAAAGAGGATCACAGGACACACTGTATCTTGGACACACTGTATCTTAACAGCCCCACACAGTGCGATAGATAAAGTGTCGGTTACTAGAACACAGAGGATACACATGGCTGTAGCGGGAGCTCACTCTCTGGTCTCCGCCAGCCTCTATCTCATTATGACTCTGAGGACTGTTTTCCATCAGTGGCTGGAGGGAGCTCTGTAAGTGGCTCTTATGAGTCTCCACAGTGCTTCTGTGCTCAGCTCTCTTTTTCATCAGAGATTACATCACCCCTGTCTCCAAGAGGGGCGGGTTAGTAGAATAGAGTATGACCACGTTAGTTTGCATAATGTTTAGGTAAACAGAGGCTGCACAGGCAAATAAATCCTTAGTTCTAATATTTTCAAGGTATTACACGCCATCAAGTTACCATGGAAACAGGGCACTTGGCAATGAGGTTTTTCTCAGCCAGCTGTAACACACATTTAGCAATAATGGGTAACATGACAGCACCTCTCCTTTACATTCAGATATGTTATTAAATTACTTCACTGGGCTGCACAGAGTAAATAAACAAGGAAAGTCAGACTGTAAAAATCGCTACCCATCAGTGTACAGTTCAATGAGGTGTTTGTGATTTGGGTCGTTTTAGTATCTGTTGAAGAGTTAGTTGTATATTCCACAGCAAGAGGCATGCACTCCCTAACTAAAGGATGCTCTCTTCCAGTGTCACAATAACTGACCTTTGGGCCTGGGGCTCCAGGATCCCCTCGTTCACCTCTCCCAGGAGGCCCTGCTTCTCCACGTTCACCCTGTAATAAATTACAAAACAGGTAAATAGCAGCCTCCCCATGGCTGTTCCCTGGAGGGGAATATGGGAGTTCGATCAAACCGAGGTAAACAGAGCACCATTACTCATCTACAGCATGCTGGCCCTGTGTTAATGCCTGAACATGAATGATCCCATTTCCTACACAAAACAATCTGAGATTGTTAATTGTTGGTGCCACCTTGGCTGTGTTAAGGAACATCTATGGAGCTGCTGAAGCATTCTGGTTGTTCTCAACAAGGTGTTTTCAGAGGAGCTTGCACATTGGTCAGTGGACCGAGAGTGGAAGGTTTGCCCTTAAAATATGTGGTTGTTGCCAACTTGGCTTGGGGATGGTTAGAACAAAAGGCAGAGGACAGGCAAGCTGTCTCTGTCCCTCTTGAGCACCTGCTCATGATACCACAGTCTCTGCCTTGACGACAGACTAGTGCCAGGCACTGCATCTCAGACCTTTAACTCCGCCCAGGAGTTTCAGTGCCAGCTTCCACGATTCTGAAACCTTCAGACCTGGACAGTGCCATGTTACTAGCATCCTTCTACTTGTAGATAGCTGGCTTCTGTGGGACCTCTTTGCCTCTGTAATCACATGAGCAGTTCTCCTAATAAACCCCTTTCTTAGCCATGTATATACATATATGTATATACATGCATACATGTATATACATACATATTTACCTACCTAACCACTGACTCACCCACCCATTTGCTCATTGATGTTGGTTCTGTGTCTCTAGAATACCCTGGGTAATACATAAATATGTAATTTTGCCCTATAATCCCCATTTTATAAATACAGAAAGAGTTTAGTAAATGTCCATTAGGTGGCTATGTATATAAATGTAAAGACTTTTAAAGGGTGTCAGTATGGCCCCTTCTACTTCTACTTCTTCCTCTTCTCATTATTATTATTATTATTATTATTATTATTATTATTATTATTATTGAATGGACATCTATTCACATTATGTAGCAAATATTAAGGAATTCCAGCAAAATGTATAGCATAGTGGTGAAGTCCCATGCTTTATGCTCTGATATCCTGTTTTTTGGTTTTTTTTTTGTACTCGGACTGAAATTGAATTTTTCTAGGCAGACGTAGCTCTGACAAAGGCATTGGGACAGGCTCTTCGGACACACCATCCTCACTACAGATATCTAGATGCCATTAGTCTCTTGTCCTTAGGATATGTCTTCACTGCCCTCCGAGGAAGACACACCATTTTGTTTATTTTTCAGATCTGTTGATAGGGGTACAAACCCAGACCGTCCATAAAAATGGTAAAATCCATTGTTGGCTCAAAATAGATTTTCAAATTGGAAATCTCCCTTTAGGACACAGCTGTTGTTGAGATAGGCAACCCAGCTAACATTTAAGTGTGGAGTGTTGCTAAAACATGACTTTCTAGGCACATACTTGCTTGCAGAAATGCCACACGGGTGCATCACAGCCCTTCCCTCTCCTAGAGGTACAGAGTAAAGCCTTCGTCCTTCAGAGTCATGTTGAGGCCTTCATAACAGCAATTACTGCCCACTTTGTGGCTCTATGTATGGCTCTCTCTCTCTCTCTGAAACTATGGAATAGTTAAGCAGTTTCCTATTAAAAAGTATTTAGGGATGACTAGTTCTACCAGGTGGGTCTCTTCTACCTTTCCCTGTCTAGAAAAACCTTCTAGAAGCAGTTCCCAAGGGCTTCGCCTGCTGGGACTCCTCTCCCCCTGTGATAGTGGATGCGCTCCTTCACCTGGCCACCTTTTCCTCTCTCCTGGCTTTAAGGCTTTATGTTCAATCAATCTAACAGCTCTCATATCAGCAGACAATTTATTTCCTCTCTGTCTCTGTCTTTCCCGCTCAGAAAGGTCCCTCTTGTGTGGATCTGTTCAGGCTAACACAGAATTTCTTTAATGGGCCTGATAGCTCATGGTGTGAAAATGGGATTTCTTTTGAAAACAGTTTTGCATAATCCTACGAGGCGTTCCAGTCCCCTTAGGCAATGAATAGTTTCCACTTGCTAGGATTAGAGTTCATTTCACTTGACCAAAGCAGAAAGGAGGACTAGTCTGTCTGAATAGACCATGACGTATTTCTCTAACTATTGGGAATTATGCCTGGCCTATTTCTGGTGAACTCAGAACTCACCAGGCAGAGTCTGTCATGGTTTAAAAATGAGCGAATATGAGTTGATGCCACTTTGCACCTTTGATTCCTGAGTCTGTCATGAGCACAACTCCATCATCAGATTCCTATCTTTTCATGTCTTACTGGGCGGACAAAGACAGACTCGACTCTGTCTGTAGCTCTGTATTCTTTTTGCATGGCAGCATATAGCATTTGCTTTCAGGGTCCTCTTTAAGGTTGCCAAATAGAACACTAAGAGATGGCTTTCATTATAGAATACTTCTACAAACATCATTCAGAGTAGATATCTTTGGAGTGAAGTATTTAGAAATCTCTGTGACATCCATGGGGATGGGATTAATGTCCAATTTACACGTGTATCCTAAAATGGATGAGGAAGAGCAGGGGTTGGTGAGTTCCAGCCCTCCTCTCTCTCTACTACCTTTCCATGTCGCCGGGAGGCCAGTGACATCACACTTATTGAGAAATCCGGAGGGCAAACTCGAACTACTACTGTAAGTCACCCACCTGCTTCCTACATATAACTTCCGCCTGCATGCCATTAACAGGAGGATCAGGCTGCCTAGGTTCTAAGGCAGAAATATGTGGCTTTCTAAACAGTAGAGTCCTCCCACCTTTCTTTCAGCAGAGATGACACAAATTTCACAGGAACGCAAGGGGAAATAAAGGTCTACTTACTTTTGTTCCTGGTAACCCTGGTAAGCCGGGCTCTCCTTGAGGACCAATGAAGCCTGGTTCTCCCTTAAAAAAGATGGGCACACGAGGCATTATTCGTCTGACAGCACACTCAGTTCTTCCCACTGTGAGTTTACTTCCTTGATTGTGAACAAGTGTTCTGGCTGAGATCAAACTACTTACTATAAGATGATCATCAATGAAGACTCTAAGCAGAGCTCCAGAGACGCTTTAGAAAGTGACAAGGCCATTGGATAAATGTCTTTATAATAATTTCTAAATTATTCTAAAGAGATCACAGTCCTGGATGCCTGTCTCACTGCAGTCTGTTCAGGGACTCAGAGGCAGAGGCATCTGCCATGCTCTGCTTGAATTCCTCTCTTTCAGGACTATAAGCCAACAGTTTCCAGCAATTGCTTTCTAGGGTAAAGTGGTAGGCAGCAATACATAACTGATACAATGAATATGATCAGGGAAAAGATTTAGTAATGTGCAGCATGAAAGGAAAAGTCCCTTTTCTTGCCATATCTCTCAAACATCATCTCTACTACCTGGAGGAAATTCATCCGTGTTATAATAAATGGTACCCAGGTCTTGGCATAGATCTTCTAAGCCTCAGATTCCTCTGGGCTACAGGAATGGTGAATGACATCTTTTGCTGCTTGTAACTAGTACCTTCCAACTACACATGAATTGATACAAGCAGGAGACTCTAAGTGAGCCTCCTAGATAGTGTCAAAGTATAAGGAACCAATCTGATGGCTAGAAGGCTGGAATTTTCCATTATGTGTCTTAACCTATGAGAAGGGGAGAATGGCTGGAGTTTGAGTTCAATCACAGAGGGTAGTGATTTCATCAATCATCCAGTGGAAGCCCCATAGAAACCCCTAAACGACAGGGCCAGTGTAGACTTTCCAAGTCAGCAGACAGTTACATGCCAGGAGGGTAGAGCATTCAGACCCACAGGTCAGGGGCTATTGTGGCCAGCACTCTTCTAGACATTGTCCCATTCAGTGGGCCGTCCTTTTTCAGCCTTTGTTATAAACTCTAAGGGCAAGCACAGCCCCACATCTTCCTGAACTGTGACTCATTCTAGTCACATTCTTAAAATGGGTGTCCCCAAAAGGCCTAAATCCATAGCCACATCAGAAAAAGTGCAGATAATCCAAGTAGCCTGGGAATTTGCTACATGCAACTGAAATGAAGTTAATCTTCCAGGGTTGGTCCTGAGACCTGTGACATCTGAGGCTAACCAGGGCAGCATCAGACCAAATTCAGTGGGTGTCTGAATCAGAAAATTGGAGACCTGGTGTTAGAAAAGGAACTACAACTACATATTTGGTGGCAAAAAGAATACCTGAACCAGTGTTTACACTGGCTTGATATTAATAATGTTTTATTTTCTTTTTAATTAGTCAAGGGAAGCAAAACATTAAGAGTCTAACGGTTTAAAATATAAAATACATAACCAAAAATTTAAAGCATGTCCCACAAGGGTCCTGTTTTCATATTTCCTGTTTTATTCATGCTTGGACTATTTCTGGAAGAATGATCAGTTCAGATGATTTTCCTCTAAGTCAGCTGTTGCTGAACCTGTTTCCTGGTCCTTGGAATTAAGCAGGAAAGCATAGGGGGTTGTTCCGCAAGGTGTGTTAAAATGTCTGCATCTATGTTTCAAATGAATGAAATTTTCAAACATGTCATATGAAAGTTAGATGTTGGGTATTGGGAACCGAAGGATGTAGTCACCATAAAACATTTCGGGTGACACACTGCTCAACGATTTATTCTGACGTGGGCACTCAGAGGGTAGAAAGGTGGGGGGCTTGGGCCTTGGAACTGAGGTGGATGGTAAGGTTATTTCCTATAATTGTCATTCTACTTGGCACCACAGTTTACCACCTCCAGGAAGGAAAAACCTGGTAAATATGCCATACCTCTTAATATTTCAAAATAAAAACCTGAACTCAACTCAGAGAAATCATTTGTGAGTAATTCCACCTTTAGCAAAATAATTTGATTTGTTATTTTATAAACAAAATACTATAAGGGACATTTATTTATAAATAAAATATTTTTTCTAATAAAGTAATATTTAGCACGAACAGGTATCTTCTTCCCACTTTCAAGAGCAATTCTGGAATGAACATTAAAGTCATTGGTCAATAAGGATATCCTGAAATAGTAATGTAGAGGTTGAATATTTGCTTGTCAACTTGAACTCTTTACACATTTTTAAGCAAAAATAAAACGATATCTTTAGCCCATCGAGTGTAAGCTTCATTAAAGCATACTAATAAAAAGAAGAAAGGGTGGAAATCGCAGAAACACATTCCTTATTTGAGTTAGTGTTTAGTTTACAAAAAAACAAGCATGCAGTTGCATCATTCACAAATAAATAAGGCTCTGTTATCTCAGCAGCTAGATAAAGGAATTTTTTCTTCCTTTTAAAGACACATTAAATTTCCTTTAATAGACCTTTCAGGGTAAAATTACTTAATTTTAAGAGATAAAATCAGAGCCAGGCGGTGGTGGCGTACGCCTTTAATCCCAGCACTCGGGAGGCAGAGGCAGGCGGATCTCTGTGAGTTCCAGGCCAGCCTGGGCTACCAAGTGAGTTCCAGGAAAGGCACAAAGCTACACAGAGAAACACTGTCTCAAAAAAAAAAAAAAAAAAAAAAGAGAGAGAGAGATAAAATCAGAGCAGATTTGATAGTCTCGCTTATTTTAGTACTGTTACTCTTGTATGATTTGAAAGGCTTTTAGTGTGATTAGTTGCTCATGATCACTCCAAGAAAGTAGCAGTCACATTTGTACAACTTGACACACTTCATATCCCAATGGATTCAAAGCAAAGCCCGGCAGATCTAGCTCTAGGATAGCAGGTTTGTGTCGACTCCTTCTGAGGGTGCTCAGTCCCTACAGGGCCATGGCTCCATTCCCCATCTCGTGGTGGGATGGGGTGGGGATACTTATTGGTCTCTTCTCTCTCAGACTTCAGAAACTACTGCTGATATAGACAGGACATTTCTTTTCTTTTTTTCCTTCCTCCCTCCTTCCTTCTCATCCTTCCCTCCCTCCCTCACTTCCTTCCTGCCTGCCTTTCAAGACAGGGTATCACTGCACAGCCCCGTCTGTCCTGGACTCACTTTGTAAATCAGAGATCCACCTGCCTCTGCCTCCTGAGAGCTGGGATTAAAGGCATGCGCCACCACCTTCTTAAGCTTTTTAAGCTTACTTGTCTCCCGACCTTATCCTAGGGGTTTTGAAAGTGTTTGGGGAAACCCTGGCTCTCTCAGACTGCTGAAGGGGGCTCAAAAGTTGGATGGTTTCACAATATGCAAAGACACTGCTTGCTCTTGCCCTTCAGTGTCTGAGTGTGAACAATTCAGATGTGGCTTCAGAGTCTCTTTGGAGTCTACTGTTTAAGACAGAGCCACTCACGGAGCTTGGGAGTTACAGCAAAGAACACCAGCAACTCGATCTGATTCAGTTGTTAAAATAACCTTTCCTTGTCCAATTACCTATCTGAGATGTGTAAAAGTCTTCACCCAGAACAACAAATTGAGAAACAGAATGGAGAAGAGTAGATGAGAATCCGGCTGTAGTCTTTCAAGCCAGACATTAAAGAGATGTTAGGGGGAAAAAACCCTTTACATACCAATGTTATCTTTCTTACATTTTTTTCTGGTCTTATTTGTCAAAATTCAGTTTTACTTCATAGGACACTCAATTTAACTAACATTGAGCAAAATGTATCCAGTTTAATTTTGAATAAGAGATGTTTTGGATTGAAGTCAGTTTTCTCAACTCATCTGCCAGTACCTATCCACCCGCCAAAAGCACCCAACCCAAATATCTCCCTGTAACAGCAACTTAAATGGGAAGTCTTCTGGATAAAAGTTCAAGAGCAAACAGACCACGGAGCCACATTAACCACAACAGTCCTGTCTACCAACCATGAAAGCAGCGACAACTGCCCTTCTGTATTATAAAAACACAAAGCAAGGCCGGGAAACGTCTAGGAACATGGCTTTTCTGAAATCTAATGACTGCTGAAGATTTCATTAAGTCTTAGGATTCCATAATAGAATCTTAACTGACATTCTAAAAACAGCAGGGGAATATTTCAGACAGTCCCACTCTTCCTGATGAGTGGTCACTGGGACACCATTCATAAAGGTGAGAAGAACCAACAAATACTAAGCAGGAGATGTTAGTCCAATGAAGAGAGGAAGGAAGGAAGAAAGAAAGAGGCAGTTTCATTTTCACAGAAATGGCTTGCCAGATGTTTCCAGATAGACTTCTAGAGCATTTCATCTGTTAGGCAAAATGGTAGCCAGAAAGTCCTAACTGATTAGTTCTTGCTCGCAGAAAAATATCTGGTTTTTCATTTATTACTATTTGTCATATTTTATAAGCTATTGTCAATTAAGAAGTAAAATACATCATTTTCTTAACCTGTCTAAAAACTCTCTCTAGACCAAGCCATGTTTTCTGTGATATTTTTTTGTTCCTGAGCAGATCTGATTTTCATTGTCCCCAAAAATAGTGCAATGGTGTTTGAAAAATATGTGCTGATTAGCCTGGGTGCTAAAAACATGCCCCAAAATGTTGATTAATGTGTCTTGACACAGAATGCATTAGCCAGTCTTGCTTAGAGGCTAATTAGAATTCAAGTCAGCATGATACCTGCTTTTGAGAATTACAGCAATAACATTTGTTATACTAAGAACCATGAGGCAGCCAGTTTTGGTAATTTGAACTGATTTCTAAAATTATTGAGGAGACCAAAAAAAAAAAAAAAGAAAGGAAAAAAATGAGAAGTAGAATTTGCTTCTAAAATACTTATTACTCATAAGGATAAAGTCTGAGTAGACACTAACACATCTTAATTGCTCTGTTGAAAATGAACTAAGTAGTGAATTTATTTAAAACCCAGAAAACCTATCTTTTGCATTTTTCTTTGTCTTAAAAGAATTGCACCATGAAGGACATGCAGTATAATTGTTGAAGGTTTCATTATGGTTGCTAAAAATCTCTGATTTCTGTTGCATGAGTTTCCTAATTAGACTCAAGTTACCTATGTCTTCAGGCAGAGTCTGTGCAAGCAGGAAGTAGTTACAAGCAATAATAACACAGTGTGACCCGTCTACCAAGGGCATCGTATTTTCTTTCCTCTACGAATTAATTTTACATCCCTACATTTATCTCTGCCAGTTTTGAGATATGCCAATGTTTCTGAGGACTGAACTTCATTCATCTTCATCAGATTCTGAAGACACATTTGTTGCTCACAGAGCACCAGGCCAGCACTTAATCCTGAGAGTGTCAAGTGAATGTCTCTGCCTTCAGGTCCAGGGGGTTTCATACAATGTGGGGTAGTTTGTTACCACCTTAGACCCTTCTGCCTCCTTAAGTTCTTGATCTGAATGTCAAGTTTTCACTAATGTGGAAGCCAGAGTAAAACCATTAAGCTTCAAGGATAGGTAAACCATTAAAATATAGTTGCTACTTAAATAGCTATTTGATATAGTATCTGCTGTAATATATCTCCCCTGCCTCAGAACAGTAGCAGGATACAAAATGAACTTGCAAAAAAATCAGCAGCCTTCTTATCTACAAATGCAAACACCTAGAAGGAAATTAGGAAAACAATATCATTCCCAAGTGCCTCAAAATATCTTGGAATAAGTCTAATCAAGGAAAATGAAGACTCATATAATGAAAACTTTGAGACACTGAAAAAAAAATAGAAGAAGATACCAGAAGATGGAAAGACCTTCCATGCTCATGGACTGGTAGGATTAATATCATCCAAATGGCCATCCTACAAAAAGCAATCTACAGATTTAATGAAATACACATCAAAATTCCAATGCAATTCTTTACAGATACTGAAAAAAATCTTAAATTTCATATGGAAATATAAAAGACCCAGGATAGAAGAAAATAATTCTGAATAATTAAACATTTCTGCTGCAGTATCATCACCCTAGATGTTAAGTTTTACTATAGAGTTACAGTAATAAAAGCAGCATGGTATTGGATCAAAACAAGCATATTGATTAATGGAATAGAACTTAGGACCCACATATCAACTCAGACTCCTACAGTAACCTGCTTTTTGTTTTGATAAAGCGGCCAATAATATACATTGTAAAAGAGACAGCATCTTCAACAAATGGGCAAATATTGCCACTCAAACTGGATAGCTACATGTAGATGGAGACGACTCACTTCTTATTTCTCATTCTCATAAAACTGAACTCCAAATAGATCAAGAACTTCAGGGTAAGACATGGTACCCTGCATCTGATAGAGCAGAAAGTAGGAAATACATGTGAACTTATAGGCACAGGAAAGGGATTTCTGAACAGGATCCTGATGGTGTAGGCATTAAGACCAACAACTGACATGGGACCACACGAGACTAAAAAAATGACTGTCCAGCAAGGGATACCACTATTTGGATGAGGCAGCCTACAGAATGAGGAAAAATCCTGACCACTATCCATCTGTCAGATGGTTAGTATCCAGAACATACAAAGAACTAAAACCAAACTAAACATCCAGAAAACAAACAACCCAATTAAAAAATGGGGCATGGAACTATACAGAATTCTCAAAAGAAGGAATATAAATGGCTGAGAGTTAGATTTAAAACTGTTCAACATCCTTAGATATGTTATAGAAATATACATTAAAACTACTTTGAGATTTTAATCTTACCCTAGTCAGAATGGCCAAGATGAAAAGAAAATAAAGAATAAATACTGGCATGGATAGAGGGAATGGGAAACACTTATTCACTGCTGGTGGGAATGCAAACTGGTGCAGCCACTGTGGAAATCAGTGTGCAGACTCCTCAAAAAGCTGAAAGTAACATTACTGCATGATCCAACTATACCACTCTTAGGCATTTATCCAAAGGACTCTATATTCCACTAGGGAGACACCTGTTCATCCATGTTCACTGCTGCTCCATTCACAATAACCAGGAATTGGAAACAGTCTAGATGTCCATCAACAGATAATGGATAACAAAAATGTGGTACATCTGCACAGTGGAAAATTATCCAGCCATTAAGAAAAACAAAATTATGAAATTCTCAGGTAAACGGATGGATCTAGAAACAATAATTCTGGGTGAGGTAACCCAGGCTTGGAAAAACAAACATCATTATGGGATGTGTCAAGCTACCCTTTTGCTTTTCCTGTGAACAGTCAGGAAGAAGAATGTTCACATGACTTCTCTCATCCTTAAGTAATTGTGCACTCTTGTCTTTTCTCCTGGAATACACTTAGGAAATAGGGCAATCTTATTGCTTTTAAAGGTTTTATTCCTTCATGCCTTTAAAGGGGATCCATCATTTTTATCTATGTAAAGCACAGCTAAATGTGTATTTTCTACAGGTTAAAATTATTTACATGAGGAAAGACTCCATTGAACTGGTGCATAAGTAATGTTCTCAATATTCTGAGCTATCCCAAGAGAAACAGCAACAATAGCCATTTGCTATGTGCTGGGTGAGATTTCAAGAGCTATGAATACATTCATTCATTTCATTCTCACAACAGAACTTTGTGGTATGGTCACGGCTGGTTCTCAAAAGAAAACTACAGAGAGATTAAAAAATCTTACCCTGAGTCACAGGACTAGTAAAGATATGATTTGGTTTGTTCTAGGGTGGTTGGTCAATACTTCTTATTTATGAGGGAAATGGAACCATGAGAATGGGTCAACAATATATTTATATTTTTCAAAATAAGGGTCTAGACTAAGATTTTCAAAAATAACCTAGAAACTTACGTTCTTATCTGATATCAGAAAAGGTAGGCACAATGATTATTATCCATTAAGATACTTGAGGGACAAAAAGGACTCCAACATTTTTGAAAGCTTGTTCATAAAACTAATTTTCTAAGCTCAAATCTTATTCCAGAAGATCAATTTCTGCATGGTACATTGTACATAATTTAATTTTCCCAGCTGAACATCTTGACACTATATGAACCATGAATGCATGAAATAGGAATTCCAAATGCCTTCCACATGGCGAGAGGACTTTCAAATACTGCAGGAAGCTTAAGAACAGCTTGAGATGAAGTCATTCCGGGGCTCAGTGACTTCCCTTATGTATGCCTACGGTATTAGCACTTTTCTCAGAGTGGGACACTCAGGTGAGAGATAGATGAGTCTGCTGTCTGCATTTAGACACTTGGTTCATTTCCTGAGGGCCGTGGAAGGCATGTGGGTGCTCATTAAGTTTCCAACCATTCCCCGAGAGCAACAGGTGGTGAACCAAAGCTTGCCTGGTATGTAATGACTGGTTTCCTCAGTGTCTTAGACACAACGGATGGCATGTGCACACGCTCTGTGGGAGTGGCAGATAAGGAAGGCATGGGTAGCAACAGGAAATATTTCCAAAGCATAAGCACACACATAGACCTAAGATCATGACTGATGTTTTTGTTACCACATGTCCTATAGTCACATGTAAGCCTTTCAATTTTTAAATCCTGGTTAATAACTTACACTATGAAATGAGAATTAACTGACCTGTAGTTTGCTGCCTTAGCAGAAATGAGGCAAATTAAACTGATAAGGAGCATCTCAAGTTAATGTAGTGACATCACAACATTATACAACTTTAAGTCTATATTTATGAATATACAGTGAATACTAACTACCTTAATGTGCTCCTAAATTGTCTTCCCCAACTGATTATTTGCTGATATTTAGCACTTATATTGTAAGGAATGCTTATCTTTCATCTGAATTAGAGTGAGAAGACAAATCTTAGTAAACTGAAAATAGAGCTCATCATGTATCTCCCACACCGGACGGTGACCCACGTGTGGTACTGACATGACCTAGAGAATCACCGCTAGTGAATTATGAAGATTTTTTGTCACCTGACCACTTCTCAGTTCAGTCACTAGTCAGGCCAGGAGGACAGTATCAGAGCCACCCCGCCTCCACAAAGTATTTCCAGTACTTCTCAGGCTGTGGGAACGTAAGCACTTACTAGAGGTGGCAACTTATAAATAACCCTCCCAACCTGAGAATTCATGACCTTCTGAACAGGTCATGGGGAAAGGCCAAAGGTCTGTGTAGACATATAACCGTGTGGTAAGACAAGGGTCACAAATACAGTAGCTATCAAAAGCCTCTATATCTATGTGTGTGTTTATCTGTATTGTACTTTGGAAACATAATGCTTCCATTCTTATTCTTTTGACCAAGAGAGTGTCTGAAGACCAGCAGAAGGGACAAGTGGATTTCAGAGCACCAAGGCTCTCCTGAGCTGAGCCTGCACCCTGACAAGCCTGAGTTCTTGCTGTAGGGACTTCCCTGTCCTTCCAATGTCCTTTGTCTCAAATGTCTTCATTATGATTTGTAATGACACCAGGTTCTAATTAATACCCAGCAACATGTCCTTAAATCATTTAAAAATTTATGACCTTGTCATTTATGAGAAGATGTCATTTTTTTATGCATGGAAGTTACTAAAGAACTGCCATAAATGAACCTGTAATATGAACTTTCACATCGAGTTAGGATGTCATTCTTGCTAAACTGCAAGTGATAGATAGGTAAGTGACTTTGACTCTGCCGCAGACATTTTTTCAGGGTGTACTGTCTACCAAAGAGTCAAAGCATATAGTAAAAGCAATCTGAACTTTTTATAGTCATCTAGAAATATTAGAAACAAAATACTAGAACCAGGATTTCTGAGTGCCAATCTAGAAGACATTTTTTTAAATTGTGTATTGATTACCTATCTAATGTTATAAACAACATAGGACTTTTAATCCTTGTAAAATCATACTGACTTCAATTAATGCATTTTGAAATGGCACACAGAAGTCAAGTATGAACATTAATTTTAGAATGGAAGATGTACTTGTTACCTTGTCACTTCTGGGATATAGATGAAGTTTATTCTAAAGGAAGAACTAGAGCTAAGAAAATAGAACATAAGGTCTTGGAGCTGCCATGGGGAAAGTCTTGAAATTTTTTCAAATATTTGTGGCTTAAGAATCTGACTCCCCATGGGAGACCTTGATTTGGGAGATGTGGGGATGTGGGGTGGCTTGGGAGGGAGGGCTGGGGGATGGGAGGAGGGAGGAGGTGGGATCTGTGGGTGGTATGTAGAGAGAGTAGAAAATTTCTTAATAAAGAAAAATGAAAAAGAAAAGGATCTTTAAATCTTAAAACAATGTTTTAATCCTAAACCTTAAGCAATTATTTGAAAAGATGCATACAGAGTTTATGTGGGAGGTACATGTGTTGGGTGAAAACATTTTAACAATGTGGTTTCTGTTTTTCTGAGAGTGACTGGCAGAGATGGCGGCATGGCATCTTAGCGGGGTTGTAGAACGGTGAAGTAGATATATGGCTGCCCAAGTGTCTGCTTTACCGGTGTGCGAAGATGAATTCTGGTCAAAATTTGATGGGACCCTAGGTTAAGTGAAAAGTTAAAGGCAAAGAGATATTCTTTCTAGACTTTAGAACCTTGCATGATTTCACTTGAAATGCCATTTACTTTTATCTAAGGGGTATGAAAAAGCCAACAGTGAAATAAACACTCTGGATGGCTATGGGCAACCTTAAACACCTGAGTGCAATTTCAATTAAAAACAAAACCAAACTAATCAATTGAGACACTTTCAGAATAGTTAAGGACCAGTATTCACTGTTTTCTCCATTTCCTCCAATATGGGTGACTCATCACTACAGTTCTGTGAAGTTGGTCAGTGGAGTATTTACCTTGATCCCCGGGAGTCCAGGCAGTCCAGGCAGCCCTGGCTCACCCTACGTAGGAAAATCACAATGCATTATAGAGCGACATTTACTCAGTCACAGCATCAGAGAACAACATGGCAAATGTCTCAGGGGAAGAGTTTCTGCAAACAGAAATATATACAAAAGACTGTGGAGGGGGAGTGAGTCTGAGGAGATTACTCAGCTCCGTCAACTCTCCATTCTGGGACTGGCAGGCCACTTGGCAGATTTCTTAGACACTTCCCTTTCCCTGCAGTTCCCTGCCCCCTGGCATCTCTATCAGATGGCGTGAGAGGGGAGTACAGGAGGAAAGGCTGCATTTATGACTCCTGTGGCCAAGGACTTGTTGGAGCTGCTTGCCTCAATCACGTGTCCTATCCCAGGGCTCTCCCTGCTTACATAATTAAGAGACTGTCGTATGAACAGATGGCCCCAGGAAAATATGCACGGTAAGCATGATGCTCACTTAAAAGCACAGTAAGATTTCCTTTTCATTCCTGAAGGATGAGAAGACAAATAAATGGTTAAGAATATACTTAGGTCCAGCCTGTATTCCTAACAATTGCTGGGCTAGGGTGACCCTGCTTAGCAGTGTTGGACTAATGGTACCATGCAGCTGTTCCCGAACACAGGTCAGAGATTAAGTACGCTTTGGGTAGGCACACTGGAGACAGGCTAAACCTTCTCATTTTCCCAGAATTGGCTACGTTATTTTAAGCACAAAAGGTTACATTGCTTAGAAATTCTCTTGAAGTCCACTACAAAAGAATAAAGGAATCAGGAAAAAATATGTTTGCCATGAAGTGTTGCCTATTATCTGTGGAAGTGTCACAGAGGGTAAAACAATCAGAGTTTTGTAATGGTCAGTCAGGGAGAGGACAACCATTTCCACAGAGGGGGAGGGGAGGCAGGTTTTGTAGCTTAAAAGTTTCCATGATCTTTAATTTTGTTATTTTATTATTACTAGCATGTGTGCATGCCTACCACAGATCATGTGTGAAGGTCAGAGGACACCTTTGTGGGTTTGGTTCTCTCTTTCCACATCTGTGTGGGTTCTGGGGATCCAGTTCAGGTTATACATCTTGTGGAGCAAAGTGCTTTGAGTGTGGAGCCATTTTGCTGGCCCTTGAATAATCTTTAACTCAAGGAAAACCTACTAAAAACTGGGTCTTCCATCCCCACCACCTGCCCTTTCAGATGACAAAGATATAGAATTTCTTCTGGTATTATAATATTAAGCCTTTAGACATTTTATTAAGCTGAGTGATTAGACAAAATGGGCAGGCAATGGCTCCCTGGCTACTTGTTAAAGGTACTTCAGGAATGCAAAGGAAAAGACATTCTGTGCAGAAGTGTGCATTTATAAATACTACTACAATGAAATTAAACTACAGAAGAAAGGAATTCTAACTTGCTTATTATTTGACCCTAAGACCAGGTGTCTAGGTATATTAAACTTCACGGAGTTTCAACACCATACATTGCTTTTCTTTTTTGTTTTCTCTTTTCCCCTTTATTCATTAACATTAAGAGGACCCACTAGAAAGGGTTTTTATACTTATTTTACTGAAAGCAAACTTTTGCTTAAGAATAATATGAAGCTTTGAAAACAGGAACTGTAAGAGTACCCAACTAATAACACTTGGGATTGTTTTTAAATAAGTCTCCCCCAGCTCATAATGGTATCACATCTGAAGCATGTGTGGAAATAAATAGGTTATAGTATTATTTTCCAATAAGAATTCTCACCACCCCATTCTCTATCAACTTAAAAGGACCACATAGCTACTTTAATGAAATAATTGATATGTACATATATGCATGATTAACACATACAATGTTTTCTAATGAGAAAAATGAGTAAAACACATTACAGGGTAACATATAAGATAATGAAATATTAAGTTTGAGTAGCCTTTCTAAACATCATGTGTGTATATGTGTATACATGTAGTTGGTTGTAAATGTGTATTTTAGTCAAATACTTCAGATATTAATATTTTATAGTGTTGAATGTTTGTGACTCTTACCTTTACAAGTTTGTATTTACTTCCTGCTCTTAGCAACATAACGAGAGATGGTAATAGCATTAATATTAGCCTTATGGAACACTTCATGTTTTTAGTAAGAAATTTCTTTCTGCAGAATTCTTATCTTTTTGTCATGGAAAGCTTACCTTCCAACTAAGAGAAAGGTTTTTAGTTACTTGGCTATCCATGTCTATGCCATGGCTCAGGAGCCTCTTGGGAGCACAGTTGATGTGTTAGACATGAGTCATAATTAAGAGTCAGCTTGTTATTTTATTCAAAGAGTTCTTGTTCAAGAGTGTCAACTGTACACAGCTACATTATATTTCTGATTTTATTATTTTCCTTTTTTACTCTCCATTCTCCAATCTGAGAGAGTCTCACACTTGGGACTCTGTTAGAGTGTCCTGGATGTCCACAGAGCTCATTAGCAAGGGTCCCTTCTGATGGGGAATCAAGTGATTTATTCCCTCAATGTTAGACTGTATACTTTTAAGAGCTGGGGAAAGGTTAGGAAGGCAAGACCTATGTGGTGAAACACAATTCACAATTGACAAGTCTACAAGTAACTCTACTGCTGGAGCTACAAGAGAAAAAAATGTGATGAAATGAATCCTCCACTACAATGTCACTCTAGATGAACACTGTGCATGATCCCAGGTGGAAGGCTCATCACTCGGCTTGTGCTAAGTATTTTGTTCTTTTCTGGGAACACCCCTAAATTTGGGAACTAGTGTGCTATTGAACACCACAGCATAGCTCTTTAATGGTGCCCCAAATACCATGGATAATATGCAGGACTGACTGTATACCTGGGTCAGTTTGCCATTTTTGACTCTAAGCAGCAAACATGGAAATACTGTTTTCAATGTTAGGGGAATTATTATAAACATCTGATGTTAGACCAAGGAAGTCCTACAATCATAGGAAGGCGGGATT
Organism: Peromyscus maniculatus bairdii; assembly: GCF_049852395.1. Lineage (NCBI taxonomy): Eukaryota > Metazoa > Chordata > Mammalia > Rodentia > Cricetidae > Peromyscus > Peromyscus maniculatus. The sequence continues at coordinate 110,299,818 of NC_134857.1, read as the reverse complement.
GTGTCAGATGGTAGAATCTAAACTAAATATTGATAAAAAGGCTGCTGTTTGTTTCAGGTCATATATCAGCCTAGATGAAAGCTCCTTTCAATGTCATTTAAATCTATTTTTTTATAAAAGGCAAAGAAAACCCAGTGTTTCTGCCTGCAAGCTGTAAATGTCCAGAATGAATCTAAGTTATCTTTATAAATAATTATAGTAATGCAATATTATGCCAAGCAATTGAAGGTCAATTTGGTTCTTGTTCTGTGGAAACAGTGGCGCCTACACAAGATTACTGAGGTTTGTCTTGGCTTGTGTTTTAGAGATGCTTTGCAGGTGCATATCCCTCCTTTGCCTGTTTATTTATTCGTGTGTGTGTGTGTGTGTGTGTGTGTGTGTGTGTGTGTGTGTAACTTGCAGGATTCATTTTCCTTCTTCTACCACGTGGGTTCTGGGATCAAACTCAGGCAGTCAGTGTTGGCAGCAAGCACCTTGACCCGCTGGGCCATCTCACCAGCGCCCTCCCTTCCTCTGACTCAGACTCTTGTTACCTCAGGCAGGTGGGTTTTGAATACCAGGTCTTCTGGCTGCACCTTTCTGAGTGCTGGGTTAGAGTCACATTCCACCAAGCCTGGTCTTTCTTTGAGAAAATCACAAATTTAGAGGGCAATTTAAGACAAATCTTTAATTTTTTAAAGACCAGAGGACCCAAAAATTACATTATCTGTGAAGATCAGTTGCTTTTTCAAAATAGAGCATGGATCACTGTTATTAGTAATTCCATATTTCTTTTTAAAAGGTCAGAGAGGGTTGCCTGCTATGATGCCCATGATAAAGCCTGTGAAGGAGAACCAAAAACTTAGTAGGTTCAGATATTCACCTTGTCAGTGCCCATCCTATAAGAGAAAAAAATCACATATGCTGACAAGTTTGATTTTGTCAAAGAAAAAGTCAGCATGGGGGGAGGGGGAAAGGCTGGACATGTTTGTGGAAAGCTGTCACCACTGAAAGGAGCCACAGAAAGAACACTGTGGCACCCGAGGTTCCTTTCTAAAAGGTATTTGAAATATTTCACCCAAACACATTGAATAGTTATCTAGATGACTGGCCGTATACATCTGCTACCAGCAAAGAGCTGTGAGGGATGTTGCTCTAGATTAACTGGGAAGAAGAGGAAGAGGGAGATTACTACAACTCATTTATTTAAAATACTTTGTGTGGAGTCTGGAGTTAAACTTGGGACCTGAAGACCAAGAGATGGATCGGAACAGGAAGAGTTAAAGAGCTGGGCTGGGCTCTTGTCTCACCTGGAGCTGATGAATCAGTACTCCGAGACTCTCAGTTTCCAGAGAAAAATATTTGCCATTAAATTAGAGAAACGTTAACATAAAAACCTTCTCAGAAGTTACTTCCATCCCAAGTACTTAAATGAAAGCTCTCTCGATGACGTCAAGAACAATGACAATACAGCAAACTCTCAACGTTAGGTTCCAATCCACTGCAATAGGATTTACCATCTTTCTGTCTCTGCTAATGAGGTATGTTCTATGTCCTAGTTCATATTCTGCCTATAACATCAGCCACCACTGGGCAAAGGCTATGGTTTTTAGGAATTTGTCCTATGGAATTCACATTTTCTTGTTAACTGCAAGTGTCTGTTATGTGAGGTTTGGCTAGACGGGGCATTGAGACCCAGGTGCTCAGCTGAGAAATGGACAACATTTGTTTACTGCCTTAGACGCAGATGAAAAACGAGTATAAACAGTCAGTGAAGAAGCACAAATGGTAAATTTAATGTACCCACAGATCAGTTAGTGAAAGTGGTATGGCTAGAGTCGCTAATTAAAATTTAGTTCTTTAAATGAATTCAGTTTCCATAAGGCAACGTTCACGACACAGGTTAGAGTCACATACAAGTTAGCAAGCAAATGAATGGAGGTAGAGGTATATTTTAAAAGAACTGTCCATCATTCTCCATTGAGATCATTTAGTATATACTTATTTCTTCTCACAAAACACAGAAAATACAGATTGCCTTTAAGCATGCAAGGCAACTAGCCGGCATTCCAATTCAGCTGAGATTTGTTAGTTTCAAACAGCTGAGTACATATATACAGAGTTTGTTTTCATACTTCGCTATGCCCAGCATCAGGACCTTTTAAAATGGAAAGCAACCAGTAACATTGTGCAAAGCATGGAAACTATACCACTGTACAATAAATGTTTCCATATTAGATGCCAATGATGTGAAATACTGATCATGGAGAGATGCAAAGAACATACCTAAGACAGAGAGATATTACCTTTTGTCCTGGACGACCAGATTCTCCAGGTTCTCCCTGGCCGAAGAAAAGCAAAGATAATAAGGGCAGTCTTAGAAGAAATTTTGAAAAATGCTAGAGCTTTGAGCAGTTTTGCAGTAATGATCCAATTGCCTACTTGATTACATACATTTTTGTGGATGTCATTTTCTTTCTCTCTGCTCCACTACACATATGGAAACTGCTGTGAGTGTGCCTAGAGCTAACTAACTAACTAACTAACTAACTAACTAACTAACTAACTCTCTGTCTCTGTCTGTCTGTCTGTCTGTCTGTCTGTCTGTCTCTCTCTCTCTCTCTCTCTCACACACACACACACACACACACACACACACACACACACACACACACACACATATATTTCTTGGAAACGTGGAAGAGAAAGTAAGCCCTCCTTCTCAGTCTGCCTGGGATTTCCCTGTTGTTTTTGGAAGCTGTTGCCAGAGAATTGGACCAGAGCTGTAACCATCAATGCTGATAAACTGAAGAGACAAGGGAGGCTTATAAAGTCAAAACCATGATTCCCATGGCATACACATGTGCAGGGCTATAGTTACCTTAATTCCTGCAGCAGATGATCCAGGGTCACCCTAAAATGAAACCCAGGAGAGATTATGCCACAAGTATTGAGAAAACAATGCAAGTCCCCAGGCAACCATCACTCACATGGATGCCCAGAGGGACTCTACATATGCCCAGTGAGCCTACCCTTGCCCCACAGAACTTTGTACATTAATAAACCCAGCCACTATATTACAACAGCATGTAAGAGAAACCATGCCCTGCCTAAAATCATGGGTTTACTCTGAATACAAAACATGAAAAGACTATATTTCTTGAAATAACTAAGAACATACAAACATGAAGCCATTCCCTTAATAAGATGCTAAATATATATTCTGAAGCAATGAATTGTAACTAAGGGATTTGAATCTTCTGGTTTTCTTAGCTTCTGGGATTTATTAATGTCACTGGCTATTTACAGGGAGTTCCTGCCCTTCTTGGTCTTTGGAAGGTCAAGGTTCAACAGATGAAGTCAAAGGTTAGTTATGTTGCCTTGCAAAAGCCATGCTGCACATCAGTTTGTCACCATCATGAAGCATGAGCATGCCTTTTCCTGTGTTACCCTCACTGTACCATAACTCAACCCCGGCAGGTCACAGGATGATGAATGACATGTGGGTAATGGGAATACACGGAGGGGCTAAAAAAGTCTTCAGATAGAATCCGACTTTTAACTTTTTAAAGAGATCAAGAAGATCAAGAGATAGTTTATTCTGGAGCCATTTTGAGTGACCATGGTCCAGAAGTACAGATTTAGGGTACCCCAAATTTCATGTTCCAAAATGGAAGCAGTTTCCTGAAGCTTTATAGTTTTACAGAGCAAAGAAAGTCATATGTCAAGATAAGTTTAAAATATATTGGTGGGTACATCAGAGAGGTGGTTCCAGCCAGATGGGGGAAGCTTTTCTAAAGGCCTTGGGTTCTATCTGATGACATCCTTAGCTCCGGGGTTGGTGGAAGGCAGTGGTCTGCTAAGTCAACAGGTTACAAAAGGTTTTTTATCTGCAATTCCCAGAATGTTAGTTCTGACATAGAGGTGGGGAAGAGATGGCTATTTGGGGAGTCTGGCTTTTTCAAGACCATGTTTGTCCAGATTTCATGGAGGATGACTCCACTCCCAGAAACACACTATCCTAAGGATAGGACCAGTGCAGACAGGAACATGGAGAAGAGGTAAGACTGTCACTCATTTGTAAACGAGGAAGCAAAAGGCCTAGATTCTCACCGGGCAGCGGTGGTGGCACACACCTTTAATGCGAGCACTTGGGAGGCAGAGCCAGGCGGATCTCTGTGAGTTCGAGGCCAGCCCGGTCTACAAAGCGAGTTCCAGGAAAGGCTCCAAACCTGTCTCAAAAAACCAAAAAACAAACAAACAAAAACAAGGCCTAGATTCTCAATCTCACTCGAGTCCTCTCCATTCCAGGAACATGCAAAGACATAGAAAAGGAGGGGACATTTGAGACTGCCAAGAAAACTGAAGGGGGAGGCCAGAGTTGAGGTTCACTAAGCTCTGTCATCTGTACAAATACTCAAGCATTTCCAGGGGTCTGTTCCCTTGTTCTAACGTCCAGAAGCTGCTCGTCAATCTCTTTTAGAGACAGACACACAGATAGAGGCCTCAGGTCCCTGCGCACTGACTGGCACATGGCCCCTTTCCTCATTTCCACTCACGTCTTCCCACGGATGGCGCTTCTCTTGCTTTAGGTCTTGGTTTACATGGCTTTGCCTCAAGGAACTGTCCACCAATTCACCTCCCCCTGGGGCCCCCCAGGAGCACACCTACTGTAGCTTTATGCTTTGTTTGTGTCGGGCACAGCTTGTGTTGTGGTTGCTGTGGGCATTGCCTGCACATTCACCTGTCCTGTTGGAAGACAGACAGCTGCAGGAAACTGACTCTGCACCCACATTATATGCTTAACACACATGTGGTGAGTGACTGACTGTCTATAAGACCATGTTTTAGTCGGGTCAGCAGTCAAGGATCAAAACGAAGAGAGACCTTTAGGAAGGGGGAAACCCGAGCTTAGGAAAGAGAAGGAAATAGTCAATTTAGTTTGTCGGGCAAAGAAGTGCACACGTGACTTTGACATCTGTAATTGCCATTACCCAAGGAAAAATTAAGATGTGGCTAAACAAGGAAGCAAACTCTTGGATGAATGAGCCTTCCCTTGTCAACCATTCCCATTCAAATGAGTTCCAAATGAGGGGTGAAATAAATGCGGTGAAGAAAATAATACTTGTTTCTATTTCTACTAAACTAAGTCTGGGAGCCCTCAACATTAATGAACCAGTTTGCAATACTTTGGATAACACGACCTTTGTAGTACTAAAGACAACTTGACTTTCCGACGACGCTCCGTCTGCCTTGTTTATACCTTAGCCTCCCATGCAGGGAAGGCCTTGCCACTTCCACTTGGTGATGAGGAAGCTGAAGGGGCTCCAGTGAAGTGAACTTCAAGCTCCCCCAACTGTACTTCCATGTTTGCTCTTTTTATCCGACTGAGAAAAGGACTGCTGGACTGTATCGTTTTGACAATGGGTCCTAAAGGCTAGAGAAAAACGTGTACATTAAAGGTGGTTCTTGTATTAACCACGTGTAGTGAATACAAGAGTGTTTGGCTAACCTCCTACATGAGAAGACAGACTGGACTTTGTCCTCAGAGAAAGTAGATGGGAAGGAAAGCCCAACAGTGAAAGGCTGCTTTACTTGTGGAAATCAGGGAGGCTTCATTTGATGGACAACTCATAGTCATATCTTTATTCTCTTTTTAAAAGATGCAGAACTGTGAAGTCTCCAGGAATTTCTATAACTTTTAAGAGCAAGGCCACTGCCGGACAGGACAATGTTCCAAGTAGCTGAAATGGAGCAGGGGATATTTATAACCCTGCCCCCAAAGTACAGGTGAACACAGGATTAAAGCAGGAAACAGACCCCAGCTGTGGCAGGTCTACATGCCTAGCTTCATCGGTCAGTGGGCCAAGCCACAGATGGAGAAGTTCTGTGAGGTAAATAAATCTAACTTTGCTGTTTTATTGTTTTTTTTTAGACAGGGTCTCACTCTGTAGACCAGACTGGCCTTGAACTCACAGAGATCCATTTGCCTCTGCCTCCCAAGTGCTGGGATTGAAGGCGCGCGCCACTACATCTGGCGACTTTACTGTTTTTCACTTTCAGTCAAGAACTGGTTTTGTATGTGGTTGTTTTCAAACACAGTACTCAGCAAGTAATAAAATACGCATATGTTAATAAAGGCAGACTAAGCAAATGCACGCTATAGAAACTTTGTGCCATTCAATGAAAATATGAAGTTGTTTAAGATTAAAGAAAAAAAAAGGTTCTCCAAACAGTATTTACTATCTTATAACAATGTCCTGGAACCTGGATTAGCACCGGGACTAGAAGAGATTGGCACTGTGCAGTTTTTGGTTTGACTTTGGGGACAAAGGATGGAAGATTATAGCTTGAAAGTGATGTGCTTGGTGTCAAATGGACACGGGGTAGAGCTGTGATGGCCGGTTAGAATGACCTGGGAAAGGAGCTTCTATGAGGATTGTTTACATTAGGTAGGATTTTCTTAATTGGGTTGAGGTAGGGTGCCCCACCTTGAACGTGAGTAGCACTAGTTCATGGGCTAGGCCTTGGACTAGTACAAGCATGCCCACACTAATTCACTGCTCTCTGCTCTTGACCACACAGGGAATGTGACCAGCTGCTTCACGCCTTCACCTCCCTACAATGACGGACTATTAACTTCAAATTATGAACCAAAGAAACCCCGTCTTTCTTACTTTTGTAAGAGGATTTTATTGCATGATCTAGAAATGAAACTAGACAGTATCCTATGGGTTTGGGGTTGTTTGTTCCTTTTCTAGTGAGCTCAGTGTCCCGTTAATTAAGAAATGACAGTGAAGAACAGTATGTATTAGGAACAGAATTACAGGGTGTTGTTCAAGAATACAGGGATGACCTGAGAAGTTTAAGAGACTAAAGAGCTTCCCTAGGAAATGACTTGTGAATCCAAGGTTCAAAGGATTGAATATTGAACAAAGCTAGAAAATGGAGAAGAGGAACTGGGAAGGGGAAGAGAGAGCAGGTATCTAAACAAAGGATGCCATGGGCAGGATTAGAGAGGACCAGTGCTGACTGCTCTAGAGTGTCCTTGGACACAGCCCTCCAGGTGTGGTTTTAAGCCAGATTGGTTGGTAAGGGCAAGGAGGACATGCCTGTGAAAGACAAGATGCTTGAGCTCCAGATGTTAAATCAGAAGGCAATGCATGGATAGGAACAGAGGCCATGGGAGCAAAGGAAGGTAGCGGACAGGCAACTCGTGCCAATAAGTGGAGCTGGAGCTCTTGACTGGGCAGATAACACCACATAGGCTATAGCAGTGTGGTCCAACCATTCAGTGAGCTGTACAGGCAGCCACTTGCAGTGGATAAGAAATTGATTCCAACATTGTTTGGTGGAATTAACACTCCAAAGACTAGAATACAAAGCTTCCACAGTAACTTCACACGTGATTGAAATCAGTCTTTGGCAGGTTAGTCTTAAGCTGAGTGTACTGTTTTGCTGGCCACAGAGAAGCCCTGGCCCAGTCAGTGGTTTTATAGCTCCCAGCATTTCCAGATGACCAGCCTGGAAAGCCTCAGATTGCTTTACCATCCGAATGCACTGAGTTGGATCAAAAGGAAAAAAAATCCATTAAAGTGAATCAGTCAATGACGTAATTTACTACATCAATAGCAGAAAAAAGGCTTTAAAATTTTTTTTATTTTACCCCTCGAAGTTGGAAAGTGATGAATGGGTTTCACATACTGAAGACAAAGGCCACAAGAAGAGTGTTTCCGACATGCTGGAAACAAATTATAAGACAGGAGCAGGAAATGTTTAAAAAACACATCAAAAATGATATTCCAATTACTACATTCTCGGAATGAATGCTGTGGGTCAGATTACATAGTATACACAGTACAGATCGCTATTTACAATCCCTGCTTAGACCCATTGAAAGTTTATAGAAACGATTTCCGCTTTAACTGAGGCATTTCTTGTACTTAATTTCAGCTGAGCAATAAAATTTTTTGATAAAAAAAAGAAAAGAAAAGAAAAACAACCATGTCGTTGATTTCAATTTCCACATGGTAGGAAAAGTTAGTATTTATTGAGAGTTTATGATGTGTGAGTCCGTATGGTAACTGATTTGCATTATGAATAAAGCAAAAACGACATTCCTTTGAGACACTTGGGTCCTTTCAAGGAAAAACATTGTTTTACTGTTACAAAATTAAATTTCAAAACCTGTGTGAGCAAAGAAACCATTACTGGCCTATGTTCCAAAAACGGAGTTAAAAAAAAAAAATCCACTCTCTAAGACATAAAACGCTCTATTAAAATTCACATAGGTGCAGTTTAAATTTGATATATTGTGTTGTTGTTTGAAGAAGCTGCCTTCTGTGTACAATATTTCCTTTGTTTTAAGCAAAGGTTGGCTACTGTAGTTAAGTCTTGCTGGATACTTCCAAGACTGGGCCAAGCATGGCCTTATTTATTTATTTATTTACTTACTTATTTATTTGAGACAAGGTTTCTCTGTGTGGCTTTGGAGCCTGTCTGTCCTGGATCTCGCTCTGTAGATCAGGCTGACTTCAAACTCACAGAGATCTGCCTGCCTCTGCCTCCCGAGTGCTGGGATTAAAGGCGTGTGCTACCACCTCCCAGCCTACTTTTATACTTTTAAATGGTTAAAAAAATAATCAAAACAACAACAATATTACAAAATACACACAAATCACATAATCTCCAAGTCACCCGGCCCAGAAACAAAATCCCTTTTGAACCCGGCCCCACTCGGTTCTTTGGCATGCTGTCTGTAGCTGCTGTAATCACAGAACCACGGAGTTGTGCTGGACACTATGTGGCCCACAAAGCCTAAAATATTAATCTATAGAACAAGCTGGCTTATCTCTGCATTTAGACAAAAAGATGAAAGCTAAATGGACCATCATCCTCTGGGTTCACACAGCTAGGGGTTCAAATCCTGATCTGAGAGCAGTCAGGAGCATGCACTAAATACTTGCATGCCGTACTTGAGGACGGCTCGGTCTTGACATTTGGAAGATAAAGAGATGCGCCTACTGCAGGGGTTCTGAAGTAGGGATGGGAGGGTAGGTCACAGCGCATGGAATTGCCTGCCAGCTCCACAGCGAAGAATCATTCAGTTCACACTGTCAATGGTGCTGAGGCCCAGACACCCTGTTCCTCAAGACACTGAGAATTAACCCTAAATCCAAACTGTTTCTCAAATACAAACAGTTGCTACTTAGTGACATTAATTTGTTCCTACCTCCATGCCATATTTGTATTAATATTTATGAGATGGAGAAAGATAAGCTTCTATTTATTTTATGAGCATGTTTTTATGACTAACCATTATCCATCTGTAGAGTCATAATTTTCAAAATGGAACGGTCTCTCTCTCAACTGTGAGCCTAAGTGAATAATCCTCCCATTCATCAGTTACTTCGCTTGGTGTGCACTGAAATCCATCCGCTCTGATTCTCTATTCAGCTTCTAAAAGTTTTCTTTCCAAATCTGAGCACATCACATGGATGAAGGAAAACATCCTTTTGATGTCACAGTGCCATGGTGTCTGGGATGTAAAATACAAACCCAAGCAAACACTGTAATGACGGACTGGTGGGACAAGAGAGAGGAACAGAGACAGAACAGGGAGGCGTGTGCTGTAAACGCTCATCAGTGTTCCAAAGACCAAGGAGGGGGAAGGCAGAATGCAAGGGCCATGGTACCCAATGTTACTGACCTAAACACTGCAATCGAGTGCTAGTAACTTAAGATTAAACTTTTCAATTTCGTCCTCACTCACCAACACACTTCCTTCTAAATCTAGGGCAGGCCTCTGAAGACACACTGCCACATGAATAAGTGTGTTTATTGCCTGAGAGACCTATTGTTGGAAATTTACTTATTTTCTAATTTTTGGCAGGCCATTTTGCTTTCAGAATATTTAAATTTGTGGCTAGGATGTGGAATAATCACTTTTTAGAAGTCAAATACTGAACTGTTTTTCTAACTTGAGAGGTTTCTCTAGGCTGTCTTCCACATCTCCCAGCTTCAGACACATTCAGTGATATTCATGCTCATGCACACAGCCTTCCGTATTTCACAAGACTGTACCTTTTCACCTGCGTCACCTTTGGGGCCATTTTCTCCAGCATCTCCCTGAGAAGAGGACAAAGTGATACACTTACACCTACTGGTGACTTGAAGCAAAGAGCATCCTCTCTTGCACTCTCCTTTGGACACACTCTTGTTACAACCCACTGTAAATGTTCACAGAGCCCACGAGCTTGGCCAGCCGGCTGACGCCAATACAATTACCTTTATTACATGAACACGGCCGAGCACCTTCACACAGCGCAGGGTTAACACAAAGCGGTGATGTCTCTGCCAGACTTCCCATGGTTGATGTGGACACCAGCTTCCCTTCTGCACTCTCTTTCCCTCTGGCTAAAGTTCCCCACAGCAGGGCTGTCCTGTCCCTCCCCACAGCATGCCATGGCACTTCTGTTTGCTACTTCTGGGCCCTCTTCATGCTGTGCAAGCCGGCTCTTTTCCCTACAAGCTGCATAAATTCTACCTGTCTTCAAACCAATCAAAGGCTCCCGGGCTTCCAAGCGAATGCCACAGCCCCCAAGGCCTATGGACTGAGTATTTATCTACTTGAGGCTCTGTAGGCAGCATTCAGAAAAAGGAATTTTTATATTTTTATTAGATATCGTCTCTTCCAAATCACAGTAAACTGAGTCAGGGGAATGTGTGCTTCTTTGGTTACTTCTCTACTTGTCCAATGACATCTCCTTCCTACCCACGAGGCAACGCAAGGGGGAAAGGTTTCGTTTTATCTCTGCGCTTTGCTCTGCTAAACTCTGAATGCTTTCCTTTAAGCCTTGGAGCATGCTAGAGAGGAAATGCCAAGGATTACAGATTCAGGAGAACGGAGTCCAGCACTGGCACTCAGCAGGCAAAGCGATGCTCTTTGCACTGCGTTTTTCCTGGGTCACGTGAGGATGAGGATACACTACGCAGCTGTAAGAACTAAGTTCTGTACCGTACACAGCATTTCAAACCATGACAGCACACTCTGAAAATTAGTCTTTGCTGTCGGAGACCCCAGTGCCTTGGTGTTTGTGGCGTTCCTATGCTGGGCTGCTCTTCTCTCTAGCTCAGAGGAGGTCACTTTTCTATCATTTCAACACTTCCACAGAATTGAAGAGAGAAACCACCAGGTGCAGTTTCTCAAGAATGAGAAGGTAGAAGAGAGATACTCACTTTCCTTTCCAAAGTTCCTTTGACCATTTCAAATGAGCACGAACTTAACCTGCCTGGGCTGTACAGTGGGCCGGGAGGGCAGCACCCCATCTGATGAACCGGAGATGGGCACTGGCATCGCTCCCCCTCTCTCCCCAATTTCTACATGAACCAGTTATATGACGACTAATTAATTTCAAGTTAATTACCCTGAACTGACTGCTTTAGAGCACATGCTCTAAGGCAGTGTTGAGAGATGGCTCACTCACACGCTTTTTAAAAATCTGCTTGAAAACTCCCTTAGAACACCGATCTCCTTATTGGGAAACGGGGCTCAGAGTAGCTGTGAAGTAAAGAGATTGACTGTCCCTTCATGAATGGCCTTTTAACCCCTATTTTGCTGTTCTTCCAATCTAACATTGCCTTCTTTCTGCTTTACAAGGCAGGAAAATACAGTTAAATTGAGGACTGTTTTCCTGATCTTTTGATGAGCTTCTTTTGCAAGTAGAGTTACGATGTTTGTTAGAAAGACTATCACAGCATATCCTAGTATATAGCGCTCCGCTCAGAGACACCCCCAAACTCCACTGCAGTTAGCAGAGGGAACCTGGGGTATAAACAGAGCCATACACAGTAGGAGTTTGAAAACTATTAAGACAGGCCTGCAAGGAATACCGGAGGCATCTAACGGGGATTAACACGCAACCCCGACTCTCCATCTGTTCCCTTTTCTGGTTTTGATGGGGATTCTTTGTGGGGTCACTTTTAGACAGTCACTGCAGGTAAACATCTGTATCCCTTTGACCTTTGACCCAGAGTCCCCAGCAGCAGCAGAGACAGCTGTGGATGCTTAGGAAGGCATCGGCATGACATTAGCAAGTGTGCAGAATGGGTTTTTACAGGGCTAGGGGTTGCTGAAAGCCACCGTGAGCCTGGCAGGCAGCGTTTGCTCTTCTCTCCTTCCTTCCAACCCCCAATTCAAAAATTATATGGAAGATAAAACCATATTTTCTCTTTCCCTACTTGACAGTCTGAAAGATGGGCAAATTAATCTTCCCCAATCTCTACTTCTATCTGTCCATCCATCTGTGCGTCTATCCACCATCGATCCTCTCACGCATCTAGTTCAGTTGGAGTGTAGCTCTGGAGAAGGGGGTGATAAACAACGCAGAACTATTCTTACCTTTTCTCCTTCTTTTCCAGGCTCGCCCTGAGCACCAAAACAGAGATGGAGAGACATTAATGAAGAGCTAATAGAGCAGGAGCAAACAAAGCGGGTACTGAACACATGCTGAATGCACTAGGTGAATTATAAAGTGCATTGTCTATTTTGGCCTTAGTTTCTACATGAAAACAAGTTGCAAAAATATCCAGAGGAATTGGGTCCAGATACCAATACCAACTTTAATCTTAAGTCCTTACTTCTATAAGGATAATAATATGTGCAGTAGATAAGGTCACCCAGGAGTGGACTGGGACACTAAGGGGGAACACAGTGTGGCAAACTCAAAATCAATATGGTGGGTTAGCATGTCCTTCCATAAAGCTGTCTTGAAGCATGTCCTGATGCATGGGTATTTCAGGGCTGACCCTGGTACAGCTCTGCAATTGTGGATATGATCATAAACCCTCAATGCAGCACTGCCACCCCTCGACAAGATCATCAGTTCTGTAACCAAGATACCAGAATGGAGCAGCCTTAGTGAGGGAGGTTCCTCCTAGAAATGATGACCAAGAAAACCAGGGCTTGAAATAGGAAACTGCTCTCTGAAGAGAACTGCATTTTCCACTTTCTCTAGGACAGGGCAGGGGACAATAGATGTTTTAAAGTACATACATCTTATGATGAAATTTCCTGATGGGGAGCTTGAGTAAGCATTGCCATGAGACCAGACTGCTTAAAATGTCTTAAGGAGATTATTGTGGAGAAAAAGAAAGCCAAAGTAAAAGAACCCAAGCTAGAAGTCAGTTTGGAGACAAAGTTCTTTTCATTCTCTGGAAATCAACCTGACCCCCTGGCTTTCTGCTTTTCTGGTGACCTTCACCACTCAGCATCCGTCCTGGTGGCTGCATCGCCAGCCAGCACAGGAACAGTACTGTGAGTACTCATCAAGAATTAACTCCCACCATCGGGCTTCTTAGTAAAGTGCAAGAAAGGGGAGAAGACAGGAGAGGGCTGGATTCCCGGAAGGAATATTATCTTTCTTCTCCAGGACAAAAAGGGGCAGGTCCACGCATTTTAGGCCTGTCCCCAGTACCTAAATAGCAGCATGGCATGTAAAATCAGTTGACAGACATCTGTGGGTTCAGACTCACCCCAGCACAGCTGATGGGATTACACATGAGTTTTGTACTTCAAGGGGTGTTCACTCATCAAAGGATTTGGGATTTGTCTGCCTGCTTGGTTTAAACTGAACTGTCACCAATCTTTTTTGATTTAACAGATTCATTTGTTCTTCAAGAAACCAAGAAAACAGGCAATCCAAAAAAAAAAATCCTCATTACATTTTTTCCCTATTTAGTAATTCAAACTATATCCATTTTTAAATTCTAAACATACCACATCTTTCTTCTGTTCTTTGTCTGACTAACTAGTCATGTTGTATAGAAACTGAAGGTGGCCAAACCTTGAGGAAAAGCCGTCATGGCTCTGGGAACATCATCTGTAGTGGGGCTTGCTAATATGTACAGTTGGGGCAGTATGAACATGACCTATGTTTTCACAACTTATTAAGGGGTAAAATGACAGTGGTCATTTTGAGAGCTTTCTTATGCTATTTGATTACCCCACAAGAAATATATATATTTTTAAAATTATAGGTGTTTTTCTTACATGTATATCTGTGTACTTTGTGAGCCTGGTATCCTTGGAGGCTAGAAGAGGGCATTGGGTCCTCTGGGACTGGAATTACTTACAGAGGGTCATGAGCTGTGAGTACCAAGATTTGAACCCGAGCACCAGGTGCTCTTAACTGCTTAGCCATCTCCCCAGCCCCACAAGAAACATTTTAGACAGTCACATCCTATTTCTTTTCTGCATGTCTAATGTTAATGACAATTGTAAGCATAATGTAGTCATTAGTTACAAAGTTCTATGACTGAGTATTATACCACTGACAAAAACGTCTACCCAACTACAACCAGAAAATAGCTTAACAAATCCTGACAGCTTAAAACTGTGTAGAAACCATGCAGTGGATGACTGTGCTTGGCTTTATCTGTACCAACCTTTGGTCCCGGGAGTCCACTTTGCCCTGCCGCTCCAGGTGATCCAGGCTCACCCTCAAAATAGAAAGTATACATTACTAATCAAAACCAACCAACCTAGAACATTGTGGAGATAATGAGAGGAGTTGCTGGCCATCCTAGAATGTGCTAGAAAACCAGAGAGTAAGTAATTACTAGAATAATTAGTTCCAGTGCGGTTCAAATTTTTACATGCTTGAGGACAAAGTACTCAACTGGATTAATTTTCTTTGTGTAGTCTTTTCACCACTAAGAAAGCTGAAGTGAGTTATCAGTAGGGCTAATAGTTAATATGGTTCTGGGTACCATCCAACTAGTATCTGTTGAAAGGATAAGGGTCGCTTGGCAATGATAAACTGTCTTGGTGGAGAACTTTAAAGCGATCTATCAGTTCAGTTAAATAAAGACTAAATCATTAGATTTTTCTTATTAGACATCTGTAAATGTTACTTTAAGTTTATTTTGAAAATACATATCCTTGAACACCTACCTAATCTGCTAATACACATTTGATACAAAAGCAAAAGTTAAAAAAGGCTTTATAAAAATGGTTTACAGTGGTGTTGTAAAAGTATTTAAAACAACCAGTCTTACTCATCTTGGTTTTACTGAATGATCAGCTTTTATGAGAAAGGTAATGGCTGCTGGGCTAGAGAATGTCCCCATTTCAGGAGGATGGTAGTACATACCATCCTTTCTGACCAGAGAGTATTTTCCAAAAAGGGAAACGAAAATGAAACAGAAACAATAACAAAAAAGTCCAAGCCCTGGGAAGTGCCCATAAACAAAAGACACCATGTCCCCTTATGATGTTCCCAAGTGGCTCATACTTCTGTCCATCATAATTTAATTTCCATCTATGAGACATTCCCAGTGTCCTTCACCATCTGATTGGCCTCTAGACAGCTTTCTTCTTTCCACAGAGAAAAGTAAGGCTGCTCCTTAGTTGATTTCTTAAAGACAATGTTTATTTTAAGAGCAGTTTGGGGTTCCCTACACATTTAATTCATTTTGAGAACTGTTTCCCAAGTAACCTGGGGTCATTTTTTAATTTTTTTCAGATTCAAAACCATGTACATTAATGACAAATATTTTTCTTTTCACATTTTATCTATTTATCTCACTATGTGTATGCGTGCATGCACAGGCCAAATCATATGTGTAGAAGTTAGAGGACAACTTGAGGGAATTGGATCTCTCCTATTATATGAGTTCCCAGTATCAAACTCAGGTCGTCAGGCTTGGTGGCAATAACTCTCACCTGTTGAACCCAAGAGGCTGAGTGGAGAGAGGGAGAGAGGGAGGGAGGGAGGGAGGGAGGGAGGGAGGGAGGGAGGGAGGGAGAGAGAGAAAGAGAGAGAGAGAGAGAGAGAGAGAGAGAGAGAGAGAGAGAGAGAGAGAGAGAGAGAAATGGAGAGAGAGAAACGGAGAGAGAGCATGAGAGTTTAGAGTTGCTAAAAAGAGAGACAGAGACATAGGAGAGACAGACATGCGAGAGAGACATAAAAAGAGAGGGGGAAGAGATTGATTTATATTTTCTCCATCATTTGATTCATATATCCCATCTACAAGTGGCTTTCCAGAAGGCATAGAACCCTGAGGTAAATATAGCCTACAGAAAGATATGTGTGTGTAGCTACCAGATAACCCAGGCCTGTTGTAGCTTGTGGTGTCTTTCTCCTAGCAGAAAGTATTTTACTCTTGTTCTGGAGTGTAACTGCTGAAGTCTTGACCTGCTGGGAGAAATTCTACATCCTGCATAAAGTCACATTCTAATTGTTGGGTCTTGCATAGTTTCTTTGGTAAGAGGACAAAATAGTTGACTTCCAATAATGAAGGACATTATGGGGAAGTTTTGATATGCCGTTTGGACATAACAAAGGGCAAGAACTCGGAAACAGAATCTGCCCTGAATGAGGACCATCATTCACTACACAAACAGAAAAGAGCTCCCGAGGCTGCCTTCAAAGACCTGGAGACAGGATGCTCTAAGATCCTAACTCATGGTGTAGTGCACAGAGAGGATGCTGCAGGGAACAATGTAAACTGTTTGACTTTCAAAGAATAACCATGGTAGCCGAGCCATTTCAATAAAACATGGTTAAAGCCCTGGATCCGGGAAAAGCTCCTGCTGAGATCTGAAGTGGGGAAGGAAAGTATCGCTTAGGTGGCTGTGTAATGTTTTCCTCAACATATGAATCCCAAGGGACTAAAAGCTGGGCTCTTTCTCTCTCTTGTTCCTATTACTAAAAAGAACCTTCAACAGAAGATGAAACTAAGAAACCAGACTCATAACCTCTCTGTGGGAATGACTTTGACGCTGTCCTGTTTCCATAGTCTTTTTTAACTCACAGTTATATATTTCTAAGCAGCTATTAGCATGTCCCACAGTGTAATGTTATGAGTTTTTATCACCAGGCCACTGGATTTGTTTCTACGGGGCACTCATGATTGTCTTATGAGTAGTTTGATTAGCCTCTATTAGAGTCAGGTGTGACCAGTTTTTCACTCAATTCCACATTGCTGAATACTCAAGTTGTTTAAAATAAGTATCTGTAAAATACACTCATATTTTTCTAACAAGTTCTTTAATTATGAAAAATTCCCTGTATTTATTTTGTAGCCACACTGGGAAAATTTTAAGGCACCAACTGCCTGCTTCTAAATGGCTTTCTAAAGGGGCTGAGTTTTTGTGTGCATGTATCTGTGGGCACCATGTGAGTGCCTATACCCACAGAGGCCAGAAGAGGGTGCTAGACCCCCCCCCAGATCTGAGCTACAGGTGGATGTGAAACACTACCTCTGTCCACCTATTCCCCCCCTTCCCCCAGCCATAGGGGTGCTGGGAAGCAAACTTCAAAAGCATCAAGTGCTCTTAACTGCTGGGCCATCTCTCCAGTGCCCCCTTTTGTTCTTTTGTAGGCATCCATTCTTTAAAAAAATTATCCACAGCTTTGTCAGAATTAGACATTACAACTTTAATTATTTTTGTGACTTTTTCCTATTTATTTTTGGTGTGTGTGTGAACTAGTCTCAAGGTTGTTGGGCAGCTTACCCATCTCTTTCCTATTTCTAAACACCATGGGCAATCTATGGACAGTAATAAAGTAAAACATTAGGGGACATCTAACCCAAGGGTTTTCTCTACTCTAATAGATTTTTTGTTTGTTTGTTTTTTGTTTTTTGAGACAGGGTTTCTCTGTGTAGCTTTGCGCCTTTTCCTGGAACTCGCTTTGTAGACCAGGCTAGCCTCGAAGTCACAGAGATCCGCCTGCCTCTGTGCCTCCCAAGTGCTGGGATTAAAGGCGTGCACCACCACAGCCCAGCTCTAATGGAAATTTTAAGGTGATCCCTGGGACATCACTCACTTCCATATTTAAACTGCAGGTAAGCTGAACTGACTTTTCAGGATGGCTTGTCACTTTCATTTTGTTTGAAACTAAATTCTTTTGAGAATGCTACCATAAAAGATCACTCAAGGCTCTTATAATCATATCAGCTACAGCTACTCAGCTGTAAGGTCAAATCCTGAGGGACAGAAGGGGATACAGTTTTCTCACAGAGGTGAGTGCTGCGGCCAGGAGGTCATTTAGCTGAAATAGTGCTCACCACTACCTCAGTCACAGTAGTTTTCCAGTCTATCAGTGGGAACTGAAAATGAGTCATAGCTTTATGTTTTTAGTATGACATAATTTCACATTCATCATGTTATAACCATTATTTCCTTTCAAGACTGTACTATTTTGGGGCTGGAGAAATGGCTCAGCAGTTAAGAGCACTGGCTGCTCTTCCAGAGGACCTGAGTTCAATTCCCAGCAACCACATGGTGGCTCACAGCCATCTATCATCTGATGGCCTCTTCTGACATAAAGGTATATATGCAGATAGAGCACTCATACATAAAATAAATAAATAAATATTTAAAAAACATTTAAAAAGACTACTATTTTCATCCAACTAGGAGAAGAAGAATACTTTAAGGAACAAAGATCAGGTATTAGATGGAAAGGTGGTAGGTCCAACATGGCCTTGGCTTCTAGAACTGCAAATGGTAGGGGTGTGCATGGGCGTGGGAGTGTGTGAGTGTGTGTGTGTGTGTGTGTGTGTGTGTGTGTGTGTGTGTGTGTGTGTAAGGCTAAAACTAAACATTCTCAGAGTGGGCAAGTAAGTGTCTGAGAGGCAAAGAACAGCAAAGAGTCAGCTGTAAGGTAGAATCAAAGTCACCCATTCCCAATCTTGCTTTTTTTTTTTTGTAATTGAGCAGCTTGTATCCAAAAACTCATTCAATTTACCATGTTTCATTCTTAGCATTAAACATTGGATTAGCATTAGGGAAGTATCCAGTTGGCTCCAAATATTTCTGTGTAAGGTCTAAGACACAGGGCAGATCTCCTGGACTTCTACAGGGCTTAGCATGTTTTCTATAAAGTGTGGGGCTGGAATCAATGCTCCCTCGTTCCTTATAAGATTTAATATTACTACCATTCCTTGTTGTTGGACCATAGATGTCACCTGTAAATCTTTATTCCTCGGGGATTGGATTAAATTTTGCTTCGAACCCAAATTCCGGAGTTGAAGCTTGGCTGCTCTAGTTCGTATATTTTGCACATTATCCCTGATTTCCCCAAATTCAACCATGTTGGCTAATTCCTCATCCTTAGTCTCTATCAGCTGTCTCCTTCAGGCGCTGGTGAGGACCCACTTGTCACAGGCATGGTCTGTCTTGGTCTCACTGGCTTCTCATTTCTTCCTCTTCCATCTCACTTTCCTCCTCCCTCCCAGACCATCCGGGAATTCAGCTTCAGTCTGGACCAGTCTGGACTGTTTTTAGCTTCTACTCGACACCCGACACACCTGTTATTTCCATTTGCATTTCCTGGAGGCAGAGAAGCCTTTAGAACATGACGAAAGGAAAACCAGAAAGCTCATCCTGGACAATTAGATTTGGTTCTGCATCAGAGGACGGGGCATCCCTGTGGGGGAGTTCTGTCTCGTTTATCCCATAAGTAAACTTCTCCCATCAAATCAGAGTCTCAGTCCTCTGTGGCAATATGATATTAATTAGTAGAAAAGCAGACAGGTATGCCAGCCAGGAATTAAATACAAATATGCTGCTTTGGATCATTTGTGGACATGGCCCTTAAGCTGATTGAAATAATAACTAAAGAAAACCTAGCAAGCTTAAGGGAAAAAATGATAAACGTCTAAAAATTACAAATATCTAAAGATGTATAATAAGTCACAGTAGATTAACAAATCTCAGCATGGGCTAGTTTTGGAATAAGTCTGCTCATCAATATCTTAGGTTCCTATGGTGCTAATTCAGAGAGGCATGTGTGCAAAACAATTTGGAAAACAGTACTAGAAGGCAAAGAGATAAGTGTTTAGGAGGTCACCCAACACGGCTGGATTACATTTATATGGGTACAATTTACATACAGGAGAGGCATTGTTTGTCTTGAGCACAGTAATGCAATTTGAAGATTTGGTTGGGAGTACATCCCCTATTACTGCCCACATGAAAGCTCCCTCTTCCTTTTCCCTCCCTTCTCTTTCCCAGCTCTTGGTTCTCACTGGCAAGAGTCTTGGTGATTACATACCAATAGCCAGCCTGTGAGCTCTGCAAGCTGGGCACACTGGGGACCCCTGTAGCTACTCCATTGTTTCCCCCATCCTGTGTGCTCACACTTGGGAATGTGGGCTAGGGAAGAGACCAGTGTGGACCCTGGAAACAGGGTCAGGACACATGAGGCAGGCATCCTGGTACCTGGGAAATGATCTTGTAGATAAAAGAGGCTAGGAGGAGGATACTGCTTACCTAACAGAAGCCCTATCCAGAATTTCCTTTTTAAAACAACCTGGAAAAGAGCAAATGTGACCCGAAACCACCCAGAGAGCACACTGCTGCAGGGAGCTTTTTTTCTGCATGTGAAAAAGTTGTTCTTTGCACACACTCTTGTGGAAGATGACGTGAGAAGACAAAATGGTGATCCAGACTAAATGGGTTGTATGCAGTGGAAGAGTTTCTTAGAACTGGGAGAAATCAGCTAAAACCCCATGTTACGTAAGTCCTATAAATTAGGTCATCTAGGTTCAGAGAAACTTCTGATCGGACTGACACCATCGGAGGAGTTTCAACAATCAAAGGCCATGGTCATCCACCATGTGGGGAATGAGAGGGGGACCTTGACCTACCCAGTCGTAAGGAGCGCTGTCTATTGTTGCATGTATGGGGGAATGACACTTTACTCCACAGATGCAAATATGACAGAAAAGAGTGAAGCCCCAGCCACCTCCTGCCTCAGAGCAGGAAAAAGCGACAAAGATGAGAGATGAGGGCAAGTGGATCTCAGCTTAAAGCTTCAGACGCCAAAGCAGGCAGAGCCAAAGCCCGCACTGTGCTGGACTTTCCAGTTTATGTGGCTTAAAGAAACGTCTGTATTCTTATACTGGGTACCTGACACTGCTTAGACCAAAGGTTCTCAACCTGTGGGTTGTGACCCCTTTGCGCTAGACCGATCCTTTCACAGGGGTCACATATCAGATATATTTGCATTATGATTCATAACACTAGCACAATTACAGTGATGAAGCAGCAACATAATAATGGCTGGGGGTCACCACACCATGAGAAACTGTGTTAAAGGGTTGTAGCATTAGGAAGTTTGAGAACCACTGTCTTAGACCTTGCAGCAGAATATGCCCTTGAAAATCTTTTTCTTCTTAAAATACCCAGCTAATGTCTTTCTTATAGTGTTGTTCTTTTTTAAAAACTTCATTTTTATCTATGTTTTGTGTCTTTCACATCCTATATCTTGATTCCATTCATTTCCTTGTCCTTTTGTATATGCCTCTGCCTTTGCAGCCTCCCCACAAAATAAAATAACAATTGAGGAGGGAAAAAGAAGGGAAAAATCTCACTGTAGAAGCTGTAGTGTGACACAGTGTCACACAGTAACCCTTCTGTCCATACATCTTTACTTGAAATTGTTCATTGCAAAGAGTCATCGGTCTGGTTCGAGGCCTTTGGTTTCTGCTACATTATCGGTGCTGGGCCTTCACTGAGACTCCTCTTGGATATCATGTTGTTGCCCTGTGTCATGGAGATACAGCTTTGGGTCTGCAGAACTGGTCTCTTCACGTGCTCCACGAGATCATAGATGGGGTAGATGTTGGGGTGGGCCAACTCATAACCCTGCTTCTGGGCCTGGGTAGTTGCAGGGTTGGTCAGTCCACCAGCTCTCCCCTGTCTTCACCACCAGGGGGAGCTCTCCAGCATTGCCCTGGCTAGTTCACCCATGACGAGCAAGGGGCGGGGCCAGTTTTCCTACTTTCCAATCCTCAGGGTTGGCTCTCCCACACTTACACCTTCAGGGCCAGCTCTACTGTGTTGCCCAGGCAAGGTGCAGGGGCCATTCTCTTGAGTGCTGCAGTTGATGAGGGAGGGGCTTTTACAAATTATATATGCAATATAACCAGCTCTAGTGAGCCAAGACTTCTGTGTTCTCGTCCATAAAACGCACTCTTTTAAAATGAGATGTCAGGTAAATGGGCTTCATGATAACACAATTCATTCAGATACGTCAGTCTGGTCATTCTGTTTTGCAAAACAGCTTGTGAGGAGCTTCTCCTCTCTCCCTTTGCCAATCAATCCCTTAACTGCTTATTCTCCTTTGTTCCAATGTTTCCATCTATGAGACTGACAATTGCATTCAATTTTGGAGTAATATGCTTATAAGAAGTCGAAGGGGAGCAGTGGTTTGGAAAAAGGTATCACTCTATAGCAAAGAAGTAGACTACTTTCAACTAGCTTTATATTTTCCTCTAAAGAGATTTAAAATTAATTATATAAAAGACAGGGTTATATTTAGTTTCATTTAACAAGTTGAACCAAATGAGAAGTCAATTCAAGAGTAGAGTGAGCAGTATATGGAATGTTTGAGACTATAAAGCACACTCAAGGATGTAGTGATCTTATGGAAGAATGAGTAATGGGTAAATGAAGATGCGAACAAGGAAGGATGAGTGTTACCATGGTAACTATAGGAACAGTGGTCTTAGGTTCTTAGGATTCTAGCTTTCATAATCTCTAAGAAGACAGGAAATGTAATAAATGTAATTCCATTCCCACCGTTAACCAATGCAAAGAGTAAATTATTATAAGATAATTTCCATGAACCATTAACGAATCTGGAATCAGAAATCAGTCATTTCTTTTCCTTACTATTTTTACTTATTGGACAACTATAAAAAGTCACAATTAAATAGCTCACTGGCAAGTTCTGCTACAGGAAACTTTTAGGCTATAGCAAATAGACCTACAACATAATGAAATCCTTCAAGAATTTAATTCAAAGTTGGGAGTTGCTAGAGACAGAATCTTAGCTGCACACATGACAAGCATACATTTATTGCTGACCTACATCTTTAGGCCTAATCCTTCTTTTAAAAAGATTGAAACAAGAAAGACATTGTGTTTAATGGTTACACTGACTGAATCAAGCACAAAATATTGGGTTCACTGTGTGGTTTAATTGTGTAGACTTGAGTCAATGGTTTGACCTTTGCAAGCCTGGAAGCTTCCATTTATCTGTTCTCTAAATATACTTACAATAAAAAATGCCATTAGAAGTATTTTGTGAAGACGAATGTCAGCTAAGAACTATGAGACTCCTGGGTAAGAGATGAAACAGCATTCCAAATACCATGGCTACAAGCTAATGAAAATTTAATGCCACTTAAAAACCACACAGCTATCCGGGGTAGATTCATTGATGACACATTGGTCTCAATTTTTTACATTATGTTTTAAACTTAAAAAAATATGATCTAAAAAAGCCTTTGAAAACTATAGTGGCTAAGATCATCTATGCTCTTCTTGCTTTGGCAAGGATCCTTATGACCCAGAACTCTGAGAAATCCTAGCTTTCACAGCAAAAATAATTTGCTTTTAATCATGCAAACAGTTGACACTCTTTTCTGGTGATAAAGGAAAAGGATTTCGGCTGAGACATACATATGCTGGGACTTTCATGTACCACTTATCTGTTACTAGATTTCTTTTCATGGCATTTGCACTAATTGCTACTCAAATTATTCTGGCAAAGAGTTTACTGTGCTTGAGCCAAGTAAGGTAAATGTGAAAGAAAAGAAAAATAAGGGGTTTAAAATAACACCTATTATAAGTATAGATTTTTAAAGAGCTGATGTCCAAATATTCTAACAAAACTGTAGAAACTTCCATAAATTCTGCTAAATGCTTCTTCAGTTTAATGATGATACTTTAAGTAGCCATACTTCTCCAGGGAGCACTTCTCCAGGAACAGGGTGTAACTGAGTCCATGGGTTGCGTTTGCCTGTGTGCAGGTCAATCATAGCACACAAGTAAAATGTTCACTATAGTTTTGACCAACAGTATCTATACATGAGAATTACAAAACTTATTTTTGTGTTCAATACAACTAGCAGCATCTGTTCATATTTTTGATAGGGTTTTGTATGGCATCTGACCGGTTTTGGCTCCTGGAAACCAGTGCAAAGTATGAGAAACCAGCTCTCAGAGTGGGCAACAAAAGATGCTAGAAGTCTGTTGAATGGGCAATGTGACATGGATGACAATCTGGGACCTGTGTCATTAGGGGACATGGAGATAAACGCACACAGTCCTTTCTTCTGTGGATAAATCTACCCCTCGAGGAAAGAATTCTTCCAAGAACACAGGCTGTCACCTCCAGGACTGGAGATGCTAGCTAGTGGTGACTGCACTTCTGAAGCCATATGCGATGTGTCCTTTTTCCTGTTCCCCAAGTCCTACCATTCTCTCTACTCATTCTTTCCTGGATGGGAGGTGGGCTGGGGAGGCCACGGGACTCAGAGGCAGATTCCAGCTTCCTTTGTGACTCTGTATATTGATTTTCATCCTATGTTGACTTTAAGGGGTTCTTCTCTTTGTTTGAGTCGAAGTGCTGAGGCTCTTAAAACACGTGAGTATAACTAGAGATACTGAGCATCTATTAATATCACTGACTTCAGTTACCTTGTCTAGCTAGCACTCTATGGCCTCTGTCTTTTATACCAGAGTTATAAGAATGTTGATAGTGTGCCCAGACAAAGACATGGAGCATTCTCTCTCAGGCGAGGAGGTACCATTCTTCTCGCTGCACTACCCTGGCCCCCGCTTTTCATAGAAGACCACTTAGTATTCCTTTACAGTTGATGCCAGAAGGAGCCGGGTTAGATTTTAATACCATGTCACTGTTACGTAAGTCTACTTACTCAGTACAATATAAAGAATTGGAAGACCATAACATAGATACACGTTACTCAGTCTTCACGAGTGATTGCATAGGTGGGCATTACAAATCTTGCTTTATGGGCCACACCACTTACACTGAAGAGTCACTGGCTGGACACTGAGTGCATTGATCCTCCCTTCCATACCACGCTGCAGCCTTCAGTGGGCACTGACCTCTATCCATGTGAATATACTGAAAATATCATCAGCATTATTGAAAATAAGTGACAGGTACACAGCAGATTAAGTAAATAAACATTCAGGTTGCTGATCAAAGTGGCCAATATTTAAAATAAAATAAATGTGAAACTAAGTCATCATCAAGTTTCCTGTCTAAAACCAATCATCAATTTTGTCGACCTGAATGGCTTGAAAATATTGTGGTGGGAAATAAAATGTTTTCTTAAAACAGTATTCTTTTGTCCAGCATAACAGAAAACCATTTTTTTTTTCTGTCTAGCTGTTACTTTCCAAATTTTTGAAGGCTTGGAAATCACACCCTCCCTTAACTGTAGTCAAAAAATGACTTTTGAGGCATCAAAAATGCTTCTTTGGAAAAAGTGGAATTATAACGTGGAAGAAAACATTTTTGTAAGACAGTTACAGGACACTAAAGTTCTTTCAAGAAATTATGATGTCATTGTAAACTTTCTCCTTAGAAAAAGACGTTCTGGAAGTTAAAGACACTCCAACTGTGGAATTATTGCCAACTTTGCTCTTATTGCTGCAGAGACTGGTTGTCTTGGTGAAGAAGAATCCCTCTATACTTATCTTCCTAAAGATGATCGAGCTGCCATGACAATTTTAAGTACTAGTGAGGATTAAAGGATGTTCTATCCAGTGTTTTAGTTCCAGGTCTGTGAAGTAGGAAAAATAACTCTCACTGTCTGTGCTCATACCTTTCAGAAGGCAGATGCTGGCTTCCCACTGTTTTAGAAAAAACACATTTAAAACGCTGCAAGGATATATTGCGATACATAAAGCTGTGACTATTCACTGCTGTTTCCTTGATACGTAATTTAAACTCGGTGACTAGGACAAGAAAATGTCACATTCTTTCTCTTTCTAAGGAAATTGTGCATTTCCTTGTAAAAAATAAAAAAAAAAAATGAAGTCTTCAAAAGACAGTTTTCAAGTTGCTTTCTCTCAGGTTAAAGGTTTCTATAAATTTTCATGATGGTACTCAAAGTTGGACAAAGGAAAAAAACAAAAACAAAGAAGACAAAGACAAATAAACATTAAGTGTGCATGCAAGTTTGGTCTTTACCAATGTCAAAAACATCTCAAGTTATGCGACTTTTAAATCTCCCTTATAGTGAGTACTTTTCAAAGTTTTGATCATGTGTCCCCCCCCCCCCCATGATCTACAATGTTGTAAAAAGAAAGTCAGTCTTCTATCTTTACCAGGATTGAGGAGAGAGAAATGTACATTTTACGGAAGTATAAATGGGTTCCTGGCATGGGCTGTGGATGAGTACCCAGCATTTGGCTTATGTAATAAAGGTACTAGGAGCCTTGATCTGGAATATTGATTTTCCTTGGAATTTGAGTAATTCTGAACTGCCTCTTTGAAATACAGATCAATCAAACCGTTAGCATTCTACTAAAATAAAATATAGGAAAAGTTTAATAGTAATGGCAGACACTGTTATAAAGGCTTATTAATACATTTAATCCCTACATGGACCTTTGAGGCAGGAATTGTGATCATTTCCCTCATATGGAGGTAGAAAAGGAGGTGAGAAAATTCAAAGATTTAGGCAGAATCTACACAGCATCTAAGTGCTGGGCTCATATTCTCAGCTACTTTGTAGGTTTAAGAGGTTTTAAGATAAGAGAAGGGAAGGTAGACAAGAGGAAAAGCCTATGCTCAAGTCCGTTCTTTGAGTGAGAGCTGGGATTCTTCTGTGGTTTCAGAACTTGGTCCAGGGTACAGGGCTTTAAAATATTCTGGAAGATGAGTCATGAGATTTTGAAGGGAGACAGGAAAGTCCCGAGCTCAGCTTCCTGGACCCTGGTGAACTAGGCCAGCTCTGGGTTTTGTTAGCTCCCACAGTGGCTTTGTTCATCTCTGTAGAGGTTCCAGATTGGAGAGCTGGTAAGCATGTTAAGTGCACAGACACCAGGCTTACCTGTGGGATAACATTAGATGCTTTCTCCAAATGACAAATACGTTATGGAAATAAAGACATGCAAAGAGATGTGTGTATGTAGAGCAGTGTGTGTTTACGTATACACTTCTCTTTATTTCTGATCCCCTTCATTAACAGTACACTAGAAGTTAATAGTAACAGTGTATAGGAAGTCCACTTTGTTCTCAAGTTTGCTTAACAGTGAACAGAGCTTGTTCTTGTTCAGAAGATTTCAGTGGGTTCCCATTATGTAAATAACTTTTGTTAATCAAAGAAATAGCACGTATTAATTTACCCATGACCAGAATGAACTAGTATGTCTTGTTTGAATGTTAAGTACGGCATCTCCTCTCTCCCTTGCATCATCTACAGTAACTTAACAAAATGGAACACATCCAGAATACTTAGAGTGGAAAAGCTTTAGCTTGGGATTACTGCTCCTTTAAAGTCAACTCATTTGAACATTTGTTCCATGGCTTTCTTGTATTTGCAAACGTACAAGTTTACTAATAACACCACTCCCTAGAATGACTTTGTTACTCTAACAGTTTTCAAATTACCCAATACATGCTACAATCAGCAAACTCACCTTTTGCCCATTCGTGCCTGGGGTCCCAGGTGCTCCAATGGAACCCTAAGGAAGCACATGATTAAATTAAGTTGATATCATGATCAGTGTTCCAGTTCTAAATCTGTGCAGTGTTTATTAGGGCAACCACAATGTTACATGGTTAAAACATACTACAACTCCCCTACACAAGGTTCTAAGGCTCTGTTTTCTAGATTTTATCCACTGTATTCTAATATTTAGTAATCCAGACAGATCTTCATACTTTCCCAGGAAGTAGAGATAAAGTTTAATATTCTTTCTGAATACTCACTTAACTCTAACATGATATAGAGAATCTCATATAAATTGAAAGCCGTACCTTTCAGAAGGCCACGGGGCTCTAAATTTTGTTTTAAAGACATAGATAATTTAGTCCCACCAGGAAAAAGCCGAGCAGTAGCAGCGACTCTTGAACTTACCAAATTTATAGAAGACAAAACAGAAGGTAATTTAAAAAGCAACTGCTTACTCTATGACAGGAGGGCTCTATGCTGGAATGCAAATTTGGATCACTTTCCCTCTGGACTTTCAGGGACTATGGTTACGTCACCCAGTATTGACATGCCTTCTGAAGTGGACTCAAGAAAGCATTGCAAATGTTGTGCACTGACCCAAAACAACACAACTTCTACATTTTGAGGTTGAAGGTCCCTGTGCATGGAAACATGAGCAGATATACCCACTGGCTGAGAAGGAACAGCTGGTTGTAGATGGCTCAAGTGATGGCAGGAAAGCCAGTCACTATTTGAGACAGCCCATGACATTTAAGTGACTACAGGGAGTATTAGTAAATATTTTCAAAAGGCAATGTCATTTCCCCCACCCCCTTAGGCTCTGGAGAGGGTGTTTTTGTGGGTTTTTTTTGTTTGTTTGTTTTTTGCTTATTCTTAGTGTAGAACAAGAAAACAGGTTTTTTTTTTAAGTTGTCTATTAAATTTCTTTTATAATAATGGAAGAAGAATTTTCATTAAGTAGTCATGATAATCATGAAACTGCTCTAAAAATAGCCCACTAGAGAAAAAGTATATGCCAAACAAATTGAGCTGGCGAGTTTCTTAATGCAGCCCATGATCCTATGGGTTGGGAATTAAAGATCTTGAAGCCTGGAACCGGCATTTTATCCTGGTTGCACGTGGATCAGGCTAGCTTTACAATTTCACACTGAGCTTAATAGAGACATTATTGTGAGGGACAAACTGTTCCCGCACGCAAGATGTCTCACAGTGCAGGGCCTTGACTTGGTTTGAAGGATTATGTTTCAACAGATGTCACATGCCAGGCACTTGGGGATAAAAAGTCTTTATCTTTGATGAAGACCAAAGATAAAGAGCAATCACTTTCCCACCTGTTACAACACAATTGTTTTCTGCAAGTGAGACATCCTCTCTCTCCCTCTTCAGGGTGGGAGGTTAGCAGTGAATGGGACCTAGCGGTGTTCACTGGCAAAGAGCCATCTTCTCTGCTATTGCTCTATTTACTGTTGTTCCATTGGTGTGACCTCAGAACCCTAGGTCCTCCCCATTAGACTGTACTTTGGTGATTGTGGCTAAGACTGAAATCATAATCAGGAAGGCACTTTTCAGTTTACCCAGCCAAGGGGACACCGAGAGAGCCAAGCAGCGCAATGAAGGAAGCAAGACGCATATCCTCTATTAGGGTCAGTTCTGTGGCCATTTGGCAGTTATATAGTTGACCAAGGCCAGCAATCAATTTGCAGTGTCACATGATCCTTCTTGTTTTAAATGCTGTCAGAATGTGTTACCAATATTTGAATTAAATATTCCATAACCTACAAGTGCAGCAGACAGCTCAAAAAGTCTTCTCTGGACTTACTGAGTGTTCTACAATGAAGTAGAGTGGAAATCTGAGGCACATTCTAATGTGTAAATATAAAATATTCTAGAAAGCAGAATGAACAAAGGATACTAACTCCTTCAGTACCATTTATGCTCAACAGTTCCACCCACTTCTCTTGCTCTCATTAGACAACTTTCTTGACACTGCTACACACACCTACCTTTTGTCCTGGAGGGCCCAGAGGTCCCTAAAAGAGGAAAAACAATTCAATTAACACAATACTACTGCCATTTAAGCTTAGATGATGAACCAACCAACCATCAAAACTAAGTTATCCTATTCTATAAAGTTCCCTTTGCTGTAATAAAAAATGCTGATATATATATTTGAATTTTTTTGAAAGCCATTAGCCACATACAGGAGGGATCTGATTTTTTTTTTACAAAGAAAATGCTTGGGGTCTCAGTGCATTTGTTTCTGGATATTCCTGCCAATCTATCAAATCAGTCTCATTTGGAGGAGGGGGGTATCGTTGCTAGAAGCAGTTAGAATGCAACACCTTCTCTAGAAAATGGACACATTACATGGTGCTTTTATCAGTATAGCCCTGGTAGGCAGCCTTGGAAGCTACACAGAGAAGCATGTTGTATTTTATTCCTAGGAAATGTTGTCACGTGACCCACACAAAATCTTGTTTACAAACTAGGGGTGGCCAAGGCTAAAGGCAGCACCTGGTGTGCCCCCGAGAAGGGAGCAGGGCTGTCGGCGGCTGCTCAGACTGTTATCCGAGAGGCAGGCAGAATACAGAATTTAGGGAGATGAAGGGGAATATTTACTTAGAAAATGCAAATGTGACAGTTATGAAATGAAGCAGTTCTCATCCACAAAGTCAGTGTAAGGATCTGTTGGCTTAATTTAGATTAAGACATGGCTTTCTGACAGTGGAAAAGTACACACGGAGCTACAACCTCATTTCTGACTCCTTAGGTCTACTTTTACAGAAAGGTATTAGGTATTCTTTTTAGTTCCTTGAGAAACGTATTTGATCTGGGTGTGTTTTAGTGAATTTATAGATGCTGCTATTTACACAAAAGATCTTTAGTACATCACACTACCCTAATGGCTTATTTTCATTGTGGGACGTTCCCATTAATCAACATCTGACATTCATACTCTGTAACATGGCATGAAACATGAGCATGATTAGTAGGGGAGAATGGGTCATGAATTTTAAGAATTAAATAGACACAGTGTTTAGAAAGATCCAGAGACGCTGTTCCCCACCTCTCTTTTGAAGAGCCCCCACAGGAAGACTCGTTTCCTCTATAATCAGCCTTGGGTTACTGAATGTGTGTCTCATCATACCAACTCTCATTCCTCCTTGACTTAACTCTGTTGAACAACCAGACTCACCAACTGTGTTTTTAATAGGCTCCCTATCCACATATCTGTGGGCATTCCCCCGACCCATCCTGCTCCCCATTTGAAATTCTCCATTTTAGATTTTGCAGAGAAAATAGACCATCAGGTGTAAATCCCATCCAGATCACATCTCTCATCAACCCAAGCCCACATGGACCTCAGAGGAAGAAGAGCCCTTCCTCCTTGCAAGGCCAATTCATCAGGTAGACTCTGGAATCCATCGTTGCCTCTGCCCGGGGGGACCTTTTCCAATCAATTACCCCTGCATCTGTATCGGCCTGCTCTTCTCCACCAGTTCTTTTCCTTTAGCACATAAACATGGTTAATCATTTCCTCACTGTGTAAATTGTTTGGGGAATGAACGTCAATGCTAAGTAAGGGTAGAAGTTGCAAGCTGTGATAGGCGATCCGAGAAGGAAGAAAAGCCTTGGGTTTATCATTGCCCAGGACTCTATCTTCTCAAGTGTCTCTGGAGTGTTTCCCTTCCTGACCTGCTGAGGTTGGAAAGGAAACTCTATGATGAGGACTGCGTTTATTCAGTGCTTAGACGGAGGATGTATATGTTCCATTCACAAAGGTTGCATTCCCACTGTAAATCTGACTCTGCCACTTGAAAAAACATCATTCACTAAAATCGGGTATTCCATTTCAGGGGAATATTTCAAAGGAAAGTAAGAGAATTTTACATCCAGTATTGTAAATGGAGACGAACATACATGGCATTTTCTAATTTAGTCTTTGGTACATGGTCATATTAAATCAGAGACTTAAAAAGACTAATCATATAAAATTAGACTAGTATATTTTAATGCAATATTTAAGAAAAATCAAATAACCAAAGAAATTGAATATATTTTCCCTTCAGTTTTAGGAAACTAGTGTTATTTTTGTAAACTCATAAAAGTAGTTTTTTAAAAAAGATTTACCATTAATTTTGAATTATGACTACATGTCTTATAGATTATTTGCAAATCTGCTGCCAAGATATATTCTCAGTTACAAATACATGTACATATAATTCTTGAATCTCACTGCAGGAAAAATGGTTGTGAGCCAAGGAGAGTGTTGTCCATTACCAGAAGGGAATCAGGAGTAATACACGGTGCAGATATACTTTTGAGTAAATATACAAGCACTTGGGCACACACACACACATACATACATACACACACAATTTACTGCACTAAACAAGATTTTCCTTACGTATGTTTCAAATATGTTTAAATTGATGACACTGTTATATATCTGTGACAATGTAGTAATTAAATATAAACATACAACTTAAGGTTTCCTGTTCAAAAATCAATTTTGAAATTAAGGCATGTTGTTACCAGCTTGTTAAGACATGTGCATCTTATTAACCTCGTTTCTGGCACAAATGTGAATTTATAAAGTAATAGGCAATACTATAGAGTCATTCAATAGCTCATATAATCTTTTGAAGAACTACTGTTTGTGGTGTAGGTGTGTGTCTGTAATGTGTGTATATGAATGTCGATACATTCTATGGTGCCTGTGTGGATGTGAGAAGAAAACTCATGGAGTCTTTTCCCTCCTCCCACATGGTTCTGGGATTG
The DNA here is from genome assembly GCF_049852395.1 of Peromyscus maniculatus bairdii. NCBI lineage: Eukaryota > Metazoa > Chordata > Mammalia > Rodentia > Cricetidae > Peromyscus > Peromyscus maniculatus. The sequence continues at coordinate 110,267,544 of NC_134857.1, read as the reverse complement.
AACTAAGGTGGTTAGGTCTGTGTACCAAGTGCTTTTATCTGCTGAGCCAGCTTGTCTAATCTTAAACTTATATCTTCAGCCTGAATAATGTCTTGGATGAAGGCTATCATAAATGCATTATTCACAAAGAAACCTAATGCTTCTTTTTATTACCAATTTTAGGATTCCAGTAGTTCAAGACTTCTAAAGTAGCTCTATTTAGTATTATATCAATAATTCAGTAAGTTTGGATAAAACAGTTTTCAGAATAGTTATATTCTGTTTGGTCCATTTTTCTCAGTACAGCATTTCTTTGTAGACATTTTTCTTGGCAGATGCATTTATACTTTGAATATTTTTTTTGTACACAGTCAAAACGGAAATTTGACTTTTCAAAATAATTCCTGTATGTTTTAAAAGTAGAAACTATGCTATATGTAGATTACCAACATATTAAGGTATATTTCTTTACATTTAACTTAAGTTTCAAATATAATTTGAATCTTGAAATATCCTCATGTTAATACAGATTCTGAGTGATATAAAATATATGGTTTTCATTGAAGAATTTTATTAGTAGAAATAGCTGTATTTAAAGGAGTAAAAGCCATTGAAAAATTCTGTGTGAAGTAGTACTATTATCATTAATGTACACATAGCTCTCATTATTGTCATGATCTGCCAGAAAATATCACAGGGAGCTATGCAAAACAAAGGCTTAGGTAGAAGATTATTAGCAAGAGTTGTACAGTTGTACAATCTACTTAATTGTCCTTTCTTGTTCTCCAGCTCTGCTAACTTCCACTCGAAGGATTCTATACAATATTCTGTATGCAGGGAGCAAATAAGTCAAAAATACGACAGTTCCCAAGGGAGTGGTTGTCTTTGACCAAAAGTGTGTTGGTTCAGGCCTGAGAGCCCCTTGACTCCTCTTGCCTGAGTCCACCAGGCTTGTCCGTGTGTCTTTCTGGTCCCTCCCCTTGTGCTGCACAGCTGTGCCCACTCCAAAGTCCTTTGCCCCCTCCCTAGTTCATGTGACATCTATCTAATGGCCTTTTATCTCCCCATGTCCCTCTGCACACTGCAGCCTGAGGACACTTCCTGAAATGCTGTTGGAGCATCTGTTGACAACTTTTGTAGCTATTGAGAAGAGGTCAGACTTGGATAGGAGTTGTAGTTTACCACATAAGCATCTCAACAGCTCTGGATGCCTGGTACAGCGGGGGTTTTTAGCCGACCTCCATACGCCAACTCCATAAATTCAAGTCAGGGTCCCTGCCTTTGGGGATTGGTCTGCTTCACTGTTCCCCAAAGAACCATGATAATAGAACTTTTTCATAGAATTATCAACATTATTGTAATGCTATGTGTTATTGTAAAAGTCGTTCTTTTTTTCACTTTTTTTTTTTTTCCAAGACAGGGTTTCTCTGTGTAGTTTTGGTGCCTGTCCTGGATCTTGCTCTGTAGACCAGGCTGGCCTTGAACTCACAGAGATCCACCTGGCTCTGCCTCTTGAGTGCTGGGATTAAAGGTGTATGCTACCACTACCTGGCTATTTCTTTTTTTCTTGTTCTTTGTAGTACAGATGGCCCACAGTAAAATGCTCAGTGAATCATGTTTTCATTCATTCATTTATCCACTTACTTAATAATTAACTGCACTCTAAGTGCCAGGTAAGGCCATAGGTACAGGGGAGACAGCAGTTAACAAAATAGGCCATGACTACATGCCCTCCGGGCTTCACGTTCTAGTGAATGTAGAAAGACAGCCAACAATCTGTGAAGTGATCGCTAATGCAAAGAAGGGGCTAGGGAAGGGAGGAGGAGAGGGAGTAGATGTTTCACACTAGCAGCTCCGTGACGGACTCAGTGATAAAGCGACCCTTGACTAGAGCTCTGTCAGGCCGACCATATGCCTGGCGAAGGAGGAGCATGTTAGTGGCAAGGGGACAGGTGCAGAGGCCAAACTAAGGAACACGTACATTTTCAGAGGACACCAGAGGAGACAGGAAATGGAGAGAAGGTAGATTGAAGCTGCATGATCTAGTCAGGGCTCAGAAGAACAATGTGCTTGCTTTGACTATGATAAAAATTATAGGAATGATTATAGTCATAGAATACATATAGTCATTCCTTTTTTTCCTTCTTGAAACCTCAAACAATAGTGTCTCAGGATAGGAATGACATGATTTTTTACTCTATTCTTTGAGTCATGTCAGTGCTATTGGCTTATTACAGTAGCTCCCAAACTACTGGAGTAAATTCTTCCCAAGTGATTTCTATTCATAATTCTACAGAGCAATAAAGCAAAAACATCTTAGTTACACTGTACCATGTATGGCCTAAGGTCTCTACTGGAGTGCGAGTAGTCACATGGACAGTGGATAGAATTATCAATCCAAGACGCTCTTCAAAGCAGACAGCCAAGAAACAAATGACTCTACAAGCACCATGCACTGCTACAGTTGCTAGTTTACATACATTTAAAAAAAGCATTTTCTTTGATAGACGGCTGTTGGGGAGAAAATGAATTTTTCTGACCCTAACGACACGAGCACAGATTTGACTAAGGTATTAATTGCTTAAACAGGATGCTGAGTTGCTAGACGATGTGCTTTCGGATGCCTCTTGGGAGACGTTTTAAGGCAAGTTCTGGTTGCCTGCTATTAGGAAATGATGTAGGGGGTGGACGCAGTTCCTGTTCTGTCCCTGATGGCTAACAGTAAAACTCAGAGCTCTGGAAGCTGCTGGTCATTGCTGGATACCAGAATATACAATCAACTTCTAAAGGAAAAAAAAATTAATACAACACGGAGAAGAGGACAGAAGCCCAAAGTATTAAGCCATTTAAAAAGACTTCCTTTTGACTTAAATTTTTCCCCTTGTTTCAATAAAAGTCAGTCAAAATAAAGGAAATATTTTTCAAAGCCGATTGCAATGGAAAGAATGATGAGATGTATATAATATGTAATCATAAAACATAAGCACTGGGCTTTCTCAATAGGTTGGTGTTATAGAATTTCATCACAACTTTTTGTTAAAGATATTAATTAACCTGGTTAGATGCATCACAAGATCACAAAATCCATGACATTGGTTTATAAAGAAGAAACACACAAGGGCAATTCTTTTAAGATTTACCTGTACAGACTGCAATCTCCTACTTGAAGGCTAAGAGACATGGTCTGTCTACCATGGACGTCTGGAGGAGAATCCAAGTGATGATATACAATATTTGGAGTTTATTGCTTAAGCACGGGGAAGCAGCAAAACCAACTGTTGAGGAAAGTACAGGATGCAAAGCACCGCTGCCCTGGTACCCTCTACGCCAAGGCCAATAACATAGTAGTAGTTCTGTAGTGGCTATGGTGGAATGCTGGACCGAGACTGCTACATCTCAGTGCTATATAAACCTAGTCTTTTATGGGCCCTGTCTTAAGCCATATTTGTTAATATTTCCATGAAGTCCATTTCCTTCTCCTATTAGACTTTGTCTGAATTTCTTAATCACTCTTCTGGGACCCAGGGTCACGACTCACCTTCTTTGACAAGATGCCTGGACAAACCTTGTTTTCTGCTGCATTCTAGTGCTTTTCAAATGATTTGTCTTTAATATACTTACATATGAATCTACTAGACCCAGGAGAAGCTTCCTCGGGACATATATTTTACAGCTTTTGGACTTGAGAAAGCACTTATCACAAATAATTATTGAATAAATTGAAATATAAAAAAATAAAAATTATATTTAACTAGATACCATTATTTTAGCACTCAAAATATGACACTACCAACTGGAAAGAGTCCTCACTTTGGAAGCAGTTGTTTCTGTTTAAATATCTGGGATTTTTGTTTCGGTAACATTTCTCCCCACTAACTCCTATTATTTGAAAAACTTCCTCTAGAACCCACACCTTGTCCATGAGAGGGCTTGGTGTCACATTCGTTCATAAGCGCTTTATGGCAAAGGCTCTAATGAGCAGTCGTTTTTTAAAAAGAGCAAATGTTTTCAGACTGCCCTATCTCATCTGCTGACTTATAGGGAAATATTAAACCAGGGCAGTTCATTTACTGGTATTTCTCAGAATCACGAGGTTGTGACCTTTTGAAGGGAGGTTTCTTAAGCTCAGGAAATTAAATAGGTGATACATTTTTCTCATCACTTGACAAAAGCAGGATCCAAGATGAAAAATGGAGCATTAAATAGCTTGGACCTATTAAAGGGAGATCTAGACATTTAAGCATCTATACTATCAGGTTCCAAAACAGAGACTCAATAATCACCAGATACCCCCAGCTAAATTAGTTCACTCTATCCCTTCTAAATATTTAATAAATTGTTTCTTAGTGCTGAACCCAAAATGGAAATGACCCCCAAAGAAAGAAAAATTAACGGGCTCTTCTGCCCTCTGTGATTACATATGCTTCCCTTGAATGCCATAAAAGGAGATTTATGGTTCATAAAGGCCCTATCACACCACACAGCATTCAGTAAAAGAATATTTGTATGCAGGGGCATTTAAGCTCTCACCATATTTAAAATAAACAATGCTAAGAAACGCTGCTCCTCGAATCTACATATCCTGTGACTCACAGATGTCTTAAATTTAAGAGTATAATATAGACTCGTGTGTTCAGGCCTGCTTTCTGTCTAGGAAGGCCAGTGAGTGCTGTCTAGTGCAGGATTTTGTGATGATGAAAACATTCTGGATTGCTTAATCCGACAGGGGAGCCACTAGCCACACATGGCTATTGAGCACCGGAAATGTTGCTAGTGTAGTTTCCAGAAAGAAAGCTTTAATTTTGATTTACTGAAACTGATTCTGAACTCGTCACTTGGAGTTAGTAGACATTGCTTTGGACACTGTGGATTTAGACCGTGGAGCCCATAAGACTGTAAGCAAATGAGCCAGGGTCTAACATGGTTCTGACACTGTCTTCTCTATCACCCTGGCCACATCACTTACGCTCGTTTTTCTTTAATCTGTGAAGTGATAGGCTAGATGATTTCTAAGGCTTCTTTTAATATACCTGACTTCAAAAGAGCCACACACTGTGACTAGAAATAGATGGGATTACTTTCCCACTGTCTTCATGACGATGGATCTTTAATCATGCTATTCATGAGCACATAGATACTCTAAATGATCTGTAGAACATGAAGGAAAAGGAGAAGTTACTGAAAAGACAATTTGTAGAAAATCGGTTGTGTTTATCCTATTTAATTCCACCCCTGGTAAGACAGGACACTGTCAGAGAGAAGGAATGAGCTCAGTAGCTTAGGTATCGGTACCTTATTATTACAAATACCATTAACAATAGTGATATAATTCACATCAGTCATTCAGTTTAATAAACGTTCTAACTACAGCAGCTAGTGTACGGTGGGACAAGCATTACAGAGCAAAGGAGCAGACCGTTCTAACATAGTGTGAGGGAATGTGGAAGTACGTGGCATTTTCTTAAAGAAAAAGTAGGAGGCTACTTTTAAAAACCTCCCCTCAGACACTTGAAGCTCTAGACACGAGCCAGAAGGCATTTTAAAACTCTCTTCCCTGCCTGGTTGCAGGCCTCACAGTTAGGAATCTGTGTGTCTAAAGGGACAGGCCAGACTGCAACCTCAATTGTCCAGACTTAGACTATGGCTGGGATACTAAGAGCCCTGGGCATTTCTGCTCACTTGACTTCTGCTCACTTTGAAGACAGCTGTCCTTCTCTCCTCCAGTTCCTTCTTTCTGACAGGGAGTCACACCCCTGGTGTCCGCAACAGTAAATTAGAACACGGGACATTGCCATGACGTGTTGTTGTGTTGACACCTGACAAGACACAGCCTAAGGGAGGGCAGGTTTCCTTGGTCCAGGCTTGGGGATGGAGTCCATCATGGTGATGAGGGCTGGTGGTCAGAGCTGCTCCCTCACATTTCAGTAGACTAGGAAGCAGAGTAATGAGGAATGCTGGTAATTCTGTGGGCTTTCTTCCTCCTCTCAAGAGACGGTGCCAGCTGCCTTCAGGGTGGCTCTTTCCTACTCAGCTAAACCTCTCTGGTGATGCCCTCACAGACACATTCCAGTGGTGTGCTTTACTAATGCTTTCATGGTGTTTCCTAACACAGTCAAGTTAACGATCAACATTAAACATCATAATGATTATTCTATGAGATGTGCTCGGAGTTAGGTCCCGTGAGCGGTAGAGAACACGAGTCTTATAAAGTCAGTTACATAAAGGTGAGGAGGGGGTGAAGGCATGGAAGAGAAGGAGTAGCCTAGTGGCTAGGGTCACAGCTTTCCTCTCGCTAGCATATTCAGACTTTGAACTTTTAGGAGCACACGATTACTGAATTTCAATTTTACAAATCACCATGAGGATAATTTTGTGAGAGTTAGAAGATAGAACATATTTAACAGTTCATTATCTTGGTTTGTAAAATGTTAGTATTTGTACATTTTGCATAAGAATTTCTTTTTTTCCTTTTGTCTAAAAATTGAAAAAAAAAACCCAGATGAACATCCTTTGAATTTATTTACAAGGCATTCACATACAATGAAGAATCATAAGGTCTCCCTGTGTATGTAATGAAAATGGAAGGTGGCAGGATTGTAGAGCTGGACAGGAATTTGTATCTTTCAGTAGCACCATGTTCTCTGAATGGGGAATCTAAATTCTAGGCATTTTAAATTGTTCAATATAATATAGGGGTTTGGGCCTTTAGCTGGAACCAGTGTAGAGATATTTACCATAGAGCTAATCACAGTCTAGAAGTCATTAAGGAAAATCAAAATCAAAGTGACTCCTGTCACCTACTCAGCCTTTTAGATGGTTTGTATTTCACATGACACCTAAACCATCTTTCTGAGCTGGGCATGGTGGCACACGCCTTTAATCCCAGCACTCAGAAGGCAGAGGCAGGCGGATCTCTGAGGCCACCCTGGTCTACAAAGCAGATGCCAGGACAGCCAGGGCTGTTACACAGAGAAACCCTGCCTCAACCCCCACCCCCCCCTTACACAAATCAAACCAAAACCACCATCTTTCCCTTACCTACTACAAGAATGCATCTGCCCCTCAGCTACCCCTAAAGAAGCCTTGGCAATCAAGAGTCCCCTTGGGCTGAGCTCCAGGCAGGGCCACTAGGGCAGCTGCAGATAAAGAAGGCAAGCTTGTCTATGTTCTCTTGCCTGTTTGGAAAACAACACATCACCGGCTAGGGATAAACACACCCAGGGAAGTGGGACAGGGTCTCACTTTCTCAATCGGAGCCAAATGAACGGGAGGAGTTTGCGGTGTTCTCCAGTGCCTATCATCCGCTGAGCAAGAGAACAGGCAGATCAAAGTTCAGTTGGGGAAACCGATGAGTTTATCAACTGTAGCCCAGCAGGCCACCGTAGCTGAAGCTGCTTGAAGCAAGTCTTCACACATTGCTCCTTCCAGTTTCGTTTGAAATGAAGCAGAAATGCTATTGATGCTTCTGTGATCTACATAACATTTTCAACAGCATTGCTGGACTCACTGGACTCAGATGTAGTGATGTGCTTAGAAGCAGAACTAAAGCAAACTACAATCATCTACACATCACTCAGACACAAGTCCAAACTTCACTTTAGTGGGTAACTTTTCCTGAAGTCTTACATGCCATGAAAGCCCAGGGAGGAAAGATTTAAGTGTTCTTATGACACAGAAAGCGGAGAATGGCTGTGCTATTGAGTGTGCATACAAGCTGGGTGGAAACCAGGAAGGAATAAAGAGTTTCAGAATTGGGGGATGCAAGAGCCTAAGACACCTCAGACACAGACACTTCAGGCCAGAGCACAGCACTCAGGTCTTTACGTTCACTGTCCAGTGCTGTGATACAACACCAAGGTCAAAAGCAAGTTGGAGAGGAAAGGGCTGATTTCATCTTACAGCTAATAACCCATCATGGAGGGAAGTCAGGGTAGGAGCTCAAGGCTGGAACCTGGAGGCAGAACTGAAGCCGTGGCCATGGAGGAGTGCTGCTCACTGGCTTGTTCCGCTTGCTTTTCATACAACCCAGGACCTCCTGTACAGGGGTAGCACCACCCACAGTGGGCTGGGTCCCCCACATGAACTCAATCATTAGTGAAGAAGACGCCCCACAGGCTTGTTGATGGCCAATAGAAGCGTTTTCTCAATCGAGGTCCCCGCTTCCCAGGTGGCTCCAGCTGTGTCCAGTTGACAAAAGGGAAGCAGCACACTAGGAGACAGGTGTGGGTTAGTAGGAGTTAAAAAATGCCATCTAGGGCTGGAGAGATGGCCCAGCGGTTAAGAGCATTGGCTGCTCTTCCAGAGGACCTGGGTTCAATTCACAGCACCCACATCATGGCTCACAACCATCTAGAGTGGGATCTGACACCCTCTTCTGGTGTAAAGCTGTACATTCAGATAGAACACTCATATATGAGAAGAGGGCATATATACAAATAATATATATTAATAAATATATTACCAATGTATAATATATTAAATATATAGTAAATCTTTAAAAAAATACCATTAATCTTTCATGTTTCTAAGAACTTCTGCACTTGTCAAAGAAAACACAAACAGTAAGGGGGTCTAAAGGAAAGATGCCCTTAAATATGACTCGAACAAGTATTTAGAATTCTGCAGGCTTGGAGGACAGATCTGGACATGACCTGTGCTAGAAGCCAACCCCGAGCACTTCCAGTTGTGGCCAGCTCTCAGCTGTATGCCTGGTTTTATAGTATAGTGTGTGCTGGGGGGAGGTGTCTGCTTTTATCTAGATATAGTTAAATTTTTTAAGTTCCAGATTCTGTCTTTATAATCTCCCCAGAACTTCTCAGAAAGCCCAAAGGCCACATTTACAGACTAGATGCTGAGCAGGATTGGAGGGAAGCAGGCCCGCCTGAACTTCAGGCTCTCCCTCTTACTGTATCAGGCATGCTGTTAATCTTCGGATAGTTATTGTGCAGTCTAATGATCCATCCTGGATTATGAAAACCAAATCCCTACATGACACACTCATAAACAGCTTTGTAGGCTGGTTTTAGCTTCCTCATTTCATCATCAGAGACACTTGAAGTTCATAAAGATCCTCCAGTGCGTCGTTAGAACCCTCATCTAAACAAGCACTACTGAGCAACTCAAACCAACGGGGGATTATCCAGAGAGGAAAAGAGCAAGGCTATTCATTGTGCTTTGTTTGAACTGGCGGATGAGAAGTACCATCATGAAAAATTGATAATGTGATGTGACACACAGAAGGCTTGGTGACAACAACAAATAGAACTCCCAACTCCAGTATTGACATGCTATAATGTCACTGATTACTTAGCCATTCTTTATAGCTTTTCTGGAGTCTTTCTGGGTGGCTGCTTACATTGCTTGACATTTGCCTCAAGAGGAATACTACTCATCTATGGAATTCCTTGTGGTTCACAGAGCATTTCTCAACAGCTCTTCACTTGCTGCTCATAATGCATCAAGGTATGCAGAATTGCAATCACTACCAACAGTATATGGATCTGTGCAGAGGAAAAAGACCACGTCACACATGAAGTGCTTTCAAGCTAGCACTATTGAGGCAGGGCATCTTTCTTTCTTCCAGACTTCTGGGATAAAACACTGTGAGTGTGTATGTGTGTATGTGAGCATGCATGAGCATGAGCAAACACACACACACACACACACACACACACACACACACACACACACACACAAATAAAAACTGTTTAAGATACCTTGCCTCATAAAAATGACCACCATAAGTGCTGGATATGATGCCACATTCCTATCATCCCAGAATTTAGGAGGCCAGGCAGAAAGATCATGAGTTTGAAGCCGGACTGAGTTGCAAAGTGATTTCCAGGCCAGCCTGGAAAATGGCAAGCTAGAAAATGGGTCTCAAAAATCCCAGACCAAACCAAATCAAAACAAACAAAAATTCAAATGTATTCCTGGTACTCTTTTTGGGATGGGTTAAAATGCATAGGAATCATTTATGTTAGCAGGCAAGTATAAAACACACCAATTCAGTTTGCTGAGAAAATAAAGTAAGGAGTTATATTGCTTCACAAAAAGACCATAAAATGGACTGTTTTAAAGAACCAAATTCTTCAGCAATTTTAAAATAGATCGATTCATGAAAATCTGATTCATATTAAAAACAACCTTCATGAACACATCTGTTATATAACTCTATGCTCACCTGTACTATGTGGAGAACAAAGAGTGATAATAACATACTCATATATAGTTCTCATTACATATTTTAAAGAGATTTCCACTAATTTATTGCATTTGTCTCTGTCAACATTTTAAAACAGGCAAAGACAGTGTTATTTTTTCTGTACAGATGAGAAATTGAGAGGTTAAGTGGCTTGCCCAAGGTCAGACAGACACTCATTCATTCGCTGCTCTGACTGATGTAGTTTTAACGGGGTAACAGAGGAAGTAAGGTTCTTCCTCCTGTTTTTTTTTTTTTTTTTGAACAGCTGTGAAGGCTATTAAAACAGAAGTAGATGATCTCACAAATACAATGCTGAATGAAAAAATCCAGACACAAACGTGGACATACTGTACGAGTGAATTAGTGTAAAATTCAAATGCGGACAGAGCTAACTCACAATGACACCAGTCAGAATGGTGGCTGTCTTTGGGATGGGTTTTGGAGATGGGGGGAACAGAAACGTTCAAGCTATCGGTCTGACTTGCACATTAGTTCATTTGTGAGGAATCACTGAGATTTACAACAGCATTTAACCAGTTTGCATACTAAAGAAATGCTCACTTGAAGCAGTAATTTACACTTTTGAAAGAGATCATCTATAAATTCACTTTAGACGATCATTAAGCCCACAAATCCTTGGGACATTTGTGATTTCATTTACATTTCTTGGCTGCATCTAGAAAATGAGACATGAACTCATCTGAAGACTGTAAAGAGAGACGGAAAGGTTTACAGAAACTGTGGTCAATATTTATCTGCATTTGAGAATGTTTTTATGAGATGGGAAATAGAAGCATAGCAAGAACGCATTATAATAATTCATTTGGGGCTGGGCACAGCACTGATATTTAAGGGCTCGAATCAGGAGGGGAGATGGCGTAGTGGGGCAGGGATCTAGCCTATGTAAGGTCCTGGCTTCGATCTCCGGCACTCCAAGAACATAAATAAAAATAAAACAAGAAACTGCCAGAAAGTGAGATTATGTATGGTTCCTCTAATCCATCCTGGGGAATAGATAAACAGTTAGGGAAAGCAAGAATGGAATTCTCCAGAGCACCCGTTTAACTCCAGAGTACTCCATATGTTTAGGGTCCCCCACTAAATGCAAGAGTGGAGAGCGGGAGCCAGTGAGAAATTAGTCTGCACAGACTCAGGGTATACAGGGCTTCCGAGGATGCCACGTAGATTTTGATGTAGGAATGAATGAAATGAGTAGATTTTGATGCGTCTCCAGGACAGAAATTATAGGTGCCTAAAACAATTTCAGAATTTATATCCTGCTCTTCCAGGGATTCTTCTTTCACTCTGAGTCTGCAGCACCATGAGCTAATGCTGTCCTGTCCCTCCATTCGGGTACCCCTGATGCAGCACCATGAGCTAACGCTGTCCCTCCATGCGGGTGCTACTGATGATAAATATTTTATCATTTTCTTTTAAAATACTCTGGACCAAATATATATCTTGCTCATACAGGTCATGAATAGAGCAATTTCCATGTGGTGGGTATGGCTTGGTCCCGGGAGCTTTCACTCCATCACTGGTCAGCTCCACTTGCAGAGTGGATATATGGTTTCTATGGATATATAGTTACTGTGGTTTGAGTAAGACCATTCTTATTCATTCCATAGGCTCAGGCTCATGTATTTGAACGCTCAGAACTCTTTGAAAAGATTAGAAGGTTCAGGAGGTGTGGCTTTGGGGAGGAGTGGTCTTTGAAACCTCAGGCCAGGCCCAGTCTCTCTCTTTCTCCTCTCTCCCCCTTCTCCCCCCCTCTCTCTCCTGCCTGTGGATCTGAATGTAGTTCTCAGCTCCTCCAGCACCATGTCTGCCTCTATGCTGCCATGCTTCCCACCATGATGACAATGGACTAAACCCTGAACTGTAAGCCAGTCCCACTTAAGTGTTTTCCTTTATAAGAGTTGCTATGGTCATGGTGTCTCTTCACAGCAATAGAAACCCTAAGACAGTAGTCTTGTGATCCTCAGCAATTAGTAAGTAGGGACTGTTATTTTCTAATAAACTTTCATAAATTACTGATTCTGTTATGGGTCATACAAAAAGGTTGATTACTCACTCATAAACTTGACCACAGTTTTAATAACCCAGCTTTCTATTATTTTTATTAAAAAAAAAAAAACCAAACTGAGATACGTACCATCAAGCCTTGTTCTCCTGGTTTCCCTGGTTCACCCTTTAAAAAAATTAATAACAATGAGTAATTATAAGTATTTAAAATTTTTCAATATCTTCTTTTCCCCAACACTTTCTTGGTCATGTGAATGTCAAGTGCATTTTTAAAAAAGGTTAAATAGAATGTAAACATATCACAAAGAGCTGATTTGTCTAGACTGTCTGGCTAGCAGGCACCAAGGATCCTCTTGGCTCTGCCTTCCCTGTGATGGGCTACAAACTTGCTTGCTGTACTCAGCTTCGACATGGATGCGGGGCTTGAACTCTGGTCTTCAAGCTCGTGTGGTCCTTACTGAGCCATCTCCCAGCTCCCTTATCTTTGTCTCCTTACAGTCATGTCTAGCATAAATTTGTTTCTTCTATAATACATAATATTTGATGATCTGGGCATTTTTTTTTCTACCAATAACATGTTGGACCCTTGTTTCTTCATCTGGGCTCTTTTAAAAACAAGTTTCCACACTATTCTCTAGACCGGTAGAACTCACTGTGGAGCCCATGCTGGTTTTTAAAATACATCTTTAAAAATATTTATTTTCTATGTATGTGTATTTGGCCTGCATGTCTGTCTGTGCACCATGTGTGTTCAGTGTCCTAAGAAGCCAAAAGACAGGGTTAGCTCTTCTGGAACTCGAGTTACAGATGGGTGTGAGCCTCCACGTAGGTGCTGCGAATCAAACTCGGGTTCCATGGAAGGGCAGCCAGTGCTAACTGCTGAGCCATCTCTCCCGCCTGCCCACGCTGATCTTGAATTCGCAGCACTCTCCTGGCTCTGCCTCCTGAGTGCAGGCATCACTGAAATGACGCCTGCTATATACCACCGTGCCTGCTGGCAAATGTCTTTAACTGGTTATTTAACTGGGTATCTGAAGACAGCCACTGTGGTGACTAGCTGTCAGTGAAAGTTGTCAGTCCCCCAAAGCCATGGAAGGCTCTTCCCAGGAGCATCACTCTAAGAAAGCGGCAGACATTAAGCAGGTAGGGTTAGGATGAATTGAACACCTTCAAATGTTCAGGGAAAGCAGTCCCATGAGCAGCTGGGTCCAATCCTAATTTCACATGAGCAAACACACAGCCTTCAGAAAGGGAAGTGGGACTTTGGGGATGACTGCAAAAGAGATAAAAATGCCCCGTATCCTCACACATAGATTAATCCTTAGAAAAGCGATACAAAAATATGTGCATTAAAAATGCAAAGACAATGTACAATAACATTAACAGCTATTGTTGATTTCAGTCCCCCCCACCTTGGTTTTATTTTTAAGTATTTCTACTTGGTTAGAAAACATTCTCATCATTACTTTTGAACTAGAAAATCACCAATGGAAACAATTTAAGCAATACATTAAGTAAAATTTAACTCAGCAATAAACATTAATTTCTAGCCCTGGAATCACAATATCAACCCAGTCATTTTTTCAATCTTTTTTTTTTTTTTTTTTTGGTTTTTCGAGACAGGGTTTCTCTGTGTAGCTTTGAGCCTTTCCTGGAACTCACTTGGTAGACCAGGCTGGCCTTGAACTCACAGAGATCCGCCTGGCTCTGCCTCCCGAGTGCTCAGATTAAAGGCGTGCGCCGCCACCACCGCCAGGCCATTTTTTCAATCTTGTCTGTATATTTCTTTAAATTATTGGGCTGCATGTACCAGGTCATATCACTCATCAGTTATCAATGTCCCATGTTTTTGTTATTGCTATGACAAATTCTAGTGCTGAAATCATTTAAAAATGGTTTCTGTTAGATAAGCCTCAGATGCAAATGTCAAGTGATAATACCCTCTGGTGTTGAAGTTATTAATTTTTGTTTTGTTAACACCCTTAGCCAGGTCATCTGAAAGGGATCAATACTAATAAGCTCTACCTGCTTTCTGTTAGCAGCGTGGGGCTTTATTGTGTCCACTATTGGCCTTAAGGAAACACTGTCAATATTTGGCTTCATTTTTCTCACTAATAGCCCCCTTCACCCCAAAAAGGCAGTGACATACCCAACGGCAGGCAGGAGACAGGCAAGACTGGGCATCTCTCACTGTGAACTCCCTGAAGCTCACCTAAGATCCATCAGATGCCGTCCGTCGTCAGGTCTCCGGCTCTTCTTGGCCCAGTAATGAAGTGAATGCTGCTGAAGCGCCCTGCAGACACTGACTGTCCTCTGTTTCTACCTCCCCCCATCCTTCTCTAGTCACCTGACCTCTTGGCCCTACAGTCCCTTGCCCCCTGTTCCAGCTTACTGTTTACCCCTTAACCTGGAACAAAATCTGGGAGAACAACAATCCAGGAAGAAACTCACGGGTACTCCTGGCATTCCTCGGGGGCCATCCTTCCCTGTGTCCCCAGGTGGGCCTCTTGGACCAGGAGGGCCTGGGGGTCCTGGAGGCCCTGCCTGTCCTTGGTCACCCTGGAATGGAGGAAAGGAATGAACCAACAATAATCATGAGCAATTAATATTCAGGTTCTATTTCAGCACTTTAAATTCATATTATCCAATCTACATTTAAGATTAAAGAACCAGACCACCATAAATATGAAGCCCACTGGCAAGCTACCTGTCAGTAAGGAACAAATCTTTACTGTAGGAGAGCCAAATAGATGCTAAGAAACTGAAGCGGCTCTCAGCCTGGCAGTGCAGCTCTTGAAGTGCCCTGTTTATTACCACACCCAGAGGCGGATAAAGCCCTTGTTTAAGGGTGTCAATGGCAATGCTCTATTGGACACATTTACCATGACCAATGGGTGGCTGCATTTTCAGTTGGAAAATATATTTACTCACAGAATCAAAGATTAAGCATAATGGGCTCCTGCTCTATTGCATAACAAATGTATAATTTATCAGAGCCAGAGGGCTCGGGAACAATGTGTCTATTTCTATTGCTGGTTACAACTGAAGTTGTCTTGATTAAAAAACAAAACAAACCAGGCAGGCTTTCTATACTGTAAGTCACCAAACACGATCTTATTCTGGGATATTTACAGAGACCCACCCACCATCGATGCGCCATGCATGAGAGATAAATGCAAAGCAACAGCACCCAGAGCAATAATTGAACGCAAAGGAGAAATCAGACTCCAGCAGGAAGCAGCACTACCTTAATCAGCCGGCGTTTAATGAGCTGCTGATCAGCAGAGAGAAAGCCATGATTGATTTTAGGAAACACCATCTGATCAGTCAGGTGAGGTCAAAGGTTGAAGTTCAGAGATGAGAGAGTTGAGGAATAAGCATCAGAAGGCCCCAAGGAAGAAATAAAGATATACACATTAGACTCATAATGACCATTAAATAAAATGGAACCGGTGCTCATGACTGACAGACCCTCAGCCTCTCTGGAAGAAAGACAGCTTTGAAATTGAATGAGTCTTTTGATTAGAAATGAGTCCCTTGTGTACCCCATCATTTGGATGTCGTTTTTTTTTTGGGGGGGGGGTTGTCTTTTAGTGCATCCACTTCCAGAAGCAAGTGACCCAGAATGACCTTGCATTCTACACCTCGAGTAGAAGGTCTACAGACAGAGCACTAGTTCCAGTTCCGTCAGATTTGTCAACCAGCATAATGTGGCACGAACCAGGTATTGATGCCCCAAGCTTAGAGTCCTTAGAATTACTTAATTGGCTGGGAAAGCATCACAGAGCATTGGAATGTATATGAATCCAGCCATGGACATGAGGCAGCCTCCTAGGAAGCCACGCCTGTGATTGTCACTGTACATGTTTAACTTCATCCTCCTCCTCATGAATGCTCAGGAGGTTCTCACTTAGGCCATAACACTGAACTCCCTGACACACCTGAGGTTCCAGGTCCCCAACACAGTCCCCTGGCATTAGGAGCAGAAGCTGGAACAACCCACGGATGGCTCTTGTTCACTCTTATGCTGATTGTGCCTCTGACTGAGTAAGCATGCATATCATCCACAAACCTTGACGGTGAGGATCTGATTACTGTGCAGGGCAGCAACTGTGGGAAAGCCTGGCAGGCCCTAAGGACGTGGCACAACACCAAAACAATACGACACAAAACGTCACACAGACATTTCACTGGTAGACAAACAAAGTCGGGTGCATGCATAAAACCTCCCCTTCCCGCTCAGGTTCAGAGCACACTTCGGCGTATTAGACACAGGAGGCTCCCAAGTCAAACAGCCATTCCCTAAGGCACGGAATGGCGAGGCTGCAGACTCATTGTGGTGGGATCTGCACGGATTCTAGTATTCGGTTTGCAGCGCTTAGTATTTTTGGAAGCTTCTTTTTAAAGGGTTAGTACAAACGAGATAACTGCAGACATTGTTATGAGAACATTCTGCCCACTGGTATTCTGTTTACAAATTAGGACATATAATACATATAATACACATATTAATTCTTTTATTAACAACAACAGTGAACAGAATGTTATTGTCAGATTGGAAATACTCTTCAGAACAAACACAGTTCACCACATACAAAAAGTGTTACCACCCAACAAATCAAAATTCTTCTCTCTGCTCATGTGATGGTTTTTGGGTCTGCCCTGTTTTCAGGAACTTTCGTGAGGTGGTTGATGGAAATCTGTCTCTTATAACATGTGTATTTCATGTCAGGGTGGTTTACAGTCACACTCCACAGTAACCACTTCTGTCACATAACTTTTCCAGAAGAAGTTGACAGACCACACAACCCCATAAAACAGAAAAGTGGCTCGGGATTCCTTAGACAAGGAGAATGGGGGAGATGTTGCAGGGACCCAGACTGTAGCAACTGGGATAAAGCTTCCTCACAGTGTTACCAATTGGGGAAATCTGAAAGAGAAATTTTGCCTTTGTTCCATTTCCTTTTTAAAAACATTTGAAATTGGAGTCTTTTATTCCCTTTAAAACTATAAGACATGTTTACTGTATAAGTTAATAACAGCACAGCAATGGATAGTTTCAGTTTCCTCCCTGTTTGTCCTACCCTTCTGTTGAGGATATGTGTGTGTGTGTGTGTGTGTGTGTGTGTGTGTGTGTGTGTGTGTGTGTGTGTATGTTAGCAAAGGCCAGAGAGTTGCTAGGTTTTTAACCTTATCAGTTTATTAGTGGGTATTTTCTCTTCATTTTCCTGATGTTGGGGATATGCTTTTTTTTTAGATAATCAATAAACTTAGGTTTGTAGCATGAAGACGTGCCTTAGTCCTATTGATTCATCCTTTGCTTCTCATTGTTTAGTGCTCTGAGTTCTCAGGAAGGCGTGCAAAGGAAACCCTTGCACCAGATCTACTCTGATAAGGGTATAAAGTGGCTGGGCAGGTTTGAAGTGACCCGGGTCTTCTTTTCCTTCTCCCTAAGTGAAAGTCCTCTAAGCATCGACTCTCCACAAACTCAGAAATGCCCCAAGTTGGAAAACAGATGTGTACAATTTGCTTTTGTTTTTACTATGGAATATGAGTTTAAAATGTTATTAGATGGTAATGTGCCAGGATCTTTCCATCTGTGACTCATTAGCCCTATATTACACAGTCAGAATTTTATATATAAACCTCATATTTATGTAACAGAGAACAAAAGCAGATACAAACAAGAAGTCTAGGAGGGATCAGAATCTTGATTAGTGGTGATAAATCATACTGTCACTTGAAGCATGATTATCTAACACAATAATTTTAAATTAAAAGCCTTTTAACAGCACACATGGTAGGCCTTTCAATCGTTCTGAAATTTCAACATAGAAATAAGTCACTTCTTGTATTCCTATCTGAGCAGGACCAGATTGTCGCTTGGTCATATCTGCAGCATAGTCACACAAAAGCACTAAATGTGTCACTTCTTGGTTTGAGCTCCAGTGAGATCTACAGAGGGGAGGAGCCAGGCAGTTCTGGCCTGGACAGTTAGTTCCCAAGTCTCAAACTGGAAATCTGCATTGGAAGAAATTTAACTTGCTTTGTTAGATGACGTATCTCAGTCATGTTAACTGTGAAATGCTACCACGTGGGCTTAGAGCCGACACCAAAGACTTCTGAGATGACCTCGGAGGTTATCTGTAGCAGAGTAAAAGCAACACATGTAAGAAGGGCCCTGTTAAATTCTAGCAAGAATCCTAAGACTCTATTGTTTTCAAAATGATGGGGGGGGGGGAATGACTCTAAAAGTTGTTTAAGTTAGTTTTAATTAATATTAAACAATTAAAACATTTTACATGACAGCTTTATTGTAAAGAATTTTCAAGTATAAAACATTATGTGGTAAAATTCACCCAAGTTTTTTTTTAATGTAAAATGAATATTGTTATACTTGGGAGTGGAATGCATATGTCTTAAGACATATTGCCATTTAGTGGTGATAACGAACCCCATCTTAGAGAGTTTCATCTACCTTACAGGCAGACCGTGTGCCTCTTACAGGACGGTGCCAAAGCATTGCTGCTAAGACCTTGACTTAAGACCTGGCTGTCTATGACAGTGACTTCTAGGCTTTCCTAGCTGTCCATGCAGAGGTGCACTCTTTCCTCTGCAGGCCACTGTCCCATCATTAGTCATAGCCCTTTTGAATAAGTGAAACAGAGAGATTTCACTTTGGCTTTATGTCTCACACAACTTGCCTGGTACACAGATGGTTGAAGCGGGTGTGGGAAAAAAAAAATGTATCTCAAAAAAAACACGGTGAAAGAATCCAGAAATAAGCAGAAATGCTGGAATAATTTGAACATATTTCACCCCTAAATATTTTGGATTCTTGAGAAACTAGATGTACAAGTGTGTAACAGAGGCTGCTTTAAGCATCCCACATTTGCACCTGAGAGGGCAGACACTCATGACACTCATCTTTGCATCTTCCTGATACACAATAGGTACCATCTCAGCCACCGCCCCACCAGCATCAATGAGGGCTGCCAACCCCACTGTCGCCCTCTAGAGAATAAACATGCCCTGTGCCCAAAGGGACTTACACAAAAAGGTAAGTCATGAGAAATGCTCCTAACTACTTGATAGCCATAAATTCAAGATGTCATTATCATTTTTATTGTGTATCTGCTAATGACAAGTGTTACATCATTACGCTTTAGGGAGAAATTTGGTTTTGTCAAACATAGCCAATAAAGCATCAACAGTGAGAAATGTAATCCTAGATGTCTACTTTCAGATTTTTAAATTTTCTGGTTTGTGTTTATGATCATTTATTTCTATTTGTTTTTATTGTCTAATACTAGAGAGTTCACAAACTGACAACAACATTTAAGAAGCCTTTGTTGATTGCATTCTATGTAGCACTCACTGTGCCACATCCTGGGGATTCAGTGGCAAGCAGGATCCCAAGCTCACAACATTTAACATCTAAGAAAGTAGAAGAAAATAGGTAGGCAGGAACCATATGAACCATATGAGTTGATAAGAACTAATATGATAAGTACTGACAAGAATGACTTTGGTTTAACTACTATGAAGCTAAAGAAGACACTGAATGAAAGAAATTTGCTGTTAAATTGCTCCATAATGTAGTATATATTATAACCTCTGTCCAAAAAGGAAACCCAACCAGAAGGTAAGAGGTTCGAAGAGTTCCCTGAATGACCGTAGAATATGCCAGTAGGAGCTGGTGAGTACGTATGTTGGTGGTAGGCTGGGGAGACCAGAGCTAGGCACTGTGGCAGACATTTGTCATTCTAGCATATGGGAGTCTGAGGCAGGGGGATTCCAAGCTGGAGTTTAAGGCTAGTCAGGTGGGGCTATTTGGTAAGACCTCACCTCAAAACTAAGTAAGCAAGCAAGTGAGCAGATAAATCTTAAAAACAACTCGATGTGCAGTAAAGAGGAGCAAAGTTTGCACCTACTACCCAGGTGAGGTTGGCACAGGGGCAGAGCTGAAGACAGACCTGTGGAAGATGTTGTCATAGTCCAGTTGCAGAACTGTGTCCTAGGACCGGGGGAGGGGCCAATCAGTAGTTTCCAGGACTATTAAAGAAGAATTCTCAGAATTTGTTACTTCCTTTAAGACAAGAGTGAGAACAGGGATTGGAGAATGTTCATAGGTCTGAGCTTGAATAACAGAAAGGTGGTGGAGGGGATCCAGAGGACAAGTGGGGGTTTGAGGCAGATGTTGCCACAGATGTTGAACTGACATGGATTTGCTAAACTTGAACTGAGTGATGGAATGGTAATTGGATATGTTCATGGAAGAAGAGAGAGGGTTGTGTGTCCACGTAAGACGTGGGAGCAGAAGTGGGACTGGTTGGGCAGAAAAGCAGACCGGCTGGGGGCCAGGAGGGCAAGAGAGGGCAGTGGGTGGTGGATGAGCAAAACCCAATGATATACATGTATGAAATGTTGGGGGGAAATGTATTAAATTTATGCTGATTAAAACACAAATACAAAATGCATAAATAAAGATAGAGCTGAGATCAGGAGTCATGTGGCTGCATAAAGTTATCTGTGGAGACTGTGGAGAGAATACAGATATGGGGAAGAGTTAAGACTTCAGGGATGAGCAGAGGTGGAAGCAATCAAAGAGAGATTTCATAATGAGTGGTTACACCTGCAGGGAGAGGCTGCCTTTCTTCACCAAAATTCTATATAGGTAAATGACTCAAAATGAAAGACATATGTACTTTTATGTTGCATTCTCAATTTGCTTTATAAATGTGCATAAATGATCCATAATGTGAACAGGCTAAGGACAGCACATGAGAGTGTAGCTGAGACATGGCTGTACAGATACGCATGGGAAGATAAATATTTGAACTATAAGGGTCAAGAGACCTCAAAAGCAAACCATATTATGTGAGAAGCTCTATAAAGCATATGTGTTATAAAAAAATAAGAATCTCTTGAGTTTTTCCATAACATATACTACAGTGACTTTGTTTGCCTGAAATGTATCCAGCATTACAAAAATAATCATTACAATGGGCATGCATGTGCATAAGAAAAGATAAATATTCCTATAAGCAGATAAAACGACTTCTAGCTAAGGGAAGCCACATGGGGAAATATTTTAATAGAATGCAAAAATATTGAGGCCCAAGAATGACTTTGGTTTAACTATTATGAGGCTAAAGAAAGAAGACATTGAATGAAAGAAATTTGTTGTTAAATTGCTCCATAATGTAATAGATATTATAATCTCTGTCCAAAAAGAAAACCCAACCAGAAGAAGATAAGAGGCTCGAAGAGTTCCTCGAATGACCGCAGAATATGCCAGTAGGAACTGGTAAAGATTGTAATCTATAATTTATGGAAAAGATTGACTTAAAAGAGTACTAATTTTTGGAAGAATTATTTCCAATTGCTCAAAAACAAATTTCCCTTTTCATGGATGCTCCAATTCTATTGTGTTTCATTATAAATATTAAGTCCAGTAACCTCAGTAATTATCTTTTGTATGTGCGTGACAAGTGTGAATTTGAAATATAAAAGAGAGAACATTATAATGTCTACACTGAAGAACGTTTTAAATTGCAGAGCTAATAAAATGTCAAGTAAAGACAAAAACACAAAGTGTCTCTTAATGCACAGAATGATGGCAACAGCACTCAGAAACTGGTCAATGCAAAAATTGCCTAGGCTATATGAACAGAAAAAGGCTCTACCTGTATAAACCTTTTGAGAGAGGCCAAGGGTTGCTGAAAAGTATTCCCAACAGACATAGGGCAGAGAAACCCCATATGAACAAGCAGGATTAGAGAGACGTGGTCCTGGCCTGAGGGGAGTGGAGAAGTACAGACACAGGATGTCAGAGAGAGAAAAAGAACAGACTTGCAACCTGGAAAGAGGCACAGACATGAAATCTGCATAAACCTCATTTATAAAAAAGTTTGCTATAAATGAGTCAGAGCTACGCTCTCCATATCAATATCCAGAGAGGAATCTTGTGTCAGAGTTTTAAAATGGTAACCAAACCAAAATAAAAAACGACGACGATGACGACGACGATGACGATGGCGATGATAATAGCGGTAGTGTTGGCCGACACTCGCATTGATGCTCACTGGGAGCTGGGGTTATTCTAAGAAAGTGCTCTTTGAATCCCCACGCCAACCGTTTGGCAGATGAGTGACAGAGAAGTTAAGAGTTTTGCTCCCCTAACTGTAACTATCAGAACTAAGATTCATGTCCTTGCATTTGGTCCAGGATGCCCTTTCAACCAGGAGGTTTTCCATAATTCTTCACAGCCTCTGGAATTTCCCTCCCACCATTCATTCATTCATTCTAGAAGAATTCAGTGATATTCTACTATAAGCAAATGAAGGTTTGACATTAAAATTACAGACATAAAAGAGGTGGGCCTTCTCCCAGGCCTCCGCTGGAATGCCTTTCCATATGTTTGCTTATGCCCATTTCCCCTGGTTTTTCAGTTTCCTTTACCCTACCTCTAACCACTCAGCTATGTTCTTAGTTGACTCTGTTTACCTCCTCAATAAGGAGCAGGGTGGAAAATAAGACTTCTGTACTAACAGTTGTAGAGATTAAAAAAATATCTTACAGGTACTTCTAAACACCCACCAGGGATTGTGAGGTAGATTAAGGGGAGTAGGCAAGTGTGGGAACCCCAAGGAGACGGGGGTCCCTTTTTTGGTCAACTCAGAGAAGTAGAGGGTCAGACTTAGAAGCCAAGTTACCACAGAAAATTAAGTAAGGTTTCATACTCACTGCACTTAAAAAAATTGATATTCATACTTAAAGGGGAGGATGATGATTTAGCTGAAGATACCAGAGTGCATAGGAAGAGAAATAAGGTGGGCCACTCAGTGAGGGAAGATTTACTAAGGACTATTCAATAAGACTGGTAAATGAAAACCCTTGAGACCCATGGTGGTTACCGGCACCATGGTCAAGATAACACTGGAATCAAAAGAAGATCCATCTTCCTCTTCTAATGGCACACTGAACTCATACTTGGAGTTCCAGGCACTCTCCCTTCAAGAAATAAAGTTCAGAATTTGCTCTTTACTTGGGCTAGGTCCACATACTGCCAATGACCACAGGTGTAGGATTCCTATGTGAGTTGAGACTGGCAAGGGGAGCATTGCCTCCTCGTAAAGCAGTGTCTTTTACTAATATCAACGCAAGAAAGAATGGTGGCTAAAGTCTAGGAGACAGGGAGTGTTAACACAGGCAGCAACCGACTTGGAAAATGAGCTAAGCTGCCGTTCTCATCAGGCGAAGATGCAGTCCGTAAGTGCATTCAGTCTGGAGGAAGGGGTGCGGCTCTCGAAGGCAGAGTTTGAGATGAACGAAGGTAGGGACCAGGTACATCCTGCTTAGGGAAAAGCCTGGAAAATTTGATAGGCTGTGAATGTGGGAGGTTTTAAGAATACTCAAAGAAGAACTAGTGGGTAGTGATAAGCGGGTTTAAGAAGACAACACTAGCAGAGTTGGGAAAAACAGACTAAAAGCCAAGGTTACATACACCCTGTATGTAATTTCTTACCTGCAATTCCAAAATTCAAAATGGCTGAAGATGAAATACTTTTTCATAAGTTCAATGTTTTTCTTCTAAGTCTGTATTAAATGTGTCCAGTGACAAAAAACTTACTTAAACAGATGTGAGGCTATTTCTGGTGTCTGCAAGCCTCCCTAGTGTGAATGTGCTTGCATTCTACTGAAGAATTTGATGGTTGGATTACAGGCTGACACCTCTCACACAATACACAGTATATGGACACTACCAACTTCCTAGTTTCTCAAGACTCTAAATTCTGAAACACATTGCAATGGCTTTGAGACTCTCAAGGAGAGAGTGTGAACTTTGTACAAAAGTGACGACAACAAATGAAAGGACCTTTACCAGATGGATGCGTATAGGACAAGAAGTAAGCTAAAGATTGGAGGCATGAACTGGGGTCCAAACAAGACTTGTCAATAAACGCTAGTCTGGGAATGCCCAGCTTAAACACATGACATGAGTTACATATTATAATTTGTGCAGTTTGGAGCAATTTAAAAGATATTTATTTTTTACTCTTTGGTTTGACACGTTAATCAGGATTGGCCTGATCAACAGTTACATACATCTTTACTTAATTTCTTTAATAAATATAATCACATTTATAATTAGCAAATATGTTTCATAGTATTGCAAAAGCAATTCTATGGAAATTTTGTTGCCTTATTTAATAAAGAATCTCCAGTATCTACAAGGTGCCCTGTGTTGAATATTCTGGGCGCTCGCTCTCTCTCTCTCTCTCTCTCTCTCTCTCTCTCTCTCTCTCTCTCTCTCTCTCTCATCCACCCACCCACTTATGTATATGTATGTATGTATGTATGTATGTATGTATGTGTCTGTCTGTCTGCTGTCTGTCTATCATCTCCTCTCTACACAACAGAAAGGGGAGCCTTGGCTGACACAGTGGGAACCAAGCCTAGACTGAAGCAACAAACAAATACCCAGTGGCTTTTTCTGCAGAAAGCAAACTAGTGGCTACATTCCCTGCTTCTCAAGACCCCAAATTCAAGATTTTATTTTTTAATGAGTGCTTCATATTGTAAATGCATGCTACTAACTCAATTTTAGGATCACATTTTGTCATTCAAACAAAACTATATTTGAGGGTCTGATTTGGGCCACAAATGAATAGGGCCAAGATACAGCACTTGAAAGCTAAATTAGAAACAAGGGGTTTGTCTCCAAAGAAAATACTCATCACCAAGGATGACTTTGTTTTGTTGCATTGATACTTGGAGAAAGGTCACAAGCTCTCACAGTACCAATCCTATGCTATAATTTGAAATAATGATTCTCAAGTAAAAAAAAATCAAAATATCATTGTTACATAGTACCTTTGGGAGATACAGGTCAGAGTATGATTTCTTTATGAAAAGAATTGCATTCCTAAATAATGAAATCATTCCTATGATTTGAACTCTAAGAGAAAGAGGCCATTATGATCTACAGTTAAACCACAGCTTAAGACTTTCAGAATGGAGTGTTCTAAATTTGGGGAAATTAAGTCTGAACCTTATCATTATACAATCTGCTGTCCTTCCCGTACTTCCCATTGGCCCACCTTCCCCTCCCCCTCCCCATTTGCTCCTTCTATTCTAGTTTCCCTTCTCTCTGGCTAACACATTCCATGTCCCCTTCCTCGGAAGGCGCAGCAGGGGTACAAAGGTTGTGGGGGCAGCAAATCCCTTTTTACAGACTGGATGTAAGGCCCACCCCATGAGAAGGAACCCAACTTGACAGTACCAAAGTGGCCAAGGACCCGAGACTAGACAGGAAAACCTACGACTACTACTTTGCTAAAACGACAATAATAAAATGACTCCCGATAACATTCTGCTATACCCATGGATCAGTGCACTCCTAAACAAAAAGCTCTTTGCAATTAATTCCTGCTGGGAGAAGGAAAATCAGTTTCTCCCAATGGACAATATGCTAGATAGTTTTATGTCAACTTGACCCAAGCTGGAGTTATCTGAAAGGGGGGAATCTCAATTGAGGAAATGGCTCTGTAAGATCAGGCTGTAGGCAAACCTATAGGACATTTTCTTAATTAGTGATTGATGTGGGAGGGTCCAGTCCATTGTGTGTGGTGCTATCGCTGGCTGGTGGTCCTGGGTTCTATAAAAAAGCAGGTTGAGCAAGCCATGGGGAGCAAGCCGGTAAGCAGCACTCCTCCACGGCCTCTGCATCAGCTCCTGACTCCAGGTCCCTGCCCTGCATGAGTTCCTGCCCGCACTGCCTTTGAAGATGAACTGTTATATGGAATTGTGAGTGAAATAAACCCTTTCCTCCCTAAGTTGTTTTGGTCATGGTGTTTCATCACAGCAATAGTAACCCTAACTAAGACAAGAGAGTTACTGGGTATAACAACCATACTCTGGGGTAGGCCACATGCTCAGGAGTAGTTGACCAGCACAGAACGAACTCCATGTTTATGTGTAGGTACTTTTTGTTTTATTTTGGCTATATATTTTTTGTCTTTTCTTTTTTGACAGAGAAAGAAAGAACTTGGAGTTGAGTGAATAGTGAGATGGAGAGGATTTAAGAGGAGTTGGGAGAGGAGAGGGGAAAGCATATGGCCAAAATATTTAGTATGAAAAAATTTAAAGAAAATAAGAAATCACAATATGAGGTAATTTCTACATTTTTGTTTTCATTTCCTGGTTGCATCTGATGATGTTATTATTCAGTGAAAAGAAGCACAGGTTTTATTTACATTAAGTTATATACCGCATATTATAATGTTGATTCCTTCAACTTTTAAATTTTCTGCATTTATTTATAGTGTGCTGAGGGGTGGGGGCGGTACAAGCCACAGTGAGTGTGTGGAGGTCAGGACAAAGTTCGGAAGCCTGATCTGTTCTACCACCCGGGGTTGGGGATTGGCAGACCTGGCAGGGAGCGTCTTTACCCTGAGCCAAGTTGCCACTCATGCATTCAATTTTTAAAAGTGACATTTATTTGTATATATAATTTTCTTGAAATAATTGCTCTGATAATATTCTAATCTTTACCTCAAATTCCTTTCAAATACTTCCCAACTTCAAATATGTAAATGACAATAGTTCATGCAGCAATGTCAATACTAAAGATGAAAGCATCTTAGAAGTTATTGAAAATGAGAGTGAAATAACCTTATGTGCATTTTTGTTAAAGTCAATTCTCCATTTAAATTCACTTGATGTTTCTCTAATCAAAGGAATATTCCCATATATGCCAGAAGCTACACTGTTTTTCCTCCTATTAAATCAGAAATTTTTGGTAAATATTGAACAATGTATTTGCTTTATTTGCCAGTAAATAAAAAAAAGAACAAAGTGAGTGACAGTATTTTGCTTGAGTGTATCGTAATCAAGGACATAAAAAGCTTTTTTTCTGATGTCTTGAGACATATAGAAGCAGAGCCCAACTTACAAAATACAGATGGTTTTTCCTGGATGTTATAGTTTCCTCCAATGGGTCTCTGATTTCAGGACCTACAAGCCACTACGTTTACATGTTAAAAGCCAGGTGGCATCTGGGATACTTAGATAGGGTACCAGTTCTGCCACCTCATCAGCTACAACCTTTATGACTCCCATATGTGCCTAAGGAACAACAAAACACAAGATGTATGTCTGTCATGTCCTGACTGAAAGTGATGCTTGTTTTTACACGAGGCACTGCCGAGGTTTCTCACTGGCGACATGGGATGCTAGCAATTATGGAACATGAAGGGGAGAGGGAAGATCCATCATTTTACAGCTCTGGGATGAGGCTTCATAATGTCACATCCAGCAGAGGGGGAAGTTTCACAAATATCTACCGTCCAGCTGCCCACACTTCTGGATTCGTGGAACACTGGTGAAAGTGATGCTGGGAAAGGGCCCCTTCCTTACCCCCATCATTTTAGGATGACCACTGGATCAGATACAAGGCAGGAGAAGGAGGAGGAAGCAAAAGTCCAACCAGACATGGAGGTAGGCCCCACGGGATTGAGGGGGAAATCCTGATGATAGAAAGAAAGTTTTCATCTAGACCCTGAAAGAAATTAATGATGAAAAAAAAAAAAAAACAGGATTCGATTTTTATCTTCGTCAACTGAGAGGTAAATGTAATTAACCCTTTCCTATGTAGTTTCTAATTCTCTACTGTACAGAAACAAATACTGCTATTTGCATGATCAACTTCCAGGAATACTGGATATATTGAACTCCAAGGAAAGTGAAGGGACTGGGAGACAAACTCTTGGAATCAACACGTCTAGTCTGGATGAGAGGACTTCCAAAATAATGAGCGTTTACTTCTCAAGCCAGCCAGCCGCCCACATCTCCCTCTTTTGTAGACAGTAGGAGAATCAGAAGAAGAGAAAATAAAACCCTGGTGTGGCCACTTACATTTGTATTGCTAGCATTTGGGAGACTGGGGCAGGAGGCTGGCCTTGAGTTTTGGTCCAGCCTGGGCTATAGAGTGAGATCCTATCTCAATAAAACAAACAAACAAACAAAGGCAAGTCCTGAGGTATTTGGCAGATTGGAAAAAATTTCTATTGACCTAAATCACAGCTAAACTTGATAATTAAAGTGAAATTTTACAAAAGTACAGTTTAAAAAATACTAAAGGTATTTCCTGCTCTGTTAAGTATGTAGAGTACGTATGTAAATTGATTATAGCAGGGAGTCTGTTAAAAATTCTTTTACTGCTAAATTACAAGCCCTAAACTGAAAACAAATGAGAACTGGATTTGTGCCTGGCTCAACTATCCACCACGGTAACAGTTAGTAACTGGTCACACCTTTATGACCTCAGTCCTGATGCACCCAACATTTGTATCAGTGACAGGGACTGACCTCTCAAACATGGCGACAGGAATGATACCTGTCGTCAGTTGTAAATTTATTGCGATAGCCTTCTCAAATATCCAGATAAATGGGAGCAAAGAAGAGTAGAATACTGGTTGGACTTGGGAGTTAGACTGCAAAGGGGACCATAACCAGATGAGCAGACTGGAGTGGACCAACCACAAAGAACTAAAAGCAGAACACAGCACATGCGTGCAGGGAACAAGCTGCATAAATGCAGTGGAGGAACTAAGATTAGCTGTTTACTGTGGAAGTAAACATATTCTACTTTATTCTTCGGTCCCTAATGTTGTTTAAAGCTCTTATGATCCTGAGCGGGGCTACCCTAACAAGCTGGTTCTACTTTATTCATGCCTCAATTGATGAACTTAATTTCTGGGCATTTACCGTTAAGGGGGGGGGGCATGTTCTTTTAAGGAGGCTCTATTGGGATAGGAACATCTATGAAGAACAACCCGAATGGTAAGAAGGCACAGAGCTGTGACAGGATGAACAGATGATGGAGGACAGCCTTGGGGAGGAGAAAAAGACAGACATGGCGGAATGGAAACCACAGAACATAGCTGCCCCCATCATAAGGTATATTCAGTTTACGCCACATCACCACATGCTGAAAAACAACGTAGAAGCGTTAGACTGCAAGTGCCTATGGGTTCCTTGTTCTCTTCAACACCAGTGCTTCTAAAAATGCAGCACACTGCTGTCTGATGGAGGACAACTTAGCCCGGGAGGCAGAACTAAAAGCCAGCTAACTCGGCAGTTGAGAACCACAGACCTCGATTCAAAGCGGAAGCAGGATTTGCTGAATGAATAGCAGAATTGCTTCATGATATTTAGGACTGTCTCTAATCAGTGTCGATTACTTTCTATGACATTGAACTTCTTGGCCCTGGAGACGTCCAAACAGCACTCTGGGACTGTAAACATGGTGTCTGATAGGGGTTTGCAATTGCTCAGCTGTCAGATGGGTTTGTGCTGTAATTGTGAGCTTGACAGAGCAGCAAGTGAATGCCTCTTACCCATGTTATCACCCACAACACTGCTCTCTAAATATGGTCGTGGCAACTAGCACGTACAAACTTCATTTTTTTGAGACAGGGTCGTGCTATGTATCACAGGCTGATCTTGATCTCATGCCCTGTTTCAACCTCCCAAGGGCCGGGATTACAGGGTTATACCAAAAACCTCTGCATCTTCACCATTCTTTCGAAACAGGATGATCAAGACTTACCTCAAACCTTTCCTGCCATTGACAAGTGGCTTCTTAATTCTAAGAGAGGCTTAACTGCCATCCCTGAGTTAACCTACAAGTAGGGTGAAACACAGTACACACACACACACACACACACACACACACACACACACACACACACACACAAAATTCTTATTGTTTGCCATGTTTTTCTAACTTTGTGGATCTTCCCTTCAAATTCTGTATGTGTTGCTTTCAAAGAAATCAGGTTTCAATTTATTTTCATATCAACGAGGACACAGAAAACAGTCAAATAATACCAACCTAAATTAGCTCTTCCTTTTAATATTTGTCAGAACAGCTGTAAGAGACAATTCTAAACAACTTAGGAACTTGTTTTTTATTAGTGCCCCCAAAGGGCAATTTTGTTAGGAATGTTTATAACGGGAGATGTTTCCATTAATCCAACTATACAACCAGAACAACAAAACCCCAGAAAACATGTACAATGCACAAAAGCATGACTTTGTCAAGACATACACTGACTAGTTTTGCTACAGAAATTATTTGGCTCCAATAAAACAAGCTTATGCAACTAATTTTATATTATTGATCTAAATATCCGTAAACGTCAGCTGTGACCAACACATATTTAAGCTAGATCATCCCAAGCAATAAGCTATTTTTAAACAAAAATCCTCATAGAAACTAAAATTTAGGACCATTTCTCCAAACTCTTGCATGTTCTTCAATGACTATGATTATTCTGATTTTAAACATTCTAAGGACTAAAATTTATCATGTTAATGTTATTTGCTTATTCTTTAACTGTCAGTTTATTCTGTACATGGCTTGAGATTGTTTTTAGTTCTGCTGTTCTGTAACTTATATTTTTTAAACCAAAAAAAAATCTTAAAAATAGAAAAAATTCCTTGGAATCTCAAAATAAAATTACTGAGTTGAAGTAGCACTATTTTTTTTAAACCTTGTTAATGAACAGACTAGGCTTTCTAATAAAGCAGCATCTATGATATAATAGTCTGACAGCAGTGTGAGAAGTCTGTGATTTTAAACCA
This sequence comes from Peromyscus maniculatus bairdii, assembly GCF_049852395.1. NCBI lineage: Eukaryota > Metazoa > Chordata > Mammalia > Rodentia > Cricetidae > Peromyscus > Peromyscus maniculatus. The sequence goes on along the minus strand of NC_134857.1, from coordinate 110,236,682 downwards.
AAAGCTATGTAAACTGTTTTTTGTTTTTTTGTTTTGTTTTGTTTTGTTTTTTTGGTGTATGTTTCAAGACAGGGTTTCTCTGTATAGTTATGGAGCCTTTCCTGTAACTCACTCTGTAGATCAGGCTGGCCTTAAACTCAGAGATCCACCTGCCTCTGCCACCACCACCTGCCTATGTAAACTGTTTTAAAGGCACTGATGTAGCACCTTTTCCTCAAAAATCCATGACTTAGCATCAGTTATTTTGTGACCTAAAACTCAGACTATTGTGATGCATGCTCTCATCATCATGCCAGAAGGAAAATAATCATAACAGCTACTATTTCAAACTCTACTCCCAGCAGAAGCATGTGCTTTAAAAACAGGTGTCTGCAATGCAGAGTGCCTGCCTGCCCCATGGGAGGCAGACGGACTCCGTGCAGCTTCTGCAGCTCAGAGCAGGAAAATACTGGTACTAGACCTCCCCATTTCCTAGGAAAAATTCAAAGGATTGAAATGTTAGCAATTAGTTTGAGTAAACCAAATAAGATGATCTGTTATCAGAATCACGTCCCCAGGTCGCCAGTATTAACTTCTAGTCTTCTCCCCAAGACTTACTACCTCAAAACACAGAGACGACATAGAAAGTGCAAAGGTTCCTGTAACGAGGAAGAATAAAGACGTTCAATCTCTTTCCTCCTGTAGAGGCTGAGCAGAAAGAAACACTCTGTAAGTTGTGACAGTTTCTCAAAGTACAACCCAGTGGGCGCATGACATTTTATTTGACACATTCCAAACATCCTGAGTTGTTGTAACAGTTACCATATAAAATTCTGGGTAGACAGTGTAACTGCAACTTTGCCTTCTTCCCTGACACATTTTATTAGAGCTGCCTGGCTCCAAAATGGAAGTAATACCCCGGGCCAGTGTAGAGTTACAGCATTAGCAGTCACCATGGTGCTGGGGACATGACAGGCTGTCTCCATTTCTGTTTTGTTTGACTTTTCTGCCTCAAAGTGTAAAATGGAGAGTGAAGTTCTAAATCGCTACATGAACTTCCTGAATAAACCCCAAGTATTCAGCAGATCTCCAGATAGTCATTTCTCCTGCAACTCATTCAAATTAATTTCCTTCGACAGCAGTACTGAGTAATTACAAATGACTACCGATCGAGATTGCAAGGCCGGAAAGTAAGTTTGTACTGAGCCGAGAAAGAAAAAGAAAAGAGAAAGGAATGGCCCCGTGATAGGGCACTCTGTGCTTTCCCAACACTGACAACCCTTCAGCCATTTCACTTTGTCAGTGTGGAAACTGTGTATTTATCTACATATGAAAATAAAACTGACACGCACAGTAGGGTGAACCTCCAAATATACACACGCGCTATCTACTTGGCAGAGGATGACTGATGGGAAGTAAATGGGCCAGCGGGATGGCTCAGGGAATGAGGGTGCCTACCGACAAGGGTGAGGGTCCAAGTGTGAACCCCAGAGGAGAAGAAAACCCATTTCTGCAAGCTGTTCTCTGCCCTGCACACGTGGACTGTCACAACAAGATAAATAAACACAAAAAGTTAATATGTTTTTCTAATATTGTTTTCATCATTAAAATCATAGTGATTGCTGAAATTGACTATAAATTTTTTAAGCAATAAGACATAACAGAGAAATGTCCAAGGACCTCTCTGCCATATGATGAATACCAGCCACACTAAAGAGGACAAAACAAGAAATGCCTGACAGAGCTACACTAACAGTTCCCAACTTTCCCAATGCTTCTCTCCAAAAACAACAGTAGGGTCAAGATTACTTGGGGGCGGGGGGAGAATCGAGTATAAAAATTATCTGGTGCTATTGTAAGGTATGTTAACTGCAAGGGGTATGCCAGAGCCTCTTCAATAAGAAAAATATTTTATTCCTTAAAGAATATTTTTTTATGCTGGCATATCAGACTTTTCTGATTTCCACAACCATTTGGAAATAAGATGTGGAAGAGAACTGACTTTGCCTGAATTATGTCTCCAACTTCTCTCTATCATTCAAACCAAGAGAAAGATCCATGTCACAAAGACTATGATGGATGTCAAGGGACTCCATTTGAAAGTCAGGGCCAGTCTTTGACGTGATGGCTGGGATTGTTCACCATTCAAAGGGAAACTGCAAATGGCTTCCCTGAAGAGGTGTAAGGAAAACTAAGCATTGAATTCTTCAAGGTTAATTTCATTCTCTTTAGTCCTCAAATGCCACACTGAGAAGAAAGAGGCTATTTTTTAAAAGTAGTTAAGGATGGTGTATCAAGTAACTGAAAAGAATTAATAAATGTCTTTAGCCATTCACCTTTTCTTTATAGGAAGTAGATAAAGACTATACATAGGAAATAAATAAATAAAGAGTGTAAGTAAGACTAGCTTCATATATGTATGGGCTTAGAGTGTGTGTATGTGAATAATACTTGTGGACAACTGTTTCACAAAGACATCATAGACAAGTGCAATTAGAAGCAAAGAGCTTCACAGATGTGTATATAAAATATATGTATGGTCAGACCAGTTTCTGTTAACACACACACACACACACACACACACACACACACACACACACATACACACACACACACACACAGAGATAAAGGGTATACCGCTTTAAGTAAATATTGGCTTGTGATAAGGGTGAGTGTTTGATTAACCCTAATATGAGAGGCAACTTGGACAACTTTCAAAAGACAAAACAACACAGCTGATGTGGCCTCTCACTTAGAACGAAGGCAGGTTTCCAGAAGGTTCCCTGGCTGCTCTGGTTAGCCACAACTCCCTCAGTCATGCCCTTCATTCCTTACTTCCTACTTCACCACGGTAAGAATTTCCCCTGGACAATCCCGGAAATCTCACCAAGTGATGATGAGGTCAAGGTTCTGGAGAGGTAGTTCAAGGCTGGGCCATAATTAAAAGAGCATAGATAAACAGATTAAGCCAGCTTCTAAAAATAATAAGCCTGGCCAAAGGTCCAAAGAATAAACATATTAGGCACAACTGAACGCATTTATTCTTAATTAAAAACTGGATGGCGTTTCCCTTGGCCCTTTTCCTCCATTGCCAATGGACAGAGGTTGATCAGTAAGGCTGGCTGTTCTTTTGAAGTGGGCAAGAGGGGAGAATCACCACCTTGCACTTCAGGTTATTTTCTTTCTGCTGCTCCACACCATGTCCCCGTGGCTTCCAGCTAGAACAGCACCATCACTGTGGACGGCAATTCCCGCTCTTCCTGCTTCCTGTCTCTAATTCCCCCAGTTAAATTCTTGTCCTAACAAAGTCCTGCAGACCTGAAGTTGAATCACTTCCCTGTGATCTATGTCATTAGATTTTCCACACTTTGGATGCTGGTATTAAAGTTGGTTGTCTTTGTTTCTGAGACAGGGTCCTGCTCTTTGGCCCAGGCTGGTCAAAACTCACAATCTTCTCACCTTAGCCTCCTCATAAGTGGATGACAGATCAGTGCTACCACATACTGCTTCAGTCTGGAGAGGGCACCTTTTCATGCCTGACTCCCGTCAACAGATTCAGGCAATGTCCACAAGTCCGTCAAGAACGAGAAAAGCACCGGAAAGCTTTCTTGGTATATGGGGTGGTGGAAACAACAAGATTATAATGGTAGCAACAACACTTTCTACTGCATTGTTTGATTAGTACCACTTGTGCTAATAAAACAAAACACAATTAACCCAATTGAGCTGAGGGTTTGCACATGGCCACCAGTCAGGCAGCAGAGCTGAACTGCCTTCTAAAGGATGGAGAGCCTTGTTCCCTCACCCGCTCCAGCCCTCCTCCCAACTGCATTTGAAGTAGGATCATGCAATGACATCCTTCCCTACAAAGCCGGTCTTGTTTGCCAGTTGTGATTTACGGACTGTGTCTGCTACAAGGGCTGTTGGACACATTAGTGTAGGCATGCTTATGAAAGGATGCGGCTGTCTGGCACTAAATGACTTTCCAGAGGCCCATCTCAGCCAGACCTACAGGAACCACCGCCCTCCCCACACAGCGTCTGTCGGTGCAGAAAGCCATCATTTGACCCATCCTGAAAGGAAGACTCCAGAACACGACCTGCCCTCTGAGCCACTCTGTAAACAGAAACTGGAAGTTTCTGTTTCATACCTCTCTATTTGGTTGATTCACTTCCAACATTTCCAGGGGTAATAGAATTCTGCACTGGGGTTAGATGGTGAAGGAGTGGTAGCAATCATATTAGAATAAATTGCCTGAGTTTTCTATCTATAATATGGTTGTTACTCACAGATATTACCAGTCGTAATTTGCATTTCATATTTTGTCCATTTCCAACACAAATTTAATATATTTACTAACTGTTACTTTCTCTTTCTAATATTGAAAGTCATCAACTCCAAATGCATTTTCCCTTCCACCTTGTATTACATTCTTTGCTTGTAGGCACTAATATAAGTGTTGGTATTAATGGAGATATTAACTTCAATTTGTATGAGTTAGCAAAGCAAGGAATCTTACATTTGAATTCAAGTGGAAATTAACTTGCTTAATAAAATCTTCTAGAGAGTTCCATGGTTAAGGGCGATCATTAAATATCCTTCGCTGAGGAAGTCCTTAAATTATTTAACCTGTATTTCACATGAAATAGCATTTGGAAGAATTCTAGCAAACGAAGCTCAAATGGGATAGCATTAACTATTCATAGATATGCTCTCTCATCTAAAATCCTTCACCACAGTCTGCCGCAAGAACGTGAGGTAGTGAATGTCAGTCTGAAATCATCCAGAGGTTTGGCGTAAGCGCAGGTAGGGAGGGAGAGCCTGCGGATGAGGAGAGCAGTGAGAGGACAATCTAGACAACAGGCCCCGTCAAACGACAGGACAGGAGGGCCACTGCACTTAAAAGCTACAAAGGAAATCCAGTGGCTACTTGAACTGCCCAGCAGCAGCATTCAGAAGCCTCTGCCAGAGGCCATGTGAGGGTTGGATTTCTGTTTCGTTTCCATCCCTGTGATCATTAGCAGAGCTTCCCACGAAGACCGCACAGCCCAGTGCTGTGTTGTTTTGTCCATGTGGGGATTTTGTGAAGTGTTATCATCCTCCATCTTCAACACATTTTAAACAACGTTTGCATCTTAGGATTACTTCATGTCCCTTGTAGGGATAGGAACACTTACATATACCTATCACATTAAAAAGGGACACGACTTAATTTATGCATGTGTGTGCACACTTGTGTGTGTATGCACAGCTGTGGGGGTGGGCGGGGTGTGCCCATGGGTACACCTGTGGAGGCTGAGGGTGATGTTGGAGGTCTTCCTCTATCATGGCCTTTTATTGTTGGAGACAGTTTTCACTCAACCAGAAGCTCATGATTTCAGGGAGCCTCGGAGGCCAAAGAGATCCCTGGATCTGCCTGTCTCTGCCCCCTGGTACTGGGGTCACAAGCACACATAGTCATGCTCGCTTTTATATGGGTACTGGAGATTCAAACGCATGTTCCCTTGCTTGCACAGCAAGTATTCTTACCCACTGAGCCACCTCCTAAGACTCCAAGGTACAGGATTTAAAGTGATATAGAAAATGTAAAAATCACTTCTCTTAAGTCTTTAATACCTCCTTTTTTCATATTTGATGAGTCTAGTAATTCATCCAATAACCCTGAGACACAATTTATAATGCTGATTCCAAGGGCTAGCCTGTCTATACAATGAACCCTACCATTTGCAGAAGTAATTATTTTTTAAATGTGTCTATATTAGGACGAAATGACAAACATTCCCAAGCTTAATTCATTATAGCACTCTTAGAGGTCTGATATAGGGTGCAAAATACTTAAAATACCTCTGATTAGAAAATATAAAAAAAAATTACAAATGATAATGAGCTTGTGGTTTCCATGCCAACGTCTGCTAAATCTGGAGAGCATTAAAATAATTTTCTCCCAATTTACTTCTTCCCATTATATTATATTCGTTCTCTTGCATGGGTGATACATGTGGGACCAAATAAGTAGTGTATTCATTAAGGCTACAGAGGAAGGCAAGGGTTAAATAAATAAGAAATCAAATTAATATCCAAGCCTAAATGTTTTAGCAGAGCCACAGAATCGGCTTAATCACTCAAGTCAATAAAGGTTAAGATAATAAAATAAACTTCTAAATGCTTTCCTTTTCAAGAGCTTAATCTGTCTTTCTGGAGATTTTTTAAAGATGCTATCAGTTTTGCCTAGGCCCAGCTGTGATGAAAATTTACTCTGAATATACCAAGACGAGAGATGAATTTTATGAAAATACTTAAGCTGAACTCCTGGGTGGCTTATTGAAATTGTGAAAGCTTAAGACTCATTTAAAAGCAGCTCTTGGCTGATCATGTTGAGGCCAATAACCACTAAATCTCCCATTTATCGGGCTCTGCAATACTTGGCAAGCTAATGGTAGCCAGCTGACTGGATTAATATATAGTCAAAAGATAGCTGCATGCTATTTGTTAATTTTATTGCCTAACTTTGATTAATAAGGCTGTTACTTTTGCAGGCGACTATGCACTCTTAATTTAGAAGACTCAAATATTAAAACAGCTTTGCCTATTTTTAAGGTTATATTTACATAAGTCGCTGATAAAGAGAAAGAAATACACAAGATTATCCTAAAAGTCGTGGGTATTATAATTCCTGTTGCTGTGATTCATAATGAGAGCCCTTGGCCTTAGGAATAGAAGGGGGAGAAAGTGCACTTCGCTGATGAGGAGAGATTCAGGCTGCAGTGGTGGGTACAGATAAGGATGACGTAAAGCCTAGAAGAGTCTTGAGTCTTCTCTATGTAACAATGGAACCCCCGTACGGGCCAGGGAATGTCATGCCATGTTTGGTATTGAGTGGCTTCAGAATAAGAGCAGAATCAGTTCACAGAATATGAACGGTTTCAGGAAAAGGAGAAAGCAGTCTCCTCTCATCTGGTTATCCTGAAGGAGAAGAAATCCTACCCATGCAAAGCATCACCAGGGAGTTGGTATGCACAACTCCCATGAATGCAGAACTGAGGAAAAATAAGAACTGTCCTGCATGAAGGTAACTGAAGGGTTGGGGGGCCATCCTGGCTCATGTAAGGCCCTGGGTTATATCCCCAGAACCAAGAGGGGTGGCACAGAGGAGATAACAGAAGGATAAGTGTAAATGATGTAATCCTACATTCTCCGGAAGATGGGTTATGGTGCCCTCCTCCTCTACACTGCATTCGGAGTGGTCCCCGTACATCTACACTGCATTCAGTGTGGTCCCCGTATACATAACACAAAGGGTCTTGAAACTCATTGTATTACTGTGACACATTTCCCATCATTTTTTTCGGTGGGGGCTAACAGTAAACATATTGTGTCTATTATGAATGCAAAGAGAAAACAACCATTTATTTGCATTTGTGTTCTGGCTTTTACATCTTATTCACAGACATGTGGGACCTCACATATTAAAAGGATTCTCATGGCAAGGGCTGGGGTGCAAAATGACATGGTAGAAAGAGCAGGTACACCCAGTTGAGTTCGGGTCCAAGCACTGTCTTTTGGTAGATTTGTATGAAAGAATTGGAAATTTCAGTTCCCTTTTTAACTCTACTCATCAGAAACAGACAATTAAAAAAAATCATGGTTATCTTAATAATGCTGGTAAAATCAGAGAACTGCTTCTCAGCATACGTGAGAGAATGTATGAAAATCACAGCCTGTAAGTACGAGAGTTCACATCCTGCTTCTGCCACTGACTGTTGTAACCTTGGACAAAATATTTGTTTTCTAAGCCCTGGGTTTTGTCTCTATGAGATGGGAATGATACAAGTATCTAGTCATAGGATTGATATTTGATTTCATGTCACCTACATGTTGATAGAGAAGGCACCTGTCTCCTCAGCACAGCCCAGACTAGAGCTAAGGACTGTGGCTCTCACTACCACCACTTAGATGATGCCAACGTGGCCATGTTGCTTCGCCCCAGATGCCTCTCATGACATATGGAATAATGACAGGTCATGACAAGACCTTATAACAGATTGTTCCATACATTATTTTATTAATCCACATCACAATCAGAGCAAGAGGGATTGGTTCAGTTAGGAGTTGATCTGTCCAACTTGGCTCTCCCTGAGTGGGCAGTGGTTTAACTACGTCATCCACTCCTGGTTTTCTTCTGTACCAATTTCACTGAACTGGCTAAAGTATAGAGATGATATGTATAACATACCCAGTGTATGAGTTTATTTTTCCTTTGCTGCAACCAAACACCTGAACAAGAAACAACTGAGGATAGAAAGGACTTGCAGTTGAGGGGATCCAGCTCATCATGGCTAGGAAGGCGGGGAGGTAGGAGTGTGGGGTGGTGGGCCGTATTGTGTCCACAGTCAGGAAGCACAGAGAGGTGAATACTGGGTGTTTATCTGCCCCCCCCCATCTGCTCTTATTCAGTCTTGGCTCCCAGGCCATGGGACAATGACACCTACATTTAAGGTGAGTCTACCTTCTATGGGGACACTCTCATGGATACCCACCACTGTGTCTCCTGAGCAATTTTAAATCTAGCTGAATGGAAAATAAACATGGTACCTGGAAAAATGCTCAGCATGCTAAAATGGAGCGATCAACACCCATCCTTGTGTGAGCCGCTGTTGTGTGTTCCTAGTTCAACGTCCATGTCTTTCCATCCCCCACAGTCCCTTACAGAAGGCCACCCAGGACAGCAAAGCCAAAGTTGCCCATTTTGTCCTACAAAGCTGTGAGGATGAATGAAGAACAAGCCAGTGCCTGCGGACTGACAGCAAGATCAAGTTCTAACTCGTCCCAGTAGCCTAGAGCCCTGACTGCAAGAGCATAATGTGTACAGACTGATTGAGGACCGACCGACAGCATCTGTTAGTTATCTCCTGGTTGGGAAGGAGAGATGTGTGAGCTCCGGGCTTATCAAATAAAATCAGCTAACATGGATGGCTGTTATATTATACCTAAAATTGTAAGCTTGGATTTGGCTCAAAATATACTGAGACAAAACCTATGCCAAACAGCCTACCTTTAAATCACATACCATCAACGGTATTCACAACCAGCCTATTTCCTCTGGGATTCGAAACCAGCCCATTTCCTCCCATTACACTGGAACTTCTTGCAATCTGCCATCCATTTCTACTGCTTAACAAAAAGCACTCCCTTCATGTCTACGAATTCAAAGCAGCAACACTGGAAGCTGTTTGCAGCTGCTGTCCTCTGGCTTCTTTTCGTTAAGACACCGTGTTGGCCTTTTCCTCTTTACTGTTCTTCTATAGCTCTGTCCTTGGTGAATGTTCACACACTGCAGTGTCCTGGCTGTCCCTTTGAGAGCTCTGGAGCCAGTTCTCATCCTATCCTTTCAATATGGCTCTTTCTAAGATGACATCTTCCCTGTACTTTTTCACAAATGAATTTTCTGACCCCATGGTCTCACTTCCTACTTGGATGGCTCAGTGGTCTAGTTATCATCTCCAGCCATGGCCCCACCTCACAGGTCTAGTCTTGTGTTCTCTGTGCTGCATTTATTCCAGTGAACTTTGTCACCAAGGTCATGGATTCCACATAACTAAAGCTTACCCTGCACTTCAACTTACCAAGTAACAAATCAGAAAGTTCAGCCCCTTTTTCAGCTCCTATATTTTATCAGCTTCAGACCTGTGGTGAAGTTGCATTATCCTGTCCTTTAATTGTACTCCCAGACTGCTTTTAGAACATAAAAGCCTGTACTTAGCAGTGTGTGTGTGTGTGTGTGTGTGTGTGTGTGTGTGTGTGTGTGTGTATGTGTGTGTGTCTGTGTGTAACAGCAACTAATGAAAAAAGAGGCCATGAATTTGGAAAACAAAACAAGGAGGGGTAGATGGGAGGATTTGAAGGGAGGGCAAGGAAGGGGAAATGATGTGGTAATATTATAATTTCAAAAAACAAAAGACATAATTGAAAAAACTAACCTAGCCTCATTACATCCATGGTCCTTGGTACTAGACACAAACCCACATACAGCTCGAATCTATCCCTGGCCCTCTGCGTTAAGCTTTCTCTCTCATCAATTCTCTCCAACTAATGGCATCCCTTCTTTTCCTTTCAGAGGCCCTGGTTTTCACTTGGCATTTTCCCAAATGTTTATATACTAGCTGTTCCTCCCAGCTTCAGGATAACTGTGTGACCCTGCCTAAGCAATGAGATACAAGCAGAAGTCTATGAAATTTATGGGAGAAATTTTGTTTTCTTGATGTGGGCTTTCTCTTTTGCGTTAATATAAAAGCAGAGGTGGTGGATGTCTATGCATGAATGTTCCTTCAAATATAAGAGAAAGGAATAAGATTCACAGAGACCTTCATAGCAACACCATGGAGTTATGTAATCAACACCATCAACTGCTTTCTATATCTATATGAGAAAAAATATACAACATACTCCAGATCCCATGGGAAAGGAGGAGCTATGTGCCTTGGTTTGGTGCATCCTTTTGGGTCTCCTCCTCAACTCTCCAGTACAGCACCTCACTGGATAACTTCTTACCTATGTGGTCCTTTCCTTCCAGATACAGCTGATATTCTAGGCATAGCATCTCACAGCTTCTGTTGACCTCTCTATCAAGAACAGACAGCATCTTTAAGGCCTAGATTCTTACACCCTTGCCTTGGGTAACTGATGGAATTTTCCTGTTTGTGCTTTCTCTCTCTCCTCCCTCTCCCTCTCCCTCTCCCTCTCCCTCCCCCCTTCCCCCTCCCCCCTCCCCCTCCCCCCTCCCCCTCCCCCTTCCCCCTCCCCCTCCCCCTCCCCCCTCCCCCTCCCCCTCCCCCCTCCCCCTCCTCCTCCCCTTCCCCCTCCCCCTTTACTTATTTTTCGAGACAGGGTTTCTCTGTGTGGCTTTGGAGCCTGTCCTGGGACTCACTCTGTAGCCCAGGCTGGCCTTGACCTCAGAGAGATCCGCCTGCCTCTGCCTCCCCAGTGCTGGGATTAAAGGCGTGCACCACCACTTTCTGGCTCTGTTTGCTCTCTCAATTCTCAGTTTCTTTCAATCCCATTCTGTGTGTGTGTGGGGGGCATTGCAACCCAGCCGACTTTTATGAAGGATGTTTGGTACCTATGCCTAACAGTCTAGTGATGTCACACATCAATGAGGAACTCAAACCTTCAGTGACTTCCTATTGCCAAGCTTGCTCGATATTCAACATGCCCCATAATGTAGCTTTAATTTTAAAAATGTCAGTCTGATACCTTTCAATCTTTAATATGCTCTTAGCAAATGAAATGTAGCTGTTCTTTAAACGAATTCACTTATTTTTCATGTATATAATTTTTATAGTATTTCACTCCCTGGAAGGTGCAATATTTTTTTTGTGTGTGTATTTTCAAAAGAGAGACCACTTGCCAAGCCAGACCTCAAATTACCTCAACTAAAGTGTCCAGTGTTTGTTTGAGGCCGTTTCTGATGTATCCTTGGCTGATCTTGACCTTGCTGTATAGCCAAGACTGCCCAGTGACACTTGAACATGGAAGGATTTTTACTCCCCCAGCTTCTCTTTGGGTAACCATTTAAGGGGTACAATATACAACCACAGTGTTCTTAGTGGGACCCTGACAGCATGTGCTTCTTGGAGGCGGTAATGAAAGGACAGTTTGTACAAAACCCAGCAAAGACGTATCAAGTCCGTACTATTCTATGATGGAGCAAGTCCTCCTTCTTATGGTCTATGGGGAAAAGCACAAACTTTATAGCCATCAAGCAAGCAAGTCAATTAAACAACCCAGGATCACCTCAAGCTCTGAATGAGCAGTGAGGGAAGTTTTCCTCTGACTGTAATATCTGAGATGAGATCTCAGTCAGTGATAAGAGCTGAGGACAAGAAAGTCAGAAGAAAGGGCAACCGGAAATGCCATTGAGCTGTGCTTGAAGGCGGTGTGGAGGTCTGGAAACATGCAGAAAGTTGTGGCTAGAAGGTGGTGGGCAGAGAAAAACTGTGAAACGAGGTGGCAAAGACCTACCTTGAAGGTCCAAAGAAGCCAACACAGCAGAGAGTACTTCCCTCAAGGGCCTTATGCCAAGAGTAACATGACCTAATTTACAAAGGAAAACGATCTCTCTGGCTGCTTGGCAGAAAATGCATCAGGGTCAAGAGTGGAGACAAGATGAATTGGAAGACTACATGAGATAACAGTAGCTTGAATTTGGTGGGAGGCAGGGTGGGGAGAAAGAAGGGGATCCATTCATGGGCTCCATCACATTAAGCCGAGTTCTGTGAACATGGCAATGCTCGGTGTATGTGCCTTGATGGATGTTTAAGACTTCAAAACCAGTTTTGCATTCTAAGTTTCTACTTTGATTTTTTTTCCCCCTCCTACTTTAGTTTACATGTTGCGGCTTACTATACTGCTTTGCTATTCGGAGAAACAGAGCGAGGGGGATTTCATATTTAGGAAAAACACTGTTGATACTGTAATGCAAAGCTCGATAAAGAATACAAGTGATAGTGGAGGGTCAGAGCGGAAATGACGCAAAGAAACAAATGATTTGAAACAAATGGAATAACACCGGGGTCTAAATCTGGGGCAAAACAAAAGGGCAAACACAGACTCGATGTTATTTCAACAAAGCAAAAGAATAGTCATCATGAGTCTGAGCCCAGTGCAGTGTGTAGCTGAGCAAAAAAGCAAGAGGCTCTCCAATAAACATTAGCCGGAACACTGTGTCTATGCAGAAGACGTGGCAATCAATTTCCTTCACAAGTCAAGACTTCTCAGTTTTGACTGACTTTTCTCTCAAAGTATGGGCTCTTCCTTTGCTCCCTTTTATATGATACATTTCCTGATTAATGAGCTTATCAACAATGACTACGAAGGAATGCTTACACAGTTCTAGAACTCGATAAATGACGTGTTGATCCTCAGGTAGGACTCCTGAAGCACGAGCTCCCATTGTGTCTGCATGTGTCTTCCAGGACACTTAGCATGCCGTGAGAAAACAAGACCAGTTCTTGCCACTTTCCACCGAAAACGCTACATGGCCCCTGAATTGTGTGAAACTTGGCCCCAGTCAGTGTCAAAACTGGCTGAAATCTGTATGAAAGGCTGTCTGGGTTTGTCAAAGTAGTTCGTGAACTTTGGCCAAACTTTCTCGGCTCCTGGTCCAAGACTTAGTTTGTAATGCAACGTGAAACCACGTGGATTTCAGGTGGTGTCAGGTTTCACCTTGGAAATTTGGCCTCGCTTTCTAATCAATCATCACTTTTAGTAACGATGAAAGCCAACACACCTTTCTGGGAAAGAAGACAGCATTGACTGATGACAGCTAGGCTGTGAACCGCCCCCACACTTCCTCTGCCAAAGGAACACTTCTCAGAACGGGGACTTTCCCTCTTATATGCAGAGGCCAAGCTGAGGGATTCTGATACTGGGTGTAGAAAGACATGCTACTCAATGCAGGGAGACCAGCCATGTGAAATATCACCACCCACAGATCAAGGGGCTCCCATCTCATCATTTGAGGCTATTGTGGGGTCCATTCCATTCCCACCCATGACAGTAGATATCGTGCTGCTCAATCTCCCGGATCACTGATGATGAGCGCTTAGCTTGGAGGCCGTCATTAACTAGTATAACTGTCATGAGGACCCTGCCCGCTCCGAGGTATCATCCTTGAAGGAAAGCGAATCCAGGCACCTTCATCCAGCTCTAAGGAGCATGAGGTAAACTTTCCCATCTGCATCAATTATGTATTTTGGAAAAAAAAAGCCTTCTACAGTATTCATAAATTCAATAAATACAGTATAGTTTACAGATAGACCTCCATAGTTTCTGCTTTCAACCTGAATATTTTAAACGTGTGTTTCCACTGTAAAAAAAAAAAAAAATCCTCTCTTCAACCAAATCCTCGCTTTTGTGCGTAGTGACATGAGAAAATTGAGAGGTATGTCTGAACAGAGCCACTACATCATTGGAACAGTATGTCTGAACATTTGAGTAATGAGGCGCAGATGTGAACCCAAGGACTTGGCACTACCAAGGCAACAAGAAAGCATTTGCCATGGGTTATGATGGTCGAAGGGGCCACATTGGGACAGGGAAGAAGCGGCCCTCCCTTCACCCACAGGGTAAAAGAAGTGTTACACCTTTTATCTGCCTTACAAATCTGGAGAAACAAGAAGTCCAAACAAGTGTTATTCAAACTTCCAAGGAAGGACAAATATGTAAAATGCAACAGTATTTTTTATCTGTGCTAGAACATATTTATGCAATAGCACGAGAAGTTTCATCAGAGGCAAACGCCAAATTCAAGAGAGCACCACATGGCCTTTATGTTGCAAAACAACGTGCACACATCTAAAGACCCCAACGGTCACTGGAAAGGGGGCTGTTGGATGGCTTCATTGTCTCTAGAATGTTCTATTTGGAATCAAGCTACGATAATGCACAAGATACACATGTTCATTAGTAGGACATTTTCTGTTTATGGGTGGGTTGTCAATTATATCAGTGTTACTAATTCATGCCGTGCAAAGGGTAAGGATAGTTAGATGTTTTGAGAGGGACAATCATTTCCCACCCAAGACAACAAGTGCATAACTTACCCGAGGCCCCTGATCACCTTGTTCTCCCTGGAGAAGAGCAAAATAAGATAAAAGCGTTACATAATGCTTAGTAAAAAGGTCTAAACACACCACAGATCATGCCAATATCGATGTCCAGTAATTTCATTTATGCATTTTCTTACCTTATCACCTTTTGGACCAGGGGGGCCCTGGAAAAAAAAAGAGAAAATATTAGATTTAAAAGGATCTGAATAAACCTGCCGGGTCAATTGAAAGATTTATGTCAAATGCAGAAAGCCATACTTGTCAACAGGTTTCTCAAAGAACTTTAGTTTCTAAATTATAATTGTATTATAATTAGGAAAAGAAATCAGTAGGTGAAGTATGTACATACATACATATGTATCTTAGGTATCAAATGTGCTAAAGGAATTGTGAAAACTCAGTATACCCGAGCTAAGCAGCAGCACAGTACTAACAAGGCAGGCGCTCCTGCTCTGATCGCTGTCAACAGCCTACAATAGTCCTTCTTTGAATTCTGACAGCAGAATTCACCGGCCTTCACTCTCTATCTAAAGGAAACTATACAGCATATGTCTGGCATGTTTTGTTCAACACTTGTGAAATTCATCTATAATTTTGCATGTAGCCATAGACCTCTTCTTACTGCTTTATAAAATTCTGTATGTGACTTATTTGCTCATCCTGCTGTTGACGGTAATTTGACTCTAGGCATTATAAATTGCTGCTATGAACACCTTAATGTAACTGTTTGGGTGAAACACCAGTGTGCATTTCTGTTGGGTCTGTATCTAAGGAAGGTAAAAGAGTACATTCGTTTTCACTGTAGTAGATACTCCTAAGTGGTTTCCCAATGTGGCACCTATAATTTCTATGCTCAGCTTCAGTATGTTTCAGATCATCTCTAATGCTTGATATTTTTCTCATTTTTAATCTTGTTTTTGTAGGATATAGTAATTTAACTTTATTTTATAGTTTCTTAGCGATCAATTGAACATCCTTTTAATATACCTATTCAATATGTTACATTTTTTTCATAAAGAATTATCAGCGTTTGCCTTTATTTCACTAAATTATCCTATTGATCTGTTAGAATTTATTATATATTATATGCCACATATATGCATATACAGAGATTTAGAAATCCTTATGTATTCTGAATGTGTTGTTTGAGATCTGTATTTATTAGAAATATTTTCCCATGCTTTGTTCTGCTTTTACATTCTGTTGAGATGTTCTTTGCTGTTGTTACTGTTGTTTGGTTTGGTGGTGGTAGTGCTGGGTCTTGAACTCAGGGCCTTGAGAATCTATGTAAATGTTCTATTACTGAGCCACATCCCCAGTTCCTACTGGAGCATCTTCAATGAATAGATATTGCTAATTTTGATAAAAGTCAATACAACGTTTTTCTCTTTATTGTTATGCCTGTAGTCAGCTAAAGAAATCTATAGCTATTGGACATCATGAGGAGATCTGTTTATTTTATAACTGAAAAGGTTTATTATTGCATCTTCATATTTGAGTGTGACTTCATGGAGAACTGATTTTATGGGAGGTGAAGTCAGGATGCTTTTTGTCCCCAGGTGGTTATCACGTTAACTGAACACTGTTAACTGAAAATGGCATCTTTTCCCCATTGTGGTACTGTGTTACCTTTCTCATAAATCAGGTGACCACATGTATACATAACGTTTCCTTGTAGGAATTCCTTGTTGTTGAGAGCCTGTCTATTCTTCCAGTAAGAAATACTATTTCTAGAGGCATAAATTATGCTGTCTATTCTAATTCTTGATAATGAAGTCATATTTTGTGGTTCAGCACAGCCTACGAAACTAGAATGTTTCAGAATTATCTCCATGATCTCTGTTTATAGTGGGGCCAGGACACAAGAACAAGCCTAGGCAGAAAGTAAGGCTAAGGCTCTATTAGAAGGGGCTACATCACTGCTGGTAGGAACACGGGACTCCTGCTCCAACAAAAATGTCACTTTCTGCTCAGGGTCAGCCACAGAGGAGCAGCACTGATGCCCTGTTCTCTCCACAGTTATCTTTGTGTCCCACTAAAGAAATCTCTACCATTGCCACATCACAAAGAGATGCGTCTCCTTATTCTGGGGCAACAACTTTATCATTGTCTGTTTTATATTTGCATCCAAATTCACTGGCACTGATTTTATGTACCATGTGGCTGGCTATCTTTGTTGTGTAGGTAACATGCCTTTTTGGTAAGATCTGTGAGGTTATCCTGAAACCAACGACAACAACATCATGTCTCGTAGTTTGCATATTTTCTCATCAACAAGGAACTGTGAGTTGTTGTTACATTTAATCTTCCTCCAAATGCAATGAAGAATTATGATAATCCTTTAAAAGAGGCCAAAAAATGAAAGTCAGATCTTTCCTATGTGAGGCCTCTTAGAATGAGCTGTCCAGGATTTTAATTCATTCGGCATGACTTTAAATACCAAGACCATGGAGCACAGACACGGAACTTGATTCTCAGAACCACCCACTTGTCTGGTGCCTGCCCTCAACATGCGACTTCTGAAATGGCCCCCGCTGCATATCCCTCCCACTGCCACAGACACCAGCGCTAAGGTGGTAGGTTCTAAATGAGGAGAAAGAAAAGAAAGGGCCGAGCAGGCAGCAGGAGATAGGACTCAGATACTACAATTACCTTCACAAAACCATTTCCTCTTTATCCTCCAGATAGTTTTGTCAATGATTAGAGGGAAGTTAGGAGAATTCTATTTTAGACGTTTTCCGTGAATGTTTAATATACCCATTATTAAAACAGTGAGGAATAAGACACTAAAGCAAAGGATATTTGTGATACCACTGTTGTAAAGGTTGGCTGTTATTTTGGTAGAGCACTGGAGAGCGAAGGGGGAGAGGAACGAGAAGAACCTACTCTCAACGTTCAAGCAAGGCAGTGGGGAGTCCAGCCCTGATTGACGGAGTATATTCACAAGCTGTGTTCAAAGTCTATTTAAAGTCTATCACTGTTCTAACCCATGCTTAAAGGATATGGCAGAAGAGGCTGATCTAGAAAAATGTGCTGTCTACCTCCCACAAAGCTAAGTAGTGTGTGTCTTTCTTTTTTCTTTCAGAGCTGAGGACTGAACTCAGGGCCTTGTACTTGCTAGGCAAGCGCTCTACCACTGAGCTAAATCCCCAAAGCCCTAAATAGTGTATTTCTAAAGTTAAGTACTTCATTGAGGTTAAGTAACAATGACTCCTAGAGTACCTCCAAGTCAGCTGTTACTGTGAACCCTCCCCAGACTCTACCCTTGCCTCTAATTTACCCTCTTCATAACTGTGTCCGTTTTTCTAGTGAGATTTCCAAGGCTGGACCCTCTAAAGGCACTTTGTTCAGTTCTGTGGTGTAACTGGTATCAAAGCCTGCTTGAAATCCCCTTACAATGGGAGCAGAAAGGAATCTTCTAGAAATCCAATGGCCACTGTCAAACCCACACGTGTTGACTAGAGCCAGAGTGGCCTGGGTAGGATGCCTAACTCCCGAACACATGAAAATCTGCATCAAAAACTGAGCAGCAAATACTGCTGCTCAAAAGTGGTGTTTCTGAGCAGACAGCATGGCGTCCTGCACCTGCCGAGCTAAAGACAGCAGCAAAGCCAAGGTCACCCTCTGCGCACAGCTGTGGTGGCTGCTTGGGACGTGTCCCCCCACCCCCCACTCCTGTGCTCAGGGGTGACAGAGGATGTTTTCTTCTACTGCAGCTGAAATCCCGTTCTTTCTAAATTGGGTGCCTTCACTGAAAAGATGGGTTTGGTCCAATGAACCAAGTAGGCTATGACACAGGGCAGTGTTTCTTTTATTATTATTATTATTATTATTATTATTATTATTATTATAAGACATTTTCTATTCATTTTACATACCAACCACAGATTCTCCTGTCTTCCCTCCTCCTGCCCCCAAGCCTCCCCCCCAATCCACCCCCTCATTCCCACCTCCTCCAAGGCAAGGTGTCCCCTCGGGAGTCAGCAGAGCTTGGTACATTCAGTTGAGGCAGGTCCAAGCCTCTCCCCCCTGCACCAAGGCTACGCAAAGACAGAGCAGTGTTTCTAACTTTAGGAGCCATGCTGCTTTTCCAAGTCAAAATATTACAACACAAGAAATTCCTCTGATATCTAACCTTTCCAGTTCAGGTTGGGTCATGAGCTCATTTTTGTCTGATTTTTACAATTGGTTTTAAAAACCCTCATTAGTACTAACTAAAAGATAAGCAGCAATACAAATTAATGGCTCTAATCATTTCACTGACAAAGGTTTGTTAAAAAGAATTTTATTTTATGTGGAGTGTTTTCCTGCATGTATATATATGCACCACATGTGTGCCTGGTGCCCACATTATGGACACTTGTGATCTGCTGTGGGTACTGAACCCAGGTCCTTTGCAAGAGCAGCCAATGAACTTAACCACTGAGCCATCTTGCTGGCTTAATTTGAGAGTATCTGTAAATAGCATTTTGCTATTGCAACTATACTACATTTAACAAAATAATATTTAGGACAGTATCAATAATGGTAAGGTAACTAATCAAAAATCACCTTTGCTTCTAAAACAAAGCTGAGGTCAATGTTAAAGAAACGTGTAGGACTAGTTGTGGGTCACAGCTTTGTGTAAGGCTTTTGGGGGCATGTCTGTCACCTGTCTGGAATGCTGCATAAGGTCCATTCATAAACAGAACTATCATTTCTAATTTTTTTTGTACAATCAGCCTTAGTTACATAAACACTGGAATAAGCTAATAAAGTTTGTGTCTATCATTACACTCAAGATGGAACACTCTTTAGTACATTGGTTCTCAACCTTCCTAATGCTGCAACCCTTTAATACAGTTCCTCATGTTGTAGTGACTCCCAACCATAAAATTATTTTGTTGTTGCTTCATAATTGTAATTTTGCTGGTTATGAATTGTAATGTAAATAACTGATATGCAGGATATCTGATATGCAATCCTCAAAGGAGTCATGACCCACAGGTTGAGAGCTGCTACTAGAATTGTTAGCATGTAACTGAGTTATTACTAAAGTATCAATAAAAGTCAATGGCATGCATGGCAAACTAGCCCCTATTCTAATAGCTTTAAAATCATAATTTATAGTCACTGCTTTTCTCTTTGTCTCAGCTCCTTCATGTGGGTCTTGGCTTACAACTGACTTTAGTAACCTCAAGTCTATTTCTACCCAAATAGCTGAAATTTTAGTGTTTCTTATTGCCTATTTCCATAAAAAAAAAAAAACTAAGAGCAAAGAGACACCTGATGAAATATCTTCAGAAAATATCTGATGACATTTCAATTTACATTCAAGTGAACGAGACATGGCTGAAAGAGAGAAGAGTATGTCATGGGGGCTGAGTGTCCCAACAGCAGCCCTTTATTTGTTTGGACTGTAATCTTCACTTATCTTGAAATGGGAACAGTCTAATAACCATGAAAACAAAATTAAATTCTGTAGGAGGGGAAAGGAACATGTTCTAGGACTCCCAGGCAGATAGTCACCACAGAAGAGGGGCTGGTGACCTCTGCGCTTGAACATCATAGATAAATTGATTTTTCAGGCTTGCTTGCGAGATAACACGACTCTTTCTGATTCATCTTTTCATTACTGCAGAATTATGAGAACAAACAGGCTCTGTGCTCTAAGTAGTTATTGCCGTCAGCTGGTCAGTGCTCGCTCCATCTGGGGGAGGGGCATGCTCATCTGACTCCAATGGGTGGGGTAAATCTTGTGTGGCAGGACTATGGGAAGAGGGAAAGCAGGAGAGCTGGAGTTGAAAGGAAGAACTGGCTCTTTGAAGTTGGCCAGAGACCGAGGGGGAGGCGAGGCGTGTGAAGGGGCTCAGACAGAAGGACAGAACACGTGTAAGGGTGAGAAGACACTGTGCTATCACAGAAAGATGGAGCTCATTGCAGAAGAACAGATGTGGAGTTGGGAGGGAAACAGGGAATAGCAGGGAAGAGGAATTGCAGAAGGCAGGTTAGGCGCATTCTGGTGTCTGGGCCAGACCCTGTCATCAGCTTCAGTGGTAAGATGGGGTGTGTCTGCTCTAAGGGACCCAAGTGTGCGATGTTAGCGGTTCTTAGAGAGTTGTTGTCTTGGTCCTGGTGAGTGGTGAGAAAGTTATGAAATAAGGTGAGGCAGTGAGGCCACAAGGAAAGTTCTAGATTGGGAGACATTTCTGAAACTGGACCAACAAGAGTGGATAACCAACTGGACATGAGGGGCCCCTGATGGACTCTCATGTACTTAAAGAAGTCCTAAGTTTCAGAGATCTTAAAGTTAAGTGAATTTGTAGAAAAGCATTGGCCTAAGCTAGTTCAACCTAGGTGAAGAGCTGTTCCAAGGCCAGGTGAATTGTATATAGTTTAAATCTGGATTTGGGGCTGCATCTTAATCCAGAGTGTTGACTGCTACAGTGGGCTTGATTGGAAATGGCAGTATGGGAGGGGCACAGAGAAAGAAGGAGAAGGGAAGGGAAAGGAGGGGAGGGGAGAGGGGAAGGGGGGAAGAGGTAGGGGAGGGGAGAAGACATAGGGGAGGGGAGAAGAGGGAGGGGAGGGGAGAGGAGAGGAGGGGAGAGAAGAAGAGGGAGGGGAGGGGAGAGGAGGGGAGAGGAGAAGAGGGAGGGGAGTGCAGGGGGATATGAGAGGGGAGAAGGTATGAGAGGTGAAGAGGGGAAAGGAGGGGAGGGGAGGGGAGGAGAGAGAGAGGAGATAGTCTACTTATCTCCACTCATTAGAAGGTGCACACATGTATCCACAGTAGCAGTCATGGTGTGACAATCTCTGTATCGTGACCATTCTGTGATCTTCAGCACACGGTGGCCACACTATGCCATGATCAAACTATCACCCGTCTCGTATGTTAATTTCTCATGGAGCACGTCTTTGCTACATTTCCCTTTCTATACCTCTTAAGATGCAAACTGATATAGGTTCCTATATTTCAAATGCCCATCTTTGAAGGAGAAGATGCCAGCCTTCCACACAGCGGTTCTCTCATGAGAACAGCACAGCCCCGGTAGACCAGGCGGCTTAGCTATGTCTTCTCCCTGTGGGCTCAAGAGTTCTTACAACATGCTTTATTGATGCATACAGTTTCTCAGGGAGGAAAGAAGCAGGATAAATATTTTTCTCTTGTAGAATTAAGATGGTGCCTCAACTGTACTGATTGTCCATTTCTGTCTCCCCACATGCATGCTGCTGGGACACAGAAGGAAAACTTCTGGCTACACGTGCATATTTAATTGGCCTCTGAGGAAGTGAGATACACACCCAAGCCATACACTTGCAATTTTTAGTACATTTCTGAAACTACAGAAAATGACATTGCAAATAACACTGACAATTGAGAATTTAGTGCTTTCTTTGAAAAATGGAAACCCTAGCTAATTAGACGTAGATATTTCTGTACATGGATCTGCTCCTGAGTCACATGTCTAATGGACTGAGCACCAATTTCCCCCTAATAAAAATGAGAACATGTTTTCCTTCATATGTACATGCAAACCTTGAGTTCATGCATAAAGTTTTGTTTTGTTAGCATGTGTGTGTATGTATATAATTCAGGGGATGTCTCTAATTGTTCTACCTTATGAAGCTTAAAATAAAATTATTTTTTACATATGGTCTTTAAACTTTATAAGTAACTTGAGCTAGTAACATGTAAATCTTTATTTTTTTCCTGATATAGAATTGCGCTGCCTAAAAACATAGATAAAATGTGTGAGTTTGTAATTTATTATTTCTTTTTTCTAAGTATCTCAGCAAAAAGTTGAAGGAAAATACAAGAGTAATTTGGAGGTGTTATTTTAAAAATGAAGACTATGAAATAAAAGGATCTTGGTGGTCAGGCTCTCAAGTCACACATCTAGATGAAACTCTGAAGTATATGTATAATCCTGGGCAGGCCACTGTACTGATTGTCCTGATCTGGCTTCTTCAAAGGAACTTACATGTGTGTAGCCTACCAATGTTGATGATTATTAACAACACACTTTTTAAATGTTATGCTTGATGGGAAACAAAAAGCAAAAATTGTTTTTCAGATACTTGAGGAAAGAAGGCGTCAAACAGAACTTCCTGAAGGTAACATGAACGTAGGAAACAACCTGTGTGGATGGTGGCAATGTTTGGAGACGATGTTGAACTGAATATAATTTACCTCTGAGGGCTGTTGCAAATCAAAACCAAACCCAAACCAAACTTGTAGCCTCATTCTTTTAATAACTAAAACTGAACTTTAGGCTCAGTCAATCTGAGCACAGATTAGGTGCTCAATTAATTCTTGCCAAACTGAAGTGGGTATATGTGTGAGACAAAATTACACTAGAATTCCTGGGGTTCAAAGCAGCAACAGAGAAGAAGAATGATTGGCAGGAGAGCTGTGGCTATGGTAACAGCCAACTCCACAAAGCCTGGGATGGGAATTATGGCAATAAGTGGATTTACAGCTTTAGACTTTACACCTTTGGCTTTGCATTGAAGATTAAAACCAAGCAGAAGGGAATGGACATAACCCCAAATCTAAAATATCAAAACCAGCCCGACTTGGTTGAAAACTAATTTTTACAGCTATTATTTCCTGGGCATTTTTCTGTGGTGAGACTGTAAGTACAGGTCTTTTATGATGTCTCTTTGGGCCCCAAACAACAGACCGTATGTGCCCACGACCAATCTTAAATCATAAGCAGCTGCCATAAGGAAGCAATTAATGGGCTCTAACACTCAAAGAAAATTTGGAAAAAATCGAACATTACAAAAGTAAGACTGATGTAGTTCAATGGAGTCAAGGGCTTGTGAGGCAGCGGGAATCAGGGACATTTTCTCTGGCTTGCTGTTCTTACTCAATACACGGACATTACTGTTCTTGCTAATCAAACCAAGATCTCCCTTCTCCCAGCACTGGTCTGTGCCTTTCAATGCTTTAAGACTGTGCAAATGCCCCCGACTCTGAATGTATCCCCACCCCGACCCCTGCACCTTATCTGTAAAAGGTTAAATAAAATGAACTCCATGGTGGAGGGTTTGGAATTCCAAATATTGATTTTGTGGAAAGTGTAAGTGTAATGTGAATTCTAAAATGATCTTATAATAATAATAATAATAATAATAATAATAATAATAATAAATAATAATAATAATAATAATAAATCCTGGAGCCAGATATTGGGGTAAATGCTGAAAGATCAGAGGAAACAAAGGAACAAGCCACTGCCACCCCTGATCTCTGGACTCTTCGGCCTGAAAAGTTCCAGTTCCTGTCTCCTCACACCTCATATACCCTTTCTCCACCCAGCCATCACTTCCTTCCTAGTGCTGGGATTAATGGCATGTGTGCTTCCCCAATACTGGTATTAAAGGGTGAGATCTCAAGTGCTGGGATTAAAGGCATGTGACTCCCAAGCACTGGGATTAAAGGTGTGTGCCACCACAGCCTGGCTCTGTTTCTCTCCTAGACTAAGTCAATTTCATGTAGTCCAGGGTGGCTTTGAACTCACAGAGATCCAGATGGATCTGCCTCCCAAGTGCCAGGATTAAAGGCGTGCGCCACCACTGCCTGGCCTCTGTGTTTAATCTAGTGACTTGTTCGGTCCTCTGATCTTCAGGCAAATTTTATTAGGGCACACAGTGTATCAGCACATGTAAGCTCTTGCCGACTGCCCCGGGAGCCCTACTATTTCTCACCTAGCGTAAGTTCCCCTATGATATTCTCACTGTGTTCAGTTGGACTCAAGTGGATTCAGAATACAAGTTCAAATGGATTTGGATACACTTATCTCTTTTGAGTTAGCATACAAAACAATGGGGTTCCTTCTGTAGCACTTCACATACACACATATCTATCATTGTACGTTTCCTATTTGCCCACCCATTGTTCTCCCCAGACACCCATCTCTGTCGGTCTACTGCCTCTCTCTCTACTTTCATATTCTCTCTCTGGGTCTGTGTCTCTGTCTCTCTCCCTCCCTCCCTTGATCCCTATCTCTGTCTGTGCGTGCATGTGAGTGTGCATGTGCAGTTAAATCTGGATTCTGTACAGTTGATTTTCCTCTAAGCCCTGGGTTTAATTTACAACCACCTATTTCAGCATGTTTCCTAATATTCTGTCCAAACATCATTTTTGTTCTAGTGATTTAAGCCTTGTTTGTCTGTCACTTGACTCTTTTTGCTTCATTTGTCATAGCGGATGAAGCAACATAGATTTTATGAAATGCAACAGAGCACAGCGCAGGGGTGAGGGTCAAGTAGATAGAAGAATGGAAAACAAAACCCCCCAAAATTAAAAATGATTTTCAAAAGTTAAGAAACCAACAACTGTCAGGTGGGGCTGGGAGCCTGACTCTCGGGTCTTGGCTATGATTCTTGATTGACTTCCAATGTAAGTAGGCTCTCCCTTCCATTGGCGGATGGCCAACATGACCACAGCGCTTGTCATGTGACTGTCAACTCCCAGAGCTTTGTATTTAGATTCTTCATTCTCATCACCCTTCTCTCCAGAGACTGGATGTCAAACATCACACCTACCAACAACATGCTCACCTCCTCCCCTGTCTCTTCTACCCCTGCGACCACCCCATTCCCCTGGGTTCTCCTCCACCGTCTTCAAGAGTACCAAGTTTCCCCTTCTTGAAACCAAGGAGAAGACACATTGCTTTTGCCCACTGTCGGCTCCTGTTCACATCCTGCCTTCTTCCTCACTTGCTTCCATTAGCTTCCCTAAGAACAGATTAGTCACACAAAGACAGGAAATCGGATTTAAGGGAAAAGGAAAGGTAGCGAGACGTCATGTTTTTACAGTCGGGCTCCAGGAAAAATAAAGGAACTCGAATTAAAAAGTACACGTAGTTCCTTGTGGGGAGGGCATATTTTTTTTCCCACTAGGAGAAGAAAGCTGAGCCATGGAAAGGAGGCCACTGAGCCCTGGAAGGGAGATATCCTGGGCTAAAGGAATCTAAATAAACTGAAGCCCTGGGGAGGAAGGGTTGACAAAACTCATCAGTGTTCACATCACCAAAATTTGTACTTAAGCTTTTGCTTCTCACACGGCTCCTTCACTGGCTATCAGGTATACTCTCTAGGCTCCAGCCATTATCTGCCTTCCTCCTCAGCCTTTTTTCCAAGCTACAAGCCTGCATCTTCAACTGCTCACCAGATGTCTGAGCCAAAGCAGACCATCATCAGCTCAGATTCCACTTTCTCAAGCCGGGTTTCTCAGTGTCTGCTGCTATGAGACCACTGTGATTCCTGACTTTCCTATTTTTGTTAAGCACAGCACTCAACTACAAGCCTACAGTTCTGTGTTTATATCTGGCCCAGTGAATTTAATCCAAAGCTCAGTCCTACAGACTTTACTAGTACAGCTTCTCTTGAGTCTGTCCTATCTTTCTGTGTTAGTTGCCAGTATGGTCAAATTAATTTTTCTACCTGGGTATACTGGTTCACATCAAAAGTCTCGGCAATTTGGGAGGATGAGACAGAAAGATTAGTTGAGCCAAGGAGTTTAGGGTCAGCCTGGGCAACACAGTGAGATAAATACATTCTTCTGCCCATCTCATCCTCAGCTCAAAAAATTTCAGGGGCCGGTTTCACAGCCCGCAATGGCAAACTCTAGGAAATAACCCTTAGAAGTTCCAAAAGCCATCAGGCAAAAGTCTCCTGAACATCAGGCCAACTACTCTGGACCACCAACCCACCAAACACCCTGTGCTTCCTAGTGCGAACTAGGGGACATACCACCCTTTAAAATACGAAGTACAGAAGGTAGGATAAACAGTTAAATAACATCTCAAGAGTAATTAGACGGATTCAGAATGTGGCATGTTTTATATAGAGCACAAGCATTCTAGAGCAGGGATGCCATGGGGGAAAGAGGAGGACAGGGAAACTACTAGAGAATAAGAGACACTTGACACTGAAAAATAACAATAACTGAGTCCCAAGTGCGGACAATTTTATAACAACAGAGGAAATCTGAATTTGCACTGGGTATTGATTTTATTAGAAATGTCATTGAGATGATGGCTGTGATTGTAAATGTCCCATCACAGACTCACATTTCAGTGCATGCAGATGGAATGATAGGGTACAGACTTCACTTTAAAGCATACTAGTAAAAAATAGCATGTATTTAGCAGGTTGGAGGCTCTGGCTTCAAGTCTTGGCACAAAATCATAAAAATAAATAAAAGGAAGAGATTCACTAGACAAAATCAGCAGGTGATGTTTCTAAAACTGGGCAATGTGTTTAAGGATGTTTCCAGTGTTTCTGAGACTATCTGAAAATTTCGGCATGCAATTATATAATTTAAATGTTTTGTTTGCTTCAACCTAGTCTCGACTGAAACTTGTGACCCTCCCGCTTCAATCTCCTAGTTGCTAGAATCACAGGTTTGTGCCATGACCTTCAGTCAAAAATTTCTTTTTAAGGAACCCTTCAGATTCCTACCAAAAGGAATGTGAACTCTTGCCTGGAAATCTTAATCCCTTATAGCCTGTTGTTAATTCTCCTTATAACCTGCCTCACTTGCCCCAGTTTCCCATAATGATCCTTCCCCTGCCATTCTTGACCACCACCTAGTCTCTGAATCTTCACTTAAGTCACTATCTCTGCGGAATCATCCATTACTCTTTTGTTAGGGAGCGCCACAGCACACCTTTGTTAAAAGCCATGATCTGGTGACCTGAGCTATGAAGCTGGTTGGGAAAAGTTAAATGCATAACCAGAGTTTCTGAAAGAAAATTTTTTTCCTTGTAGTAAAGTCTCATCCTACACACATGCACACATTCATGTTCCTGTATGTGCACACGCGTGTGCGCACACGCACGCGCACGCACGCGCACACACACACACGTGCATACACACATGCATGCGTGCATGCACCTACACCCTACTCACTGATGTCTTGTCTCTGAGCTTCTGCTTTCCTGAGTTTATCCAACTCTCCCTTGGAAATTTTCTCTAACTTCTAAGCCCTGAAGCATGTGTGCCTCTTTTATCACAGCTGACTAACTCTGTTGGGACTAAGGCTTGTGTCTCACTGAACTGACAGGACCCTTGATGGCAGGAGAAGCCTAACTTGTTCTGTCTTTGGAGACCTTTATATACCAGCACATGACCTTTGGCAAGGCCGCTAACATGGCAGAGCTCCAGTTTCTGTGAAACAGATAAACGATAATTACCGCCTATGAACTTTGTGCATGAAAAATATCCAACGGATGTGTTAACAGGTTTCATGAAACGGAGGTTCAACCTTATTAGAGCCAAAATTAGCATTTCACAAACAGCCTGGGCATAATCAAGCAGTCTGCATAACCTCTGCATCCAACCTATTCCCAATGGCTGTTTCTGAAAATCCACATGAGTTTTCAACATAAATTCACAAATTTGAATGTATGCTCACAGAACAGAAGTCATGCCTTCTAGGGACACTACAGTTTCTCATCTTCCAACTCATAACAATAGTTCAGAAGAATCAAGACTAAATAGTAAATGCAGCAAAGCAATATTTCACAACTTCTGGGGAACAAAACGGACCCCGCTGAGTAAGAGTTTTGCTTTTGTTCTGTTTTTCCCTCATGTCTCCCATGGGGAAAACACAGGAAGGTATTTTAGGTCTTTGCCCTCCTTTCTCTGTGACTCTGCATTTCCATCTTTTCATTCTGCCCATACTTTCAATATCAAGTCACTCCTGGAACCATGTCAATGCTGCCGTCTCCCAATACACACACCTGTGGATGCTAATCACTGGCTGCCTCTGCGGAACCCAGAGGCCATGCTCCATGTAGCTGACCACTTTGCTTAGCTTCTTTGGTGGGCTTTCATCTGGGTCTTCTGCCTCATGGAGATTTCTTGATATTATTCCTTCTATTCACTTCTTGTTGGAGTTTGTAACCAATTCCTCCTTCTCCAACGACTTCTCTTCTCTAGGGATCCCATTCAATTCCAATGTCACTTCTTACTTGCCCAGTCTGTCCCTAAGTTCTGCCTATGGCCTAATCTACATTTCCTTCTGTGTGTATTGTCCTGATCTCAGATCACTTGGTCTGTCACTAAAACCTGGCCAGTTTTCTTCTGAGAAATTGCATGCTCTTTATTCAGGATTCTGCCCAACATCTGGAGAGGGGGATGGTGTATTAGAAGGCTTTCTTCTGGAGGGATGTAGCCACAGGCCAGCCTCAAGGCTCTGCATACACACCACGAGCTGGGTGGCTGGATCCACCTAGCCTTTGGCTCAGCTGAGTATGCAGTGCGCAGGTTACACACATGCAAATGGTGGTATTGGGTTTACTGTGAGAGTAACATCTTTCTCTGAAACTCAATACTCTACTGTGCATTTTCCAAACAAAGTGCACAACAGTCTAGGTTGCTAGGAAAGAGGATCTGTGTAAGGTGGGTCATGACACATCAAAAGAAAGTAATAATTGGTGATATTTATTTACTATGTTCATGGAAGATATATCACCTTTGATTTCTATTCAATTTTTTTTGGTTTATTTAATATATTGCATATGTATATAGTGAATGTGTATCCATGTGGGGTGTGTGTGTGTGCATGCATGTGTGTGTGGGTGTGCATACGTGTATGTGTATGTGTATGTGTGTGTGTGTGTGCACGCGCATGTGTGCGTGCGTGTGTGTGTGTGTGTGTGTGTGTGTATGTGTGTGTGTGTGTGTTTTATGTGCACTTGTGCATGTGGAGACCACAGGAGAACATTGGGTAGTTCTCTATTCCTCCCTGCTTCTTCCCCCAAGGTAGACTATCAAAGCTTTCGGCCAGCGAGCTTCAGTGGTCCTCATGGTTCTGACCCCCAATGGTGCTGGGTTACAGGTGCTGTATAACAGTGCCCAGTGTTGAATGTAGATGCTGAAGATTTGAAGCCATGTCCTCATGAGTGAGAAATAAGCCAAGTTATCATCCCAACCCCTTGATTCCATTTATCTTTTTGTAAAAAGGAAATTTGCTGGGCATGAGTTACTAAGATATATTTATTCACTCTGATTTAAGATACAAATTTAGCATCAAATACACTGGTCCTTTGGGAAGAGGAGTAGGAAACACACCTAAAGTATAAAAATTAAGTTTTACGGTGAGGGAGAAGAGATCTACACTCACTATGTTAACCAAAGGGAGACTTCTGAAAATCTGGAACAGTTTAAAGCATGCTATGTCACTGAAGAAGATTTTGAACACTTACAACTTTGTACATAAAAGTTTGTTTTATAGAGAGGCGGCTCCATGATAACTGTATTCAAAAATAACTAATGAATTCTCACAAACTCCTTAACTTTCATCTATCCACAGTATCTACACATATTGAGTCTATTATTCTCTTCTCTTTGTCCAGCAGGTGAAGTACCACCTGCAAGGACAATATGTAGCAGTCCAAAGACATCAAGTCTTTATGGCTGTGCTTTTGTGAGTGCTTATAGGAGAAGGAATTTACAAAGGCCTATAATCCTAACACCTGTGTGTGCCATAGACTGTTTTGAGTGCTTCATTAAGCTATGTATTGAATCAAATCATTTTCCCTTTATACTGAAAAGCTGAGGCCTAAAGTTAGATAAATTGCTCAAAGTCACACCTCTCATAAGTGTGAGAAAAGAATGTCAACTCAGGTGTCTGCCACCAGAGCCCAGAGCACATTCCCTCAACTCTATCAATGAGTTTCATATGCTGTTTTAAAAGCAGGCTACAGAAGGCTGATGTCTTCAGTAGGTTTATCAGGTGCATAAAAATCATCATTAAATATGAATTAGCAAATGTGTATCTATTAAGCAGAGTTTACTATGGGGCTTGGAGTAGAGGTCAGTGACAGCATTGATTAGCATGTGCAATGCTTTGGGTTCAGTTCTCAGGACTAGAAAAAACCTGTATTATGCATTTTCTATCAATAGTGTATGGAGAGAGTGGGATGCAAAAATAAGAGGCTTGGAGAATGGTAACAACTTTCACAGTGTAAAGCGATACATAATCAGCTTAATTATTCATGGAACCTTACAGGTTATCCACATTAATTCAGATGTGATGACGGGTAATATATTTTGTAGGAAATACAGCATAAAGTTGGCAATAGAACTTCTTTAATTAATTTTGTTGGAAATAATTCTATCTTTTACACTATTTAAATATGCAAATGAGCATGAAAAATAAAGACATATGGATTACAGTAAAATAAAGAAATAGTTATGCCATGTATACTCTTAATAATATAACCCATCTGGAGTACAGTGAAGTCCTTCATGCCACAATACCAATGATACCTAATTAAATTCTCCCAATGCTAAAGCATTCGAATTTGTATTATTATTCTCTCTGTTACACAGTAACAATAAAACATACTTTGCAAGAATATTGACTTATCCAGGTGATAATACATTACTGGTTTTACACAGCAGTGAGCAAAATCTGGGCTCTCTGCACACCCATGTGCATAAAGGCATGCACACATTTTTCAAATTGCTTAGAGAATGTATGTGCTCTCCTCTTGCCCCCAAATCAGACTATGTGAATCTGGAAAAAGCTGGATTGAAACACAAATATGAAATATGGGAATTGCTAAAGTGTTAGGTTAGAAGGAGTTTTGTACATAATTTAAAACATATGAATAGAAAGTTAAATACTGCCCCCATAGTACCGTATTTTACCCCAGAAAAATTCTTTACAAGGCACATACAGCTTGAGTTTTGTAAATTTTAATAAAACCTTGTGAAATGACAATGATAATATTAGAACAAAGGGGGGAAAAGCAAACAAGGCCCCAGGGCAGAGGGGACAGTGACATCTTCAGCTTCTCTCCAAAGGTATCTGCAAACACCGATGGACGCTGCTGGCCTACGTGAGCAGTTGTCAGATGGCATTTACTTGTGGTTGGCTCTGACATGTTTCCCCCACTGGGTCATACAGAATTACAACATGCACACCACTTAGTGCTCACAATTCCTAAGGGAACGACAGCTACTTTATGTTCACATGCAACTCCAAAGAAGAGTTATGAGGAGGGCTCTGAGACTCCAAAAAAACCGATATGCAGGAAAATGGCCTTGGGGTGAAAGGGGCATCTACTTACTTCCAAAGACAAAGAGGGATATTTGGGCTAAATAAAAGTTTGATGTGTTTTGTATTTTGACAAGATAGAGTCCTGAGAATATTTTGAAAGCCATTTGTTTATGTGATATGTGTTAAATTATTTATTTGTGGACAAATACTAATGTTTAGACAATGTAATACTTTCTATAATAGTTTTGATTGTGAAAATCAAAACCAAAGCTTTGAACCCTACAAATAAATCTCTATATAAAGTAAGTCAGATGGAGAGGAGAGTCAAGATGAGAAAAAGCACAGATCCAGCACCGAAGATCATAAAATCTGTTAAGGAACAAAAAAAGAGGGCTGGAGAGAAGGCTTGGTAGTTAAGAGCAATGACTACTCTTCCTGAAGACCAGGGTTCAATTCCCAAGACCTATGTGACAAATGCCAGTCATCTGTACTCTAGTTCCAGGGAATATGACACCCTCTTCTGGCCTCCATGGGCACCAGGAATGCAAGTGGTACACAGATACATAAGCAGGTAAAACACGCACAGACATAAAATAAAGTATTTTTTTTTAAAGAGAAAAGATGCTTGGAAATAACTATGATGACCCAAAATAGAATGACAAAATTCATTTTTCCTGAGTGCTTACCATGTGTAGGTATCACATTTCACACACAATACTTTAACTTTTACAACATGTATTAAGAAAGGACATTGCTTTACATATGTGGACAGTGTTATCCAGAGTGAAGGAGTAATTTATCCAGGAGGTAGAGGCTAAAAGTGGCACCGCATGGATCAGACTTGCAACCTGTCTGATCAGAAGTCCATGCTCTCTCCTTTAAGCATGATGTAATATAACAAGCTGCATAGACAACCTTCTGTGGGAATCTGGGAAAGGAAGACAATCCCTTCACTAAAAGGAGAAGAAAAACATTTTGTTGAAGAAGCAGCATTACAATGCCATGGGTGATTATGTTTGGATGTGTGGACACGAGGTTTAAGAGGAAGCAGTCCCAAGGAAAGGAGAAAACTAAACACTTAGAAGAGAAAATGTAAATGGTTCAATTTGGTTTGGACGAAGCATAGAGTCCATGAAGCACATTAATAAAAACAAATGGAAGGTGAGACCATAGGCCAAAATCAGGGGATTCTGTCATACTCTAGACAGAGAACTCATCAAGACTCAAAGGTTTGGCATCAGGAAAGGGACACTACCAAAACCATGGTAGAAAATTTTATCTGGTCAACATAGGTGAGAGACACCCATTGATTTCTCTCAACCTAACCTCCAGTGCTTCCATTTGTCAGGGAAAAGCCAGACATCCACCCTGTTGACTTGCCTCCCTAGAGCACCAGTGTGAAGAATGGCAAGGGGGATGCTGGGAGAGATGCAGGAGAAATCTAGAACCTTGCCAGGCATGCGGTCATCCCACGTGACATCAGCAGTGCAATCACAGTACAGGCGCACAGTCCTGACTTTGACATCAGGCAGGAGGAACTGGAGGGAGACCTGGGACAAGGAGAGCAACGTAGAAAGGGAATGGGGATGGGAGTCAGCAGGTGATTCAACAAGATCAGAGGAGCCAAGATCCGGACAGAAACCCACTATTCAAACCAAGGCCCAACACACTAGGACCATGTCTGGGCATTTAAGAACTTTCACACTTCACTGACCAGATTTCCAAAGAAGACATGCAAATTGGAAACAGGTCTATGAAAAAGTGTTCAGTATCATCAATAACCAGGCAAATGTGAATTATAATAATAATAAGAGTGCATGCTTCCACCTGTCAGGATGGACACAATAAAAAAGACAAGAGAGAAGTTTTGGTGAAGATATGGAGAAAAGAGAATTCTTACATTGTTGTTAGGGATGCAATGTAGAACATTTATTACATAAAACAGTGTATCAGTTCTTCAAAATCTAAAAATAGAATTACCATATGGTCCTGCATGTTAAAGATCTCTGCTCTTCTATGTTTATTACAGCAATGAAGATCTGAAGTCAGCCATAGTGTCCATTAATGAATGGATACAAAGGAAATGGGCTATACACACATAATGGACTATTTACTTAGCCACATAAATGAAATCCCACCATTTGCAGCAATATGAATGAACCCAGGGGACAATATGTTCAATGAAATAACCCACATACAGAGAGAAATTTTTTATGATCACACATGTGTAGCATACACTTGCAACAGAAAGCATGGAATATCAGCCTGAGTATCTAATGGATGAATGAAGAATGTGGTATGTATATATGATGGAGTATTATCTGCCTGAAAAAGGAGGCTATTTTCCCATTGTAACAACATGGTTGAATTTGTAGGATACTGTGCTAAGCAAAATGAACCAGACAGAGAGGCAGATAGTGTATGATGATTTCCACTTGTTTTTAGAATTTTTGAAAACTGGACCTAATGGAAGCATAAAACAGGGAAGCAGAAATAGGGACAGGCTGCAAAAGGCACAGCAGTGGTCAAATGACAAGTTCTGAGGCTTTAATACTGCACAGTCTGGGGAGAGGCAGATATGTTCATTGATTTAATTGTAGTAATTGAACAACGTTTAGGCATATGAACTCAAGTTTTATACCTTGTATGTATTCAACATTATCAATAAAACATATTGATGTTTCATATTAATTTATTGTTATATTCTAATGTAATAGATATGTATAATTTTTAAGTGAGAAATAAAACACAGAATAATCACAAAACAGAGACGGTATCTGTCTTATTCACCACAGTTTCACAGATATGGGACCTATCTATTCTATACATAAGACCTTCTGAAGCAGATCAGAAATATTGGCATCAGCATCCAGACATGACTGAAGAATGAAGGAATACAAATCAATGACTAATCACATCAACTTCCTGTCCTTCCATGTGAGTGTTCTGAGGAATCATCTGCAATCATCCCTCTATAAGATATTCAACAGGACATGGCCTCAGTCACTCATAGAAGTCATCAGTTCACAAACACATCTATTTCCTGCTCTTTTACCATCCCAGAGTCTTATTCCATGCCCTCATGATGTATCCTAGGTCATTTCTCAAATTTTTATGTCCATAAATTATCTTAAGAACTACTTTTTGATGCCAGGAAAGGTGGCCTAGACTAAGACAGAGGTTCTATTAAGAGTTAAAATATTATTCTCGCTGGGCGGTGGTGGCGCACGCCTTTAATCCCAGCACTCGGGAGGCAGAGCCAGGCGGATCTCTGTGAGTTCGAGGCCAGCCTGGACTACCAAGTGAGTTCCAGGAAAAGGCGCAAAGCTACAATTAGAAACCCTGTCTCGAAAAACCTATATATATATATTATTCTCTCCCCAAGCCAAAGCTTATTTCATTATGCTGTGTTATTATCCTTTCTGGAAAGAATTGAGTGATACAGGGCTTCCAGATTTAGATAATCTTGATTTCTACTCCAGTCACACTACTGTGTCATCCAGGTAAGTAATTTACCATAAACACCAACACACATGTGTATATGTGCACATGGGCACACCCCGGCACACATGTACTTTTCAGGACTTTTGTCAGCACTGAGTAAAACAAAGTATGAAAAGCAGTAAACCATGTTTACTTTGTATCCTTCCCAACATAGCATAGTAAGGTCAAATGCTAAGAAGCCAAAACTCTCCTCTGTAGGCAGAATGTTTCTCTCCACCTGCCTGTTCCCAAATAATAGATTTGGAGGCTTCATATCACTTATAAATCCTTGGCCAGTAGCTCAGGCTTATTACTAACTAGCTCTTATGCTTAAATCAACCCATAATTCCTATCTATGTTTAGCCACATGACTTGGTACCTTTTCTCAGTATCATCTTGATTCCTCTGCATCTGGCTGGTGACTCTTAACTCCGCCCTTTCCTCTTCCCAGCATTCTTAGTCTGGTCACCCTGCCTAACATGTCCTGCCTGGCTACTAGCCAATCAGCATTTTATTAAATCAATCTGAGTGACAACTCTTTGTACAAGAGACTTATTCCACAGCACTCCTCTATGAATTCATTCTGTTAACTTGAACTAACTTGGACTATAAGAGGGCAATCGATAAACAATGAGGATGTTCTCAGTATCAGTATGAATCAAAAGTCTAACTTTCTCTCACAGGTTAGTGTGAAAAGGAGTGCTGTGCTTAAATAAATGTGGTTTTCTGTTTGTAATATTACACAACCTTGTATATGGATCTCAAAACAACTATAAATAAAGATCATATCATGTTGAATGAAGAGTAACATATAATAAATACGTTCCTGAGGTTGACTACAAAGCCATCACAAAATGGCCCATCAGTTAACAATCTGGGACAGAAGTGGCATTCAGCCCATCATGGCGGAAAAGGACTAACAGGAGCACAAATCAGTAATTGCATGGTTCATGTGGAATGCAGTGTTTAAGGTAGAGCATCCTTGGGTCCAACTCCTCTCAGTGGCCATTAGCATCCTCCAGACTGATGCAGTACTGAGTCTTTTGAGTTTGAACTGGCTACACTCTTTGTGAAGACTTGACTCATTCTT
Organism: Peromyscus maniculatus bairdii; assembly: GCF_049852395.1. Lineage (NCBI taxonomy): Eukaryota > Metazoa > Chordata > Mammalia > Rodentia > Cricetidae > Peromyscus > Peromyscus maniculatus. The sequence goes on along the minus strand of NC_134857.1, from coordinate 110,200,516 downwards.
ATCATTCTATCTTTATACACAGTCCTCCACCTCTTAAAAATGGTCCATTTTCTTCAGTGTGATTTAGAGTTCAAAATATTGTCTGTCGGCTGCATTTGCGCTTATTTATAAATCATGTCTGTAGCCATTGGTTTGTGTTGAAAATCGAGAACAAAGTCGTTATCCATCTATACTGAATCAGAAACAGCTAGCTGGGTCACAGTGTAAATAATGAGTCTGGATCCACAGCTGCATTGGTATGCAATTAATCAGCATCTAACGCATGCCAGCCCATGCCCCTGTGAACCCAGTTACTCTGCCTTGGACATCCTGGGGCATTGGTTTGGGTCAGTGAAGAGTTTTACTCAGGGAATATTGTTGATGTGCCATCTGGTCCAACATGTAAAATGGTTCACTCAGTCCTGAAGGGGCCCCAAGTGTCACTCTGGGGCAAGAGCTGTCCAACTAGGTAGGGGCCCGATTATCAGTTCGCAGCTTTCTTCAATTCTTTGAGAAGGATTGAAGGAAAACTTCCCCACTAGGAAAATCTTGAATTGGAGTTAGTTGGTCAGAAAAGAGATCACTTACCTGGGGACCAGGTTGACCCTGAAATTGAAAAGAAGAAAAACAAGTATAAAATTGATGTTTACAATGAATATTTTCAATATATATTCCAGTATATTGAGATTTAAAATAGTTCTAAGCATCTTTAAAATATTTCTAATACCAATAACTTCATATTGGATCTTAATATTTTGATCCTGTGAATTAAAAGTACTGGGCTTATGACTATTGCACACCTGAGTGATTCAGCATCCTCCAGCATTTAGCTGGGGAAAGGAGTGTCAGGAAGAATAACCCCCCTCCTACCACAGTAATGTGTGGATGGGCAACTGAGAGGACAAACTGTGCAGCACACATAACTGCTGACCTACATGTTCTAACAAGGCAGAGCTACATTTATAAAAAAAAAAAAAACAAAAACAGTCCTTGGCTTTCTCACTGTTCCATTGTTTTGAGATTTTCATTTTGTTTTTAATAAACAACTTCCTTTTCCTTTTGTATAATCAAATCTAATGACATTTTAAGATAAGTTTTGTAAGGGGGGACCCTTGGAGGATTAAAATACACCCCTATTCCTCCAACAGTCATAGATTATGTGACCTCTGGCTAAGCTAATTCGTTTCGAAAGACACTTTCTTGCTTGAGTTGATGAAAACCTCCAAGCAGTGTAAGTGTAAATGCTTCCAGAGAAAATCAACTGCAAACAAAAGCATTGATGACATATTGCACCCGTAAAATCTCCAACTGAGCTTTCCGTCAAATGAGACTAAAGGAACGGTTCCCATCAAGTTACAGAGTCTTCTAAACTAACTAAATTGACTTCTGGGGTGAGATGGCAGAGTAGACGCTGCCTCCACATAAAGTAGTAAAAAAACAAGAGAATGAACCCTATCCCAAAGAGAGAAAGAACTTCAGAAATCACAGAGTGGGGATGGAGCAGCTGGCCAAGAAGAGAGACGCACAAGGGCCATCGGGGACTAAGGTCAGAGCATGCGGCACCTGGCTCACAGCTCTCCTGCATCCCCTGAAAAGGCACCCAGGCTAGGTCTGGGGAAGACACTGGAAGTCTAACCCACAGTTCTCAAAAGTCTTGAATGTAGTGGGAGGGATCTGCTGAGACAGTGGCTTCAAGTGTGGGTCAGTCTATGCCTGAGAAGGCTGCGGTCTAGTGCCATCTTGAGAGGAGAGCTTCCATTAAAGACAGCTTCCCTGGGAGCCTGAGAAGCTAAGGATTCTAGAGTTAACCTGCCAGAGCCTCTAGGTAGAAGTGGGTGGCAAGTGGCAGCAACAGATTAGGGGAGGGCTAGACACAAACATATTGAGAGGCGCAGGAAGCAGGAGGCTCATGGGTGAAGGACTCTGGAGTTGATGGCCCTGCCTTTTGTGATGGCAATGCCTTCTTTGGCAATGAGCTAAAGAACTGTAATAGCCTAAGACTCAGAATGCACAGATGCCCTTACAACCTTCTCCCTCTCGCAGGGTGTGTTTAGTACTGAGCAGGACCGGAAAGCTGTAGCAAAGCAACACAGCAACAGTACTCAGTGCTCAGTGCTCAGTGCTCTACCTGCTTCCGCTCCCACCGCAGCACACTTGGGAAACACCTCTTGGCTGAGACCTCAGCCACGCAGATGGACACAATGTGCAGTCTCTGGAGTGAGTGGCAGCTGTAGAGCTAAGGGTGCTTAGTGGTGCTCCTGGTCTGCAAGACAGGAAGCTGTGGTGGTGAGCAGGTGACTTCAGACCACTGCAGGTGCGGCACCGTGTGAGCAGGATCAAAGAGATGAGTCTTCAGCTTCAACCACCCACCCTTCTATCTGGCAGGGCTGCAGGAAGACGCTGCCCCAATATGTTGGTTTTATACTTCGATGGTTTTTTTTTATATAATTGTTTATTCTCTATTTTCCTTTTATATATGTTTCTTATAGTACCACTATTATTTTTATTTTAATTCTAGAAGCAGAACATAGGTTTAAATTCTTATGTTCAATTAGATCTGTGGCTGGACAGGTCATAGGTCCCAGGGGACAACTTTCTACTATTGTGCTAACTGGACATACTATTAAACTGACTCCCAATTACTGATTGTCATACTCATAGATTAATGCATCTCTCAACCCTAATCAAAGATGCTTCTCTATGAAGTAAATGGTGATTAATTAATACAGAGATCCAGAACTAGCCAAGGTGAAGAAAATAAGAAACTTAATAATGCTCAGCCCTCAACGGAACATCTAGATTACACCTTCCCCTCTGAAGGTTCAGGGATCTTTCTGAAGAACAATCAGAAAGACAGTATGAACCAGAGGTGGTCAATGAATACAAGGAAATAATGTTCTCTGGACACAACAAGGCAACTGTACACATGAACTCACAGTAGTTATGACAGCATGTACAACACAGTTCAAGGTCAAACCATACAAAATTCAAGCATGGAGAGAGAAGGAAGACATCAAGTCTCAGTCCTATCCAAGGACCAACTGGCAAGTGATAGCTTCTGGGGAAAAAAGAGAGTCAGTTTTCTTTAAGAGTGTTGCCACTGAGAAGCTGACCACACTCAAGCAGAAGGCCACACATCCACGAATATATGGGGAACACAAGTTGGATTTGCTGGGAACAGGGAAAGAGAGAGAACAAGAAATTGTAATGGTAGAGAAGCAGGAGTGATCTGGAAGGAGCTGGGGGCACTGTGAATAGGGTCAAAACTCAGTTTACAAAATTCTCAGAGAACTAATTACGATAACATTTAAAGTATCACAGAGACACATTCTGTTTCATATAGAACATACCTTGATTTAAATATCTAATTGTTTATCTTCAAATAACTTCTCTGTGATATGAAAATAGGTCTAGGTAAGTCAATTGGCTCTGATCCATTTTAATCTTTTTTAATTATTTAAATAATTCGTGCTTTGACAAATTCCCACACATACATGAGGCGTCCTGAGCCCCCCCCCCACTCCCGTTTCCCTACCATCCCTCTTTCTTTTCTCCTCCCCCCCCCATATCTTCTCCTTGAGTTCCTTGAATTGGTAAATAGGGAAACTAAAACTCAGAGAGGAAACCTGGACATCACATTCATCTACAGGCTGAGAAGTCAGAATTTACTCCCAAACTAACTGCAAAGCCCAAGCATTTCCTCCAGCCCTTCTGCCCTTGTCTCTACAGTGTTTTTAAAGATTATTGATTTTTATCTTATGCGAATGGCTGTTTGCCTGAATGGATGAGTGGGTACCATGTGGGCACATTGTCTCTAAGGAGACAGAGGAGGGAGTCAGATCCCCTGGAACTGGCCACAGATGGTTGCGATGCACCACATGTGTGTTGAGAACCTAGTCTGGGTTCCCTGGAATAGCAACAGTTGCTCTTATCTGCTGAGCCATCTCTCCAGCCTCTACCTCTGGATATCTAGGCTCACGGATGTTTGCCACGTCCCTGGCATTGACTTGGGTTAATTCTCTTTGAGTGAGGAAGACTCTCGACATCCTGACTGTTCGTGGGCAGCTCTAGTGTACACCCTCCTCAAACACCTCACCTCAGTGCCAAGTGCTTTTCCCAGAGACCAACCACCAAAGAAACTCTTTAGAATTTCCTTATTGCTTCTGATGGGTTCACCGAGAGACAGGTAATTTTTACTCAGTGGTGAATAGTTTTCTGGTCCATTGTGTTGGAGATCTCTAACAACTAACTGTAAAAGCCAGACTTTTTATTCAGGTTTCTAAAATACACTCCAAATGCGTACTTACAAATTATGGCTAACATTCACAAAAACCAACAAGTTGGTTTTTCTAAAATGAAATTACTGAAAAAGACTCTTTCTGCCCACGCAAATCATCGAAATGTTTCTACAAATCAAAGTCTGAATCAAGAAAAACCAAGAGCCATGCCAAGCGAAACAGTTAAATCACAGAACTCCTGAAGTCAGGACCCTGCATGCAGAAGCAGAGAATGCCCAGGCGCTGAGCTGGTTGATTTACTGTCTGGCAGCAGGAAGGGCAATGCTCCTGCCTCCGGCCCCAGCAGGAGGTAAGAAAGGGAGCCTACAGGAGGAGCAGACTCTACAGCTAATCAGAACAGTGTGGTGGGAAGCAATCAGCCAGTAGCTGATGCTTGATGGAGAGTGTTCCAAGGAAGCTGAGCATTTTGGGAGACGATGAACCACAATGAACATGATAAATGAGCCGACCCATCACTGGGGTATGCATTGTTACTCGAGGCAATTAAAGAGCAATATCGGCCATTCTTTGTCAGGCTGTTATCACAATTATGGTTGGCAGAAAGTGCTAACGCTCTTTTCAAATTGACAAAGCCATTTGGATTTCTGGCTGAGGTAATTAGTTTCACTACACGATACTTTCTTTTTTAATAGATAGGAACTCTGTCACTCTTTCAAATGGGACAAAAGCTGTGGGTTTTTTTTTCCATTTAATACATGCACAGACAGGGATACAAAAGTCTGTTTAAAACATGGCTTTATTTTAGATATTGATTAGAGTCACAGACTCACAAGTATCTTTGGTCAATATGAAATAAAAGCCTTCCAGCTACAAAAGTGTAAGGGGATATTAGTACGGTGCCCCTCTTAAGCCTCCAATGCACACACTGGACAGAGGGCTTACGTTATCTCTTCAGATGAAAATGCAGCGTCTACAGAGGAAGTTCGGCTAAAGCTGCTGAGCCACAGAGCTCTAAATGGTGGCAGGGCTGTTCCTACAGGCTAATGGGATCCTGTCAAGGAGCCTGTAGCTTTCCAGAGTTGCCAGCCTAGAGTGTGTGCCAGGCATGTGAACAAGCAGGAGTCTTCAGCACCTTCCATGCAGAGAGACAGATCACATTTCATTCTCCACTGTATCAGGACCTCACCCTAAGGTGCTTTCAAAATGACTGCTGAATGTGTACAAGTTGCAACTATTCAGACTGGCCCGAAGCGGTTGACAGTGATACTTTAAAACACACATTTAAAGGGCCGCTGTTGTACTTTAAATGCTGTATTTTCAAGTGCAGCTTCTCGAGCTCATGTTCTGGAAAGGCCCTTTGCATTTCCCTTCACTGCAGAACAAACGCATCTGCCCTGCAGGGGGCTCTTCCCCAGGAAGTGAAGCCGGCACTCTGGTACTCACAGACTACAGAGGTTCCGAGGTAGACAAGTGTCCCCATGGACACCTGTGTGCCACCCAAGAGCAGGAGCTCTGACCTGAACAAAGAGTCTCCCTTCCTTAAGACCGCATCCACTTAATATGAGGACTCTGTCAAACTATTTTGCAAACGGCATTCTACAAAACAGCAATGGTGGCCTTCACTTGGCTATACAGTCAATATGAACACTCATCCAACTCAAATTTATAGTGAACTTTACATAACATTTGAAGCTGATGTGCAAATGATATAGTAGAGAGAAGCAACTGACAAAACAAACCATCATAGGATATGTGTGTGTGTGTGTGTGTGTGTGTGTGTGTGTGTGTGTGTTCAGTATCTGAACTGCTTTTGCATCAAAAAGCCCTTACACATTTGACTGAGCTAAACCTTATTCATAGTTTATAGCATCTGTTTGCTGCCCTACAGGGTCACTCTTAGTGGGTAGGTATTGCCTTCACTGCAGTCACATAGTATTACCTAGTAAGTAAGAGTCCTTCCGTTCAGTTGTCTTTGGTGGTCTCACCACTAGGAAGGGAAGGCTAAGCTAGAGGAAAATTGTTACCCTCGCACCTGTAGCATTTCTGTTTTAAAGTTTGAGAGAGAAAGGAAGCAAGAAGGAATAATTCTGAGCATATCTGTGGGGAATTTTGTCCATTAATGATTGACATGGGAGGGCCAGCCTACTGTGGGTGGTACCTTCTCTGGGCAAATGGTCCTGAGTTGTGTAAGAATGCAGGCTGAGCAAGCCTTGGAAAGCAGTGCTCCTCCATGACCTCTGCTTCAGCTCCTGCCTCAGCTTTCTTGGATGATGGAGTATCACTTGAAAATATAAGATGAAATAAACTATTTCCAAAAAGGAAAAAAGAGTATGTCAACGATTTTATAAGGACCGTAAATTTAAACCAATTTTGATTCAAATCTTGAAAAATTCTTACATAAAATTTGTCTTTCATAAATAAACAGCAAATTTATTTAAAATTCTAGTCATACATAAACAGGTTGATAAGTCACTGTCATAATAATTAAAATTGCATTTCTAACACAGTGCTTTATTTTGGTCTTTTATGAATAAGTGTTTATATGTGGATCATAAGAAACAGATCTACTACACACATTTTGTCATCACAAATTTGGAGCATTCAATGATATTTATGCATTAATTTATATCATTAAAAATGTATTGGCATAATTGTACATTGAAATTTATCCAGATCTTAAGTATTATAAATGTTTATATATTCCAGTATACATACTTGGCTATATTCCCAATTATTTCCTTATGATAGAAGATTGGAAATGCAGCTCCCTATAATTTTGAATTAGATGTATTTACATTAGAGTATACTGAGTGCAGATTTTGTATTTTCTAGGATAATTTGTGCAAAATATGCATTTATTCAGACATTATTATAACCCTGTTCATCTAAAAAAAGAAGAAAAGGAAAGAGAAGAAGAAAGGAGGGGAAAGGTGAAGGGGGAGAAAGGAAGACAGAAGAAGAGAGGGAGGAGAGATGGAAAAAGAGTTGTTGCCTTGAGGGTAGACTGTGGGTAATTGCTTTGTAGTTTTCTGGACTTGTCAACACTTTATTTATTATTTTAATATAATAAAAGTATATTACCACTTGATATCATTCACTGTGGAGAAATTTAAATGGGATCTTAAGTTGCTATGTTTTCCCCCAACTACATCTATTTACACCAAAATCCAAGTCCGTAATCTTGAATTCTAGTTTCCATCTTTCTCCCAGTTCAGGGTGTTTCAATCACTCAAAAAAGACTGCAAATTTATTAAAATATAGCCTGCAAAACTCAAAGAGCAAGAACTATAAATTTGCTTTTGTGCGCAGAGCTACTTTTAGGAGTAGGGAGTGGCAGAAATGGGTGGGGTCTGAGGCACACGGTCAGCACCAGTGAGTGGAGGCTAGAACTCCTCACAACAAGGGTCGGTGCCAGTGGAGGTTTGGAGCGTTCCCTGGTTTGCAAACCACAGCACCGGGGCTGTGACTTAGCTCTTCTGTTTCATACTTATCTGAGCCTTTCCCCTTCTGGCACAGAATCAGGACTGGTAACTAACATATAAAGAAGTAACCAGCATAACAGACACATGGCTTGGTAAGATACAACAAACAAGGAACACACACGAGATAGAACCTGTTTAGCTTCCATAGCTTTAAGAGGACATGCCTTTCTAAAGAACTCAAAAACCAATTTCCATTATATTGTATATGCCAAATAATCCTCTCTTCTTTCTGCTAAGTTTAATAACACCCTTAAAAGTGTAAAGTACATTTACAACTGTCTCTCAAACTGCTTAGATTTACATTCATTCTCAATTCCAGTTCTGAATATCCTGCTAAAAGATGAACTCTATAATATTCTTTACTATCCTGAATGTTTGGCATCAGTAAATGCATACTAGCATATTCCTATCACCCAAAGAGTTGATTAAGTTATAATGCATGAGTCACATAACGATTCTTCCAGTAAGACAGGGTGTTGAAATATACTGCAAAATTGAAAAAAGGATCTTCAAGGCCATAAATCTACACTTAATGTCCTTCATGTTTGGGGCTGTATCAGTGATCACCATTTCATCAATACTAGAAATTATTTAAAAAATTTATAAATAGTGTCTCTTTGTTATGTCAGCCCTGCAAATTGGAGTCATTTATACCATTTATAGTTGAACACAAGGATTTACAAAGAGGTTAACTGGGCTGTGAACATGGGTGACTGGAACTCCTTCATTCTCACCTTATCCTGCTGAACAGCTGAAGCTAGGGGCTTGAATGCAATCCTTCCAGAGACAGAAAAGAGCAGTGAGTGGTCTGCAACCTTTCAAACTGGATACGAACTACCATTGCTCCAATCAGCTACCTTTACAATTTTGTATGCATAACATATTCTGAAGTCCTCCATGGATCCCCTAGGAAAATCCTTCACCTCGGGTTAAGAAACCCTCAGTAGAAAAATAAATCTGCCTAGAGGCAGGTTTATGTTTACCAGGAACATCCCTTAATCTGCCAGGAACATTCTTTAATCTACCCTCAAAGGTCAACTCCCTTGGACATCTAGTTCTCAGTCAAGAACAGTCTGTATCAGCTTAAAGACTCCCATCCTGTTGACTGTCCAGTCAAATCTGCTTGCTTTCCTGCCACTTTGCTCTTCTCTTTGCCTGTACCAAGAGAAGGCCTTGGCAGTTTGATCCCCAATAAACCTTTCTTTCTACCCAGGGAGTGGTCCAGTTTGGTGTTTTCATTGTGCCCTCACTTACATTTTTTCTCACTGTTATGACAAATACCTAAAAATCAATGTAGAGAATGGTTTATTTGAGCTCACAGTTTGAGGGTACAGGTCACCATGGAAAGGAAGACCTGTAGGCAGGAGCAAGAGACTGCTGGTCCCCTTGTATCTACAATCTGGAAGGAGGGAGTGGTGAACCTTATCACTCTGCTCACTTTCCCCCTTGGTCTGAGACTCCAGCACACAGCACTGTGCTACCCGTGTTTAGTGTGTGCCTTCCCACCGCAATCAACTCAATCTAGAAATCTGTCAAGTTGATAATCATGTTAACTATTGGTGACTGAGCAGGTAGGTGAGAGTAAGCTCTAGAGATCTCAGGTAAGTGTCAACTGAAAGGTAAAGTGTGAGTGATTGTAACTGGCTACCTGGGATAATGTATTCGAAATGTTTTGAGCTTTAGAAAAAGCACGCTGGGATGAATCAGCGTGTGTGCAGAAGGCAGAGAGAGTAGAAAGCATTTGTGCCAATAGAGTTAGACAATTTTAGTGATTGCATATGAGGGAAGGAAAAATAGGGAATAAAAAGGGATATAGAGCTGGGGAAAATGGTTAGTTTCTGTGGTAAGGCTCATGGTACTGAAGGAGAGTTGGAGGGCATGGGTAGACAAGGAAGGCAGATTAGACTCCCTGAGATGGCGTCTTGTTCCTGGAGGACACTGGGTGGAGAAATGGCAGGAAGGCACCATATGAACTGGACCAATAGGGGGAAGGGAGGGACCCAGGTCCTCTATAAAATTCCCAACCAGCATCCCTTGATCCTCCCATCTCGAGGGGATAAAGCTGTCCCTGTCCCTTCCTCTGCAGCTAGCTCTACTCTTTCCCTAATGTTCATCTCTTTGTTCCAGGGAATGAGCTCTCTGATTCTCTAAAAGACCACCGGACCCTGGAATAGTTCTTGACAATGTTTAAAAACAGACAGCAAACTATTAAATTGGGAAAAAGAAATGGCTTAGTGATCAAAATCAGTATGTATAAGAACACAAAGCAGGAAGCACTAGAGAATAAAGATTACAAAAGGAGACACCAATTTATGTAAGGGACAATGGGAATAAACACAGATATAAATTCAGGTATAGAGCAGAATAGAAAGTGCTCATGCCCCAAACCCCAGAACACTCAGAGGTGGCTGTCTGTTGGGAGTGGGAAGAATGAGGTTGGAAATTTATTTGTCCATTCACTTACTAACTGTTAAGACCTCTACAAGTGTGCCAGGCATTCTGCACATTGTAGAGTTAGAAGATACAGAGTAAGTAAGATTGAGTACCTGTTCTCACTCTTGTGAGGGAAGCAGGCTTTCAGAGGATGTTTATAAATAATACAGCAGATGGTTGGTAAAAACTAAGCAAAAGAATATTATTGGAGGAAAATCAGGCCAAGGATCAAATGAGTGGGAGGGTGCCAACTAACAGGGCGGCCGTGGGAGGGCTGATCAGAGAAGAGGCAAAGGGAACAGCGAGGGGAAATGCCCACAGCAGAGAGATGCTTAGAGGGCTGAGGAAGTAACCTGTTGGCTGTTTGGACTGCAGGGAATAACAAGAAAGGATGAGCGTGGAAGTGAAGGGAATAGAAAACAAGACAGTGAGAGGACCGGGGAGCCAGGCAAGAGCCATGACAGGCTCTCCTAGTAGCCCTGCCAGGGACCAGGCCTCAGTTTCGGTTTACTGGAGCTGGCTGGAGCTGAGCAAGCAGTTCTCAGGAAACCCACAACTCAGGGGCAACCAATCAGCAGGCGCCCCACAGCCTCCTGCTAGTTAAAGATAGCTTTCCCTACCCTGCTGCTGGAAAGTCCCTAACCACTACAGCCACCTGCCAATCCTATGAGCTTTTTGTTTAAACCCACCAATCAGCTCCCAGACTAATCTCTCCTCCCTGGAAATCCCCTAACTCTGCTTAAAAGGAGCCTGGGAGCTTTTCTTGAGGTTGCCATTTGCCACTTTGTCAGATGGTTAGACCCCAACATGTTGGTAATTTTCATAAACACTCTTGTTGATTGCATACATGACTGGTGGCCTTTTATGGGACTTCCTGCAGACCCTAACAACAGTACAAGTCACGGTGAGAACTTGGCTTTTAATCAGGATGACACAGAACACAAGGCAGAGAGGTTCTACACAGACAAGCAGCACTGCCCGCTTTCAATTTGCAAAGGGTTCTGGTCATTGTGAGGGAAGAACTGCAAAGACAATTGTGTATACACACAGAGAGAAGTCTACTGCATTCAAAGAGATAAGGCATAAGATTTGTGAGTAGCTGGAGAGAGATGAAAAAAGGCTCCAGGACTGCCCAAGACTTCCACTTCATTCTTTGATGACACTGCATTCTGCCCTAAATCACAAGCATTGGTTACTTGTGGCTCCTCAGAAATTGCACACTCTTTGTACAGTAAAAGCTTTTCCAGGGCTTTGCTGTTGCTTTTGTCGACATTGGTAGTTGTGGTATAGCTATTTTTCAGAAACCAAGCATCCCTCCCAGAGCTGACAAAACTTACATGACTCAGAATGCTCAAACGGTTACAAGGTTAACATGACACCTTTCCAAAGCTATACAGACAGTAAAAAATTGCTTGGTGGAGGAGATTCCCTTTGGTAGAACTACAACTGCAAGTGCCATGCCCGCCATGACCTCGACCACTGAGCACCAGGGTTGCAACACGGGCTTGAGGCATCAAAGGTCTGTCACATTCTACAGCCCACACTCCTGATGTTTCACTGTGCAGTCCTTGGGTAGTGGAAGACTTACCATAAACATTTGTATTTTAAAAATTCATCCTTATATGATTTTTATTGAGTTCCTATTAAATTCCAGACAAGAATTATCATAAAGAAACCAGGAAAAACAAAGCCTGGCCACTTCAGCAGGGAGCTTATTATCACAGACAGCACAGGGTGATGCATTACTTCAGATTCCTATAGACCCCCAGCCACTGGAGAACCTTGTTAAAGAGGGCCAAGTTGTGAAAAGTAATTAAAGTTCTCTCTTCTCAATAAAAAAATTTTGTTGGTACTGAAAAATGAGCCACCTTATTTTAGAAGGAAACACTACACAATTAGTGGTACCGAGACTAAATCAGATACTGTAGTGTCAACCTTGAGAGCCGCAGGAACACGTCTTTCTTCTGTAATACAAATATCCTCAGTGGAGACAGGGGAAGTAACAGCATTTTCATAGCCATTGGCTAAGTTACCTCCATTGATGAGGCACCACAGGTTCTTACTGAATGGGTCTAAGTAACTGCTAGGGCATAAAGGAAAGCGTTTGTGAGCTGATGCCACAGCATGCTCCTGGTCTGCTGGGGAGAGAATTAAGCACCGGCTGCCATGCATGAATGGCGTCATGTCCTGCCTGGGCATGGCTGACTGGCCAGCCCTGAAATTGTACAAATGAAAGGAAGTAGGTTAAAATAGACATTATTATTAATAATTGGTGTGCATGAAGTAAATTAGGAGATCCCCACCAGGTCTTTCTTAAGAGGTAGTAAAAACCTTTGAAAATAAAGTCTGCTAAAGCCATCTTTTCAAAGCTTTTGACAAGTTACAAATCTCAGCCATTTTATTTTTCATTGAAAGGAACTCAGAGGAGTGTGTCAGTTTAGTTCAACTACGCATGCACAGACACACATGCGTGCACACACACAAAGAGTGGATACTGCAGGGAGCATGCGCTAAGACACTAGAGGTACGGGGCATAGCCTTTACACACAAAGGCAGCCCAGGGGCCTGGCTGGTGACAAATCCTCACTCTGCTTAATGGCACAGTGTCAGAGGGCCGCTACAGCACAGCCCCGGGCTCCTTCAGCCCCTGTGTATTCCCACCAGAGCCATCTATCACGACCTGGAATCCGGTCCCCTTTGGGTCGTCATGTTGCAGGCAGGAACACAGAGAGGATGCCCCAGTCTGGAGACAGAGGTCATACACTTAACCCAAACCATGATTCAGATTCTCAAAAATGTTAAAGAAACAATCATTTTGGAATCTCTCTTTGTTTTTGCAATATTAGAGAATGGAATTTTAACCTATTTTTCTGTTGTAGAAAAATGTCAAAGTTTCCCAGTTTCCCAATTATTTTCAGTAATCTCCTTTCATATGGAGCAAATAGGTAAAGAATAAGAAATATTAAACACAATTTTAAATAATCCTACAGAATCATGTTTCCTCTAGCCTTAGCAGAAAAGTACTTTATGGCAATATCCCAATACTAAACACTCCTCATCCAATCTTATGTCACCATGTAATAAATTCTCACTCTTATACAAACATTAACCTTGTCTAAATTATATTTGAATCAAAAAAGAACATTAAAAGAAAAAATAGTACTAAAATATCCAACAATTTAAACTCAATTCAACAGTAAGCAAATTCCCACATTTTCTCCCAATTCTATTATTTAGATTAAGGTAAAACAGAGTTAACAAAATGTGGAGATTTAACTCAAGTAGTTAAGCGATAATCCGGTAGTTAAAGGATAATCCTACATAAAGAGTAAGTTCTTTCATGGTGCTGTTCTGATCCTTAACCAAGCAAGGCTTGTTCTCCCATTGTGAAGTACCAGCTTATGGCTAACTGAAAACTGAAAACCATTTTTACCTACACATTATTTCTTAAGAAACTAAACCCTCCTCCCTCGAAAACAGAACGCACATTCTCCTATATCCTGAGTGTTGCTCCAGAACAGCCTAGAGGAGAGGAAGACAGAAAACTGAAAAGGAAATCTCAGAAAATGTGTTAGAGACACTAGAGTCAAAGCTGGAGCTGGGCAGCAGGTGTGGGCATGAAGACTTCATGAACAGCACTGTTTGATACCGGGGCACTCGGAAAGTTGCTCACCAGAAAGGAATCAATTCAGAAGCAACATGCTGTGTGCTATTGTGTCCCTTGTCTTTCTTTCTCAACAGAGTGCTCCTGGGTCAGCGTGACACCATCCTTCCTCTAGTTCCCATCGGAGATGCACATTGCTTTTTCTAACTTTAAAAATTGAGGCGATAACCTGAGCTCTGTATCTAGGGCTCTTATCTACTGGAGTTTGTATAATTTGAGTGTTTTTCCATTGTTTGAAGATAAAATCTTAGGGAAAGATTCTTCTAAAAGACTTTCTTTTCCCACTTAGCAGAAAAATTTGAACCACCAGGCATTCTGATTGAAGAGATAGTATATCTTAGTCAATTTCTATAGATGCAATATTTTAAAATGTATTAAAGGTAAAAGGTTTTGTGTCCAGTATTAAAACTTAACACTCTATTATGAGGCTTTTAGCATACCCCTATGTGCATGTACATACATAGCACACATGCATACACATATTTGGATGTTTAAGCATGGAGCTGAAGTTTTATATACATATAAGTAATTACACCATTGAGCTCAAAATGATCACTGTAATGGATGAAGTCAAATCTTTAGATGGTTTTAGTTGTAATTTTAAAGTAAGCAGTTTGGACATCTATAATTTAAGATGCCATTTAGATACCATTCAGAGTGTAAGCAAGTTAAAAACATTTATAGTTGTCTTCTGATAGGAGATTTATCATAATGATTTTAGTCTGCCACTGTTCATATTTCCTGGCAGCCAATAAAAACATGGTGCATCAGAGAAGCACCTCCATCCTGAAAGGATGCTGACGTCCAGCCTCCACACAGAAGCAATGGTGTAAACCATTCCTTGACTGTTACCAAACACTTCCCCATAGGTCTGTGAAGCCTAAATGGTTCACAGTATAGTGAATGTATTATAACTGACTCAAAGTCCAACCATGGACTACATCTAGGTTGCCCTTATGCAACAGAATGAATGCATGTCCAGTAATATTTATTTGAGTGAAAGCTTTCTATTTCATATTTTTAACAGAATTGAATCCTAGAAGTCTATGTGCTTTAGTATCAAGTGTGTTGTCAGACTTTTAGAAAGTACTGGAAGTTTTGGAAATGAAAAGGAGAGAACTTCCTGCTTTTTAAGTACATTTTTAATGACAAAATAAAATCTTACCCTCACATTGACTCAGGTCCTAGTTCATTTGCCTTGTGTTTTTGATTAGATATCTGCACATAGGAAACTTCCTATTATAGGAACTATGCAGTTTCTATAATGAGTTTCCTATAAATTATGATATTTGATATGAGCTCAAGCAATTTTTCATTTTGTTTAAAAATTTCCAGTGATCTGAAATTGCCATCAGCTGGTGTATGATCTTCAAGCTCTCTTCTGAATTCTATTAACATCACTAAATTTAAGTTTTAAAGGAAGGGGGCATTTCCCCCTCTAAAAGGGGAAGCTAATGCCTATGGGAAAATAACATTCTTAACAAATAAAACCCAGGGGACCTGGTCAGCAAAGTGAAAAAATCCCCATCTTTCATACAACTTTCAACCCAGTGAACAATACAAGAATTTGGAAACAGTTCTTTTTCAATCCATGCCATATAATGTATGAAGTCTGGATGCAGTGGTAATGCCAGCTTACTAGGCACCGCTATTCAATGGCTAGAAGATTAACTTGAATATGCAAAGTAAATGGGTGGCGAGGGGTGGAGAGGCCATCCAAATATATAATCCCCACAACTGGAAGTGGAAGTTTAGGTCATTTCCTATCCAGAGATTTTCCTAGGGCATATTGGGTAATAGTCAAAGGAGCTGAAAGGCTCCAGCCAAGTTAATTAGTTCCACTCCAAGGGAGGGTTTTTCACAAACTGGTTCTTATTCTGTACCATGAATTAGAAGTCTAAATGAAAGGCTACATATGGTGAAAGATATACACATTCAGCCATTACCACAGACAGGCAGTAAATTATCTGGGGGCCTGCAGCGTGCTCTGGAGCCCACTCTTTCAACTTCCCCCTCACCTGTGAAAAAGCCTGGACCTGTATGGCATCGGCTATTAATAATGCTCTCTGGAAGCAAGCAAGTTGAAATTGTTCCCAAACTGCAAATCAATAGGCCATGTATGTACGTCTACTACTGTTGAATGAAATTATATATCAGAATAAAAGAGTGCATCTGCAGTACAGGACTCGAGTATGCTTTCATGTAGCCTATAAAGTCCATGAGCTCTGAAATGCTTCTGTTTCCACTCCCAGAAGGATATCCTAATATAGATGCAGTGAACGGAAGCCTCCAAAAGGAAGTCTGTGATATGAAATTTAAAATAATTGTTTTTAAATTTGTAGTTTCCAGATTGGGTTTCTACCATGCCTGCCAAACCTTCCCCTCTTTTTCTGTGGGCTTGTTATACAAATATGGATTTCATTTGTGTATTCACAGAAGGAAATGGTGATTCAGCCACTTTGTGGGTATGCCCGTAGGTTTCTCCTCCACCCGCAGAACACAGGGAGGTGGAATGGGTCTGGAGCCAGGAGGAAGGAGATGAGGCACACACATGGAGCAATGTTGGGAAAAGGCGGCCCTGGCTTCTCTGGCTTGGTGAACGGCCTTTGGGTACCTCCGAATGATGCCTCTCTTCCCTGGCCAGCCCCTGCTGCTTCAAAGCTGTCTTTATTCTCCCTGGTAACATGGTCTCTGCACAGTGGAACTGTAACCACCTCCATCTTCTTAAACATGGGTTTTCAAATGCCAGATGTACAGGAATGTTCAATATTGAAATGTGCCAAGTAGGAGAGACCATCTTGTTGTTGTTCCTTAAAAAGTGTAAATGGGATTTATTTGCAACAAAGAGATCAAATATGAGCATTCTGGTTATTGTTACCCACATATCACATAGAAGCCATCTTCTATAAGTCTGTTTCCTTTAAGAACTATCAAGAGGAGCAGGGCAATGACTAGTGCCTCTAGCACTAAAGGATGCTATGAAGGCTCCTTGGGGAGGCATTCACTAACAGTGTCACCCAGTTAACATTATCCTTGCAAGCATACTAACCTGACAGACAAGATACAGCCATGGGAGCAACCGTGGAACTACTATACTGGGGCTAACCAACTCTTTTCCTATTGGATGGGAGGGAACACATATCTGATGCCACACATCTGGTCCCAAACCAATGACTGGAGAGGCCATGAGCCAAATGAAAGAGTATGCTACTCTTGATTGCCTAAGTGAACATGAACATGCTCTCAAACTTAATGAAAGTATTTCTTTTTATACCCATACAGTGGCTCTACCCTCAACCTGGTCCAAAGAAGTTTGTTTATGCAGAGGGCTTCTGGTATCTAACTTCTAACAATATAGTGCGTTATCACTCAAGAATGCTCGACACTCACATGTGTGTATTACAGTTCCCAGCCACAGTTGAAGGTTATTAACATAGAATATTAAAGCTGAATTAAGTCAAGGCATCAAGAAAGGCGGAGGAAGTGTTTACAGCTACAGAGGAAGAAGCAACACAAGACATGGTGTATGTTCAGCTGAGGTCTGAGAAGCAGGGTCTGTTTGGAGACCTCGGTGCAGTGATGATTAATATTTTATGTTACAACAGCAGGACTGTAGAGTTCAGGCATTTGGTCAAACACCAGCTAGATGGGACTGTGAAGATATTTACTAAGATGTGATTGTGTTTTCTCTGAATGACTCTTAAGTAAAGCTTATTACTCTCAATAGGAGGGTAGGCTTCCAATCAATTAAAGGCCCTGATAACAGAAGTCAAGATTCCCTGCATACGATACGCTACCTGAAAGACCCAGGATAGCTAAAAGAATCCTATACGATAAAGCAACCCTTGGAGGCATCACCATCCCGGACCTCAAACTCTACTATAGAGCTATAGTAATAAAAACAGCTTGGTACTGGTATAAAAACCGACATACGGACCAATGGAATCGAATTGAAGACCCTGACATTAATCCATGCACATATGAACACCTGGTTTTTGACAAAGGAGCCAAAACTATACAATGGAACAAAGAAAGTATCTTCAACAAATGGTGCTGGCATAACTGGATGTCAATATGTAAAAGATTACAAATAGATCCATATCTGTCACCATGCACAAAACTCAAGTCCAAGTGGATCAAAGACCTAAACATAAATCCAGTTACACTAAACTTAATAGAAAAGAAGATAGGAAGCACTCTTGAACGCATTGGCACTGGAGACCATTTCCTAAATAAAACACCGACAGCACAGACCCTGAGCACAACCATTAATAAATGGGACCTCTCAAAACTGAGAAGCTTTTGCAGGGCAAAAGACACAGTCAATAAGACAAAAAGACAGCCAACAGATTGGGAAAAGATCTTCACCAACCCCACATCTGACAGAGGATTGATCTCCACAATATATAAAGAACTCAAGAAACTAGACATCAAAGCACTGAACAGTCCAATTAAAAAATGGGCTAAAGAGCTAAACAGAGAATTCACAAAACAAGAACTACAAATGGCTGAAAGACATTTAAAGAAATGCTCAACATCCTTAATTATCAGAGAAATGCAAATCAAAACGACTCTGAGATACCACCTTACACCTGTTAGAATGGCTAAGATCAAAAACACCAATGACAACCAATGTTGGAGAGGATGTGGAGCAAAGGGAACACTCCTCCACTGTTGGTGGGAATGTAAACTTGTACAACCACTATGGAAATCAGTATGGCGGTTTCTCAGAAAATTAGGAATCAAACTACCTCAAGACCCAGCCATCCCACTCTTGGGCATATACCCAAAGAATGCTGATACATACCATAAAGATACATGCTCAGCTATGTTCATAGCAGCACTATTTGTAATAGCCAGAACCTGGAAACAACCTAGATGCCCATCAACGGAAGAATGGATGAAAAAAATGTGGTACATATACACAATGGAGTACTACTCAGCAGAGAAAAACAATGAAAGCATGAAATTTGCAGGCAAATGGATGGAACTAGAAAAAATCATCCTGAGTGAGGTAACCCAAACCCAGAAAGACAGTTATGGTATGCACTCACTCATTGGTGGATTCTAGATATAAAATGAACAATCAGACCACAACCCATAGAACCATAGAGGCTATATATATAGCATGGAGGTCCCTAGGACGACTGTGGCATATAATAAATTTCAGTTTTACTCAATTATTGAAAAAAAATAGCCAAATGAATGGAAACACATGAACTATGAACCAAAGACTGAGGGGCTCCCAGCTGGATCAGGCCCTCTGAATAGGTGAGACAGTTGATTGGCTTGATCAGTTTGGGAGGCATCTAGGCAGTGGGACCAAGTCCTGTGCTCATTCCATGAGTTGGCTGTTTGAAACCAGGAACTTATGCAGGGACACTTGGCTCAGTCTGGGAGGAAGGGACTGGACCTCCCTGGACTGAGTCTACCAAGTCGATCACAGTCCTCGGGGGAGGACTTGTCCTGGAGGAGGTGGGAATGGAGGGTGGGCTGGGGGTAAGGGGAGGGCGTGGGAGGGGGGAGAATAGGGAAACCCATGGCTGATATGTAGAACTGAATGGTATTGTAAAATAAAAAATATATATCACAAAAAAAAAAAAAAAAGATACGCTACCTGAAGAAATGTAGAAATCCCACCTGAGGGCTCTGGGAAGCTGGGCCAGTTAGTAAAGTACTTCCTTGGGTGAGCATGAGGAACTGAGTTTGGATTCCCCCAGACAGCATGCACGCCAGCCCACTGACATGCCTACAGATTTTAGATTTGCTAACACCCACAGCTTTGTAAGCCACTTCCATAAAATAACTCTCTACATATTTAGATGTGCATATTCAGATGTCCTCCTGGATCTTTTTCTCTAGAGACTCACCAAGATCCCTTCTACTAGACTGCATCCATTTTTTGTTTCCAATCTCATTATCCATTTTGCAGGACATCATGCACTCCAACCATGCCAGTGCACAGAGAAAAATGCCCAAGCAAACCATCCTTTTTGGTTAAAATGGCAAGAGCTTGGTACCTCTGGAAGTTGGTAAGTACCTTCACTCTGACATCTTTCCAGTTTTCCAAACTCAAAAAAAAATTTAAATGGAAATACATGTCTTCATAAAAGGTCGCTTTTCCTGAGGTGCTGTTGTATGCCTTCCTCTGCTCTCCCCAGGGAGTAAGCTTTAACTTATTCTCCCAGGCCACCCTTCACCCCCACTCTAGAAAGCCATGTATCTTCCAGGCCACCCTTCACCCCTACTCTGTGAAGCCATGTATCTCCCTGGACCACCCTTTACCTCCCCTCTATGCAGTCACAAACCTTCCAGGTACCTTATCATAAGGACAAGTCCTGCAGCACCTCTGTGATGAGTCATCTTGCTATCACCTTGACTGGGTTGAGGAAACCCAGCTAGAATAGTAAAGCACAGCTTCGGGTGTGTCTGTGCAAGGATTAACCAGAGAGAAGGTCTTCCCTGAATGTGGGCCATCCATCCCACAGGCTGGGAGCCCAGATGGAACAGAAGTAGAAACATGAGAAAGCATCCCAAGCACAGGCATGCTCTCCGCCTGGCGTCCATGCTGTGGACAGCTGTTCTAAACTACAATCTTCTCATTGCTGTGGCCATATTGTTTGTATAAAAGCAACTTCCGGGGAGTGGGTGGGTGCGGTGGCGGGTTTAATCTGGTTCACTGTTTGAAGGTACCCTCCTCCTTTTAGAGGGCATGGTGTCACATTACATCCACATCCAGGAAGAAGAGAGAAATGGCCTCTGGGACCTGAACCCAGGGAATGGTGCCACCCACAATGGCCCTATTCCTCCCACCTCACTCAAACCTTCTTGGAAATATCCTTATGGACACAGCCATGTTTTCTCTGGTGATTTTAAATTAAATCTAGTTGAAAATAAACATAAGCCATCACATCTGCCATACCTTCCCTGCTATGACAGGAAAATCTCTGAAAACTTACCCAAATTAAGAATTCCCAGTTAGTGATATCTGCCAGTCATCTCTGCCACAGCAACAAAACCTGCCATGCCCCGACTCAGGCCTTTTCCTGCACAGTATCTCCCAGAGTGACGCTGAAGCGTTTCTTTCTTCCGTTCCTCCCCTCTGAGGTCCTCTGCAGGAGTGCTCTTCTAAAACGTTCCTCTGGTCATGCCTGCTCTGCCTAACTCCACTGAGACTGCACACTTTGGGGCGGATGACGTAGCCTGGCACGCAAGGTCCTCTGTCGCCTCTGTCTCAGTCTGTCTCCTCACTCTTCCTCATCTTATCCCTGGGCTCCTGCCTGACTTAACACACCTGTTCTTTGTTTTCACTGATGTCACTCTTCCTTGTACCTCAAAGACTTTTAAACGTTAAATTCTTTGGAAAAAAAAAAAAAGCCACGTAGAAGACAATCACCTCGACCAGACATACCCTGGCTCCCCTCCATGATCAAATCTGGACCGTTTTCTCCCCTACTATTCTCCCACTGAGCCTGGGTGTGCCACGAACACGCCTCTTTCCCCATCGTATTGCTTTCCCTTTGATATTGCTCTTTCCCCATCAAATCAGTTTGTGTTTTGTTCTCTACTGGATTCTGAAGTCTCTGGAGACAAGGTCATTTCACGCTCACTACACAGCAGAGGGGAAGCCACGCCCTGGATGCTCAGAGCAACCTTGGTAAATCAATCATGGCACTATCCTTTAAATGTCTTTTAATGAACTAGCTATTAACAATCATGTGGCATCCTCCTACCTCTATCTCTCTGTTTCTATTTTGACCACTATAATTTTTAATAATGTCTCAGCAACGTGAGTTAGAAGTACATACATTGTGAGTAGTTTTGGGGCATTAGAAAGGATAAAACAAGAAGTTTTATTTTAACCACAAGCAGGAAGATTTGTGAAAGTAAATGTGTACTAAAATCATTAATAATTTTGTAATGAACATTTAAGAAACTGGCAACAGCAGATTTCATGATCTGAATTTTTTTTTCTTAATTCTGCCAGATAGAAAATGGAACTTTATTTAATAATGAAAGGAGGAGAGTATTTCCATATCAGAGTCCTGTGGACAATATCCATAGATGAATGTTACATTTAGTTAACTTTGGCTAAATGTGTGTATGGCGGTGGTGGGGTGCTTCATGGAGACCACGGACTCAGCACTGGGGTGGCACCATTCTCTGTGCAGAGCAATCACAGCATTTTCAAGTGGCTGCTTTGGAAGAATGGAGCCACTGAGGTCCCCTTCGTGTGCACGCACTGCTGGGTATTATTAATGCTTAACTGCTCATGAGAAACAGCTATCACTCAAATCACTCATCCGACCTTGTTAAAAATATTGCTTTCAAAATGTGTCTAAGCTGCTTTGCAGGTACATTTAACCCTAAAGTAGCTTTCTTGCCATTGATAGTTACTGTTTCACAAATCACAAAGTCACTCCCCTAACTTGTCCCATGAGATATCTACATGTCATCATGGCAAACAGTTCTAAGAACTCAGCCATGAGACCAAGAATTTGGTGACAAGAAAGCAAAATGGGACAGAGTGACAGGAACACCTCATTTGTTAGTGGATTTGCTAACAGAATGGTATGCACATATCCAGCTATCTGATACATTTCCCTTTTAAATGTCTTTAGGAATTCTGAATGAAGCTTGGGGTGTATGTAGCTCTACAGAGCACTTGCCAAGAGTGTGGTACGGCCCTGGGTTTGATCTCTACAACTGAAAAAAAGAAAGATGTATGACTGCCTTGCTCTCCTCCTTATATTTTAATTTAAAAGGATCACTCTTTTAGTTCCCTCTTTTTTCTCTTCTGATTTGTTTAGCTTTCCTTTTGAGTCTAGTTATGATTCTCTACATCCCCTGAAGTTATGTAAGCAGCTGACTTGACTCCTGTCACGTTTCTTGGTAGAAGTGATGATATATGGAGCATCCCCCACTTGACCCTCTGCTCTTTCTTCATCTTTGGTCCAACCCCAGGGGAGTCTAGGCATAGAATGTGAAGATGACAGAGGCTCCACTGGTCTGAGTCCCACTTAGAAGCACAGTCCTACACCACATACAAGGAACAAATGTCCATTGTGGCAAGCCAGCAAGATCTCAGTTCTTATCTGATATCAAGGCTATAGCCATTCTCAAATTGATGGTATGCATAAATATTACATAGAAAACACAACGTTGCAAAGAAATACCACTGATACTTATATATTTATTTTGTCTTCCTCATTAAACACACACACACACACACACACACACACACACACACACACACACACACACACACACACCCTGAGCTATCTCAATTTGAAGATGAGTTTGTAGGCTTTATACCACTTGTACAATTCAAAGGTCTGCTTTATCTGGCACTATAGCCTACATAAAGAAGAACACAGAAAGCAAGTAAACAAATTGGGGCTGAACTTTGCCATCTGTAGCCCTGAACCACTTAAAAACAGGATGCTGGACTCTTTTCTTAAGAGTTCACCATTATAGCCCCCTTTTTATCTTATATTGCAGGAGGTAAATGCTGTGGGGTGGTCTGTATGTCAAATTGCTCTGATTGGTCAATAAATAAAACACTGATTGGCCAGTGGCCCAGCAGGAAGTATAGGTGGAACTAACAGAGTGGAGAACTAAGGGAACAGGAAGGCAGGGAGAGTCACTGCCAGCCACCACCATGACAAGTAGCATGTGAAGATGCCGGTAAGCCATGAGCCACGTGGCAAGGTATAGATTTATGGGAATGGATTAATTTAAGCTGTAAGAACAGTTAGCAAGAAGCCTGCCACAGCCATACAGTTTGTAAGCAATATAAGTCTCTGTGTTTACTTGGTTGGGTCTGAGCGGCTGTGGGACTGGCGGGTGACAGATTTGTCCTGACTGTGGGCAAGGCAGGAAAACTCTAGTTACAAATGGCTCCCAAAGTGTTGGCAAGAGTTTCCACCTAAAACCTGAGGGAAAAAAAAGATTATAAAACAGAGCTAAAAACAGTTCCTAGTTGTTTCTCTCAAGTTAGTGGCAACCTGCCTGTTTGAGCTACTATGGCGGGTTTCTGGCATGTGCACTCGACCTGCAGTTTGGAGGAAATGAGGCCTCTGCAAGTAGCACATTAAGCTGCGTCGTGGATTTAGCCTTTGCTAGTACAAAACAAAAAAAGAGGTTTCTGGGCTACATGCTGCTTTGATAGAAGCATAGATCCACTATTTCTGAGAGTGCTGGCGGAAAATGTACCACCGCCATGTTGGGAAGCTGAAGTGGGTGGAGGCAGCAGCCACAGCGCCATTTCAGGCTTAGAAGGCTGCAGTTTAAAGCAATAGGCTCAAGGTAATATAAAAAATAAGCCACGTAAAGATGGCTACCACACAGAGAATCTGGGCCAGGCAGGAAAACTCTAGTTACAGGTAAACATATACACAAGATCTCAAACTGCACAGGCTAGTTATTATGTCAACTCCACACAAGCTAGGGTCATCTGGAAAAAAAGACTCTTAATTGAGAAAATGCCTCCTCTGTAAGATTAGCCTGTAGGCAAGTCTGTGGGGTATGGTCTTGATTAATGGTTGACTTTGGATGGCCCATACCACTGTGGGCAGTGCTACCCTAGGCAGGTGATCCTGAGTTGTATAAGAAAGCAGACTGGGCAAGCTATGGGGAGCAAGCTAGTAGGCAGCATCCCTCCATGGCCTCTGCATCAGTTCCTGTCTCCAGGTTCCTGCCTTGAGTTATTGTCAGGATTTTCCTGGATTATGGATTACAGACTATAAGATATTAAAAAAAACAAAAAAAAAAAAACCCTTCTCCCCAAGTTGATTTGGTCGTGGTATTTTATAACAGAAACAAAATCAAACAGCCTGTTACCATTTTTTCTAACTCTATTCCTAGAAGCCTTTAAACCTAAATTAACTGTCCAGGTTTTTGTTCCTTTGGATTGCTACAGTGAATGTTGCGGTTATCTAGCTATACAGGTATTTTATACTGAGATCACCTCCCACAAGACAGTTTGTCTTCAGTCTCCAACAGTATCCTATTAGAGGGAAAAAGAGGGGTCACTAAAGGCGATGGTCTGTTCGCTGTCCACTTGACAGGATCTAGACTCGCTTGGGACATGAGTTGCCGAGTGTACGCATGGGGGATTGTCCTGATTACATTCATTGAGGTGGGAAGGCACGCCACTGTCCCTGCCTCTTCACTGCAGATGCAATGGGATTCCGGCTCCTGCTGCTCTGGCTTTCCCCACCATGATGGACTGAGCCCAGCAAGCGTGAATGGAAACAAGCCACCAGCTCTGAAGTTGCCTTTGTCAGACTACTGTGTTGCTGTAACAGGAAAAGAATGGAACAAAAGCATAGAAGAGCTTTTTCTAAAAACTTTCACAAACACACTTTCCTGACTCAAAGGCAAAGCTTATCCTTTTAGGGAATGTGCTTTCACTTGACACTGCTCACATCACATGTAAGTTCGTTCTGAGTAAGTGACAACAGGAAAGCCTATGGACAAGTTGCAAGGTCCACAGATAACTAGAAAGTACTTAGAGTAACCGATAGAAACCAGCAGGCAGAGCGAGGCACAGCAAGGACGCTACCTACAGAGAAGGCCGTGATGCTAGAACTCAACTTGCCTGAAAAACGTCTTTGGGCCACATGGAGGGAAATGAGATTTGAAGAGAGATAAACCTAGGTTCAAATTCTACTTCTGTTTCGTGATTGATGTATGCTCTTGGACAAATTATGTAATTAACGGGCCCATCCCCCAGTTTCTTCCTTTGTAAAATGGGTCTAGTCAGTCTTGGTCACTAAGGCGATATAGACATTGATACATGCAATGGCAAAACATGAGTGGTTGCTATCACTTATACTTATATCTGGAGAAGAATTACTCTAGAATGAGAAATCTTAAGTTGTTTCTTCATTATGAGGTAGAGATGTCAGAGTTTTGCATCTTAAAGTTCTTCAGAGACTTTTTCTTCCTAATTCATCTACCACAGGACCAGCACAGTGAGCTTAGCTTGGCTCGGTCTGCCTCACTCATCTGTCAACAACATTCTAACGTTCAAGCCGAGTTGACAATTGCTGAAGGTGGACGGAACAAAACAGGCTGTGTAACGGCATCGGATTTCACACCTCAGAGAGTTCAAGCTACCAACAATAACATCATATCTCTGTCAATCAAGAGTAATTATGGGGCTTGGTGGACCCATACAAGTAAAACAGTCAGTTACAAAGGGGTCTCCTGACTCTCTCTCTGGCTACAGTTATTAGACATGCTTGATTCTGTGACCCATGAATATTTGAGTAGAACTTCCTTTTGGACAGAAAGACAGGCTGTAAAACTGGGGGAGATGTTTGCTCATTTTAAAAATCCTGAAGTAATTTTCCAAATTCATATCTAAGTCTTTGCTTCATATATATATATATATATATATATATATATATATATATATATATATATATATATATATCTGAAACAGGGCTGGAGATGGTTCAGTTGCAAAGTGCCCAGGTACCAGAGTTTGGATTCCCCAACACACATTGAAAGTCAGGCATGGGGGTGGGACAACCATCACACTGGAGGGCAGAGAACCAAATTCCTGGAGCTCAATGGGCAGCGCAAATTGGTGAGCTCCAGGTAGAGTGAGCAAACCTGTCTCAAAATCCAAGGTGGACTACAATTGAGGAAGATGTCTCATGTCAACCTGTGCCTTCCATTCACACACACGTAGGTTATCTGCATGTATAGCGCACATGCGCGTGCTAGTGCACACATACACATACTCACTCACAAGCTATCCAAAACTGAAAGCATAATTTCATACTTAATAAACACAATGGTCAGACACATCACTGGAGTATTATCAGAGTTAGATGCCTAAGCATCTGCATGGAGTTCCTTAGAACAGGATTCTAAGGTATGTCACTTTCATGAGAAGAAAAGTAGATGAATAGAAAAAGCAGACTTTATAATCATAAAATTGCTCCATTTCAGCTATTTATAAATATTTTTGTCAAAATGGATTAAGGCTTAACAGCTTATTGTAGAGTAAATTGATATGTGGGTTGCACATTCAAGTTGCAGTTCTAGTTTTAAATTATAAATAACCTCAATATACAAAAAACCTAGAAACTGACAAGTAAAGCATGTAATTAGGTATGCCCACACATTCTAGTGGGTTTTACCCAAGATTTTCAAAACATATCAAATGAAGATATAAAGGGGAAGTCAATAAATTTTATCATCATCAATAATAATTTTTTATTATTTTGCTCTTTTAATCTGGAGAATATTACTGCAAGAGGGTAACAAGGAACAGGTACGTTTTAGCAAGAAGAAAAGTCAATGAGATTTGCCACCCTTCCCTGGACCAGTCAGCACATTGTGGATCATTGCAATGTGCCCAATGCTGCCTGTTATGCTGAGTATTTCTGACAACAAAATTAAAAAGTGAAGGACGAAAAAATGCACACAGGTGGAGCCTCAGCATCCTGCTCATAAGAAGCTCCAGCATGCCAGGAGGTCCGCAAGAGAGACATCTGGAGGACTTCCTTGCTATAGGTTGAAGACTATCAACTTATCAGACTACCTGTGGGCTTCACATAAAAAATACAGAATGAAAACAAAGGCACTTGTGGTTAAAATAGTAGCACACCTTGATATCTGCAGAGGAAGTAGTTTCTTACTTGTGAAGACAGCTGAGCACATTTTAAAGACACCAATTAGGGAAATAAAATTTTTTTTAAATAGGATTGAATTAACTTTAGATTTCAGGTCATGGAAAAGAATAAAAGAAAACTATACACAAAACTAAAATGATGTTTAAAATAGGAAATATAAGATCAGACATTAACATCACAAATAATTGGATGCTGTCTGTAGATAAATACATTGCTAGTAAGTCTATCTAATCATAACAGTGCCACTATTCATTAATATTTATTCAGATATAAGCAATACTATAGAAATTGCCTATAAAGCTACTTATTCTAAAGCAAAATAAGATGGACGAGAGATACTTCTTAGAAATCCTAGGGTTAAAAAATGAGAGGCTCAACAGGACTTCATTATGAGATGATAATTTTACCTGTAGGAGCCCAGGCACAGCATCATAAGCAACAATGTACAACTCCATTGTATTCAAAGAGGCTGCAGTCTACACACTTCCTCCCCTGGTTTTCAACTATTAGTGTGCCAGTTACTTTTCTACTGCTGCGATAGAACACCAGGACCAACAGTGATTCGTGGAAGGAGTTTCTGGATGACAGTTCCAGAGAGAGAAGAATTCATCTTGGTGGGGAGGTGGGGCTGAAGCACAGGTGGACTGACCCTCTCCAGCAAGCTGTTCATCCTAACTCCTCAAGGAGCGCCACCAACTGGGGAGAAAGTGTGCAAATGCCTGAGCCTATGGAGGACATTTCTCACTTAAACTACTACAACTGGTTTCTCATCCAGCCTTCATGTGAACAATCTGAATGATCTCTTACTCAGCATGAAAACCCATGGCCACAACTTAATGTCCTTGAAGTAGTTGGCTGCCCTCATCCCGACTAGTTTGAAACAAAGTCAAGGTAAAGTGTGTGTGGAGGGGGTCATGCTTGCTTTATAATGTGGCCATTTTACATTGACGGACCAAGCTTTTTTGTATGTGATTATTAATGCCAGGGAATGTGATTTAACCATGGTCTGCCTAACTTTTATAACAATGGCCTGTGTTATAACACACTTAGAATTCATGAGGAATTAAGTAGGAAGCTGAAATTATATAAAATCACATGTATCCCACCGAATTTTAACTTCACAAGCCCTTAACTATGCAACTTTATGGAATTAACCTCAAAGAACCTTAGTTTCATCACTGGTAGTATCAGAGGGTTGTATGAATGAAAATGAAATTTTGTGCACAAAGTGCATAGACAATTGCATACCAAATAGCCGAGACCTAGTAAGTTCTTCCCTTCTTTATATATAGTAAGAAAAGATACACAAAACCTTTCAGCAGAAAATCTGGACTAGGAGATAGCCCAAGCAAATGTAGGTAATATGCCCACATGCTGTTTTAATGAACCAAAGAGGAAATGCTTCCATCTTAAAGGTCACCATCAGGCAGACATGGGAATTAACTTCTCAGTCTGTATGACAAACACAAATTCCCCAGAAAGAAACCTTGAACATGTCATTCCCCTGGTAACCCTGGGAGTTTCCTCTGGGGTAGTCGTGTCTTGTTTTGAGTTTTAAAGACAGAAGCTTAAATATGTAGGCAGGGAGTAAAGGCTTCTAGACCTGGGCCACGCTGTCTACCTAGCATTAAGCAAGAGCAGATAAGTCAGTCACAGAAGCAAGAGTATTGCGAACATGATTCATGTCCCATCCTTGAACACAGCAGGAAGGCTGCAAAAGATATTTAGAAGCCAATGCTTCCTCTGAACAAGTCCACAAGTGTGTGCTAATCCCTCTCCCTGGACTATGCCGGCCTCAGATAAAGTGGCAATGTAGAATCTGGGATGAGAAACTATCTCAAGGCTAATGATCACTGCTACTGAAATGGCCCGGTGCACTGTGTAAACACCGGGGTCAGACAGCACATATCCAGGATATTACTCAAAAACACATCGAGCTCAAAGCTGACAAGATAATCTATTCCTGTGAGTGCAAAACAGTCTGGAATGCCACAGCTATGACCTACTCGGGGAAAGAAAGGAGTACCAACTCTCCAAGGGCCGTGTCTCAGCCTCCTCATGCAGGCAAGGCTCCAACAGACTTCAAAGGAAGTTCGGCCTTCGAAGGGATGACTGGCCTCGGCGGCGGCGCACAGGGGGTATCGCTTCCATGATCATGTTGCCATCTACATTTGGTGGACCGGCAAATCCAAATATCTCAGACACGAGTTTAAACAGATGAAAAAAGAAGTGTGAAATAGCTTGGAGACTTGCTTGCAAAAGAAACCTCAGAATTCCAGGAAAAAGACGCAAAACCAGAAGCTTCATACATTACTCCAAAGTCTCAAGAGAATAATCAGTGTGTGACAACATAAAAAATAAAGCCCATCCCCAAACACTGCATTCTAGTATAGCACACGACCCCAAAATTGTGTAGTAAAGAAATTATTTTCCACATTAAACATTCATAAAAGGTCAGTCACATTTTCCTGAATGAAGCTTCAGCCATATCTGTTTTTAACAAGGTTTTAACATACGTGGATCTTGATTAATGTAGAGAGCTCAAATCATCAGACAATACTTACAGGAGGACCTGTGGGCGAGGATGGGGGGAGGAAAAAGAGAAAGAGAAATTAGTGAATATCAATGTTAAAATTAATAGACAATGAATCATGATAACCACATCGCAATGCTAAAAACACAAAGGAGACTTAGAACACAATGATTCTTAAGTCTTTCCCTTACATCACAGACCTTTGAGATGACAGAAAAAATAAACTTATGCCCAAACACAAATTGTGTGGAGAATTTGAACTTTCGGGTTCTCCAAAGCGCACTCATGTGTAGCTGAGAGGCCTGTGATCTTTAACTAAAACTGTGTAATACCTACAAGTTTAGGTAAAATATGAGTCAGGAGAATCTTGACTGCTTTTGACAGGCTTCTCCAGAGAACTGAGCTTGATCAACAGTGAAATCAGCAAAGCCTATCATTTGCTGAAGGCTTCCCTTGAAGAACACTCTTCCTTCAACGCTTCCCCAATGCATGAAGGCCCAGGCCTGGCGTCTCTAGAGGTTTCTTGAAACCAGAACACAGGCAAACACTGAGAACGTTTCTGTATTTCACACACCATATGCTCTAAACACCAACTCTAAGTGACTAGGCGGTTGGGAAGTGATTTTGATCTTGTCTATAGAACTTCCTCCTTAATCTTTTGACACGAGATTGTTTAGGTGATTGTCTGACTCCAACAATGTTTTATCATTTCTTTTCCCGGCTAGTGTGGGAGAAGCATTGAGTCGGGGCAGGTATTGGGGAAGCCAAACAAACAAGAACAAACTGAAGGTGCCAAAGTGAGTCCCATCACGCTGCAGGCTGGCCTTGACATTTAATTTTAAAGGATGGGATGAAGCCTCACTTCTGAACCCTGTCCTGCCAGCTACACTCAGGGAGGCCTAAGGATGGCTCTTGAGGATACTCAGGAATCAGCAGCCAGCCTCCCCAGGTGATGAATTTTCATAATCCCTTTCACTTTAGCAACCTTTTTAAAAGGGGAAGAGGAAATGGAACGGCTCAGATTCAGCCTGCTGCCTGCTCTTCCTGACAAGCTAGGGTTCTACTCTTTCAACACTTGGCCAGTGACTGTCTTAAATCTTGATAAATCCTAGCATTAGATAGTGGAAACTCCCATTTCAGAGCATGCTGGAGTCACCATGAAAGGAAGAACTGATGTTCTAAGAAAGCCATCTGGATACTGGCCCTTTTGAAATCTCAGACTAAGATTAAGAGCAGTAACTGACCTTACTTATTGCTATATCTTGGTTTCAAAAATATCTTAATTTGGTCTTTTCTACTTTACTTTACCTATAGGAATTTGTCCTGAAATCATGAACTACTGAAGCGGGGAGTCAGGACAAAGGATTGTAATAGCCCTGGCCAGATCAGACAACGGCTCTATTTCCTCAATGACAACGAGGAAACTCCAGACTAATGACACTGCACTCATCACCGAAGCTCTGTGGCTACACAGGGGCTACTCCCACAGTCCGTAAGAACGGTAAGGCAGTGGGACAAACTGTGCCATTGGATAAAATAATAGAGCTTTCCAAGGTATTCTCCTTGAAGTACTAAGACAAATACCCCCCCACCGCTCACCCAGAGAGAGGACACATGGGGTCATGTTGCCATGCCATGTGCAAGTGAGAACCCCACCAAGGAACACAGGACAGATGGGTTTACTTTGGTCAACAAGCAAGCTAAAACCAGGGATGGAGTGTCAGTGCTTATTAACAGACAACATTTTGCCAATACTTCCTTCTTAGAATTTGTTGGAAATTAGGGTCTTTTCTTAAATTCAAGGTCTAGAATAAAAGTCACACACACACACACACACACACACACACACACACACACACACACACACCCCTTTCAACAAGGAATGGCACCACTGATTAATGGAAACAAACATAGCTACTGCACCAGAACTTTCGGAACACGAGGCAGTCACTTACCAGACTCTCCTCTTCGGCCCCTCTTCCCTCGTTTCCCCGGAGGACCTGAAATATAACAGATTATTTGTAGTATAGTTTCATTTCTTCTGCTTGTATAATAGCTGCTACAGAATGGCTATATCATTGCTCCCCGCTTTTCAGCCAGCTTTAAGAAAGGACTCAGTGTTTATGAAGGGCAATACTCTTTCTTCCGTGTTTCAGCAAAGCTGAGCTCTATTTCATCCCCAATGCTGGTCTAGCCAACCATCTACCCCAAACCACTAAAAAGTCAGAATTTCTGTTCATCCCGTTTACATACCATCAATATTGACAAGATTTGCTAAGCAAGCAGGTGAGGTGTCATTTTTCTGAAGGTCTCAAATTGTAAGTACTAAATCTAAATAACTATTGTTTATCTTCAGTTAGGTTGAACATGATTCTTCTGAAACTATTTGGATAGCAATTAATTAATTTACATTCACACTTGAAAAAATATTTCTGTTAAATGTGAATATCATGGAATTCCTTGATGACTTCATTAAGTGCATTACATGTATGTAGATTGTAAAACTTTAAGTCTGATTTTTTCTATAGAGACAAATCATTATCATTTAATGAACAGTTAGCCGTAATGATGATGCGATTCAAAAAGTAGGGAAAAAAAAAACAAAATAAAACAAAACAAAAAGCATTCTAAACCTTTTTATTTCAGTGAGTTGCCTGTAAGGACAACCAAGTCATTCTGCATCAGCCTTAGCACATCAAATTCTAGCCATTTGCACTTCAAGACATTGTTCTCAATTACACAACTTCTACCCACATTTCCTGGAGTGAAAATAGCTTCCACTGAATTATGGCTCAAGTGAACAGAGGAGAGCAATCAGCCCACAGTGAGGACTGAGTGCTTCTAGTACTCACTGGGAAAAAAAGCCAAGGAAAACAAGAGCGCTGTGTGCTGCTAAGAATGAACTGCTGAGTAGGGTTCATGACTTCTAAACTCCAGAAAGTTCCAGGGACACAGCAACTGTCATCATGATTTTGAGTTATCAGCTCTAACCATACACTACCATGAGCAGTAGAAACACTGGCAGGCCACCCAGCTTCCCCTCTAGCTCACACAGGAGAAGTATGGCCATCTGTGTTGATATCAGGGTAAAACAATTAATTAAGAAACAAAATCAATTGAAGATATTAGGAGACCCAGCTTGATAGCAAAACCCAAACTATCAGTAGACTTTTGGATTTCTTTCTATATTCTAGAAGAAGAGGAGAATTCCATACATACTCATTCCCAAAGACTGGGACAGGAAAATTAAGTAAGTAAATAAACATGATAGGCTCTTACTATATAAGAACAGTATACATTTATACGCTGGCCCAGACTCACACATGGACATGTGTACTGACAGACTCCAGCATTTTCAACTCCTGAAGATTAGAGCTCAGATGTTTATAGTATAAAATCACTTAACCAAGGAAACTCAGCAGGCTCATTTGTGGTGGACGTGGTTAACATTAGAAGCCACTGTTGAAGAGGAGACTTTTTTATCTCCAGGAGAAACCCCAAAAAGCAGAGTAAAGCCGGGCGGTGGTGGCGCATGCCTTTAATCCCAGCACTCAGGAGGCAGAGCCAGGTGGATCTCTGTGAGTTCGAGGCCAGCCTGGACTACCAAGTGAGTCCCAGGAAAGGCGCAAAGCTACACAGAGAAACCCTGTCTCGAAACCAAAAAAAAAAAAAAAAAAAAAAAAAAAAAAAAAAAAAAAAGCAGAGTAACGCTATTTCTAAAGATGCCTTCTTTGAATATTCAATCACAGATCTTCTAGAAATCAATCAAATGCTGCAGAAACTGTGGAACAAAAGGGAATGGAGTGGAAGGCATTTGAAAGATGGCACCCCCTGAAGATGACAGGGCTTCATGAAGAATATCATAATATTTGAGAGACAGTGAATCCACACTAAGTGGTAAGATGAGAGCCTAAAATACATTGAACTTATGAAGAAGACTGGATTGAGGAAGAGTATGATATAATGACAGCTGGACACATACATCTACAGTGAGTGACCTCTAACATGAGGAAAGCAAGCTACTGAACTGCACAAAATTCTCAGCACCATCTAGATATCTTGCTGGCAAAAGAGTCAACCAAAGTTAGAAGAAGTTCAACAGACAGATAAGAACACTGGGCTTGCCTCTAATTTTAAGATCAAAACCAAAGTGAGAAACAGAATGGGAGAGGCAGATTGGATAATGAACAACCGCAGAGCAGCCGAGAGAAGATGAAAACTCCCAGACAAAACTACTGGTAAGAGCTGACAAGCCAGGCGGCGGTGGCGCACGCCTCTGATCCCAGCACTCGGGAGGCAGAGCAGGCGGATCTCTGTGAGTTCGAGGCCAGCCTGGGCTACAGAGGAAGTTCCAGGACAACCAAGGCTACACAGAGAAGCGGGTATAGGGGGCGTGGGGGGTGGGGGTAGGAGGAGGGAGAACTGACAAAAGACAGTGACCTTGTCCACCCACACAGGGTAACTCTGTTCTAACTCCTTTGCTGTTTTTGTTGCTGTTAAAAGTTTCATTTTGAAATCAGCTTAATAATTAGGTTTCCAAAGGCTTCTTCATACATCCTTATTTTAGCTAACCTGCCCACTACCCTCTTCTCCCCGACTCCCCATCCCCAGTCTTGCTGAATCTCTTAACACTCACTGTTACCCCTCTTCCTTCTTCTTACATGGGTCCTGTTATCCCATAACCGGGCAAACATTGAATTGTAGCCTCCCATATGGTTTTTCGTGCCGTCTTCCTTTGGGTCAGCCCTGTCCTTTACACCCTGATTTCCTCCACACTCCACACCCTTCCCTGTCACACTTCCACCTTCCTACTTTCCTCTTACCTATAACACACTCTTCCTCCCCTCACATGGTCCCCCCAGATCTCTTTCTGGTTTGCACACCGCAACTTGTGCTCCAACTTAAATATGCAAAATACAATACTTGAAATGAAGATCTGTATATGAGAGAGAAGATGGAGTGTTTCTCTTTCTGAGTTACTTCACTCAGTATCTTTTTTTCCAGTTCTATCTAAATAGATAGAATCTGCAAATTTCATGATTCCATTTTTCTTGACAGTTGAGTAATATTCCACTGTGTATCCATGCCCCATTTTTCTTACCCATTCATCTGTTAATGAACATTTAGGCTGACTGTTTGCTGGCTACTGTGACTGGAACAGCAGTGAGTGTGGATGTCTAAGCGTCTGTATAGTAGGATACAGATTGTTGTGTATTTGCCCTGGAATGGTATACCTGGGTCATATGGCAGTTCTCGTCCTAGCTTTGGAGAAGCCTCCAGACTGACCTCTAAAGGGGCTGAACTCGTTTACACTCCTGTCAACCATTCCTCTTTCCCCACGTCACACCAGCACTCCTCATTTCTGTTCCTGATGATGGCCATTGCTCCTGGGATGGGACGGAATCTTAAAGAAGTTTTGATTTGCAGCTCTCTGATGGCTAAAGATGTTGAACACGTTCTAAAGGGTTTCCTAATCATCTGTATTTCTTCTTTGGACATTTTCTGTTTAGTTTCATAGTCCATCTTTAAATTGGGTTATTTTCTTATGGTTTAGGTTTTTTTTTGTATATTTTAGACACTAACCTATCAGGTGACTATCTGGAAAAGATTTTCTGTCAGCTGCCTATTCACTCATTTCACTATTTCCTCTGCTGTACACAGGCTTTAGGTTTCCCAAGATCTCAACTGTCGACTATTGGTCATATTTCCTTTGCTACTGGAGTTTGATTCAGGCAGTTCTCCTTATTTGTGCCTGCACGTTGATGTGTGCTCCCTACCTTTTCTTCTAGAAACTTCTGAGTATCAGGTCTTAAGTTGAGGTTCTTGAACCTGGAGTTCAGTTTTGGTGTGGTGAGAGGTAAGCATCCAGTGTGGGATATCTCTTTACAAGTAATTTGTCAGGGAAGCCCCAGAGGTCTCCAGAACAATACAGATGTGGTTGATGTATTGTGCACCCCAATAAACTTACCTGGGGTCAGAGAACAGAACAGCTGCTGTATTAAACATAGAGGTTAGGCAGTGGTAGCACACACCTTTAATCCTAGCATTACTGAAGCAGAGATCCATCCGGTTATCTCTGTGAGTTCAAGGCCACACTGGAAATATCCAGGCATGGTGACACACACCTTTAAGCCCAGCACTTGAGATCTCATGTCTTGCTTGGGAAAGACAACCGCCTTTAATCCCAGGAAGTGATGGCAGGAAGCAGAACAGTATATAAGGTGTGAGGACCAGGAACTAGAGCCCTCTTTAAGCTTTTAGGCTTTTAGCAGCAGATCAGCTGAGATCCATTCAGATGAGATTCAAAGGCTTCCAGTCTGAGGAAACAGGATCAGCTGAGGAATTGGTGAGGTGAAGTGGCTGTGACTTGTTCTGCTTTTCTGATCTTTCAGAATTCATCCCAATACCTGCCTCCAGGTTTGTTTTTATTAATAAGACCTTTTAAGATTCGTGCTACAGGCAGGCTCTGTCCATTGTTGTTGGTTACCCACCAAAACTACAAAATAAGACCCTCCTGCTGAAGACACCACATGCTTTAGCTGCAGGATACAGAGATATCAATCTCAGACCAGGATACTGGCTCTGTGCTGGGCTAGCTTGCATAGTACTGGAAGGTGCTATGCAGGCTGCTGAGGGGAAGAAGACACCAATGGTGTTACCCAATGCTGGACCATGAATGCTACAATATTTATTGTGCCAACTAGTACAATAGTGGTGTGGTAGTTTGAAAGAAAATAGCCCCCAAAGAGAATGGCACTATTAGGAGGTGTGGCCTTGTTGGCATAGGTGTGGTCTTGTTGGAGGAAGTGTGTCACTGTGGGGGCGGGCTTTGAGGTCATGTTCTCAAGCTTCACTCAGTGCGACAGTCAGTTGACTTCTTGTTGCCTGCCTGTCAAGATGTAAGGACTCTCAGCTCCAGCACCATGTCTGCCATTCTCCCTGCCGTGATGATAATGGACTGAACCTCTGAAACTGAAAGCAAGCCACCCCAATGAAATGTTTTCTTTATGAGTTGCTGTGGTCATGGTGTCTCTTCACAGCAACAACAACCCTAAGACAAGTGCATAATAATTATGGGATAATTAATCCCTTCTGATTGGATCTGAGTCACGCTGCACAGGAGGGGAATTTCATACCTAGTACTATAATTCTGATCAAAAGCCCATGGCTGGGGAGTTCTTAGGCACTAGGGTCGAACCTGCTATTATTATTTTGCTAAATGTCCATGCCAAAGTACCTTTAAATAGTTATGTTTATACCCACAGATCTTGGCTACTCTTAACTTCGCTCAGAGAAGATTCTTTTTCAGTGGATAGCAGTCAATAAGAGACTCAATGTTCAGCCCTAAAAATAGGACATCTGCATTAGCCCTACTACCACCAATGTTGGGGGGACATGGCCGAAGAAGAGATGAGAAGATTTTAAGAACCAGAGGATGGAGGCAAAGGAAAATGCTGTTTTCTGGCGCCAACAGCCATTGCAATAAGGGATTCATAGCAGCAATGGTGACCTGCACAAGCCCAAGCCAGCCAAAGTCCCACCATAGAGGGGCACAGGGAGGGCAGACCATCTCCAGGCCCCACCCTTACTAAGGAGCTATGGACTATGGATCGTTTCTGAGAGAAAGAATTATTCTTTATTGGAGATGCGGCAACGGATATGTTTCCTATGTTCCAGTAGGTGGCTCACATCCATGCACTTAAGGGCAGCTCTAACTATACTTAGTGGGTTATTTTAAAAAATGCAGTTGAAAGGAGGGCATGATGGGGGATATGCAGGGATTTTCAGTGAATATGGGGGTTAGAGATTACCCTATTTCAATACATATAGGTATGAAATTCATAAATAAAAATGTAAAAAGAATGGGAACTAATAAAGTACCAATCCCATGGAACTCTTGAATTGTTAAATTAACTTATATTATGCTTTACATTTTAATAAGCAAAATACCTATTCAAGAAGTTGACTCTAATTGTCTTGGTTGAAACAGTCTTAAAAACTAGTAACTGATTCCACTGCAAACTCAGTGATGAAATACCCGCCAAGCAGGAGACGGAAGAGACGCTGGAAAAATGATGTCATTTACTGAGTTCGGAGAGAGCCCTGCAAGAGAATTTTCAGTGGCTGCTATCATCAGCAGAAAGTCAAGTCTCTGCAAAAGGAAGTGGGTCCCTGAACATGAATGTGGAGAAACAGAAACAAAGCAAGGGAAACCTCCAAGCAGAGACTTGGGGAGATGAAGAATGAATCACATAAAACCCAGGTAGACAACAAGGCCTGATGAATCTTCAGGATTAGTAGACCCGCGACAATGAATATGACTCATGCCTCGGTGAGATCTTACAACCTCTGCAAAACTGTAATACACATAGTCTGAGATGAGACAGAAATTGGGTTTAAAAAGATAGCCATAATGCTAATGCTTTTGAAGCCAGTGTGTAGAAATCCAGCTGTGGGCAGACCCAGCTCATCAACGTCACAGCAGAGGCTCTTAGAATAAGCCAGTTTTCCTGGCTGGCCTGGCTAGTTCTCGTTCAACTTGACACAAGCTGGAGTCATCTGAGAGGAGGGAACCTAGGTTGAGAAAATGCCATGAGGTTGGGCTGTGGGTAAGCTGTCAGGCGTTTTCTTAATTAGTGATTGATGTGTTAGGGCCCAGCACACGGTGGGTGGTGCAATCCCTGGGCTGGTGGTCCTGAGTTCTCTAAGGAAGCAGGCTGAGCAAGCCATGAGGAGCAAGCAAGCCAGTAAGCAGCACCCCTCCATGGCGTGTGCATCAGCTCCTGCCCGCAGGGTCCTGCTTACTTGAGTTCCTGCCCAGACTTCCTTCAGTGATGGACTACATATAATGTGGAAGCCTAAGCCAAATAAACCCCTTCCTCCTCAAGTTGCTTTTGGTCATGGTGTTTCATCACAGCAATAGAAACCCTGACTAAGACCAGCCCACATGACTAATATTGTTTGAACACTCCTGACGGGCACTAAAAGGCTCTGCTGTGTTACTAGATGTGAGTCTAGACACATCTATGTGCCTTCCTGTGGTCTCAGGGTAGGCGACTGCTGGAGCCAAGCTCTCTCATTTCATGAAACCACCAACCTCACCCATCCTGAGCCTTCTTTCTTGCGTCTGTTTACTTCTCTCCTCTCCTGTCAGTGTCTCAAAATGAAGCTTAATAAATCTTTCTGGGTGCTTCAAGAAGACTCTTTTACATGGATTTCTTTGTGTTTCATAAAAACTTTTACCTCTTATGAACAAGTACATCTTAGAAGTATAGTTTCCAAGAGCATGAGGACTCTTGAAGTACATTAGAGAAAACACATAAAATACCCTGAACAATATCTGTGGGCAAACAGCCTGCAACCAGATTCTCTTCTCTTATTTAAACTTCTGCAGGGGAAAAAAATGGAGATGTCAATGCAAAGGGAAGTGCTAGAGACTGAGCCACTGGTCAGAGAGGGTATGAGCAGGAGGCCTTCACAGATGCAGAAGGCCTCCTGGCACAATCACATGGGAGGAGGGAGGCCTGCAGGAGACATGAGTGCACTCTTGGATGCTCCTCCAGGCACACTGAATGCTCCTCCAGGCATGCTGGCTGCCCCTCTAGGCACGCTGGCTGCTCCTCCAGGCACACTGGATGCTCCTCCAGGCACACTGGATGCTCCTCCAGGCATGCTGGGATGCTCCTCCAGGCACACTGGATGCTCCTCCAGACACGCTGGGATGCTGCTCCAGGCACACTGGATGCTCCTCCAGGCATGCTGGCTGCTCCTCCAGGCACACTGGGATGCTCCTCCAGGCACACTGGGATGCTCCTCCAGGCACACTGGATGCTCCTCCAGGCATGCTGGGATGCTCCTCCCTGGCCTAAGGCTCTAACAGCTGCAGCTGTTGGTAGGGAAACACCTGCCTATCCACACAGGAGACAGTGGGTCATCCTGCTTGAACCACCCTCTTCATCTTCAGCAGCCCAAACCAGGTTTACCTTCAGATCTTTGGATTAACCTTACAAGCAGACACAGATCAATTTCAGAATCTTCTCCACAGGCCTCCCACCTGCTTGCTTACTTGATGCCTAGAATTCCTTCAAGGTGGCCCAAAGCTTTTCGTTCCACAATTAGCATCAAGAGGTTTACACGGCAAATGCCTGACGGAAGAATCCTGACTAAAATGCATGCCCTCTGTGATCATAAAATGTCTCTGTTACAACATACCCAGGAGTTCACATGTAACCTAAACAGTTCCATTCTGTGCTTGGCAGTCAGAGCACCCTGCTTGCCAAACTGGGTTGCAACTGTTTGGAGTCAAAAGTTTATCAGCTAAAGTGAGTTTATAGAGATCCACATTTCAGTATGTGCTCTGTACAAGTCCCCCGCTCCCCCGCAGACAAGCGGCCCTTCACTCCACACCCGGTACTGTGACCTGTCCTGTTGCTGCTCATTGTTAAACCACACTCTACAGACTTGAGAGGCTGGACACAATCGGCAGAAACTTCCCAGGATGCTTCACTTCGTCACCATCCTGCCTTGTGTCTTGGAGGTTGGCTATTAAGGTTTATTCTTAGTCCCTGTTACCATGAGTGAGCAGTCAAAGGTCATCACTGGCAATTGGCCCAGAGTTGCTTGCTTCATTAAGCCTGGAAAGAATATGACCCATGGTCTATTTGGTACATGCTGGCTTACTTCACAGCAGGTCAAAGTTTTAAATAAACAGTTCTTTCGTATTACTTATGTTTTACTTCCCAAGGTTTTAGCCCACCAGTTTCAAGGACTCCATTCTTATACATTGTTAGACTAAAAAAAATATATAAATCAATAATCTGTCGGCACAATTGTTAACTGTATTTTAGGGTAGTTTGGCTTGGTTTTCATTTGAGATCATGTCGGGCTATATAGGCTGACTTGGAATGTGCTACATAGCCCAGGCTGGCCATGAATGCCCAGCCTCTTGCCTCAACCTCCTAAACACTAGGATTAGAGTATGAACCACAGCAACTGGCTGTACTTTACTCATAAACAACCAACACGATGCCGCAAAGCTTCTATTTTTATGCACTAAGTAGGTCATATGTTTCTAATAAGTTGTGAACATTTACAGTGTAAAATGGTCCTTTACGGTAAGAAAAGTTCTTTCAAAGTGCTCAAAGAACTTTTTAAAATAAAAAAAAAACCAATATTTAATTTTGTGGATTTTTTAAAAAAGTGTTACTTTCAAATTTTTATAGGAATATTTTGAGAATTCCATATAAAACTAAAACCTAAAATATATAAAGAAATTTTGTTCATTGAAGATAGTTTTTTGTTTTGTTTTGTTGAATGCATGGGAGTATAGGTCAGTGGCAGAGTGTGCTTACCCTACATGCCCAAGATCCTGGGTCTGATCTCTACCTTCCCAAACAAATGTGACCCATGGAAGGGGTTAAGAGACAGGAAAAGCACACTCTTTAATAATTGTAGATTCATTAACAGCAGTAGTTAAAAGTCAACTGAGAGGTTAAATACATATGTAGCCTTTAAATGTCAAATATAATACATTCTTGGAGGAGTATCAGAACAGTCTAGAAGTCACTCATCTAGAAGAAAATGGAGCAGTTATTCCAGAACATACTTATTAGGTGAGTTCTTAAACAGCAATGTTTCTTTTTCTGGCAAAGGGAATTTTTATCCTTTTCACAAAACCATCAGAAGAATGACTCTTGCTTTTCCTAGCCATTTGCAAATAAAGTAGGGATTTAATATCTGCCATTTAAATGTTTTAGATAAGTGCCAGGGACATGTCATTACTGAGGCCAGAGCAGTTCTCACGCTTTCCTGTGAGAGGACTTCCATTTCTGATCTCTTTCATCTGTTTCTCTTCTAGACAGAGGTCGGGGGTTCCATTCTCCTAGACTTCCCACCAGCCACTCCAGTCTAACCTCAGTTTAGTCAAAGCATTTCATGTTGATCCAGAATCAAGTGGCATTTATAAATTCCATAGCTAGGAACAAGAAAACACACACACACACACACACACACACACACACACACACACACACACACACACACACACCCTAACAACTGGAGACTCAGAAGAACATACTGATTACACAACTGAAGGAGATTTCTAAGCCTGTGCAAGCAACCATCTAGATTTCAGTATAGATTCTTTCCACCCAGACATGGAATTCCAGTAAATGATTGCTGTTTCTAATATTTAGACAATAAATATGGAGCCTCCACTGGAAACTGCTCCACTGTAGATAACCTGACACTGAGTCAGCTCCGTTGACTGGAATGGGGGCTGACGGAGCACAGTTGTTATTTCTATCATTCTGTCCCCACACATAACGTGTTTCATTATTAAAAGCTACTAGAGTGTTTGCCCCGTGATCCTACAGGGGATTTATCATGACAGCTTTTTTCTTTGAGTGTCTATTTGCAGCAGAGAAAGCTGCAAGACATCAGGGCACAGGACAGGAAGCAGGCATGCATCTTTGTAAGGGTGGTCACATGGCTATTAACAGCCATATTTTTAAAAGATTAGTTACCAAGCTCACAGGAAAAAGAATTAAATGAGCTTTTTAGCTTACATGTTTTTAGTGGAATCTGTGGTGGCTGACAAGTATTTTAAAGGATTTGTAAAGAGAAAGAATAAACCAGATCCACAATGGAGGTAGATAGTAATTCAAGTTCTTTTGTTTTACAACTTGATTATCATTAGACAATCCCATGAAAAGGAGCAGGTTAACTAGGTTGTTGTACTACAATGCCCTGTGACATTAGAGGGGAAAAAAACCTGTAAAGAAAATACTACAGTAAATACAGAAGCAATTGTGATGGTATCTGAGCTCCCCTCTCCTTCCTGGTTTTTAAATTTAGCAATAGGTAGGTGTCAGAACACGGTCCAAGAATGGAGTCCTGTGAGAATTCTGAGTGCTCGTGAGAACACTCCAAGAAAACAAGACAAGAGCCTTGTGACCTCAGCTTCTTCAAAACACAGACTTGTTCTTGGAATGCCTTTTTCTGCTCCTCCCAGGTGTAGCAGAAAGGCCTGAGTTCCCTTCAGCTGTTATTATTCATGTGCCTTATGGAAAATCATGTTTTTGCCATGCGTAGCTGTCCTTGCGAGTGTACACTTTACTCGGGTGACTCTTCTTAACCCTCAGAGTATAAATTGTCTGATGCTCTGAATAAAGTTGGCTATTGCATGAGACTTTAATCTGCCTCATTTCAGGCCCCACTTTCCCAGGTTCACACTGCCAACTAGAGTGGTAATTAGGTAGGCTCTTTGGTTATCTTTTAAAACATAAAAGAAACCACCATAATTGAGATGATTAGGAAATATACACAAAGTAGGTTTCTTAAACAAAGAGTTATTGTGTAAATTATGTTCAATAGAATACATTTTCACATATACTTTTATCTTATCTCTATTTTCGTGGTAATGAAAATGAAGAAATTGGGACCTTAATCCATTTTGACATGACCTATATTCCATCCACATGTATATTTGTGAATATATATGACCTAATCAGGTTCAGTCATCTCCCATGAGCAGACACCTCATTATACAATTATTAAAGAATTGCTAAATTCTACTGATAGGCTTTGAAGTCAGTTGTTAATACTAGTGTGAGAAAGGATTACTATGGACGTAATAAATCCCCTAGACATCTGACTGAAAGTTACTGTTCTCTGAATATATTATGCTGAAATAAACGTGGGCACATCTAAAGCAACTCTTGACTATTAAAACATTGGAAGTCGAGCAGTGAGCGGCTCATGCTAATGCACTGCGTGTGAACGTGTGGTTTCTTCCTGGGAGGACCAAAAGAATAACGTTAGCTTCTACCTAACAGTATCATGCTGCAAACGGCAATGGTCATACAACAGTCACCCACAGAACAGAGGAGAAGCAGCCCATCCGGGAGGAGACCCCTTCCCTTGACTCAGAAGCAGTATGTAAAGGGACGAGACAGCATGGAGGGAGGCAGCAGCAAACACACCTAGCCCCGAGCACTACAGCTGACCGCGTCATCACCGACTGAGGACCCACAGCTGGAATAGGGCTGGATGAGGACCATCGGCACAGGTACCTGAAGATACTAGGAAATTCTCCGGGAGGTAACAGGAAGGAACTAAATATCGCCTGGCCAGATGAGGATCTCAAGAAAGCCATGTGCTGGGAAAACTAACAGGGCAGGAGGGTCAGCTGTGAGTCTCCCACAGAAGCCAAGGCCCATGGTGATAAAGGAAGGTGGGGACAAAAGAAAGGGACTGGAGGGAATATTTGACAAGGCGAACCCAGCTGGTGTGTTTAGATGGACATGGGGGGCAAATAGGCCTAGTCAAAGGGCAGCAGGCAGTCCCCAAATTGGAGCCCTGTAGAATAAAAGAAAATGCTGGTACTGCTTGCACACACCGCCCAGTACAAGGAAACTCCCCTGTTATCGGCGCAGGCATCAGGTGTCAGCCTTGGAAGCAGTAAGAGAACGCTGGCATGTTAATACCGATTAAATCCCCTGCAGAGGATGTCGCTCTTTGTAAGATGAGATGCAGCGGCCGTTAGAGAACACTATTTTTTTTGTATTTGGCATATAGAGCAACTGGAGGCCGGGTTCATGAATACAGTTATAAGTTTCTGCTCACTGAGCAGTCAGTGTGTCACAGCAAATCT
Organism: Peromyscus maniculatus bairdii; assembly: GCF_049852395.1. Taxonomy (NCBI): domain Eukaryota; kingdom Metazoa; phylum Chordata; class Mammalia; order Rodentia; family Cricetidae; genus Peromyscus; species Peromyscus maniculatus. The sequence goes on along the minus strand of NC_134857.1, from coordinate 110,155,882 downwards.
TAAAGCAGACCAAATCTACTGAGATTACATGTGTCTTCCTATTGACTAGTTTTAATCTTTTCAGGTATTTCCACTGACACATGGCACCTTGATTCAGAACTGCCACCAGGAATATTGATTTCAGCCATCTTTGAAATGAGGAAACAGCAGAATCCTGGCTAGAAAACCAGACTCTGTATACCTTGCTGCTGTTAAGTTTGACAGATTATACCTGCTATCTGCAACATGGAAGGACTGTCCAGAACGTTGCTACCTTCAAGCACCACGAGCCTTTGAGACACAAAGGACTGACTAAACAACCACACTTGCCGTGTGTCTAGAGTGGTAGACGCAAGTGTGGTTTTTGAGAGTAGTAACCCACACGAACGCCAGTTACGTTTGCCGATTTACCGGCAAACGGGCAGGCGTTTCCTTCTACAGGCATAAACAACAGTCGCTGGTGCCCGAGGAAGGAGCGGGTAGAAGCGGGGCAGCAGGGAACAGTGGTCACGAAGTCAGCCAGGGCCCACAATTCCACTGGCTTTTCAGAACCGTAGCCGGAAGTAGGGGGTGGTTATGAGCAGAAGCAATCTGCTGTGCTTCACGTGGGCTCAGCTAACCCCTTGGACTGATGGCTGCAGCTGAGAAATTCCAATGGGATTGAGGAGGGGAAGTGCTCAGGCTCTGATTGCAGGCACACAAATCCCTCTGGAGCCCAGTCATTCCCCCTGGGCACATGCAACCACGAAGCCTAGTTGTTTGATCTTGCTACACACCCTGCTCCCTCGTGGAGAAATGGGAGGCCATGAGGAAGCAGGGATGCTTGTCTTCAGTTGTATCACAAGTAGTGATGAGCAACAGCCAGCCTTTAGTCATGTCATAACTGGATGGGGCAACTTCATGACCTAGAACAATGGAAACAACTGTCTTCTACGTGCATTTTGTTGTGTGTATAGGGCTATGAAATACTGCTGCACTAAACCCAAATAATACTAAATGGTTGACAATGTCCTTTACATGCTTTATCAACATGTGTCTGTTTAACGATTGAACTCCATTAATTCTATTTCATCCCTTCTATTAGGTAAAGTCACCAAAAACTGGATACTAACTTAGAAGAAACCATGTCCAGATAACTATTAAACAACTTCTGTTTTCATTTGAAGATTCCTCAGTTTGGTCACTGGGAGTAAGTGTCAAACTATGATTGACAAGGTGTTCTTTAAGATGACTGATTAGGGGTCACTGTTTGGCAGGATTTTGTAGCTAAAGTTTTCCAGCGATATCCACAGCAGGATTTTTTTATTATTATTATTTCATAGTAGCAACCAATGAAATGCAATTTGGTCAGGTTAAAAGCAGTATATAACAACCCTTTGTAATGTCGGCAGCAGTGTTGAACCCGCCCACATGTGCTGTCCGTCATGTAAATCCAGAGCCTGGAGCTGAGCAGAATCCTATCAAAGTCTTCTTTACATGTTCCACCTGCCCTAGGGTGACGCACACATCCCTGAAGTTAGGCTCAGTGACAGCTGCAGAAACATATTCAGTGAAGTTAAAATAAACAGCAACCTAGAATTATAGTGATAGAAATGTCTGGATCTCCCTGGATCTCTCAATCTCTCAATATCTCTCTCTCTCTCTCTCTCTCTCTCTCTTTCTCTCTCTCTCTCTCTCTCTCTCTCTGTGTGTGTGTGTGTGGTGTATGAGCATATGAACATGTGTACGGGTACACATGCACATGTATACATGTAAGCATGGAAGCCAAAGGTCAACCTTAATGTCACTTCTCAAGAGGCACCCACTTGTTTTTAGAGGCAAGGTCTCTCACCTGCCTGGAGTTCACCGACTAGGTTAGACTAGGCCATTGAGTGCTACCAATCCTACCTGTCTCTGCTTTCCAGCTCTGGCATTGCAGGAGCACGCCCCCACATGAAGCTCTTTTTAACAGGTTCTAGTCCTCCTGCCCACACAGCAGGCACTTTACTGACTGAACAGTCTCCCCGGCCCCTGAACACTCATTTGTAAATGGAGCAAATGAGTACCAAACTCAGCTGTCACCAAGTCAACATTAACGCACTGGTTGTTAGGTAGTTTGAGAACACACCATCACCTAGTCGCTCCACTCCTCCTCGTACATTGACCACCCTTGCCACTTGCCTGGAGACTGCTGGACCTCTACACAAGACAAGCCCTAAAAGGAGTATTTAGCCCATCAGAGCATCTCTTAAACTCCCAATCCTCGGCCTGTCTGAAGTATGACATTGATGATCTACCGGTGCAAGTCTGTCTCCATCTACCGCTCTCACACATTGAGGACAAGGAGCCCACAGGATTTACCTCTGAGCCCTAGAGTCAGGGAAAATGAGAGCACACTGATAGTTCGTGAACCTGTATCTATGAGTTTAAAACAAATCCAATTCCGTTGTGCCACTTCCATGTTTTCCGGCAAAGGTACTTTATTCCTCCACAGTGTTTGTGATTTCTTCTTAGAATGTCCCTGCACACAGGTGTGGCCTTTCACACAGAAACGCAGTGACACTGAATTACCAATCCCAACAGGGCTCTGGGCATCTCAGAGCTTCTCTTGCACCGACCACTTGCCTGTAGAATAAGGTACAAGGTTGCATGAGACCGCGCTATGAGCACAAAACCACCAATGTTAAAAGAGGTCTTGGGGGCCCAGGTGTGGTTCTGTGTGCCTTTCATCCCAGCACCCAGGAGGCAGAAAGAAGTAGGTGGATCTCTATGTATTTGAGGCCAGTCTGGTCTACAAAGGGAGTTCCATGATAGGTTGGGCTACATAGCATGACCTTGTCAAAAAAACAAAAGCAAAACCCAAAATAAACAGAAAAGGCTTTTTCACCTGACTCACTATAGTAACCTTCTTCAGAATGTGTATTTTTCAGATGTCCACATCTTTTGAGTACATGCAGTCAATGAGAGGAAAGGCCATTGTCCCCACCCAGTCACCCATACCTAAGCTTGAATTGGGAATCTTCCAATTCAAACATAGTACAAATCTTTGAGTTCTAGAGGGAAAAAATGGGGAAAATATTCTTCTCTTTACTGCGTTCTAAAATTAGAACACAGCAGAGGTTCCTTGCCCTCAGTGGACAGTTCCCTTGCCAGACAGGAACTTCTATTTGGTTTCACTGACGGCCACTTAGGACATGGGGAAGCACAGTAGAATAGTTTTTAGTTTCTTTGCAGGAGAATGTATCCTTCTTCATGTTCTAGGGCAAAGTTTTTGTTTTCTTTTCCAGGGAGTAGTTTGTGCGCTGTGTTTAGGCCACACATGAAAGTGATCTCGCCCCTGTGAGACCGCCTTTGGCGGATGCTGATGGTTTTGAAGCCAAGATTATGGTAATGATTTAAGAAGGGAAAGAAGCAAAGGGGAATAGGAGGAAGAGATGGAAGAAAGAGGATTAGAGAGGTGAAAACTTTCCCCCAGTTCAGCTCACCAGAAAGTGCATCTCGGAAAACTGAGAGGAGCGGCCAATTTGAAAACCAAAGGCACTGGGGGTAGAGGCGCCGATATTGAATATGCTTTCGCTGGACGTACGAAAGGAATGCCAAACCCAAAAACTGTGCTTCCAAGTTCATGTCCCACTCTCCTACTCAACACCCAGAAGCCTACGGGGGCATGTCCCGCTGCTTTCGGTGGCTCCCCAAGGCCAGCTGTGGAGGACTTCAGTAGCTTGGAGGCAGGCCAGCTCGGCAAGCCCCATGCTGGATTTGGGAAACTAATCCCCCCATTATTGCTTTTTCACAGGTGGACACCTGCCCTTGCCCTTTCCCAGAGCCTGATGACATATTAAAGGCCTCCCGAACTCAAGAGCGCATTTGGATCGTTGTGTCTAAAAGAAAAGATAAATGTGACAATGAAGCGCCGGTAATGAGCAAGCAGGATATTTAGTCTAGGGGAGCAGCACTCGCAACAGATTCATCATGGGTGACAGGCGCACTAAAAGGTCGGGGGACGGGGGGCGAGGGGGGTGAAAACAAACCCAGGATTTTAAAAGTGGTCAAACTGTCAGGAACAAGTTCACTTCCAACCCTACTGCGGTGAATCAGATACACTCCTATGCACCGGCTGAAGGTGAAAACAAAGCAAAAGCCTTAGCATGAGCTCCATGAAGTTCAGGAGTCGGCACCCACAGAGGTATACTCCAATCCCAGCTCCATCAGCTCTGAGACTCCCTCTAAACGGGACTTGCCCAAACCTCAGCTCGCTCATCTAGAGAAACGGGCCACCCGGCCTTCCTAACTGATCTTACACAGGCACAGGGCGCAGATGATGAGTAAACCAAGAAACAGGTTGTATTTTGACCTAACTGGCTCCCAGTAGAGGAAACCGTTGACAGTGCCCAGTGAGATTATCTATGAGAAGCAGGGGCTGTGGCTAACTGCCTAAGAAAGAGTAATCCCTTCCCTTGACACTTTAACTGCTCTGAGAATACTTAGATGTTAAAATTTCAATGTTTTTATATTCACCAGGAAAGTGACAAATGTCTAAAAAGACTATTTAAAGTGAACAGTACTTAATTACTTGTAAAACTTGGTTGTCTTTCGTGCCAACTTTAGATTATTTATTCAAGTCAGAGCATCTGGGACTTAATTAAGGACGTCCCAGGAGCTGAGCCTGCTGAAGTCCAAAGATGACTGTCAGAGCATGCATGGGACATCCGTGGCGAGGAAAACGGAGGAAGTGGGGAAGCAGAGCACTCACTGCAATCCCAAGAAGGACATTCTGAGCTCCGTGAAACGAGCTGGGTGTAGCTACCGACCTTCCTTTCTGGGAGACAAACAAGACACTTGGGAGTGAGCTGGCTGGGAGGTATGGAGATTGTCTGGCTTCTAAAGATTTGAAAATACATTTTCATTTATTTACCTAAGAAATAGGCCTATGCAACTTAACCTTAAATAGATAAACATTAAAAAGTACATACTTAAAGAAAAACAAGGTAGCTATATCATAGAAAAATTTGGAAAGTAAAATAAGTAATTATATATGAATGCTTCACTCCCCCAACATGGGTATTATTGACATGGGCATATTTTCACAACCACGTGGGTATTTGATATGGCTGTTTTACATGTGTAACATTGTAATCCTCTACCTTCTCACACCGTCAGCATCTTCATTACTCATCACTTATTCCCTTTACTCTTACTTAGTTACTATCCTCAACCACATTTAGTTAAGTATTAAGATATTTCTTCTTGGAGTGAATTATACAATCCTCATAGATTTTACCCTTGAATACCTTTGTTGACCACACATTTGACTATGGTTAACAATATAGTAACATCTCTGGGCACGCAGGGCTTTAGTTTTCTATTCTATGGTCTGATTCCTCTGGATGGAGAATCAGACAGGTGACAGCTGAGTTACACGGAGTCAGAGACCCGTTTTGTGAGGACCGAAAACACATTACCTAATCGTTGTGTAAAACGTGTACACTCACCCATCTTGCTGCTAGAAGCGCTGAGATTTCTAGTCCTGGTATGTGTGCCAGCATGCAGTTAACTCAGTAATTCTGAAGCTTTAAGTCACCAGATGGAAGATGCTACCTCACGCTAACTGCCATTCCTTCAAGCTGGACTAGGATTTACAGCTCTACTTCTCACATGTGGCCCCAGCTTCCATCTTTCCCACAGGGTGAGTCCGGAGTAGCCCTTCTGTCTTTTTAAGCTGGTATTTTAAGTTGTTCTTATCACTAAGGCTTTCTTCCATGAATGGAAGATAGCCCAGACAGATCCCAGAGATCCCGAGATCCCAGAAGATGGAACTTCATGCTTTCTGCCATTACAGGATGGATATGGGTCTCTCAAGTCTACTGACTGGTAGTGATTTCCCCATGGCTGTCCTTTCTGAGGTCTGTACCACAGATTCACTCACATTCTCAGCTTGCAGTGCCTTCTACATGCTTTTTTTCCCCTTCTTCCTAAAACCTTTGAAGGCTCTGAAATGACAAACACCATGACCACTGCACATCCCCAACCTCACCAAGATGTCTTATTTCTCAATACTTGATGTTGCAATCAGCACTGCAGCTGCCAAGCTATTCCGTGGCCAGATGTGCTCCATCAGTTGCATAACTCCATAGGGGGCCTACATAAAACTTCAGCCGCCTCAGTACTACCCCCTCCACCAGCTGCCCTAAGGCAGTAACACAGGGTGAGATTTAAGGGCTTATTCTCCACTCCTCCTGTGTTCTAGGTTGGTACCTGCAAACATGCTTTATCAGCTGGAAGTTTTCTCTGACAACAGACAGGGTAGAGGGAGAGGAGAGAAGAGGAGAGAAGAGCGGAGAGGAGAGGAGAAAGAGACAAGACAGAGGGGGGGGGCAGGACATACAGAGGCTGGAGAGGGAGGAGAAACAGATTGACCTACTAAGACTTTGTCCTTGGAAGACATAAGCTCCTTTAATACTATCTAACTCCTCTCTGTCATTTCTAGGGCACTTCCTCCCTTGAAATCTCTGTTGGATTTGGAAAGACCAGGCATAAGCTCCATGCTGGGTACCAAAGGAACAGTGCAACATTAGAACCATAGGAAGGAATGTAAGTTCATCTTCTGAGCGGGCTGCTCCACTTGGTGTGTATTTACTCAAAAGAACAACGCTTAGTTCAGCAGATCTTCTTTAATAAGTGCCCCCCTTGGATCCCTACTTCATAATACTGCATTTCACTGCTGATTGCCAGAGAGAGAGAGGGATGAGCACTGAACTGCAACAAAATGCTTCCTTCAGAACATTGCCACATTTTCTGTTTGTGTGGTCCACAGATGATCGATGTGCCCCTGCTCCTTCTAGCAGTAACTTATAGAGGTTAAGATGCTATCGCCACTTTCCTGGTTGCCGTCCCTAGAGGCTGGGAACACTGCATTCTTCAGTGTCTTCTCATAGATTACATCTTCAAGAGTCTATTATTTTGCTGTTCACTTTTGGATCTACCAGTTTTTCAACGTTAGTCCCACCACACAGCTACAACTGAAAATAGTGCTTAATAAATAGAAACAAAAACAAAAGATGTAAAGGAACTCCCGAAGTGCACTCATATGTTGTTACACATAATTATTCCTTGAAGCAACTTGCTAAGATGGTAACGTCTCATGAGCTTCTGCACACATGTATCCATGACAAAGAAACACACGACACAGAAAACATAATGTCATGATGATGGTTGACTGAGGGTCTTAGTGACAGAGATGGACCTTTTTAGTAGTCAAAGTTCAGTTTAGATGTCAATAGCATCCCACAGCTTCAGGACAGGACCTCCACAGCACAGAAGCCAATCACAATCCACTGGCTTTTCCCTCACCACCTTCTGTATCTACTGTGAAGGCCCCAGATGCCTAGAACAGAGTTATCACTGCTAGTCTCATTACTTTACAATGTAATTTTTCTACTGACACCCTTTCCAAGTGATTAGAATAAAATGCATACTAAGTTGGTGGTCTGGATATAATTTAAAATGGGAAACATTTTAGAGTCAGGTATACCTGCAAACAAACAAAAGAAATTAAAATGATTTCATAAATTTGGGATTATAGTCAAGATATGGTCAGAATGATGTTTGAAGGAAAAAGTAAGATTAGTATTATGTAATCTAAAACAGAATGATACAATATGTAAGAGAAAAAAATAAAATTCAGTTTTCAGTTGCTAGATCTCTACAGTTATGGAAGAGCACATACTTTTAGGTTATAGTCCCCATCAAGATTTTCATTAACATTAATAAGATGTAAGTCTAAAGGAAAAAAGGGAAGTAAAACAGATAACAAAAACACATGAAGAATTTGAATGTATATTTCATTTTCTATGTATATTTTTACCCTCCACATAATCCATTCAGACTTAGTCAGTGAAACAAAGCGCTGCTTACATGTCCACTTGAAGCCCAGACAACTGCCAAAACATTGTGTTTTGACTGACAATGTAAAACTTAAATATTTAAGCATTCATAATAAACACATCTATACTCTAAACATCTATCAGAATTGCCAAGGGTCACATGGATTTGATTTTTCAGGTGTTTGAAACTATGTAAACAGTGTCTGTTTTGTACTTCATAATACAAGTCTAACTGTCCATAGGAGAAATAGAACGTGCTTTCTTACTGCATTGTCAATTTTTATTAACCGTTGTAACCTATTGTTGAGACCAGGCTGTGTCCTGCCCTAAGTTACTCCATATGGTGTAACAGTGACTTTTCAGGCTGCCTACTCCCGAGAGATTCCATTTTACCACTCCACTTAGGACATAGAAGATGCTGCTGCACCTTGGTGGACATGTGGACACCATCATGTGTCTAGAACCTCCCCCACACACACAAGGCACCGACCATTAAAAAAAAAAAAAAACCTTATTGCTAAAAGAAGGAAGGATGACACCTTGTAAATTCATCAGTAAACTGAGACTGTTCCAGCACTTGGACATATTAAAACTATAACAGGAAAACCAAGCCTGAGAACCCAGCCCCACCAGATTGACAAAAGGGCATCCCTCCTTCACCTGGCCACAACAGAGGAAGACACCTAACACTGCTATGGTGACAGACCCACTAACCTGTCATCTGACCACCAAGTGTGCAGGTCAAGGAATAGGACTGGCTGACGAGTCCCAACTATCCCGAGCATCAGCTTGGCTGGTCCTCAGGACTGGCATAAGTAACTCGGATTGTCATCTATTGTAGTGGTAAGTTTCTCCAGTCCCGTCCAGCCCCCAAAGTCCTGCAGCCGCTTAGAAAAATAATCATTCAGAGGCTTAATATTATTTACAAACTGTATGGCCTATGGCAGGCTTCTTGCTAGCAAGCTCTTTCATCTTAAATTAACCCATTTCTATTAATCTATGTTTTGCCACGTGGCCATGGCATTACTGGTCTGCTGGTATCTTGCTGCTCCTTGGGCGAGGGCAAGACATCTCTCCCTACTTTCCTTTGTTCTTTCCCAGGCAGGACCAGAGAAACTTACCACTACAATCTGTGGGGTCATTTGTTCACCTGGACCTGGTCCCCTGCCCTTTGCTTTCCAGCCCCCACTGTACCTGGCATCTTTGCTGAACTCTGACCCCACAGCCTGACTCTATAGTGGAAGTGGTGGTGGCAGCCAGCAGTGTCTCCAGCATACTACCATCTTGGGATCATTGCTGTGTTCCTACAAAGATTCCTGCATCCCTATCAATTTCCTTAGCTTCTACCTCTCTTTCCTCTTTGAAACTTCTTGAACTCCACTGTGGCCTTCTTAACCCTTTCTAGCCATCCTGTAACACACATAGAGATACTCCCCGCCCCCCACATATATAGATACACTTATGTGATGTATAAAGTGTGATCCGTGCATTAATATTAGTATTTAAGATTGGAACAAAAGATGCTGTATTTGCCTTGACTATCAAGGAAAGACAGACTACTTGGCAAAGTGCTGTCATCTAAATGTCTGTACCTTGTGACTTATTGTCATTCAACAAACTCTAGTATTGTGGGAAAACAAGTGTGTTCATAGCATAGCACACTTTGTCTTTTTATTTATTCATTAGTCAATTTAACATTTATTGAGTGCTTATTATATGCCTAACCCTGATGTTTAGCAAAGCCATGAGATAGTGATAGAGACATCTTTTCATATCATTCCCATTAAGAATGTCAGTTATGTTAATAAGCAAGGTGTAAGGGCCTGTAGTGATTGCTGGGTCTAGAGCAGATAGGTCACTAGATAAATTAATTGTGTTCCCCACACAATAAATGTTCACGAGTTAAATGAAAATTAGATAGGAAGCATTAAAGTCACATACAGAGAAACATTCATGAACGGTAAAACTGTCAGCATAAGCTTTCCATCCCAGCACTCAAGGCACAGGCAGGCAGGCAGAGCTCTGACTTCAAGGCAGTTTCAAGGAAACTAAATCTTAGAAGAAATGAGTAGTAGAGGATGAGAGATTGCTGAGTGTGTAAACACACCACACACACAGCCAAGCAGTTGCTCAAGTGAACTTGGTATAAACTACCAGTTCGTGGGGATTCCTTCCCTGGCCTGTACTTCTATAATGCTAAGAAAAGCACAATGGCCCCTACCTCTCATGCATCTTTCCACAAACACCCCCTTGACCCATCATTTGTGCCCAGAGGCATCGTGGGAGATTTAAATGGCTGTAGGTCTGAGTTAGACCCCAGATTCACACCAGCCTCTACCACTTCAGAGCCAGAACAATGGGCAGCCTTGATACACAATGTCGGCTGTATGAAGGGCAAGAATGTAACCCTTCTACAACGGAAATGGACACAAAGGCAAACTCCCTGGAGCATTTTCAAACCATGTCACAATCAATCCTGTTGAAAGCTGAGCTAAGAGCAAGTGCTGAAGGACACGCAGGGAGAAAAAGCAAAGTCTGCAGCGTGAGAGATCTTTCACAAACTCTATAGGGGCAGTCCCCCACCCGCTATGCCATAGGTGACAAAAAACAATTCACATTCAGAGAGGCTGGAGGAATGGGTACCCAACTCTTTGCTCATCGCCTTCAAAGACTGATTCTGGAGGGCAAGAGAACGGAGGCAGTCTGTTCACAGCAGTGTGGGTGTCTTCTCTTCTCTTCTTGGATGATCCTGGGATGTCGACCATTTCCAGGGTCTGTCCACATTGCATCTTGGCTAATTCATCTCTTAAACTTTTATAGTTTTTGAGTTCATCTGTCAACTTTCTTGTAATGTTCCTGAACTGTCTTTAAAAGGGGGACCCCACATTGTGATAACATCCCTCACAACTCATTTCAGATACTGTGTTGGGGGTCTTGATTTTGCTTTGTTTTCCAAAGAAGAATGCGAGTTGGGAACTATTTAAAAGTAGCTCCTAATAGTTACGATTCTTCTTCCTGTCACCACAGTGCAGTTCTATCAGACAAGCTCACTTGGGGGGGGGGGGGTAATATAATTTATGTAACTTTAAAAATTATCGTTATTTATATTTTATCAGACATGCTCAAATCTGCATTTTTCTTACTAAATGAAATTAAAGACACAAAGATTTTGCACTATCATACTAGTCATGCAGGGTTCTCTGAAATTTTATTTTAAAAACCTAATAGAGCATGTTTTGAAAGATATTTAACATCAAGCTACATTTTTCTGTTCTTCCTGGTATCAGATTAAAAATCTACAATCAACTCATGTGCAATTAATGAAAAAATGTAGCATAGATGTACAATAGAGTGCGGCTTAGTCATCAAAAAGAATGAATTCCTGTCATTTGTGACAACACGGATAGAAGTGAGGGGTTTACCCTCGAAGAATTAATCTGGACACAGAAATAATAAGTGCTATGTGTTCTCGTCAGCTGTGTGATCTAAAAAAGCTGACAGGAGAGTGATAGTTACCATACATGGGAGAGTGAGGAAGAAAAAGTGGGGCAAGGTTGGCTAGTGAGTAGTTAGTCAGAGAGGAGTTCTCATGCTCCATCAATGGGGGGGTTGATGACAGAAAAGGGTAATATACCATGTGGGGGCCCACCCCACCTCTTACAGAGTTCCTATGAGGAGGAGAAAGGCATAAGGAATCAGTAGATAGAAAGACAGCAGAGGAGAGACCGACAGAAACACAGGATAACTTCGGGAGGACCTGGACCAAAATCCACTGGCCCTGTCTGTCTCTTCAAAAGGGCTTTTTATAGGAATGTCAAGGGGTGGGGCAAAAGCCCTCCCCTTGCTAGATTAAAGTATACTGCGCATCCAAATGCAAACCAAACACCTGGCAACCACACACGTGGTCAATCCATCCCCTTATGCAGCCCTGCTGGGTAGCAAGCTCAGATCTCAGTAGGAAACCTCTGTGGGCTCCCACAATACCACAGTTCTCAGAGGAGCTAGAAGAAAGGGAGGTTCAATGTTTCCACCATGATGATCAATGTCTGAGGGAAATGGTTATGAAGCCTGATTTTAATATTACTTACTGTCACCATTGATCAAAACATCTCAGGTTACCCAGTAAATATGCACACAATGTGTGGATTTCAAAACTAAGTAAGCTAGGGCTGAAGATAGGAGGACCTGAGTTCAGATCCTCATATCTAGATCCAGCACCCGTGAAAAGCCAGATGTGGTAGAAAGCGTCTGTAATCCCAGGTCAGGGACAAGAGACTCCCCAGGCTCAGTGTTAGCCAGTAGCTGATCTGAGAGCAGCAGGTTCAGTGGAAGATCTTGTCTCAAAAACTAAAGTGGAGCACCAAAGAGAGGAAGCATCCATAAACATAAGCCCAGGCATGTGTGCCTACACACATATTCATACACTGCATGTGTGTGTGCTGACACACATAGATATAAGTAAGCTAAACACTCAAAGAAGACTAAGATTCTAGCAAATTCTGAACAATCATCATCATGTGCTCTAAGCCCACAAAAACAGTGCAGCTTTAATGGGGCTTTTAAAAAGGGGAGAGTTGTCTCTAAGGAAAAAGAGCCAAGTCCTAAGAAGGACTGGGAGGATCAGAAGACAGGAGTTGCAGTGTGGACTAAGTTGCAATGGTAGAATGAGAGGCATAGGCATCCCAGCAAGACTGCAGATCTGCATGGCAGGCAGTACCTCTTCTCGGCTGTCCTGGAAATCCCAAGAGACCCCCAAGATGGTCTCCATCCAGCACCACCGTAGCCACTGTTCTGAGGACCAGAGCGAGGCTGGGGCCAGAGCACCCTAGGCAGCTTATGCAACTTGAGTTTTGTTTCTGCTTGCTACATGGCACCCAAGTGCTATGAGCAAGGAGGAGGGGATGCATGTTTGCACTGGCTAGCTGACCGAGTCTTGTGGTCTAGAAGAATCTTAGCATTTCAGCTGAGATGCCTGGAAACAACAGATTGATGATGTGGGCTATGGTGCTTTCTCAGGAGGCCAAGGGAAGGCTCATGCTAGACAGGATAGCTCATCCTGAAATACAATTTCACAATAATCCCAAGATTCAGACCAAACTAAAGCAAAGCCTTGCAATCTTTTAGGTGGATTTTCTTCTACTCAAGTGTTTTCATTAGTTCTTGGTGTCCAGACAGCATTTCCCAGGAGGATGGCTGAATGCTCTCATTGTTGTGTTGAAGAACATGCTCCCCCATTCACTATTAGCCACTCTGGCCACACAGGATACTGTTTAACACAACTAAAAACTTTCTTAAGCATACTTGGTCAATCTTTTTGAACTGATCCAGACGTTCCCTCACTCATTTTACAAAATAAAAGTTCACTTTCTGGGAGAGTGATATGCTAAGCACCGAGGAGAGGAAGGTAAAGGTTAACACAGTCCCCTTACCAGTGGGACTCCAGGATGCAGACAGAAATACATAAACAACTGTACTGGGGGATTCGGGGGTACAACCAGCTCAAGCCTGGGGAACTGGAAAGTGCCTGTGTCCACAGTTAGCTCCTGGCTTACAGGGGCAGCAGCTGTGTCTCTTCATTGAATAGTAATAGTAATAGTAATAATAATAATAATAATAATAATAATAATAATAATAATAATAATAATGTAGTTTTATTTGCTTAGAGCAGAGTTTGCCAGGGTTCTGAAAGTGACATGCTATTTTTTGCATCACACATTTCCAGTGTTCCTAAAAATCTGAAAAAAGTTCAAGTGAGTTTAAGCAAATGGTGTTTTCAGAGGTTGACCCCATCTGCTGAGATTAGAGAATACAGAAACAAACTGAACAGGAACCAAGGATGGGGAATTCAAACTCAGATTACAAATACCACGGAAATGGGCATCTATAGCAATCACTATCTCTCTGGCCAGTACTGGCTGTTTATAATACCCAGTGGGCAGTTTATTACGGAAAACGGCACTGTGCCAGCTCTGCACATTGTCATCACAGAATTGTGTTTGTTACCATCAGCGTCAACACTACATTAACAACTCACATGTACATTTCAAATGCTGCGGGCCAAGCACTGTGCACACAGATCTTCAGCGACAGATAGCGTTGGTATTCTGTTTTACAGATAAGAAGCCGTGAGACTTAGAAAAGTTAAAGATCTCATTTTTTAGCTTTTATTTTATTTTGTGTGTGGGTGTTATATCTGCACACCACATACATGTCAGGTTGTCCACAGAGGCTGGAAGAGGGTATCAGATCCCCTAGAATTAGGTTTACAGAAGGTTGTGAGCAGCCATGTGGGTGGGTAAAGTGATTTGTGTTCAAGTCATCAACACCCATATAAAAAGTTGGGTGTAGCAGGGAGCCCCTACAATCCCAGTACAAGAAGCTCAAGTACTCTAGAGGATCCCTGGCCACCAAAATGTAGCCATCTGTCAGTTCCAGGTTCAGCAGGAGACCCTCTCCCAAAAAATAAGGTGGAGGATGACAAAGGCACCAGATCTCAACCTCTGGCCTTTACACTTACATGTGCACACCCATGCATGCACACACACATAATAAAACAAGTAAGTGAATAAATGAATAAATATATAAGTAAAATGCAACCTTTCCAGAATAGAGTTATCCCCGATTGAAAAATCGTTAAGCTTCTACGCCAGAACAAGTGCCCCAGTCACCCCAAGGTACGCCAAACCAGTTGTTTTCCAAAATCTCTCCTGTTTTCCTCACTTAACTGAACCAAGCTTATAGGGCTTTTAAAATAGAATAGTCCTTGAACTTGGCAAAAGGCATCATTGGATAAACTGTGATGGTTTTTTGTTGGTTTGTTTTTTTGTTTTGATTTTTCAAGACAGAGTTTCTCTGCGTTATAGCTCTGGTTGTCCTGGAACTCACTTTGTAGACCATGCTGGCCTCAAACTCACTGAGATCCATCCCTCTCCGTCTCCTGAATGCTGGGATTAAAGGTGTATGCCATGACCTCCCAGCTTCAACTCTGATGTTTACAGGACTCTGAAGATGGTGAACACAGGATTGTAGAAAGTATTTTGCGGGGTTCCCCTCTGTTTTATGTTCTTTATGTACCTCACACTCAGGTAGCTTTTCATTATGTCCCATTCTCTCACAATTATACCTAGATTTTACCACCCCAAACCATGAGTATTACCTAATCTATCCCTTCCTCTGGATCCTCGGTGAAACTGTGCCATTTTTCTCTCTCATCGGAATTGTGGCAACTGGTTTCCTGAATTTTGAGCCTGTGTTATGACAAGCATTGTGTGTGAAACATGGTTCGCATCATTCGGTTCTCAGAAACTCTGCGCTAAGTAGCAGTGTTCTGGTAGAGCAGGTGACGAACGGACGGACGAGCTTCAGCAATGTGCCCAGGGTCGCACTGCTGGTGAGGAACACGGCAGGGAGGAATCAGAAGCATCTCATGCATGGTCAACACTTTGCCCATCAAACTGCCATCCTAATTCATGGCATTGCCCCTCTACCTCACAGGCATGAGCACAGTGGCACGTGTTTGGCACTTGACAGGAAAAATGCAGACGATCTTCCAATCTATTCTACAAGACACTTCAACAGCTTCCAATACATAAAATTACAATAGCTAATAAACGTTAGCAACATATACAAACTGATTCCACTGTGCTATTTTTCAAAAAGACTGTTTTGAACACGATGATGTTTTATTTCCTAAAAGCGAATCTCTCATGGACTATTACTGAATGAGAGAGATAATACAACGAGAGAAGGAGAGCTATGAAAACCATGGCGCATTAAACAAATCAGACACAGCCATTCCTAAAGCAAAACATTCCAAAGCACACACGCAGCTTTAGAAATTCTGATACTGTGATGAAAATTTCATAGGTCTCGCAAACAAAGAAGCATTCTTCTACTCCAGGACCTTATGAGAAATAGTCCAAGTATTCTGCCTATGACATCTGGTCTAAGAATTCCTGGTCTGGTTAAGCCCATGGCAGTCGTCTGTGCTATTTAGTGATGTACATTGGTTTGTTTCGTTGCTGCACCTACATGCAAAAAATAAACAAATAAATAAATAGTGGGGTTGTGCAAGGTTTAAAAAGGAAGCCTCCGCAGTGCAGAGTGACTCCGGAAGGGAAGCAGGGCAGTTGTTACTGCTCTGCGCACCCTGCACCGATCCTTCTCACCTGCGCACGGGGGTAACCACCATACAACACGAATTGTTTCAACACTAAAACACTTTTTTTTTGCACATAAAGTGACAAAGCAAGTAGGCTTTGTGAAAATCTTCAGCAAAGACAGAAAGTACGGAAACAAAAGATTAGCTTTCCTCCTCCTGGCTTTCCATGTGATTCCCCTTTCCCATTTTCTCCTCTGTCTGATTTTATCATTCAATAGAAAAGCAATTCAAAAGAAAAAGAGTCTACTTTTTAAAGGAATGTTAATCCACCACATTTCTAGTCTCATCTTTTGAGAAACGCTCCTGAGCGTCCTCTGCTAACCCGATCACCCAGGAGAGCTTAGAGTCTCCAAGTTCACGTTCCCTTCACATCACCTGTGCTTATGTTACCAACACAGCCACTGTCGGTCTCCACACAGGACTGGAAGCTTCCTGAGGACAAGAGACACAACATTTTCTTTGATGCCTCACACTGAATTCAAAATTAATGTGTTGGAAGAAAAAAAAAACAGCAAAGGAAAACCACAAGTTTCAGGTATGATTTTCCTAAATTAAAGCTGTGGTGTTAATGACATTCTTAGAAAGCTGCGATTGGACGACTCAAATGCACATGAAGGTTACGAGCTAGCTCTCAGAGAGGAGAACTCTGAAACACAAAGAGCAACAGAAGTAAGCTGACGCCAGCGTCCCAGATGGCACAAACATGTTTATTTTCCCATCACACATTCAATCTCCCTAACGCTACAGGGGAGCCCATGCCACTTTTACAGTACCTTGATTTTCTGAGAATTTATTCTGGCATGTTATTACACCAGCAGGACTATAACAAGAACCACACACTGGGTTCTTACGCCCACCATCCATCCCATATTCCACAACACACTGGAGGCCCAGCATGATTCACTCAGAATGCAAGACCATTCCCTCACACTTTATGTAAGTGGTTTCCACATCAGAGAGCGGTGGCTGATCTCGGGGTTGTTTTATTTCATTTTGTTGTTTTCCCCGGGGACACACTGTTCAGTGTTCCTCAGCTCTGTCAGATAATAGCCAATGGCTTACTTTTCTATGTGTCCCATCCTTTTCTGCATTGTTTCTTTTTCCTCCCTGGCATTCTAAAATCTTCGTCAAGAGTCTCAAGTAACCTTCCAAATTCAATGACAGGTTTCTTCTTTCAGTTCCCCTTTTCAGAATTCATAATAGCACTTGACAAAACAGCACAACATTTCAAGAAGCCACATTCAAGTAATCCGAGAGCCTGGGCTGAATCCCAGCCCTCAATAACGCTACTGTTAGTTCCTGTCGTGTTGTTATTCTTCCTTTTAATAAATTTTATGAAAAGATCACAAATATGCTCACTGGCAGGTTCTCAGACTCGGGGTGCTGTAGTAGATGATGCAGACAGTGTCCGAGTAGAGACGAGCAAGGGGCCCTCCTGGCTTCTGTGATAACAGATAATCCGGGTTCTCACCCCACGCCTGTCCGATTTTGTCATTTCTGTCCTTTTGGATACTGGCATACGTCTTCCCAAGGGTTTGAGAAGGGATTATTGCCCATCTACTCCCATAGATTCTGCAACAGGGGCCCCATCACTTCTGTTTCCCTGAATTCTGTATCCAAAATGTCAGGCCTTGCCATGCAAGCTTAACAACCTGATTTAGAGCCCATGTTAGATGATGGGTGTGGAGGTGCACGTCTCTAATCCCAGCACTCCTGAGATGAGCTAAGAGGTAGAGACGGAAGAATCACCCAGAAATTCAGGAGCCAGTGAGAAGAGAGGTGCTACTTCAGCAAGGTGGAAGGCAAGAGCTGATCCCCAAAAGCTGTCCTCTGACCTCCACACATGGACTGTAGTCCATGGATGCCTATAGTTTCTCTCCACAGGTGTCTCTCTCTGTCTCTTTCTGTCTCTGTCTGTCTCTGTCTCTCTCACACACAGAGAAATAGAAAAATAGATGACTTAATAATTAAGTGCCAGTCTTGTGCCTCATACAAGATTCTACCCTATATTTCCAGTTATCTTCACAGATAAATACAGAATTTATCTGACTTTCAGATGCACCATATAATTCCTGTCTCTTGAGTTCCAGGCCTATAAACTTTGACCACTCCCCTTCTCCCTTATCTATTCTACTATGTACCTGGGTCTCATCCTTTCCTCTGGAAACGTATTTCATCTTAATTTAAGTCTCAATTCCATTCACCCACAAAACTTAGAATTCTAAGTGAACTATGAGTTTCTAGGCTTTCCTCTCTCTGGTACAGCAATGCATTGCTCATAAAAAAAATCTTCATTAAGGTCATCTCTGATCAGATTTCCCACTGTCCAAAAAGCAAAAGGATAAAATGCAGAAATCAAAGCCCAAAAAACAAACAAAAACCACTTTGCACCAGCATTTGGGGGTTTCTGTAGTATCTGCCACTCTTCCAACATTGTCCCTCCATTTCCCTTGAGTGTCTGGCATTTTGGCCAAAGTGACTTAATCTTCTGTGTGCATATTCAACTGACTATGTCGATGGTTCACTGCTAGCACCAAGAACAGTGCCCAGCACATAAAGGTACTCGACAAATATTTGTTAAAAGGATAAATGGCAGCATACAAGAACCCTTTACCCTGAAGACACATCAAGTACATTTTATAATGATGCAGGGGTTGTGACTGCAAAGTTTACTAAATCCAGAGTCCAGGTGAGTAAGCCAGTGAACTAATGCAAGTGGACACTACTAGAAAAGCCTCAAGACAACTTTCTCCCTTAAAAATTATTAGTTTGTTGAAACATAATGCATCTTCTAGACTCGAAAAGAAAAATGGCAGCTTGCCAAGACAGTCCCCAGTACTACACTCTTTTTTTAAAGAAGAAATTCACTTCCTGCTTTTCTTTATTTACTTAAAAATGGGTGTCACCTATCAGAGTCATTTGTCAAGGGCTGAACAGTTGCAGCATAACAAATTTGAACCTTTCATTATGAATAATGCATAATTAACATACCAGCCAAAAGATGCTGAGTGTTCGACTCAAAAATTCTGGTACCAAAAGAGAAAAGGAATCTTACTTGGTAAATTAAAACATATGTTGCATGTTTGACTCTCAACATCCATAAAACTGAAGGGAGAGATGCCAATTTGTCTAGTAATGATGATAAAGTTGGAAGAACAGTGGGGAGAATCGGCCCCTAAGAGAGTATGTTCCAGATAATCTCTCTCCTATCTGTGCTTTAGATATGGTTTATGGGGAATTTTTTTTAAATTTAAACTATATAATACTAAAGATATTTAAAAAAATAAATAGCAAAGTTCCATGGGGTGTTCTTATTGGCATTCCTATCAATATCAGGGGGGCTCAGTGAACTCAACAATAAATCAATGCCTTATCCCGTTTCATGCTTGACTCTTAGAATTTCTCCTTGACTCTTAATAATTACCCATCAACTACTGGGCTATTCAAAGAATACTCAAGCTCACTCTTCCTGGAAGGGTCTCACTGTTGCTCCCAGAAGCCAGGGAAGGCAAACTTGTCATTCGACCAGACTCTCTTTATACACCTTTTCAGAAGTTAGTTTAACTAACTTTACCTCTTTATGGTACCCAAAGCATTATCAAAGCATCCCAAATGAGTTCAGGTGTTATATGATATGGTCCAGTCGGGAGCAGAGGAGAAACTGGCAGACTGCACAGGGGCTAGCAGGACACTACTGTCATCTAGTCTGAGTGGAATCCCTCCTACTTGGAATGTAAGTATGAGTGCAAAGAGGGCTGAAAACAGACCCGCCTATCAATCACTTAATGTGAGGCAAAAGGTTCCAAGATGTCAGTAGAGAAACAACATTCACGTAATCCAGAAGTCACGGCTGACCCCTGGTCCCCAACAATGCTATTGTTAATCCATGTTGTTACGTTCCTTAATAAAAATGTCACAAGGCAATTCTGCTTGAGGAACAGCATACACAGGAAACCTCGGGATTACATTAGCCCTTTGAATGAACAGAACGACAAATGGGCCTACTTCTAAAACAGAAATTTAACTGTATTCCCATCCCCAATCCCTTTTCCCAACATCCCTCTACACCCCTACCAAAAGTGCACCAGACATGGAAACCATGCCTCACCTATGTATTGAAATCCAGCTGCTTTCTGTCATGATCCATGTATCACTCTTGCCTGACACCAACGGGAACTCCAGTTTATATGCGAACACCAGGAAACAGATGTCCTGTGTGTGTCCCACGCTCAGTGGTCCCTCTGCTGTACTTGACCAATTTAGACGACTGAAGAGCATCTAACACTGACCTGCCTACTCCATCGCTTTGCTTCTTTTATTTTCATAAGCTCAGTTTAATATTCCTCGAAACTATTTTGCTCTCTGAATATTATGCTTCATCTGTATTTTTCCAGAATAATTATAATTCCCCTAATAGTTACAAATTAGGTCAAGTGGCTGCTGCAGACTGAGGCATCCATTGTTCTCTGATTATTATTTAAGTCTCCTTCTATTCACCATTCAGTCCATTATGTTTTAAAATACCATATAACTTGACTGCTATCCAAAAAAGTTAGTACAGGAGTCATTTAATACTCTGAAACTTCTGTAGCAATGAGTAGGTTCTAAGTTGCCTTTGTTATTGAAAACTTATCCTTTAAAAAACATACACACATACTCAAAACTGGGAATAATAATTCAGAAATGCCTGACACACATGGAAAGGAATATCTGACATTTCTCTTGTGCGTTAGACACATCTTGTGTAGGTTTAAACCCCACTGCTCTTGTCTGAGACTTGGGGGTGTTGGCTAATTGCACAGAGGCGCTGTGCTGACTCAGCTTTTGGAAAGCATCCTCCACAGTGCCCTGGGCTGAGAATGACAAGGAGATGGTTACAAATCAGGGAAGACACAAGCTCATAAAAACACCTATCACAAATCACTTGAGGCTATATGTACACATACACGTCCTGAAATCTCACCACAGTTTCACAAATATTTTGTGTCCTTGATAATTATCAAAATAGCTTTGGGTTTGTTTCACCTCTGGTCACTTTGCCATTCCCTGAAGTTTCAAAAATAAGCACCAGGTGTGCATCGCTGTTCTGACTTTCCCGACTTTGAAGGTCTCAAATGACAGCTGAGTATAAACAAAAGTAAAACATCTCTTCCTTTCTCCATTTTGATGGAATCTGTTAAGAAATAAGACTAGCTGTGACTCAGTGGCTACAGGGACCAAGTGGGGGTTCTATACCCACTGGGGCAAAACTGGACTGACGTTCAGGACAGTGGCTCTGAGTTCCTCACTTCACAGAAGTTGCAAGACCCAGATCACATTTTAAAAGGACACAAGAAACGATAAATTCTTCAGCCTTTCTAGAAGCGAGAGGGCTGGACTGTTTTCAATCCACATATATAAAACAATTCCCAGTCTGCTCATAAAAATTTCGCTTTGAATATGGTTCATAATGAATATACAGTGTTATATTTCTTAACAGCACTGTATCCTAAACACAGACATTATTAAACAAGACCAAATTTCACATTTCTAATTTTATTGGTCCAACAAGACAGCCTTCGAGCTATATAAATGAGCAGCCTTCACACAGTAGACTCCATGGGGAGGATCGAGATGAGAGGCAGGAACACTATGCAATTTTGCTGTTTTATGAAACCTTATTACTTTTAGCTCATTCTGAGACAGCTCATACCTACTGTTCTGACTGCTCCAGTACTGTACAGAGCACCATGTTTATCACTTGACACCACACAACCTGTGCCAACTCAGTTACCCATCCAACTGAATCAGAAGTAATAAAGGATTTAATGATAATATCATGGTATGTTCTTAATGTACTTTATTTTTACTTAACCTTAATCCCTTATTCTAAAAATCAAAATTTCACCAATATCTTAGCTCCACCCTAAAGGTAAGTAACCCCGCCCCCAGATAGATTCATCTATTTTTAGGAATAGGAGTCAGGCAGATCCAGGGCAAACCCAGTTTCCTGTCATTTGAATTGTGTAGAAAATATGAAAATTCAGACAATTATAAAAACAAAGGATGTATGTCAGCTGCAGAGTGCCTAGCATGTGCAAGATTCTGGATTTTCTCCCCAACAGATGAGGAAGAGAGGGGAAGAGGAAGTCGGGGGAAGGAGGAGGGAGGTGGAGACAGAGGGAGAAAGGGGAAGGAGGGGGCGGAGAATATGGGAAGGAGGGGGCGGAGAATATGGGAAGGAGGGGGCGGAGAATATGGGAAGGAGGGGGCGGAGAATATGGGAAGGAGGGGGCGGAGAATATGGGAAGGAGAGGGTGGAGAATATGGGAAGGAGGGGGCGGAGAATATGGGAGGGAGGGGGCGGAGAATATGGGGAGGAGGGGGCGGAGAATATGGGGAGGAGGGGGCGGAGAATATGGGGAGGAGGGGGCGGAGAATATGGGAAGGAGGGGGCGGAGCATATGGGAAGGAGGGGGCGGAGAATATGGGAAGGAGGGGGCGGAGAATATGGGAAGGAGGGGCGGAGAATATGGGAAGGAGGGGGCGGAGAATATGGGAAGGAGGGGGCGGAGAATATGGGAAGGAGAGGGTGGAGAATATGGGAAGGAGGGGGCGGAGAATATGGGAAGGAGGGGGGAAAGGAGGAGGAAGGGGAAGGCAGGAATGGGGTTGGGTGGGGGGAGGAGGACATGCAGTAAGTTGGAAAAAAAATAAAGCCAACTTCTCGGTATAATCAAGGGTTGGCTATGGCATGCTCATTATTTCAATGAGCTGCTGAGTACTTCTACCAAGTTAAGACCCTCCCTCTGCTAAAATGGTTAATGTATTTTGTATTCCTCATTCATCGGTCTGTAAACTCCTAGAGAAAGGGACCATATTCCGTTCAACTTGGTCTCTTGAATGTAATACAAAGACAGACCTTGTCACAACCAACAACAAAACACGACAGTGCTTCTCTAGGCGCTGATTTAGGAGGAAGTGAGACTGTTTCCGTTCTATCACGGGCTGTGCATTCAAACGAAAGAAAAAACAAACAAATAAGAAAAATACTCAGCAGCCCCAAAGAAATTCTTTACAGAGAACTAAAATGGAGATAGAGAGTAATATTTAAATAGTGCCATTAGTAAAAGGTCTCCTGAAATGATGCTAATTTAAGCTGAGAGACACATCCCATGTCTACAAGAAGGCTCCTGCCAGCCAAGCTCTGGGGAGAGAGCAATAGGACAAAGCCAGGCAGACTCTCACACATTCCAGTCACGGATGAAAAGACTGTGACCTGAGTCCAACAAGGCTGGGTTGGAGTGTCATCCTAGGAGGACAGGCTGCCTCTAGGAAGATTTCCTTCAGTCAGCTAGTGGACAAGTGCCGCTGGACTGGATTGAACAGAACAGATGTGTAATCTGGTTAGGGCCGATCAGTCCATTTGCAGCCATTCCTTCATCTCATCACCCTAATGTGCCTTAATTTCCTCGAGTGCCTTTCCTAACCAAATCAAAGCAGGCACATATTTGGTACCTTTCTGCTCTCAGGAAGCTCGTCCATGCCGGGACATGAAGTGACCCTGCCCACGGTAGCTTCAGCTCCTCAAAGAACACTGGCTCATGCTCAGTACAGCACCCGTGTGTATCTGTGTTACATCTGTCTCTCTGTCTCCACTTCTCTGTCTCTGAATATGTAAATCTCTGTGTCTGTCTCTCTCTGTGTTATGTCTCTGCCTCTCTGTCTCATGTGTATGTTTGTGTGTGTGTCTCTTTGTGTATCCCTGTGTTGCATCTCTGTGTGTGTGTGTGTGTGTGTGTATGTGTGTGTGCTGCAAGGATGAATACGAGCATCCATCTAGCTATGATGAGAGAGATGCTCAATATAAAAAACTGAAGACGAATCTATTCTATCTGAAACCATGGAGATACACGAATACAGGCAAACACACACGTATGTGTACACACAGAGAGACAGACAAGCACGGCAGGGCAGGCAAACTCCAGTCAGCATGAGGAGCTCACTGGAGGGACAGATAAATAATGGGGACTCCAAGCACCCACACTGATGACAGTACACAGGAGAGTCTTAAGCACTTTTTCTTTGGATGAGTTTGAGGTTGAAGACAGTGGTGCCCACTTTTCGTCTTCGAGGTCGGTCACATACAACAAGAAGCAAGCCTAGGAACATAGATGTCACTTTGCCTGACTCCCACATCCCTAAAGAGAGCACTGGAAAGCAGGTGCATCTGCACATGTGGAGGCCTGAATGGAAGACCAGACAGCATGGGGCACATCTGGACGGACTTACTAGAAAACAGTGACATGGGACAATTAAAACAGAGCCATAACCTCATAGAATTACAGAGAATGGACACTTTAATCACCTTGGCACAATGAGCCAGCTACTTCTGGGAGAGAGGATAACCACCAGACTGATCTCACCAACCCCCACTAAAGTAAGTTCTGCCCATGACTACAGCCCACCCGGGCAAGTTGGTTCCACCTCTCACCTTGGACTTCTTCACCTGTACTTGGATGGATGGGAGGCGGTGCACAGCAACCCTGTGTTCATAGCTGTGCCTGTCTTCCCTCTTATGGAGCAGAGAATTTAAAAATTCTCAGAAGCAAGTTCTTGCATCCATGCTGACTTTGCTTACTGTCTTCTCATGAAACAATAAACAAACAAAAACCACCCAATGGTCAAATTCACCTTGGTTCCCATTTGAATGATTATAAAAGATAAGGTAAGGTCGACTTGAAGGACCCAGGACAATTAACAGCTAGTGTGTGACGCATTTTGAGTTGTTTTGCTATTTTAGAAGTGGGTTTGCTGACTAGATGCTTTTTCAAAGATTCGATTCACATGAGATAAACACGCAGAACCACAGAGCGTGCAGGCGTGCCGCTGATGGGATGAATTACATGGAGATGTGGAATGTTTCCACACCACATGCAATGCCAGCACAAGAGGCTGTTTCCGAAGGACCTTCAGAAACCAAAGCATGTTCCCTGTAAACAGCTTAAGTTCAAAGCACTCTTCTGTTCAAATACACTCACAGTCACCTGGACCTGATGACTTTTCCTAACTCCCTCTGCAGCAAGCCTGTGGGAACTTAAACACAACGTTTAACCCAAATCCTGTTCTTCTTCCATATTAACAGAGTTTCTGTGTGTCTCCTCTGTGGTCCACCTTCATGTGATAATTTTTCCCTTCATTATGACACTTAGAGGAAGCTACCTGTCATCAGTCATTTTATTGCATCTATCAAAAATTCAAGAAGCTGTCAGGAACCTGTGAAAATGTTTTCAGAGATTACTTTTAAAATATACAATTCTTGAAATCATACCAAGCGGAACTAAGTACACGGCTTGGAGCAGAGAAGAGTCGCTATGTGAGGTCTACGTGTCTCATTAGGAATAATGTATTCATAAGTAAATGCCATTTCTGTAAGAAACTAAATGCTTTTCTGATGCTTCAGTCTCACATACTTCTTGATCAGAACGCCAATCAGGGCGTGCCAGTTAGATGTTATTCTTGGAGGTTTGTTTCTGAATTACCACGAGGAACTCGGGCAGGTGATACGTCTGATGCAGCAGCCCAGGGAACTGGCTCTTGGACTCTTGGAGTGGCCAACATCTTTAAGGTGTAAATAGGTACATCGTTAAGTCGAGGCTGTTCATGTTTTACAGCCTGTAGGGAATGTTCAGAAACATGTCTACCGCGGAATATTCCCAGGAAGTACCCCTTTTAGCACAGCTTAGTTTTTATGCACTCAGACAATGTTGAGGTCTGCTGATTTTCTCCTGTCCTGCCCACATTGTGACTGACAAAACACAAACGTGGTAAAAAAAAAAAAAAAAAAAAAAAAAAAACTCCTGGGGGAAAAAAAAAGAATCGTGTAAGTGGCTGGACAAGAAGTATTTGAAAACAGCTTTTGCTGAAGTCCCGCCATTTGTCTGGCGTCCAAGGGCTTGATGACCAGGCCTGGAGTCTCCTTCCTATGACACCTTCACTCTAGTTGCCTCCTCAAAAGCCCCCGCAGTGGTTGGGTGTTTCTTCTGGAATTTATGCTCAGGAAACCTGCTCGCTTTGACCATCATTATCCAAGATGTAGCCGACTCATTTTACTAAGCCTTCCTTGGTACGAAGTGCTTCCTCTGCCCTCAAAGCCACAGCAAGTGTCTATGCAAACATATTCTCAGTTATCATGCCTGTGTTCTGAGAGGTCCTTTGCTGTTGCTCAGTTATTTCTGCCTGAGTTCTCCGTGTGTGTCCATCCTATACTGTTAGACATACCCACAACCCTTAACACAGTTCAGCACACAGGGCAGTCGAGCTCTCAAGAGTGCATACCACCTCCCAAGAGCTCTTTTAAACGCAGTGAAAGCATTTCCAGAACACGTCTTTCCTACCCTGCTCTCTAGTAAAGCAGTGGCTCATGTGTCTGACTAGTAACTCTTTGGGTGGAGAAAAAAAAAAAAGCCCTGTCCAAGACCGGTGTCCTTAACACTGCACTCAGAGGGAATCCATTTTAATCTGAAATAGGCCAGGACACATCAGCACTTATTTTGAAGAGCCTGGCTGCCCTGCCTGAACATGCAAGTGCAAGAGTGAGTTTTCCAAGATTCATTGAGATGTGAGCCAGCGCTGTAGGCTCAGATTAGAACCAAGCCCACAAGGCTAAGAGACTCGAGCTCTTGAAACATTTATGACAAGCCGGTCGGGAGCAAAGGATGACAGCCCAAGGAAACGGTAACATGAGCCTGAGCTTTTCACCTCGAGGTGACTGGTTAAAACTCAGCTTGGGAACCACCAAAAATATATAGCCCTCCAGTGCAATAAAGCAAGCTATTTGTGACCCCGAGAAAGTGACCGTAAGTCATGGGCTTCTCTCATTGGTGCACAGTGAGATATGAGACAGCCACACAGCCTAAAAATAAGCTGAAGCACACATACTCTCCAAAGAATAGACTTCCCCTTCCAGACAACTACAGAAACCCTACCTAGTCCCTTTCACACAAGCCAGCATGAATTTTAAAATACTTGCACTTAATCACAGATTCAGCTTTTCTGATTGTTAATGGTATGGATTTGATAACTAAAGCAACAATGTCTATAATTCTACAGTTACACTGCTGTTTGTACACCATCATATTTCATCCCCAAAGTTCCTGGCCATGGCTACAATGGAATGAGAAAGAATGGACTGGGGCTGGAGAGATGGCTCAGCAGTTAAGAGCACTGGCTGCCTTCCAGAGGACCTGGGTTCAATTCCCAGCACCCTCAGAGCAGGTCACAAGCCTCTGCAATGTCAGTTCCAAGGGATCCAGCACACTCTTATAGCCCCCACAGACATCAGATATACATGTGGTATACAAATACACATGGGGGCAAACTATCCATACACATTAAAAAAGGAAAAAGAAGGGAAAAAGAACACACAACCTGGCATAAGAATGTCTGACTTGACTTTGAGATCATCAAGCAACTGGACCAATTCTGCATCTACAGAGCTGGGGTGACAGTGACCTATATTTACAGACAACTGTAAGGGCTAAAGGTTAAATGAGCTACTGCTACAAACAAATGTATTAACTCCACCAACCACCTTATGAAGTAAGACCAGAGTCTCTTGTTTATCCTCACCGGGAGGGTGACCCAGCACTAGGGTGTGAGGTCCACTGCTAGCCCCATAAAAACAAGATGACGGATCTAAGCACATGTGAAGTTCAGATGATAGAGATGAAAAGGGCACATGATGTAAGTTCTTATTTTTTTTAAAGCCTCACCTATGCTGAAGATTCTCCAAGGCTAATTGATTATCTTTAGTGCAGAGAACTGGAACATTGCCGATCCAGAGCCAAAATTATCCTGGGCTACCCCTAGTTCCCTTAACAGCCATTCACTGACCACCTGGCTACGTTTTGGACATCGTTATGAACCGTGTTCTTAGCTGTCCACTAGTTTCGACCAACCCAAAAGCTGAGAATGTCATCAGATGATATCTAAAACCTATAGAAGAAATCCACCCCCTCCTGCTGTCACCTGCCCACCTGATGTCCCCACCAGTGTGTCTGGAAAATGCTCTAATCTCTGACCACATTTTGTTCTGCAACTATAAAATCCCCACTCGCATGAAAAGTTCTGCAGAGGAGGACTTCATCTGGGGCCATCTGAATCTGTGTTTCCAGACCATTGCCACTCATATTTGGTTAGAAATCAACTGTCTCATTCTATTTAAGTCCTGTGTCTAGTGTTGACAGAGATGATCAGGTGTGACTTTACCAATGCTGTGAACTGTAATCGAACACTGGAAATCACATTCCCTCCAGCCTTCCTTATTCTCACCTGGGGTTTCTAATCATTTGTGGATTATTCATCAAAGTCTTGTAAAGTTCAAATAATTGAATGCCTCTTCTTCAAAAATACACAAATCCAGAAGGCAATTTTAGAAGAAAAATGTTAGAATTTAAGGACTAGAAAAAGTAACCAGCATTTATGACAACATTATGGGATAATATCAGAGGCAAAGTATATTAAAACTACAATTTTTATTTATTGTTATTAATTTTTCATTGTTCTTTGTAGTTGAGACAAGGTCTCATATACCTCAGGCTAATCTCAATCCTGACTCCCAGGATCCCCTGATGTTTCAAGTGCAGGGATTAGAGGCATATACCACCATTCCCACTTTTAATTACTTTGTGTATGTGTTTGTGTGTGCGTGTGTGTGTGTGTGTGTGTGTGTGTGTGTGTTATATGTACATATTCATGTGCCTATGTGGGTGTGTGCTTGCACATGCATGTGTGTGGGACAAGGAGTTAGCTCCTTGATAGGCAGACAGACAGAAGGACCCCCGACTAGGTAATAAAGATAAGGAACTTCCAAGATGGCTGGCTTCTTCCTCACCCTCCTGACCTGAGACTAAAGCCTGGCAGCTTTAAACAAAGGCCTGATGGGTTTCTTCTCCTTCCAGTAGGGCCCCTGTTGACGGACTGGCTCATCCAGTTCAAGGATGGATCACGAAATGCTACACAACAGTTGTGAGCAAGTCAGCCATCCTGTCCTTCAAACTGATGGACGCTTCAGGGACTTTTACAACTCCTAGCCCTCAAGGAGCAGCTGGGCTCTGGAGTCCTGAGTCCTGCCACCCCACCACCCCACCACGCCACCACTCCACCCCACCCCTGCTTTGTGGGGGATCTCTCTGTGTTCCTGCTGTGTGTGTGTGTTTTCCTCACCCCGAGTAAAAGCCTTTTCTTCAACTGCTGATTCCATCTGCTTCCATTTGCTGTGCTCAAGATTTCTCTGCTGCTACCTGTCACGTTCTAGATTTTTCCTGCCTTTTAGTTATTTAACTGACAGAGGACAAGCTGGATCAAGATTCCTGGACTATAACGTGTGGAGGGCAGAAATCAATACTGGGCGTCTTCCTTGATCATGCTCCACTTTATTTTGGGGGCGGGGGCAGGGTCTCTCACTGAACCTGGAGCTCACTCATCTGCCTAAGCTGACAGACCATGAGCTCTAAAGATCCATCTTTCTCTGCTCCCTCAGCTCATGTGAGGTAACTAGCCTTTTAAAATAAAAATAAAGAAACCATATGTTCTGGAGATCAGAACTCAGGTCTTCACACATATGATGTAGGCGCTGTACCAACTGAGCCATCCCCCAGCCCCAGGAAAGGAAAAAAATTATAGCATGTATTGAACTAACTCTCAATGCAAATTGGGCAATAACGTTTTGGTCACTTCAAAATTATCCTTGAAAGGTTTGTTGGATTCTTTCAGATTCAAAGTATTCTTTACTGATTTCTTTCAATATTTCACACCTCAAAAACAAAGTTTCTAAAAAATAAATGTTTCTAACTTAAACTGTAGGCAGAAAACATTCTTGATAAATCATAGAAACTAAATTCACAAACTCTATTTTTTGGTATCTGTGTATCCGAGGGTAGCTCTGTCCATAAAAACAATACGGCTTCCTAAATGTGTGCTAAGTAAATGAAACAAGTGAATGGGCTCAGGTTTGTCTGGAAGGGTTTTGTGAAGCTTTCCACATATGTAAAATATCCTTCCCATGGGGGACAGTGAGCGCTTCCTTTCCCCACTGATCTGTGCAAAGGAATGCTATCCAAACCACAGGCACAGGATGGGGAAGGGGTTCCAGGAGCAGAGTCAAACAAGCCTTCATTCAAGTCCCGCCAGAACTGCTGAGATTTAAGACGCAAGCCCTTGAATTGCATTTTCTTCACTTCCACTACATATGCTGGGTCCTACCAGAAAAGAACTGGGAAACACATCGCCAAAAGCCTCTGGAATACTGTCATTCATTTCTACCATGTTTTTGAGTTTGTTTTTTTTTTTTTTTTTAACTTTCCTTCTTTAAAATACAGTTTTCAAGGGATTCCTTGAAGGGAGTGTGATTTTTCTATTTGTTCATTGAGAATTGTTTCTTCCTTTTCTTGTCACTGGAACTTGGACTCAGCCTGATTCTTAATCCTACCTACGACTGGACACAGCTTCTTACATCTGGTGGCTGACAACTATCAACTTTAACAAACCATTTATATTACTCAACATTAAGATATTTTTGACAAAAGGTGTCATGCCACATGTCTGAAAACTAGGATTTGAGACATTCATTAGTGGGCACGTGGATGGTTAATCTGTCAATCTGTACCCAAAAGTCAAAGTAAGCATTTTTTCAAGTCATCAGTTAAACTATACACACATTTAAAAATAGATTTTTCAAAACTTCAGCTGGTAAGACAGACCTTTCTACTGACAGACAAGACGAAATCAGCCCAAATACATAGTAAGCAAGAACCCAATGATCATTTCACATTTCAACCTTGTCTACACTTTTCAGATTTTTAAAAGAATGCTATTTATCTAATTCTATTAACTGAATGTTCTTTGTTATTAATGTATCAAAAACATTGTCCATGATAAACTGTCCTCAGCATGAGTATTGTGGCAATACACTTAAAATTTGAAGTGTATGGGAACAGGAGGTATCAGGTAGAAGGAGGATGGAGGGAGAGAGTACTGGGAGAGATAACTGGAATTGGTGAGGGGCTAGAAACCTAGTACAATGGAAACCCCCAGGAATCTACAAGGAAGACCTAATAATGGGGGACACAGAGTTTAAACTGGCCATCTCCTATCACCAGGCAAGACTTCCAGTGGAGGAATTAGGACTCCAAACCAGCCATATAACCTTCGATTTATAACTTGTCCAGCCTACAAGATGTACTGAGATAAAGGTAGAACAGAAATTGTGGGAGTGGCCAGCCAATGACTGATCCAGCTTGAGACCCATGCCATAAGAGGAAGCCCACCCCTGACACTGCCAGGAGGACCAGGACCCAGAGGCTGGATAGTCCAGAGACCCAGGATAGGACCAAACACAACCAGAACAAATAAAGTCAATGAAATGATGGACATTCTGCTACATACTTGTAGACAGGAGCCTAGCATAATCATCATCAGAGAGGCTTTATCCAGCAACTATTGGAAACAAATGTAGAGACCCACAGCCAAACATTAGGCAGAGCTCAGGGAATTCTGAGGAAGAGAGGGAGGACGGATTATTAAGAGCCAGAGGGGGTCAAGGACACCACAAGAAAACCCACGGAATCAACTAACCTGGGCTCATAGGGGCTCACAGAGACTGAACAGACATAGAAAGCCTGCATGGGTCTAACCTAGGTCCTCTGTGTATATGTATGGTTGTGTATCTTGGTCTTCTTGTGGGACTCCTAACAGTGGGAGTGGAAGCTGTCTCGGACTCTTTTGCCGGCTTTCAGGACCCTTTTCTCACACTGGATTCCCTTGTCCAGCCTTAATACGAGGAGTGGGACGTAGTCTTATTGCAACTTGATTTGCCATGTTTGGTTGATATCCATGGGTCTACCCTTCTCTGAAGAGAAATGGAAGGGGGAGTGAATGAGGAATGGCAGAGGCGGAGGGCATAGTAAGGAAGGAGGAGAAACTGGGGTTGGGATGTAATATATGAGAGAAGAATAAAAAAAAATTGGAGTGTGAGCAACACAATGATTTATTCAAATATTCTAAGTAAGGCACTAAAATTTCAGCTGTCATTTAAATCACAATTCTTTCAAGGACAGTAAAGAGATGTCACTAAGTGATGCCCAATTATACATGAGTCTAGTTTTCACCGAGAATCTAGTCCATCTGACATCTGTCAGAACACCAAGGACACTTAAGAACTTTCTTCAACTGTGATAAACCACTGGTACATGTAACTTTCTTTTAAACACATATTGCATAATAATGGTGGCATTTTGGTGCTCAGCTATGCCCTGGGGTACATGAAAAGTCATTCTCCACTGTTCTTTTGTGGAGAGACAGAAGGATGCAAACCAAAAAGGCAGGAAACAGAGAAAGGCTGCAGGTACTCAATTGACTTCTCAGGTGTATAATGGGCAGGTTCAGCATATACTGCCAGTGGGTCTCAGCCCAAAGTCTCAGTCTCCAAAGGCCATTGCCCAGACAATACACAGTGACTCTCCTAAGGAAAGTAAGCCAGACTCCATCATCAAAATGACAATCAAGAAGATAAACAAACGCTGGTGAGGACACTGCGAAAGGAGTTGTCCTATTCATTGTTGATTGGAATGTCAGCTGGAACATAAAATCAGTGTGAAGGTTTCTCCCATTGCTACACATAAGGATGACCTTTGACCTAGATATACAATTCCCGGGCATATACTCAAAAGACACTATACCCCACAACAGAGATACCTGTACATCTATGCAGCAAGAATCTTAGAAGGTCTTATTAATAAAATCAAACCTGAGGCCAGTTATTGGGGTAAAATGTTGGAAGATCAGAGAGATAGGACAAGCCACAGCTTCCTCACCTGGCCAATTCCTCAGGTGATCCTATTTCCTCAGACTGGGTGCCTCTCAGCTGAACTGTGTTGCTCAAAACCTAAAAGCTTAACCAGGCCAAATGCTTCTAGTTTCTGGTCCTCACGCCTTATAAAACCTTTCTGCTTTCTACCACCACTCCCTGGGATTAAAGGCTTACTTTCTGGGATTAAAGGCGTGAGTCATCATGCTTGTCTGTATCCTGGAACAGAGGATTTCTGCCTCCCAAGTGCTGGGATTAAAGGCGTGTGCTACCACTGCCTATCCTCTATGTTTAATATTGTGGCTGTTCTGTCTCTGACTCCAGATAAGTTTATTCGGGTGCACAATATTTTGGGAAACACAATACCACCACACATCTATTTCACCGCTACTCTAGTCACAATAACTAGGAAATAAAATGCATCTAGGTACCCATCAACTGGTGACTGAGTAAGAAAGGTATGAGTAAATACATACAAAAGAATTCAACTTGGCACTAAAAAACTAAAACAAGATTTGCAAGGAAATAGAGAGAACTGGGAAGTGTTATAGACCAGCCAAGGTAACCGGGCCTAGAAAAGTGGGTCTTTAAGTTCTCTCATAGGTGGATTCTGCTCTGACCCTCTAGATTCCGTGTTTAAGTTGGAGAGAGTGTCCTCGGACGCTGGAGAGCAATAAAGGAACCCTGAGATGGCATGGGGGAGCTCTTAGGAAGGGAGATGGCAGAGCACGTGTGATGTGAAAGTAGAGAGCGTGTGAAGGCTAGGAAAAGTGGAGCTAAGGGTGGGGGTAGGAGGCAGGTGGGGGCTGATCAACAAACACTAATAACAAAAGGCTACATAGAAACCAAACTACTTCCTAAGCCAACCAGAAGACAGAATAAACATCTTAAAAGTTTGAGCAGAAGTATTCTCTGAGGGTGGATAAGGCTGCTCCCAGAAGCTACAGGTTTTTAAACCAAAAAGCCAAGGGCAAGAGTAAGATACCTCCTTAAACATTGCCCAGGGGATCTCCAGAAGCTCTAAAATCCAGAGACGCTACAGCTGTGGCTCTGATTCACCCACCAGGACTAGACAACAAGACCCAACTGCTGAAGATTCCACACATGCTATATACAGCACATAGATAAATCAAACTGGAACTGAGATGTTTTCTGCCCACCAGCAAGTGTTTATAGTGCCAAAGGCTACGATGTTTTGGAGGTTGTGGAACCTTGAGAAAGCGGGGCTCACTGGAAGAAACGGGGTGTTTGCTGGGTTTTATGGCTTACGGCTGGCTAATGTCACTCTACATCCTGATTGCTGATGCCATGTAACCAGCCACCCAGCTGCCTACTCCACAGCCCCATATACCTATCACTGCCATTCCTTCCCCCCAAATAATGGGCTGTTCCCTTTCAAAACCACGAACCAGAATATGCACTACTCTTAGGATATTTTTTTCAAGTGTTTTATCAAAGTAAAAGCAGCCAATTGACTTCTGTCTCAGTATGAACTTTTCTGTTTTGCGATTCCTCTGCTTCCTTGAAGTTTTGATTTCTTAATGTGGCATTTAACATCAGTGAGTCTATTTTGGTCTGCTCTTGTCTGGTCTGGTCAGTTAGGGCCTAAGCACAGTAGCTCAGTCCAAAACAATATCCTCCCATGACTTTTATTGTACACTGCCAGGTAAATGCATGTTAACTGAAATGCTCGGTGTAAATCACAAATTTCACTTTTTAAGATGAAGGTAAACACTTGAAAAGAACAATGACAGTCACTGGGGATGGATGGCACATCAGTTTCTAAAGGCCTCTGCAGCAGCAAATGGTTTTTATACTCTGTGAATGCATATCGAGGGAGGCTTTTTCCTGCTCTGAAAGCAGTTCTATAACCTTTCACCCCCCATTGTATGGTTTCTCAATTTATGGTGCAGACTTTTCCTTAGGCAAACAGAAGTGCCAAGCTCCTTAGAAATACCTAGCTTCTAAAACCTGAGCTGTCCTGTGGCTCAGCCTCTACAACACACAGAAAGCTGGTTGATAACATAGAACATACCAGGAAGGTAAGGGACAAGATGGCCAACTCCCCAACCCAAGCCTTTTATAACATTCTTAACAACAGAAGTTCGAGAGAGCTCACAAAACCAAATGAAACAGTGTCAAAGCCGTACTGATAGTAACTAAAGGCACATATTTTAAAATCAAACTCTTGACTAGCTGAAATGTCTATAAATGATTAAATCAGAGTGTTGGATATGTTTCTCTTTTCTTGCTCATCAACTGTGTCAAACAGCACACTCTAATAACAGCTTTGTATGTGCACACACATTCAGGTTGAAACCTGGGAATGGCCCCAGCCCATCAACCTGTATTACATTTAATGAGCAAACTACACATGCTTGCTGGCCCTCATTTTCAGAATGAAGGATAGCACTCATATGATCAGAATGGTAACACAGGAGATAAAATATTGGGAAACCCACATGACAACATAAATCTGTCAGAGCAAAGATTTACCCCAGTCATTACTCCCTCTTGCCTTGCATTCCTGTTACACAATTTCCACAAATAGATTAGTGCTGCCATGACCTACGACACTGGATTCAAGCATCGGTTCTGAAAATGAGCAGAAGAGGACCACCAATGGGGGGCAGCCAAAACAAAAACATCCTTGAACAAAAAGCCAAGATCTTTGTTCTTTTTCTCTCTATACTACCTCATATGCACATAGCTCAGCAATGAGCAAGAAAGGAATCAATGCCTAACAGTATGTATTAAATTCAATTAGCCTTGAATTCCATATGAGCATGTCCTTCTGTTTAAAAAAATCCAAACAGAGTAAGCGTCTACTACCTCTTTATCTTAATAGCCTATTTGTGCAAGAGGCCAGCCATTTTATCTGTATTTTAAGTGAGAGTATATTTATTTAAGTGAAAAAATATTTATATCACATAGTAGAGGTTTTTTGTTTTGTTTTTGTTTCTTGATAATCTTGCACTGTAGATTACAAATGCCAATATTCACTTGTGGACAGAGAAATCAAATACTTGTTTAAGTGACATTAATTTCAGTGTACATGAATCCATAACACACATATATACAGATTAGAGAAGCATATAAATATATAGTAAAGACCTAAAGGATTATTTCTAATATAGACTGTTCTGGCTAGTTTTATGTCAGTTTGACACAGCTAGAGTTATCTGAAAGGAGGGAGTCTCAACTGAGAAAATTCCTCCATAAGATGATACTGTAGGCAAGCAAGTTGGGCATTTTCTTAATTAGTGCTATAGAAGGGTCCAAAGGTCATCCCTAGGCTGGCAGTCCTGGGTTCTATCAGAGAGCAGGCTGAGCAAGTCATGTAAGCAAGGCTGTAAGCAGCACTCACCCATGTCCTCTGCACCAGCTCCAGCCTCCAGGCTTTTGCCCTGCTTGAGTTCCCGTTCTGACTGCCTTCAGTGATGGACTATGGATGTGGAAACATAGGCCAAATGAACCCTTTCCTCCCCCATTTTGTTTTTGATCATGGTGTTTCATCGTAGCAACAGTAACTTTAACTAAGACACTGACATACCCTGAAATAACATGAGGAGGCACAGAGACTGGGCATGAGCTATAAATCCAGAAGAAGAATATGCTGAACAGTGAGTAAGGGTGCTTGTCAGCAAGCCTGACTCCTCAAGTTTGGTCCAATCCCCAGAATCCACATGGTGGATGGTGGGAGGAAAGCACTGACTTTCCAAAAAGTTGTCCACACACACACACACACACACACACACACACACACACACACACACACACACAAATGTAAACAATGCTGGGGGGAAAGTTCTTTTAAAGTTGCACATGAATTTATATCATTCGGGGAGAAGGCAGTAGGTATTGATTATCCCAGGTGTCAAAGACCTAGGCCATCCCATGTCCTCTGTTTTCTTATCTTCCTCTCCACATGACATCACTTCCTTGAGGAACAGGTTAGAGGAGAGCC
Source organism: Peromyscus maniculatus bairdii (assembly GCF_049852395.1). NCBI lineage: Eukaryota > Metazoa > Chordata > Mammalia > Rodentia > Cricetidae > Peromyscus > Peromyscus maniculatus. Next base: position 110,119,067 of record NC_134857.1, on the reverse strand, counting down.
CTGGATCTGGTGCTGCTCAGGGACACATGCTCCTGGGGACTGACGGTCCCCACCACACAGAGGTCATGTAACTGTCGGGGGCTGCGTAGAGCTACTCAAGTGAACCCCTGCCCACTAGTCCACCCCTGCCAGCCTCCTATTTCATTTCTTTTGATCAAAAGCTGTTATCACCATTACTCTGGATGTTCCTGCTACTTTATAAGCGATGTCTCTCTCCGCTCTAATCTTTCATTGAGGCAAGCTTTAAAAATTCAAATGGTAATTACTCTTGCTTCTGCTTAGTTAACTCTTACCACATTTCACGAAACTTTCAAATCGCCAGGCTGAAGATAGCCAGGTAGCTCTAAAAAGGTATCAAGGTTGTGGCCTGTGATCTGTCCCAGGGTGATGCTCAGCTGACAGACTCCCAGAAAGCCTCGCTCTCTAACTGATAATGTTTTATAGACTCTTGAAAATATCACCAGTTGTCCCCCATATTCACTCTATTTTAGACCCCATTTTTTCTATACCTAGTTATTATTGTTTTTCAGAATTCCTACCCTTGACTTGTCCTCTATTAACTATTAATCTTGTAGGAGTTTATCTGTTTCTAAGGCTCCAGCCCAATGTCTAGACTCTATCAGACCTGCAGTGTTAACTCACAAACTGCTTCTGATGCCAACAGCGACCATCTCGTACGAACACGTCTTCCAGACCCTTCCAATGTAACTCTCCCAAACTGAAATTCCCAGATTGTTGTTTAACTCTACCTCATCTCTCACCTCAAATGTTTCCACCAGTTTATCCAGCTCCTCTCTTCATCCTCGAATGTAACGGTAATACTGTCTACCTCGACATCAGAGACCTTTAGCTATACTTTACCTCATACACTGAGTTAGCTTCCAGAGCTTTTTAGTCTGGGGAGTGCATACTTCTTTCTGTGCCTATGTGTCTTGGTCCAAGGTTTCCCCCAATCTCATCTGCACCATAGCAACAGCATCCTGCTTAGACTCCATGACTCCAATCCTTCCTCCACAGGAATTTCAGAATGATCATTCAAAATGTCAAAGCTTCAAAGATTTTCTCCTTCATCTCCCAGATCAGTTCAAAACCAAAGGCAGCCTAACAAGGCTTCCAAATTGTTCCTGGCTACTGTTCCAGAATTTTCTCTAACCTCTGCGTATGCTTACACCTAAGGCCTTGCTCAAACATGAATTGTGTTTACTTGGGGCACTGGGCTGTATTTTTGTAGCCATTCCTTTCAATATGGCATGTCTTCCCTTCCACCTCTCTATATCCAGCAGGAGCGACGTGAGAGCCACAGTCCAGGCCCCGGTGCCTGGCCTGACTGCATCCCACACTCCTTTCTTCCCTAGACCGGAAGTGCAAACAGAGCCTCCTGGCTTCCTCCGTTTGGGCAATTGCTGGTTCTTGCTTTGCAGAGTCTTCAGACCCTGCCCTATCATCTCACCTCGTGTGCCATAGCTTGTTTGCATTCTTCTGGACGACACAAGTCAGCGACACGCTCTCTGTCTGGCCAGTGGCAGCCTTCTCTTGTAGCTCTTCTCAAAGGCACTATGCTTTTGGCCCCAATGTCCTCCTAGTCAGCTGGGTAAAGGCTAGACATCCTAGTGAGATTCTCCCCAGCCTCTATGTCTCAGCTCAAATGCTCTGGCTTCTGCAGACCCCTCCTCCCTCCCCGGAAGTCATCCGCTCTTAGACTTTGAACACATTCTCATTATACACTATTCTCATTGCAACTGTTCGTTTTTCTTTCCTACTAGGCTCCAAGTGCTTTAAAGAAAGAATGTGGTATTTATTTGTTATCTCCAGTACTAAATAGTGTCCTGGAAAACAACAGAAGACTGAGTGGAAAATGCTTACCCAAGGCCATTTTTCTGCAGTTGATATTTACTTACTAAATAAATTCACAACTGGAAGACTTTCACATTTAATCCTTATGATTCAGATTGTGGTGCCTTGGGGCTTTTAGTTAATCCAATCCTGTTTGCCTGTTTTGCTTAATCTTATTTTTATTTTCACTAAGTATCTGATGTGTCAATTAAAGAAACCATAAATGACTGACCTGATTTAGTACTACTGACTTGGTACTACAAATTGTTACCCTATTTTCATCTGCCTCTCAATGAACATGGGGAGTAAAACCCACTCTCACAGACAGCCTGAGTCTTCTTCCCATCTCCAACACACCCTTCTTACGTGGTCCACTGCCTCTCGGGGGAAATGGACTGTATTAAAGACACAGGCTATTTTTCTTAACATGCATCAAGGAATTTGTACTTTTTCCAAGCTAACACTTGCCCTTCACAATAAACACACTGAATTACAGAATAAAATTTCCTATATTCTAAGCTCATCTTTCTTTGAAGTTTATTCGTTGGATTTTCATGTCATTTTATAAACTGCTAGAGAAAACTAGTCCCCCCCCCAGTTTGTTATCTATTAGAGAACCAGAGTTCATTCTTTGTCTTCTGAATGCATCTTATAAATTTATATTAAAGTAACAGAGGAATATTTACTTATTAAGGAAACCCTCCAGAGACAAAAAGCAAAAAAAAAAATGATAGCGCTTCCACAGTAAAATGGTTGTTCAATATAACTTGAAAAACATCACAACATAACAGAGGGCCGAGCTGGGCAGGACAGAAGGCTCTCCATCACACCCCGAAAAGGCTTTTGCAATAGTCTATGCACTGTCCTTTCTGTTCTCATCCCACATCTCTCAGAAGTGGAACTCTGCCAAGAATGCAAAAGCCTGTTGAACTCTGTAGCAGTTTTACAAAACTGGCAGCTGTCCATGGAGCCGCTAAGACAGACCACCAAATTCAGCGTTGCTTTGAGCCAGAGACCCCTGCGCTGGAGTTAAAGCCTGCGTGCTGCTGGGGTGCTGGGTGCTTAGGGCCGCTTTTTTCATAAGTGGTGAAGAGCAAAATCAGGAGAGAGGGGAAACAAACAACTGCTTTAGTAGCACTGGCCAACTGTGAATGATCTCCTCTTCTGATGCATTTCCCTGATCTCCCAGGGAAGAAAAGTCTCTCCACAGCACAGGAAGAAAACGGCTTCTTTAACCCTCTGATGACAGAAACAAATTGCTTTGCAGCTCTGAGAAGAGATTTGTCACAAATGTGCAAACCAGACCCTGTATCCTGGACATTGTGCAGAACCGCAACATCACATTTTTAGGGAATTTGAAAGTGATCCTCTAATAACACAAGAGATTTTTTTTTTTTTTAAATGCAAAGCTCAGTTCTTGATGGCTTAGCTTGCTGGATTTGTGTGTGTGATCACAGACGTAACTGTTAGTGTTGTTATGGCATTTGCTATAATTCTCAGCTCATCTGAGGCAAGTTTATTTTTGTAACCAACATAGTTTGTGAAATGGCTAATTCTGTTATTGTTTAATGGACACTCTTAACATCAAACATATTTAAATTCCATAGCAGTTTATGGTAAATTGGGCAATAAAAAGGCTTGGTGACTGTGTCTACCATTCTATCAATCACTGCTTTGATGCAATTTCCATAAAAGATGTCCTTATGGTAACCCTTCGCAAGCACTACACATTTTCATAAGCATTTCCATATGTATCTGGAGAAAGACAACATGTGTAGAAAGAAAAACATGAGCTCTAACTAATAGATGGACCTAGAGTCCAAATCCTTGGCTCTGCCACTGAGCAAGTAAGAAATTAAGTCAATTACATAACTAATATCCCCAGGCTCTAGCTCCTCAATTATACAATGAATATGATAAAGTAAACCTTATAAGGGCAGCATAAACATGAAATGAGAAAATACATTAAGCCACCTCTAAAGAAGGGCATAATAGGTGACCAATAAGTTTACTAACATCTATTCTTTGGTAAAACAAGAAAAGGAACCATGACAACAGTAAGTTGAAGATAAGAACCAAACATATCAAGAAATCAAAAAACCTCTTTTATAGGATTTGTGATAATTTGGTAAAACAATAAGCTCTGTGTTTATCACCAGGTGTAAGAAGAAAAAATGAATGCTTACATACATACAAGCAGTATTTCTATGAGTTCATTAAAAACTAATTAACCATCTACCACTTATGGGTAGTATGGAGATAAATGGCAAATAGTTCCCGAGATCAATAAGCTCATAATTCAGAGGAGGGTTTTATTAAACTGCATACTTGCAAAGCCAGCTAATTGTGAAATATGAACTTCGGGTGAACATTCAACCAGGTTTGCAGAGGAGGGCAGAATTGAAAGAAGGCACCCCAAAGGCTGTGACACGAGGCTGAGCTTTGAGAAATCAGCGTCGTCCAGGTGTAGAGGTGGCAGAGAGGGCAGTGGCGAGTGGAATGAGCCATCTAAACGAAGGGGCGGAGTGTGAAAGCCATGAGGCCACCAAAACCCATCTGTATCCTTGAGAATTCAAACATGTCAGCCATGCTCAAACACATTTACCAAGAATATCACGATGACACGCAGGAATTCCACTTTGGCAGGTAATCGGAGTGTAAGGTTGCCAGCCTTAGAGAACACAACCTTTTCTTGATCTAAGACATCTGCATGACGGGTAGCAACTAAATACAGAAACCTAGAGGCCAACATTTATCTTGAATTTAAGCTGTGATGTGACTATAGCCTAAGAAAATTAGCATGGCAAGGAACACCTTCACCACATAGGGAAAAGTGAGGACTGGAAGAGATGAGAGAGGGAGCAGCATTAGATACATACATGAAATTGTCTGAAATAACACTAATTGCTTAAAATATTCAATATAATTCATCAGAGCATAAGCTAAAGAAGAAAGAAAACATGATCATACCTGTAGGTTCTGAATAGGCACCCGATGAGAGTCAACACTCATAAGGCACCCCACCCCCCAAAAAAAGCTAAGAAAAGAGTAAAAGTTCCTTCACGTCACAAAGATGACTTGGGCCATGGAGACAAATGTCTCAATACTCACTATCATAATTAACCATACTAACCCAAAGCTTTCGGCCAAGGAGAAAACAAACTCTCCCCTCTCACTACTAATCCTCAGTGCTGGGATCAGAATCCTGTCTAATGAAAGCAGATGGAGACAAGGACAAACAGGGAAAGACAGAACTGTGTGTGTTTGCAGGTAATGTAATGACACAGAAAATTTGAAAGACTAGACAAAACACAAAACAGCAGACTCCCGGAGCATTCAGCAAAACTTTAAGATACAAAGCTGGACTATAAAAGTTCATTGATTTCTTATATATCAACAACAAAAAAGGAGGAATTTAAAGTCAAAACAGTTATACCACTAAATATAAAGTATTTAGCTATAAAGCTAAAAAAAATAGATATGTTTTTTTCTTTTTATAAAGTGGAGCTGGAGAGATAGATCAGAGCTTAAGGGCACTTGTTGCTCTTGCAGAAGTTCCAGGTTCAGTTCCCAGCACCAATATGGTGGCTCACAACTATCCAGTAACTCCAATTCCAGGTGATCATAACCTTCTTCTGACCTCCACAGGCATCAGGCAAGCATGTGGTACAGATACAAACAGCATACAAAACACTCATACACATAAACATTTTAAAATTTTAATATTTATATAAGGACACCTATGAAACTCTAAAGAAGGATATCCAGTAATTAAACAAGTAGAAAAATATTCAATGTTCATGGATAGGAACATTTGATATTGTCAGCATTGATGATCTGAGTTGGACAATAACTTGCAATTTAATACCAAACTCAAAATTCATGAAAGAAATAATGGATGTTTTTTCTCTGTGAAAGACAACAAAAAGAACATGAGAAAACAAGCATATATAGGCAGCAAACATTTGCAAAAGACATCTGATAAAAGCCAGGTGTCCAAAATATGCAAAGAACTCTCCAAACTCTATTATTAAAAGATGAACAACCTGATTCAAAATCAGTAAAACAGCCTGAGAAGACAGCTCCATCCATAAATGCCACGCAAGCATATGGACCTCAGTTCAATCCCCAGAACCCACATAAAAAGCTGGCCTTGGAGGCATGCACTTGCAAGTTCACTGCTGGAGAAATGGAGACAGGTTGATGTCTGGGGTTTATTGGCCAGCATAGACTAATTCGGCAAGTGCCAAGCCGGAGAAAGGCCTTGCCTCCAAAAAGCAGTGTGGACAGCATCCTAAGGAATGACACTCGGGACTTACCTCTGTTCTCTAGGTACATATGTGCATATGAGCACAAACATCCACATGGGCACACACTCATGCACATATAGACATACACTCAAAAAGTGAGGAATGAAAGATCTAAAAAAATATACCACCAAAGGAAATGGCAAGACAATATACAAAAAGATGTTCAATGGCTAAAATGTTAGCATGACACAATGTAAATCAAGGAGCTACCACTCCACACACAGAGAAATGGCCAAAATCCCAAAGCCTACAATGCAGACACCCACATAACATGCAGCAACAGCAATGTTCAGTCACTGCCTGTGGAAATGAGAAGTGGTACAGCTGCTTTCAAAGCCAGTTTCTCAGTGTCTTATAAAACTAGTAAGCATATTCTTACCATAGAGTCCACCAGGAATGGTGTGTACCCCAAGGGACAGAAAACTTACATACACACAAAAATATACACACTGGCCGGGCGGTGGTGGCGCACGCCTTTAATCCCAGCACTCGGGAGGCAGAGGCAGGGATCTCTGTGAGTTCGAGGCCAGCCTGGTCTCCCAAGCGAGTTCCAGGAAAGGCGCAAAGCTACACAGAGAAACCATGTCTCGAAACCCCCACCCCCCCCAAAAAAAAAATATATATATATATATATTACACACACTGGATATTCATAGTAGCCTTTTTATAGTTGAAAAAAGTTGTAAATAACTACCATGCCCTTCAATAGGCGAATGAATAAGCAAACTGTGATCCATTCAGGCAATGGGATAGTATTAAGTCATAAGAAATGAGCTGTCAACCAAGACACATGGGCCTTAAAGGCAGACTATCAAGTAAATGAATAGTCATATCGTATGACTCCCTGGACACAGCATTCTAGAAGGGCCAGACTTCGGAGACAGTCAAAATATGAGTAGTTTCCGTTGAGGGCTGTATAGACACTTCGCATGCTTTTCATTTAATTTTGCTGCAAACTTAAAATTGCTATAAAAATTAAATTTCTTGGAAAGGAAGGAAGGAAACAAATTTGGCACCAAAAACAGATACAATATGAGATGTGCCCAAGGTACCAAACACATTGCTACAGGGACAGGAAAGAAAGACACTGATCGCATACTCTAGTATGGGAATTACGACCTATTGTAACTTTTGAGTTTGGGACTGTGAGAAATGTCTGGAGAACTTTCTATGGGAATCAATCACAATTCTAACTGATGGACATTTGGGGCTGCCAATGTATTAAGGATGGGGTGGAAAAGTCAAATATGAATAATTTTTAGTCATACCAAACAGTATTTTTACTTCAAAATCAACCAAGCAGTAAGAAAAAAAAATGTGAGCTATGAACTTAAGAGAGATAAACACAAATACGTATACACTTTGGCAGACCTGGGAAATCAGGTGATGGCAAGGTGGGGCATGTGGATGACAGACAGGCTCTTTCTTTGCAGTTGGCGTATTTGATGAGCTAAAACTTGACAACTGTACACTAGTACAACAGAAGTTCACATGAGAAATCAGAATTTTCAGTTCAGCACACTGTAGGACTATGAATTTATCCCCCAAACATACATATTGTAGGCTTAAGGCACGGTGTAATCAAACATGCAACTTCTCACCATAAGAATTCTAATAATAATGCCACCCCTCCTTAACAATTAAATACCACCTATAAAAATAAGCCAGTGGTAGTATTATGAAAGTGACTCCCTAAAAAGGTTTACTTTAAATTTTAATCCATAGAGCTTTCATAAACAAAATGTTATCATTCTATTAAATAAATCCTTTTTGTTTTTCATAAGTATTCTTTCATTTTAAAAAGTTATTTGAGAATTTCATACAGTAGATTTTTATCCTATTCTTTTCCACAACTCAAATCCCCCTAGATTCTTCCCTTCCTCCCTACATAATCAACCTCACGTTCTTTCTTTCTTTTAGAAACAAAATGCGAAATTGGAAAAAATGCCACTAAAATGTGTGGTTCTGATTTATGTTGGCCAACTCCTCCTGAGCATGGCAGCCTTGGAGAGTGTTGCTATGCCCAGTGTCACTCCATTGAGTGAAACTTTTTTCCTTTCCCAGCAGCTATTATCCGGTGGGATGTGCCTTTAAATATGTCCTTCTGAAGGATTCCTAATTATGCTATACATCAGACAATCTGATCTATATTAAATCAGGAAATATGTTCCCGGCCACACTAGTAATGCTTGTTAGAGGGATAAATAAATGATTAGGTTGATATGATTAAATTCTTCCAAATATAGAGGCTAGGTGATGCAATCAAACTAGAAATTATCTTTAACTTTCATTCAACAAAAGGACTGTCATAACATGTTTATATTTGGACTAAAGATCAAGAGATAAGGTATTTCACAATTACAAAGAATATTCTCTTGGTGATACTGGCATTAGAAAGGAAATTATTTCCATGCTTTTGTAAATAACCATGATGTATTTGTAATTCTAAGGCATCTGATGAGGCCAGCTGTTGTTCTTGGACATAATCCAGGGTACCACAGCCATCACAGACTGCCTCAGTCTCCCTAAGAGTTCCTCCTCACTTTGAAAGCCCCCATGTTCACTGATCCTGATGAGACTATAACACACATGTGCAAACCACAGAACCCATGACTTCAGGTACAGGGACAGAGTCTGCAACCATTTCAACTCACCTCCCCAACCTTGCATTTTACACTCAGAACCTTACATTACAGTTCATGGAATGTCCTCCTCACAAAAAGAGAAACTGTATAATACAAAAGTAAAAATACACAAAGACTCTGCCTTCTGTGGTTATTTTTATTGTGTTTCTAGCATTGAGTTCACAATTTTACATTGTTCAAGATGGTGGCTCTGTTCATTTCTGCCTCCTATCTAATTGATGTTTTTAATTTTATGCACTAAGATAGTTATTTAGCCCCTTCTCCCATGTGGTTTTACATTTCGCCCTCATTTAAATTCGAGGTTTTAATGAATGTCCTACAATGTAACGTTCAGTTGCACCATGCAATTATGTGGACGATGTACTCAGGCTGCTGGACATCATTAGCTGTAATCACCCTCTGATGGCGAAGTTTGAAATACAGGGGTTTGTGAAATTTTCCATTATGACTGCAAGCTCTCCTTAATGATAAACATTTTATTTTCTGGTCTAAGAAACAACAAGAAAAGAATGTCATATGTAAAAAACATGAGCTTATGAAGAAACACTGAACTGTTGGCTCTATTTCCCTCACATAGTCTGAGCTTTCGTTGCTAATAGAGAATGAATAATTCTCAGACCTGAAAACAAATTTTCACTCTACAGCAGGTACCCACAACAAACACAAAATGTTCTATGTCTCATGCCAAGTTACCCTAATTGATGAAAAGAAAGATTTCTGCCCAAAATTAAGTGACCAAATCACAGAAACATACTGCTGGTAGCAAGGGTTTATTATTATTATTACCAAAAAATAACCACACAGTTGCCCTTCTTCTTTGGGTAGAAAAACAGCAAAATATCATGCATCCAGATGGTTTCCTCCCCCTTTACTTCATTGGGATAGCTCTGGCTATATTTAACTATTTTAATACTTGGCTGACTGTCTAAGTCTGCTCGTCTCATGTGTTCATACAACTCCCAGACTCTAGAAGACAACAGAGCACCACTGCCAACTCTTCTTCTGATCTAACAACAAAAGAAAGTAGGAATGTAAGCAAGACACAATCCCACTTAACAGCATTTTCTTTTCTAATCCATGTCTATATGGGAAACTCTTTTGCTAAGAATTATTAAAAATATGTACACACTACTTAAATTCTACCACTACAGTGTGTGTGTATGGAGAACCAGACTGCCACCCTTGAGGAAAACACCCCTGATGGTAAAGTACCCCTAAAGTACTTTATATAAAGACTTTCTTCCAAGGCAATTCCCATAATGTAAACAGTCTGCTTAATACACAGATTTACCCATAGATATAGAGAAAATAGCCTTCTCAGGAAATAATACTTCTAAATCACAAGAACTGAGTAGCAAGTACAGCTGCTGAGATGCTGACCACCCGATTTCTTTCAATGAGTCTATTTTCATGCTTTGTCTAAATCAGCTCTGAATGAATCTTCAACACTTGAAGTGAAAATAGACAATGTTAATACATCTTTTCTTAACTTCTTGCATCATAAACACACACACACGAACACATGCACCCACGCACACACCCACGCATGCATGCACCAGAAGTCAACTTCAGTATTGTTCCTGAGAAGCCATCTATTTTTTTTTAAGTTTCTTATTGAACCTGGAAATTGCCTGTTACACTAGGCTGGGTTACCTGTGCATCCCAGGGATCTGTCCCTGCAACGCCAGTCAGCACTGACTTCAAGCACACTCCACCAGGCCCACACCGCTTTATGTGAGCGGTGGCAATCAAATTCAAGTTCTTGTAAAGTGCTGTCCAAGCACTTGAGCAATTAAACTATCTTGCTGGCCCCAAGAAACCTCTTTATACAAAATATGTCTAGATTCTAAAACTGTAAACAAGACCTTCACTTTTCTCAATTCTTTATTTTATTTTTTGAGACAGGGTTTCTCTGTGTAGCTTTGGTGCCTGTCCTGGATCTCGCTCTGTAGACCAGGCTGGCCTTGAACTCACAGAGATCTGCCTAACTCTGCCTTCCAAATGCTGGGATTAAAGGTGTGCGCTACCATCACTCTGCTTTTTCTCAATTCTTAACGGTAAAGTTTGTGTGGACAGTCACTGACAGTAAGGCCAGTTGTCGAGAGACAGATGCTGTCACGGAAGCTCATCATGAAATCCCTATCCACTTCAGCACTTGGAATAAGTGTGTTCTAACCATTCAAGAGGACCCTAGGCATGCGAGCAGCTCATGTCGGAAATGGGTGACACATGTCTTATTTTTGAAGTTGGAAGATTAATAATACAAAACAAACAATGAAAGTGAAAGAGAGGCAAATAAAACCTCAACTGAGATGACTCATCCATGGGCTCTGTGACCGTTTCCTCTGGCCTTTGTGGCACTATAGTATTCTTCTATAGGGATATAGCATGTGGCAACTTTTATTTCTTTGTTACTTCTTAATCTAGGGTGGGAAACATTCTTGCTTGATAAATGTCCACCTTCTGTTTCAACAAAAACAGTCCTCAGCTTAATTCATTTTTAGCTACATTAATTAGCAAGAATGCCAAGAAACAAGAATGTGTTTGCCAACAATGTGATTCCTATCTTAAATTCTTATCTACAAACAAGAAAGCATGGTTAAATACTGTCCTAATCTTCTTTACGGTGACAACATGAGAAAATCTCATGGCCATCTCACTGGGTCCTTATCCTGGTTATTTTCTGTTTACTTGGTACAAGCTGAAGTTTTCCGGGAAGAGGGGGCCTCCAGGGAGATTTTTCTGATACATGGGAAACCTCTAGGTGAAAGAGTATGCTCAAGTCAGAAAGATTTTTGTTTTTGTGAGATACATAAACACAATTTTCTCTTTATTAGTTGGCTAGCTCCAGACAAGTCAGTTCAAAGTGGGGCCTGATAAGTCAAAGAAAAAAAGCAGATGTTACGATCAACCTCGGGAACTGGTGTGAGGTCTCAATCGTCTGAAAATTACTTGGGATTCAAGAGTAACTATTATTCCTTCCATGTGAGCTCTTGTGTGTTGCTGTGGATATTGTTCAGTATAAATAAAACACTGATTGGCCAGTGGCCAGGCAGGAAGTAGGTGGGACAAGGAGAGGAGAATTCTGGGAGTGGAAGGCTGAGTGAGGGAGTCACTGCCAGCTGCTGCCATGACAAGCAGCATGTGAAGATGCCGGTAAGCCACGAGCCACGTGGCAAGGTATAGATTTATGGATATGGATTAATTTAAGCTTTAAGAACAGTTAGCAAGAAGCCTGCCAAGGCCATACAGTTTGTAAGCAATATAAGTCTCTGTGTTTACTTGGTTGGATCTGAGCGGCTGTGGGACTGGCGGGTGACAGAGATTTGTCCTGACTGTGGGCAAGGCAGGAAAACTCTAGCTACAGTGTGTTTTCATTATGTATCTCTGTATGATGTGTATGCAGTTAGCATAGAAACATGGTGGAGATGCGGTCATAACTGGCATTTGAGTGGGGAACAGTGTATAATACTGCTTCTGTAGACACAGCCAACTTAAATAGAAAGGTTCCCGACACAGTGTGAATGAAAGGGAGGCAAAACAGAACACACAGTTCACATGTCATTCTGTGGAGTTATTTTTAAATCTTGTATAAAGAACCCGAAATAGAAACAAAATTGTCAAAAAGTGATGAGAAATGGCAGAATTATTCCCCGGTGTGCTTCCTTTGGAATCCTAAGAAATGCTATATTCTATTTTGGCAATTAAATCCCTACACCTTCAAAATTTTTTCCTACTCCCCTCCCTCCAAGCTCACTCCCAAGATCAATTAAATGTATTTCCAAATGGCATTTGGATTCTCTGTAACTAGGAAAGAATTGACTCCCTGTGGTTAGCTCTGCCTGGAAACATCCACCCTAGCTTGTCAGCCAAGGGCATGCTAATGGACCCACCCTTGGCTGTCATCTTCCTGGACATACCAAGATAGGCAGGATGGCGAGTTGGCAGTAGGTACTAGGCACAGAGTTCACTGGAAGAAACCTTACAATACTGACATTAGGGGGTTCTTTGCTGTCTAAACCATTATGGAGTTCTCCTTCGGCTAAGAGTGAATTGGAGAAGCGGGCACCTAAACTCCTGCCCTCAGCATGGAGCCCAGTGCTACTTTCAGAATGCTGAGCACATGGTAAGAACATGCTGTGCTGCGGCAATATGTGAAGCAGAGAAAGGAATCCTGGGAACTTCCATGCTGAGACTGTACACCAGGTTCCAAGACCACAGAGTCTTCTGTGACACAGACGAAGACTTGGATTGAGCATTTCACAAAAGATCTTCAAGTGACTCTGATGTACAGCCAGGCTCAAGAGTCCATGAAATACAATGTACATTTTTTTCTTTAGTTAGCTAGTTGTGCCTTATTATTTTTTTCAAGTAATTTATATTCTTTTTTGCAACTTTTCATTCAATTCCTACTTACTGGGCTCAAAGTTAATACATACTACAGTTTTCTCTAAAACTAAAAAAGAAAAAAAGTGAGATGTCACACACACAAAAATGTCCAGAAAGGAACAGTTATGATCAGTGTAGGCAAAATGTGTAAGAGTAGGGCTTATGTGCTATGATTACTCTGAAGCCCAGGCTGAGCGGGCTCTGCCTTGCGGTCCATCCCAGGCCCTCAAGATGCTGGAGGCTACTTTCTTTCAGCTGTATATCAGAGCTCTGTCAGCAAACCACACATAATCATTCCTGCTGCATTAGCATATGAAGTAAACAGATCATGAGAGATTATAGAGGTTGGCCAAATTTAAAAGGCCACTGGGGAAAGTTCTGTCAATTATCCTTCCACTTTGCAAAAGCAAAGTTGTTTCAGAATCCAGGTAGCTTGAAGTTCTGAGGGGAAAGAACATGAAAAATTCTTTGGCACAAAAGACTATTAATTATTTACTACCTGTCATTCCATAGAAGAAGCACATGTTAATAAAATCCCTCTAGACTACAGAGAATAACATACGCCGTACTGATGAGATGATTGAAGCCAAATTAACAGGGGGATTTATATTTTATTAAGGTTTCAGCTAATGTTCATTTGCTGAATGTCAGAAATAAAGTCAAAAAGACTCTCGTTTTTGTGAGATACATAAACGCAGTTTTCTCTTTTATTAGTTGGATGGCTCCAGACAAGTCTGTTCAAAGGGAGTCAAAGAAAGTTAAAGAAAAAGAGCAGATGTTACAGATGTTACAATCAACCTTGGGGGCTGGTGTGAGGTCTCAATTGCCTCAAAATTACTTGGGATTCAAGAGTAACTATTATTCCTTCCATGTGAGCTATTGTGTGGTTTCATTATGTATCACTGAATGATGTGTATACAGTTAGCATAGAAACCTGGTGGAATATATATATATACATATATATATATGTGTGTAGATATATATAGATATAGATATAGAATATAGACATAAAGTGCTAAAAGGTCACTTAAATGATCTACAAAATGCCTTTAAAACACTGAAAACTCAGTTGAGGAAATAGTACATTGTCTTGGTTAGGGTCTCTATTTCTGTGAAGAGACACCATGACCACCGCAACTCTTACAAAGGGAAATATTTAATTGGGGTGACTTGCTTACAGTTCAAAGGTTTAGTCCATTATCATCATACAGGAAGCAAGGCAGCATGCAGGCAGACATGGTGCTGGAGCTGAGAGTCCTTACATCTTGATCCAAAGGCAACAGGAAGTGGTCTCACTGTGTGTAGCTTGAGCATAGGAGACTTCAAAGCCCACCCCCACAGTGACACACTTCCTCTAACAAGGCCACACCTCCTATTAGTGCCACTCCCTTTAGGGGCCATTTTCTTTCAAACCACCACATACATGCACTGAAAAATAAAAGATTATTTCCAAATAAAAATGTTTAAATAAGCAAGTATCAAAATCAATAGCACAGGAAGGCAACAATGAAAGAATCCATGTAACAACAGCAACATCAGGCAGAGTGAGTGGAGAGAGCACTAGGAAGCAAAGCCTGTGCTGTGCTGTGTAGTGAGCGATTAGGACTACATTAGAGCTGAAGAGCAGAAAGAGGAAAAAACAATAGACAGCTGGAATAAATCCACAAAAATGAGAGGTGAGAGTGTGAGTCTGAGGAAACAGTGAGGTGACCCCATCTTTACCTGCTAGCCTTGACTCAGGAAACAAAGCAAAAGCCTTGCTGGTTAAACCTTTTATATTTTCTGAGATTAAAATATAATTACATCATCTGCCTCTTTCTTTCTACTTCTCATGTATTATTCCCCCTACACACACACACACACACACATTCTTAAATACATAAATGAAATCTGCTCAGTCTGTATAATGATACTTGTATGTATATGATTTCAGAGCTGACCACTGGTTATCCAACACCAAGTGTTTGGGATTCGTCACTGTGATGGGGTCAGTATACAGCAAGAAAGGAGGGCCCATAAATCTAACCTGAGCATTAGGAGTTGATCTCAGATGCTGGTGAGCATCAAGCCACTTTGGTCATATAACCCTTTCACTTTTACACTTATACTGAAAACACATCATTACTTATAACATGTATTCTTACCAAAATTAAAATTTTTGTTATTTTACCAAATTTAAACTAATAAATAGAAAAATTTCAAAGAATTTTAAATATATTGCCAATCATGATGGCTTTACAACGTGTATGTGTGTCTGTGCATGTATCTGTGTGCGCACATATGTGTATACGAACGTGTATATGTCTCCGTGTGTGTACATACGTGTGTGTGTGTGTACGTGTGTGTGTGTGTGTGTGTGTGTGTGTGTGTGTGTGTGTGTGTGTGTCTGTCTGTGTGTCTGTGTGCCTCAGGTCTTCAGGAGCAACTTCCCACTTTGGGTTTCTGAGACGGGGTCTTGCACTGGACCTGTGACTTGCCCATTAGGATGGACTGGTCAGGGAGCCCCAGTGCCCTGTCTCCACATCTCTGGTACTTGCCTTACAAGCAGAAGCCACCATGCTCAGCCTTTTCACGTGGTTCCTGGGGATCAGACCCAGCTCCTCATGCCTGTGTAGCAAGCATGTTTTGGACAGTGCTACCAGCCCAGTCCCCACACCACCTCGCTTTCCTCCCCTTCTCCCCTCCTTCCTCACTTGTTTGTAATCACTTTTCTGCTTCCCTATCAGGAGCGCTCCGCTGCCTTCTCACTTCCTCAGAACTTCTTGTTCTTCCTCTCCCCGTTTCTGTTGTAACAACCTTCCCACCCACAGCTACATACATGCTCCTATATGCAAATTAGGACCTAGGATCTGCATATGAGGGAACACACAGAATTTGTCCTTCTGAGTCAGAGTTACCTCAGTTAACACTTTCCAGAACCATCCGTTTTTCCTGCAAACCCTGTAATTTCATTATTCCTTGCAGCTGAATAAGATCCCACTGTGCATATGGACCACATTCTCATTATCCCTTCATCTAGGCTGATTCCAGCTCCTCACTCTTGTGAAGAGAGCAGCAGTGGACACTGATGTGGAAGCATCCCTGTGACAGGACAGAGCACCCATTTTCTATGACCAGGAGTGCCAGAGTGAGGTCATAGGGTGATTCTAAGTGAGACGCTGCCACACTCATTTCCATACTGGCTCCACCAGTTCTCAGCCCCACCAGGAGTAAACAATGCTTCCTCATGGCCTCACAGACTCTTCAGCACTTGTTCCTTTTCTCCTAATGACAGCCAGTCTGACTGGGGTGAGATGGATCTCAAAATGTTTTAATTTGCATATCTCTAATAACTAAAAGTGTTACAGTTTCAAGAATGTTTATTGTCCATTTGTGTTTCTTTTGAGAACTCTGTTTAGTCCATTAGCCTGTTTACTGACTAGATTTAATTTGTGGGGTGGGTCGGGGATAGAGTCACACCATCATTTCTCTTTTAATTTTTTTTCTTTTATTCTTCATGTATTACATTCCGATCACAGTTTTCCCTCCTTCCTCTCTTCTCGGTCCTCCCAACCACCTCCACTTCTATGTTTCCCTCCAAAAAAAAGAAAAAAAGAAAAAAGAAAAAGAAAAAAAGAACAGCCCCCCCCCCCAGGAATATCAACCAAACAGAGTATAACAAGTTACACTAAGACTTGGCACAAACCTCATACCAAGGTTAGATGAGACAACCCAGTAGGAGAAAAGGGGTCCCAAGAGCAGGTACAAGAGTCAGAGACATCCCCACTCCCACTATTAGGAGTCCCACATGAACACCCGGCTATACAACCATACGTATATGCAGAAGACCTAGCTCATTTCTTAATCTCAAAGTACAATATCTACCACAGAGGAGGTTCAACCTAATGATAACGAAAAGATATTTATATTTCCGGAAATCCTTTTAGCTAAATTCAAATGATTTAGCAATAAGAACTGACTAGAGGGTCATTTATATGACAAAGAGATCTTTAAAGGAAATAGAGGGCTGGGGACACGGCTTGAATCAGTAAAGTGCAAGTAGCAGGACCTGAATTCAAGCCCCAATACACATGTAAAAGTTTGTGGGGTATGGTGGGACATGCTATCAATCCCAGCAGTTAGGAGGTGAAGACAGGCAGATACCTAGGGCTTCTTAGCCAGTCAACTTAGCCTAGCCTAATTAAGGAGGGCTAGATCCCAGTGAGAAGTCCTGCTTAAAACAACAACAACAACAAAACCCAAACAGTATATAGCTCCTGATGAAGGGCAACTAAGATTCTAAATTTCACACACACACACACACACACACACACACACACACACACACACACACTTGCCCCATATAAACACGAGCATGCCTCTGAGCATACACTCACATGCACATATGTGTGCCCCATCCCCAACACACATGCACATAATAGAGTTGTCTGTGCTGTCCATAACGTTTGCTATGAAATACATATCATTAGAAAAGCTTTTGTTGATAAACATATTTTGAAAATCTTAGGCTAAAGAAATATATTATTAAAATTAATTTCATTTGTTTCTCGCTTTTTAACACAGCTCTTAGAAAATCTAAAATCACACGTGTGGTTTGCACTACATTTTCAGTGGACTCCATGGATCTAGATACTGAGTGGCTAAAATATAAAAGAAAACAGAAACTGGGATTATCTTGAATAAAACTTGAAGCACAGTGCAGCACTCATTTCCACAATCAGATTCTCTTTGGTAGGGTAAATATTATTTTCATTAGCATGTTATTGTTAGTGTGTGTGCACTGGGGAGGGGGAACTTGTGCCCTGCCGTGTGTGTGTGTGTGTGTGTGTGTGTGTGTGTGTGTGTGTGTGTATAGACATCAGAGGACAACATCAGGGAGTCTCTCCTTCCACCTTTACCCATGAGCCTCTTTGCTGGCCCTAGCTTGTTTTTGCTACCACATGTTTTGTAGATGTGCAACAGGAACACACAGGGGAGTCCGTGAATAGAGTGCAGAATGACAAAAGCCATGTGGGTCAGGATGCTTCCAGCTAAGGGCTTAATCCTCCTTAGAAGGCAAAGGAGCCTGGGAGGTGTGAGAAGGCCCAGCTGCAGGCCCTGAGGCCCCTTCAGCACAGAAGCAAGCCCTCCCCTCCCTCACGGGGCAGGGACTCAGCCAGCATGTGTTAACAGTAGCAGTGCATTCCGCAGTCCACGTACCTGAGGGGTGATGTCAGCACACCTGTCAAAGACAGCACCTACGGGAGAGTGCTGCAGATAGGAGCTCAGACAGGAGGGGACACCCTGCTCTGACAGAGAGAGGATCCTCATCCACTGCCGACAAGCCAGACTTGGACATGGTGCTTGACAGTTGCCAGTGAAGGCTGAAGACTGTATGACTGAGAGTCCTCCATCTTGCAGGCAGCAGGAAGTGGACTGTGTATCACATTCAGCAAAGCTCGAGCATATAAGAGACCTCAAAGCCCGCCTCCACGGTGACACACTTCCTCCCACAAGGCCACACCTCCTAATCGCGCCCTTCTCTTTGGGGGCCAGCTTCTTTCTTATCACCACAGCATCTACAACATGCATGTTGCTCATGGTTTGGCTTTTCCGTTTGGATTATTCTAATGTTTCTTCTCGATTCTCAAGAAAAGCTTTGAAAGAAGCAACTTCAAATGTCCTCTTAAAAAATTGTTTCTCACCCAGCCTTGATGCAGGGGGAAGAGCTCAATCCTGCCTCAACTTGATGTGTTCAAGCCCATGGGAGGCCTGTGCCTTTGTGAACAGAGATGGAGGAGGAGTGGATGGGGAGGGGGGTGGATAGTAGGTGAAGAAGAGGGAATGGGAGGAGAGGCGGGAAGGGAAACTGTGGTTGGTATGTAAAATAAATGAAAAATGTTAATTAGATAAATTTAAAATATATAAAAAATAAAAACAGATTGTTTATCATTGGGCAGTGGTAGTGTACTCCTTAATCCCAGCACTCAGGAGGCAGAGGAAAGTGGATCTTTGAGTTCAAGGCCAGCCTAGTCTACAGAGTAAGTTCCAGGACAACCAGAGCTACACAAAGAAACCCTGTCTTGAAAAAGCAAAAAATAAAAATAAAAAAAAAAGAAGGAAGGGGGAGGAGGAAGAGGAGAAGAAATTGCTTTCTTCAGAATCCAGTACAGTAGAATTGGCTATGATGGACAGCTAGGAAACAAAGGCCCTCATTCAAATATGTCTCACTAGTTTTTATTCTTGGCACTATGAAAAAAATTTTTAAATAAAACCTCAAAAGGTACTTAGTAATTTGGCTCTATAAACTACATTTGTAAAGAGCTAGCTCATAATACTAGTCATAAATCTGTTTGTATGTTTGTTTGTTTGTTTAGTAAATGGAGACATTTTTATTAACTATTAATAAAATCATTTGACTCACAACATGAAAATAGACATACTGGAATTCATATAAAGGGGCATGCATTTTCATTCTCTGAATATGATAAAATAATGATGTGGGTTTTTTGAAGAAGTTATTTTATGTGTATAGGTGTTTTGCCAGCATTGTCTGTGTACCACATGCATGCAGTACCTGCAGAGGCCAGAAGAGGGCATCATATGCATCGGAACAGAATTTACAGGTGGTTGTAAGCCGCTGTGTGGGTGCTGAGAATTGAACCCTGGTCCTCTAGAAGAGCAGCCAGTGCTATTAAACACTGAGCTATCTCTCCAACCCCAGTGATGCAGATTTTCAGGAAATGTAAGAATGGAAAAAAGTTTGTTTTGTTTTTGAGATAGAGTCTTGATATGTAGATCAGATTGGCCTCAGCTCACAGCAATCCACCTGCAGTAGCCTATCAAGTGCTGTCATTAGTCATGTGCCGCCAAAACTTGTCAAAAAGGAGACTTTTTAAAGCTACTTTCAGTCCTATAAATCTTACAGTTCTGACATTTTGGTGGGCTATGCTGTTTTGAGTTTCCCACTTGGAAATATTCAATGGTAGAATTAGAGCTGTATTAACAGATAAAATGTAGCATGGGATTCAAAGCATGAAATTACACATTCGTGTACATATTTCCCAATGAAGTATTTGATTTGTGGACCTGACATTTCCGTCTTGAACATCAGCATATACTTTGTAGTCTGGAGAAACAGATTTTTGGTTGATTTTTATGGTACTGGGAATTGAACCCGCAGCCTTGGATGTCTCCTGGGAGCAAGTGCTCTACTACTGAGCTCTATCCTCCACCCTCTTAGAGAAACAAAATCTCACAGGAAAGGGCTTTGTAATACTAACTAGAACATACCTATCTCCACTAGACTATAACCACATAGCTATCAACTGATTCCACATCAGTGTCCAGTCCGAAGAAATTCCTTTCTTCCTGGACATGGTATAGCATGATATACCCATAAGAAAATGTTTTACCTTTTTAATTTGAACTAGCATTGGACAAGAATATTTTATAGCTATACAATGTTAAAGGAAGACTTTCTATGATCTAAATTACAGAAATGAAAGCCTGACAGAAATATCCAATTTTAGTATTATTTCCATAATTATCTAATACTGTCTTTCATTTGCTATTTTAGTTTATAGTTTTCCCCTACTATAAAAAATCCTGAAGTATCCATAGTAAAAAGAAAGGAAGGAAGGAAGGAAGGAAGGAAGGAAGGAAGGAAGGAAGGAAGGAAGGAAGGAAGGAAGAAACAGCCAAAGATTTGATTGTTCACCAAGGAAAGGCCCAATTTGTTCATTGTTTATCAAGAAACATCTTTTCCTTGTCAAAATGTTCTTGGATATGCCAAGTTATCAGGTTAATACAGCACTAGCAATAGAGTAGGATATCTGTAGGCATAAGAATTACCTTTAAAAGTTACTGTGTTACACCATGTACATAACAACTCTGGCACACAGTAAAGCACTCAATAAATACTATTTTTAAGTTTTTTATATGTATGAGTGTTTTATATGTATGCGTATTTGCTCTGTGTGTGTACCTAGCGTTGCATTCCTGGTGCCCATGGAGACCAGGAGAGGGTGTCAGAGCCTCTGAAACAGGAGTTACAAATGGTTGTGAGCCACTATGTGGACACTGGGAATCAAACCCAGGTCCTCAGGAAGAGCAACAAGTGCTCTTAACTCCTGCACTCTCTCCCTAGCCCCTCAATAAATATTTCTATGTGGATGAATGGATTGTTTCTTACTTAGTCAATTTTACTTTATGAACACCTAGAAACATTCAAGGACTGGAGCAAAGATACCAAGACAGGATCCTCAACCTCAAAATTATTCCTACTTAGGAAAACTAGAGAAGACTAGATTAGAGCGGTGAGCCATGGTGAGAAGAGGGATCGCATGTAAACATACGGAATGCTTCCTAGGGGGGACCACAGGATGTGGGTCAGGTATTCCAGGACGAACAACAGTCAGCCAGGAGGAAAGAGAGCATGAGGAGATGAGACTCGGGGAAGCATGGAGCTGAGGGAAGTGAGCGGGTGCTCAGACATGACAGATTCCACCTGGCTGCAGAGCAAAGGAAGGACAGAGAACCAGAGGGGGGACAGGGATCAGCCTGCAGAGCTGCTTTGATTCTCTGATGCGGCACGCTGAAGAGCCTTAGGCAGGAGATGATGGTTTTGATGTTAGATAATTGCCTGACAACGTGCTAGAAGATGGGAGGACTGAAGGCAGGAGAGTGTCCCAGAAGCAGTAGATCATGAGGATGAAAACAACATACATTCAAATTTAAGACAGAAGTGCTGACTTCTGGAGTCCATTGGAACCACACAGAGACCTGTTCCAGACCACACACAACCCCACCTTCCCTCTGAGGCTTCTGCCCTAAGGAACACATCCCTCTTCTCCAGTGAGATTCACTGATACTGTTTGTAAGCATGTCTAAGCCATGGGCTGCTTGGGGAAGAAAAAGGATAAGAACTCCATACTTAGAAAGTACAATCACCTGGACTTGGTAATTAGAAATGAGAAAGAGGTGATGGGAAAGACAGACTCAAGGATCACCTCCTAACTGGGATGGGTAAAAGGTGGCAGAGGAGAGGCAGTGTGGGAGTGCGTCTAGCTAAAAGTCAACAGAGTGAGAAGTATAAAAACTGGAGAAAGCATCTCAGGTAAGGGAAGTGTTGTGGGACACACCTAGTGTTAGGATCCTGCCCTCACTCCTGAACATGCACAACTCGGGATCTTGCATCATCACAGGGTGCTGGTGACTACATATGCACCTTAAAAAGCCAGATGCAGACCCCACACCCTCTGTCTCTCTGCTCTGCTCCCTCCCCCTCCACCATCTTTCTCTCTCTCCAGGCCTGGTTCTCCTCTTTCTCTTCCCTCCCCTTCCCCTCCTAATAAAGCTCTAAAACCTAACACTGGGTCCTGTTGTGACCATGACCTTTCCACGCAGTAACCAGCGCGGCCTATCTTTTACCTAGAATCCCCGCACTTATGAGGAAGGGGCAGGAGAATCGCTGTAGGTTCAAGGACAGACCCAGCTACAGAGCAAGTAGCCAGGGCTACTTAGTGAGATTCTGTTTTAAGAAAATGGAGGAAGGGAGAAAGGGGAGAAGGAGGGGGAAGAGAGAAGAGAGAGGGAGGGAAGGAGAAGGGAGACAGAGAGACAGGGACACGGAGTGAGACAGAGACAGAGAGATTCCAATGAATGGGAATAAAACATGTAAGCTAGAAAATTAAAGTTGCCAGAATACAGATCACAGATAAAATGCAGGTAGCCGTCTATTGTAGACCTAGAAGAAATTAATGTCAAAATATATAGGATGTTCCCAGAGCTGGAAAGAGGAACTGAAGAGGACAGCTGAGGAGCAATGGCTCCAGCTGCAGAGGGAAGGCAGGGAGGAGGTGGTCGAGAGGAAGGGGGAATGATGATGAAACCCCAAGGACACTATGGTCAAAGAAGAGAGGAAGTCAGAGGAATCACATACAAATACGATAAGGTGGGTGGTGGTATTGTGTCCCCCAATATACTGTGTACCCTAATAAAACTTATCTGGGGTCAGAGAACAGAACAGCCACTAGATCAGACATAGAGGCCAGACAGTGATGGCACACACCCTTAATCCTATCACTCGGGAGACAGACATCGGTCTGGATCTCTGAGTTCAAGGTCACACTGGAAACAGCCAGGCATGGTGGTGGCACACACCTTCAATCCCAGACTTGAGATCTCATGTCTTTGCTTGGAAAAGGCATACACCTTTAATCCCAGGAAGTGATGGCAGGAAGCAGAAAGGTATATAAAATGTGAGGACCAGGAACTAGAGGTTTTTTAAGCTTTTAGGCTTTTGAGCAGTTCAGCTGCGATCCATTCCAGTGAGGACTCAGAGGCTTCCAGTCTGAGGAAACAAGATCAGCTGAGGAGTTGGCAAGGTGAGGTTGGCTGTGGCTTGTTCTGTCTCTCTGATATTTCATAATTTACCCCAATATCTGGCTCCAAGTTTTTTACTAATAAGACTGTTTAGGAATTTGTGTCACAAAGGTGGGTGCCTAGAACCCCTGCTTTGAGCATGGCTGCTGAGGCTTTGCGAGAGACTCCAGGGCTGTATGGAGATGGAGGCGAAATGGAAGAACTTACCAGAGAGAGAAAAACTACTCTCCGATGAAGTCAAAGTATTTTGCGAAACTGGGATCTAGAGATGCTATCTCCATCTTCAACATACCCTTTATCTTTTCATAAAAGACATTTAGTATAAAAACGTTCAAAAGACATAGGCTTAAAGTGCATGACCTCAAACTAAATAAAATTAGCCTTATGAAACATTTTGTCACTTACATTTTACTTATTTCATGGAGATTCACTAAATTATAGCATAAATGCACCCACTTGAGACACAGTGGACTGTCACTCATAATGCTTCCTCCAGTCTTCAGAATCTTAAGCCAATGCAAACACCCCACTTTCACAAGGAGGGACCATGTAGTGTGAGGACAACCTCAGCCTAGGAAAAGGTAGCTCATTGCCATCTTGATTTTCTACTAAAAGGGTCAGCTCTTTGGGAAATGGAGACAATGTGTTCTCTTTATTTGGAAATGAAAGCATGTCAGGTGGGTCCCAGCACTTTGGGAGGTAGAGGCAGGTGGATCTCTTAAGTTCACAGTCAGCCTGGTCTACAGAGTGAGTTCTAGGGCAGCCAGAGCTACACAGAGAAACCTTATCTCAAAAAACTGGAAAATAAACAAACAAATAAGAAAGAAAAAAATTGCAAGTACAACTTAATGATCTTTACAAAATAATTTACAAACTATTTTTTTCTGCTGGCCATTGCTCATATTGGTTTGAAGTAATGAAGAGTCAAGAGCAGAACTTTAATCATCCAAAGCCTTCACCACCATTGACAGTAAATAGATCGTGCTCACGCAAAGTTTTACTGAGCTTTAACTTCCACATCAACTTTCAGAACAAACCGCTATGACTTAAGTCAAAGCAGGAACCACCTTCTACTAAAAAGCCACTTTGCTTAAATCTGCAACATGGGTTGATACATTAAGTATAAAACAAAATAATAAAATGAAGCTACATAAAACATAAATAAGGCTTTCTTTTCTCCTTACACCAATAGACTGAAGACCCGACTCAATAAAATATAATCAGAAATACGTTAATTAAATTACACAAAGCAGAAATCAGGCTTTCTTTTCCCCCTAAATCAACAGAATTAAGACCTGACTCGGGAAAATGTATTCAGAAATAACATGGTAACTCCCTAAAAAATCCATGTGTGAGACTCACAGCTTACTGATGATTATTTGAATTTGTTTTCTGCTGTTGTGATAAACACTGACCAAAGCCTCCCTGAAGGGAATTCAGAACAGGAACTCGAGGCAGGAACCTGGAGGCAGGAACTGAAGCAGAGGCTATGGAGAAACACTGCTTACTGGCTTGGTCAGTTACCTTTCTTACTCAGTTCAGGCCACCTGCCCAGGGATGACACCACACACAGTAATGGAGGTTTTCCTTTACCAATCAAAGAAATGCCCCCACAGATGTGGCCCTGGGCCACACAGATTAAGGCAATTGTCAATTGAGGGTCCTTCCTCCCAGGTATGTCAACTTGACAGCCAAGATTAACCAGCCACGTTGACACACTGCCTGCCTCTGTTTGGGGTTGTCAGGTTGTCATCCATTCAGTAAACAATAAGTAGATAATGTTGTGTTGAAGCATAAATCATAAAAGGCACACAAATTAAAATACAGCATTCTTACTGCCTGCAGTTTGGGCTCCATGCTGTAACTGAAGGAGAAAGGGATTCTTACCCTATTTTGAGAGCTGGGAAGGAATAGTAAGAGAACACTTCACCAGGAGGGTTACTCCAGCTAACTCCACAATGCACCTGTGGGTCAGCCAGGTGAAGAAGAGACAATAGCTCACTTTGTGTCTAGAGGCAAAAGAGAGCAGGAACACATTAGAAATCAGGAAGGCTGGTCCATCTGGAGTCTAGTAGGAATGGAAGACTGGCAGGGCAGGAAACTAGAGAGATGGGTAATTAGGTCCAGACATGTTGGCTATGCATGGTAAGAAGCCCCTGAAAAGGCCACAGAAACCCAGTTTCCACAGGCTTTGGCCCTCGAGAGGGTGACGAACAGTGCCTCTCATCTAACAATTAGCTTATAGGGATAGTAGCAGGATGTCACACCCAAGATTTGTGGCTCTGTCTTGGGTGTTCTCATTCATCCATAGATCTCACCCTGGGGAAATCCAAGTGTCACAGTACTATCAGCCCTCTGGATAGGCCCACATGGTCTCTGACATCATCTAAGTGAGTGTGTCAGCATATTCCCCCTACATTATATCTTGAATTTCCTGCCGCCATGATGGACACCTCAAGTATAGTTTTGTAGAGAGCATCAGTCTGAACTACTCACTCATAGCTCACACACTCAACTGTGAAATAATGACTGTGTTGTTTCTATCACTGTTTTATAGTAATGTGTTAACATTACTGTTTGAAGGATTTTAAGCAAAACAAAACAAATACTTTTCAATTTGCAATTTTAAACAGTGAAATTGTCAAAAAAGAGAGGATAAGAAACTATCTTATATATTTCAGCAGACTAGTGACACAAGATTCTACTCCTAAATCTCAATGTGCCATGCAAGAATGTCAACAATCAACCTGAATAATGTCTTACTTTAATTTTTACCTTATTTTATCTTTTTTTAAAATTTGGTTTTGCAAGATGGGGGGTTTCTCTGTGTAACAACCCTGGCTAACTCACTTTGTCCTTGAACTCACAGAGATCCACCTGCCTTTGTTCCCTGAGTTCCTATGATTAAGGGTGTGTGTCACAGCTGGATTTCTTTTAATTTTTAATATTTTAAAGATAAAAACATCCAACTTGTAAATATTAATAAGGTTGATATGTAAAGGTTTTCATATATGAATATACTATGCTCTATTTAACCAGATTAAACATATCTAGGTCCTCAAATAGTTATTACTACTTTATGATTAAAAAAACTTTCAAAGAAAGTAGATAACACAAAATGGAGAAACATTTCATGTTCATGGATTAGAAGAATTAATACTATTAACATGTCCACAATAACCAAAACAATCTTCAGACTCAGTGTAATTCTTATCAAAAACCATTGAAATATCATCAATGAACTACCAAAAACTTCTAAAATATTTAAGGAGACACAAAATTTGCCAAATATCTACAGCTTTCTTATCACAGCAAAAAAGAACCAAGTAAGATGAACTCCATAACTTCAAACTCCACTGCAAATATGTTGTTGCAGTCAAACTTCATGGGGCGGGTGGCATGAATACAGCCAACGGGCTCAACAGTCACTGAGAATGTGCCTTGAAGAGAGAAGGATGCTCTTTTCGATAAACGGTGCTGGGAAAATTGATGTCCACATACACAAAAATGTCACAAGGTTCCTATTTCTCAGTTCACAAAAATCTCAAAATGGATCTAGGATGTAAGACACGCCATGATGGAACTACACACAAGAAGAAAACAGAGGGAACGCTTCAAGACATTGCACTGGGCAGGAACTGTCTGTGGAGGCCTAAGTCCAGTACCAAGTCAAACGTAGACAAACGTGATTGTGCCAAATTTGAAAGCTTCTTCACAGTAATAAAAGTCAGTCAAGCACAGACAACTTACACAATGGGACGACATGTTTGCTAACTAACTCCCCATCTGACCAAACGGCAGACAGCAGGATATGAAAGAAACTTCAAACACCGTAGCAAAAATACACCCGAACACCCCAACCGAAAATAAACGGACTACGGATTTATACTGACACTTTTTAAAAGACAATATATAAGTCGCCAACAGGTTTAATCACTCCATAGCACTGACCACCAAGGAAATGCAAGTCAGAGGATTAATGAGCCATCTCCTTTCCCTGCCTTAGTAAAATGATGACTGTAAAAAGACTAAAGAGAAGTACTGACAAGGATGTGGAGGAAAACGAACTCTTACAGCTCCTGGGAATGTAACTGGGTTCTGCTATCGCAGAACACAGAACAGAAGGCCCTCCAAAGCTTACAAAGGTAACTGCCAGCCCCCAGGCTAAGCACACGTCTGAGAGAATGAAGTCAAGTGCAGGAGACACTTGTTTTCTGCAGCACTGTTCACAATAATAAAGAAATATACACAAGTCACTGTCAATCAATGGCTGGTAAATTAAAATGTGGCGCTTGTAAGCAACAGAACAGTTGTTATTCAGCTATTGAAAAATGAAATACTGTGAAGTTGCAACAACATGGGTGGAACTACCATTGTGCAGCATGAACCTTAAAGAGTCTTATTAATAAAATCAAACCCAGAGTCAGGTATTGGATTAAAGCTGGAACGTCAGAGAAGCAGAACAAGCCACGGCTTCCTCATCTCCCCAATTCCTCAGCTAATCCTGTTTCCTCCGACTGGAAGCCTCTGAGTCCTCATCCAAATGGATCTCAGCTGAACTGTGCTGCTCAAAAGCCTAAAAGATTAACCAGCTCTAGTGCCTCGTCCTCATCCTCATGCCTTAAATACCTTTCTGCTTCCTGCTCTCACTTCCTGGGATTAAAGGCTCTTGTTACCAATGCCTGGCTGCTTCCAGTGTGGCTTTGAACTCACAGAGATCCAGACGGATCTCTGCCTCTGGAATGCTGAGATTAAAGGTGAGTGCTACCATTTTCTGGCCTCTGTATCTAGTGGCTGTTCTGTTCTCTGACCCCAGATATGTTTATTAGGGTGTACAATATTTTGGGGAACACAGTATCACCACACCGTTGTGTTAGAGAAAGCCAAGCACAGAAAGGTAAATGCCACATGACCTCACTTCTGTGTGGAGTCTAAAAGAGTCTCTGCCATTGGAAGTGAGGGTATACTGGTGATTGCCAGAGGCCAGCGAGAATGGTGGGGGAGAGTCGGTTCCAGTGAGACAGAAACTTGAAGTTCCGTAAATTCCTGCATAGTGGGGTGACTATGGTTAACAATAATATATTGTATTATATTATTTACATATGAATAGACATTTATATATGAAATATAATGTATTTCAAAAGTTAGGAGAAAGGATCTAGAATCCTGACTAACTTCTTAAAAATTTGAACTCTTCTCTCTCCTCTCCAGATCCATGGAGGCTGGAGCACAGCCTTAATCTAGTCCCCTCTGGTCACCTACCAGAACCACTAGCAAAAATTGCCTGATCGTTTCCCCCATCTAAATTCCGGTGTTATTCCAGTCAACCCCTAACCTGTTAGTTAACAAAGTCATCTTCACAAAAGAGAAAGCTAAGAACATTGTACCCACATAAGTTAACAGGAAGCAATTGAAGCTATTATAAATCATTTGTGCTTGTGTGTGTCTGAATGCATGCATGTGCATGTGCAAGTGTGTGTGTATGTGCATGTATGTGTGCATGTGCATGTGTGTTAAGAAATTTTTTATTCTTTTTACATACCAATCACAAATCTCCCTCTTCCCTCCTCCCTTCCCCTAGCCCCCACCCCCACCCCCCATTTGTAGGATTCGGCGCTCTCACTGCCGCAGCCCGGGTTCGTTTCCCGGTCAGGGAACCAACAAGGAGAGAGGAGAATGCTGGGAAGCAGAAGGCTGAGAAGAGAGAGACTGCAGCCACCGCCAGGAGAAGCAGCATGTGAAGACTCTGGTAAACCACCAGCCACGTGGCAAGGTATAGATTTATAAAAATGGGTTAATTTAAGATAAAAGAACAGTTAGCAAGAAGCCTGCCACGGCCATACAGTTTATAAATAACATAAGCGTCTGAGTGATTATTTCATAAGTGGGTTGTGGGACTGCGGGGCTTGGGGTAGGTGTAACGCAGTCCAGCGGTGTTCTCCGGAGCTCTGCACAGTCAATCTGCACCGGTCAGCGTTCCGGCACCGAGAGAGCACCCAGAGAGAGCGCTGGCCCATCCAGCTCTCTGGTCCCCAGGCGCCTCCCCTCGCCCCGCCTCGTAGGCGTGACAGTTGCCAGAGTCTCAATGGGGGTTGGAACTTCCAGAACCAAGCTGGAATGGCTACCCACTACACCCATTCCTTCATTCCTTCCTATAAGAAAGTGTGGGTGTGGCCTCCCATACAGAGTCAGCAGAGCCTGGTACGTTCAGTTGAGAGAGGTCCAAGCACCTCCCCCTGCCTCAAGGCTGTGCAAAGTGTCACACCATAGGTAGTGGGCTCCAAAAAGCCAACTCATGCACCAGGGATGGATCCTGATCCTACTGCCAGGGGGCCCCTTAAGCAAGCAGATAAAGCTACACAACTGTCTTGCTTATGCAGATCATGATGA
This sequence comes from Peromyscus maniculatus bairdii, assembly GCF_049852395.1. Taxonomy (NCBI): domain Eukaryota; kingdom Metazoa; phylum Chordata; class Mammalia; order Rodentia; family Cricetidae; genus Peromyscus; species Peromyscus maniculatus. The sequence continues at coordinate 110,089,135 of NC_134857.1, read as the reverse complement.
GGAAAACTACAGAGACAACCAAACCAAACTAGTGGGAACTCATGAAATTTAGACCAACACCTGTGGAAACTCCACAGGACTGGACTAGACCCTCTGCATAAGCATGTGTGTTTCAGTGGAATGGTTCTACATGGTCCCCATCCTCTCCCAAATGTAATTCTTCCTGGCACAAATTTACTAGCTTTTTAGAAAACAAAAACATATGGATGCTTAGAATGGTAAATCGAAAGAACCTGAGCCATTAACCAGTCAATGAGGGAATCTTGCATTCACCTCACAGGAGACACAATGCCCACACACTCTTAGTTATTTCCATTGCCTTCATATACAGGCTCCAACTTAGAGAAATTGCAACGAGACGAAAAAAATCAATTTTATACTTTTTAATCAGGGAAGTCAAACATATTTTAGAGAAGATTTCCAGACTCACATTTCATTAGAAAACGATTCCATTTCCCGGCTTACCCCTCTGCACAGCACCTCCCAGCACAGTGAAGTCCCGCTCCGGGAGACGGGATTTGGTAAGGATGAAGAAAGAAGGCGAGATCGGTACCTTAGGAGCTATTAGCATTTCCAAAAGTCTATACAAATTGTTCCTATGTGAGACATTAAATGGTGGAGAGGAAACTGGCAATTAATTCACAGTCCTTCCAATGGCACTACTGCTTCATGTAACAATGACGGATGAAATCCCTGTGCCAAGGGACAACCTTAGAGTGTGGAGAGTCCTGTCAGTCAGGAAAGGAAAACCTCTTTGTCCTCTCAACTCCAGTGACCCCCATCTGTAGAGTGAAAATAAACAGAGGGTTTCAGATAAAACCCTAGCTTTTATTTAAAGGGTGGAGCCACACTCTGAGACGACTAATGACAATTCAATCTAATTATTGAGTCTGAAATTATCCTCATTCTTTGCATGGTTTTTGATAAGTCGGATGTTAAACTTTAGTACCAAGGGAACAGAACATGACATATCCTCTGAACCACTTTGACTTACGACTGTACACTAGCCACACCACAGTGATAATCATCTGTCCAAAAGGGGATTTGAAAACTGGAGTCCGCTTTTCTCAAGTTTGCTAAAAAAACAATGTCAACAATGATTTTGTCACTTGTTAAATAAATAAAATAAATAAATTCTCTATTAACATTCTGAGATACTAGGATCAGGGGGCCACATTCACTTTGTGGTAATCATCTTTGGAATTATTTCTAAAGTCTTAGAAATTTTCTTTTTGCTCTAATTAGGATTAGGAGAACCATGAAGAAGCTAACTGGTAAGTAAATGTATTTTTTTTAACATCTGAGAAACTGTGAAGTAATAACACCCCTATAAATAAATACCACATACCACGAAAAATCCATTTATCTCCTTTTTGTAATTTGTACTTCATTTAGATGGTTCAGAATCATAAAAAGCATCCATGAAAAGAGGCTTAAAAATCATTATAGAGCAATATTTGTTTAATAGAAAGTGATGGCCTAAATGGTACAATATGTGTCGGGAATATGCGCACGTTAAATAGTGATTGAAGAAAAAGCCCCCTGGTTCTGCTTACTGGCAACTCTCACAAAGCTCCTCATTACTGAACTTTCCAACTTGGAAGCCAAACTAAACGACAAGGAGTAATTCGCCAATTAGTACTTCCTGCTCTTTTCTCTTTATTCCTTAAACACCATTCAGGGCTGAACTGGTCAAACACTTTTAGCTTCAAAACAGCAACTGGAAGGATTGAATGTGTGTCTCTCCAAGGTGAAGCTGTCAAGAGGCAGGGGTGATGTATTCCAGGTCCCCCCCCCACTCCCACCCTCCCACCCCCACCCCCGGCAGCAGCAACTCCCCTTCAGGACAGAGAGGAAGGCTTTGCACTCTGGTGGAATATGGGGCTTCCTTTTCTCATCTTCCATGGTTTTAATTCAATTACTGATCTCCAAACTTTATACCCCCATAACTCCTGGACTAAAAGTCTTGCATCTATCTGTCCCCTGCAGCCTGCACACATCTTCAGACCAAATCAAATACATGTATGTGCATGCTAGAGGTAAGTATCCCATAGATGTATAATGTTGAGATTAAACAACCACTTCCCAAAATGTGCAAAACCCCAAACTGTGAACTTAAGAGAGACTCACAGCATCTCTACAACTGGGGTGCTAGAGAGGGAAGGGTCAAATAATCTGCTAAAACCTTTAGCAATATTTATGTTTCTCAGCTGCATTTTCCTAATTTGTAACCTGAATTTGCATCACAGCTTGCTACTCAATTTAAAACTCCCTGTGATTAACATAATGTACTTTCAGATTTCTACACTGCAAACACATTTACAGGTCATTGCTGAGCCAATGGAATCCATTCCTCTTCTCTTACCTAAGCAAAGAACGCAAACAGTGACAGGATCCCCCCACCAGAGACCCCCACACATCAGAAGAAGACCTCACCTTGCTCACCCCAAACCTACCCATGCCTCTCAAGGATGTTCCTCTCCAGCTGAGCCAGGCTCCTTGCTTTTTAAGCATTTCTTTTCAAACAGTATTGATAATTTTCTTTTCAAAACTATCTAGGTCTGCCTTGATAGTTTATTGAAAAATGCTATCGAATATTTCTTTGTGCATATTTCAGACTCCATCTTAATGTGAGATGCATTGCCTAATGGATGGATTACCTGAAAGGTTACCTTGACAAGAGGAAAGGGCCTCTCTGCCCTTTCATTCTGGCTCTTAGGGCAAGGTTCTCTTACTCCCTGGGTGGTTATAAACAAGCTCAGAGAGTGTATAAAGATGTCATCATCAGTCAGTATGAAGAACCCCAATTCCAATGTGGTTGTATGAGATGATGCTGTTTGGGTAGTGGGAATATCTCACTTCAAATAAACTAGATCAGCAACAATGTATAGCCTTAGAATCTAGAATTACTGTAATTTTCACAAAGTATGTGATCCCTCAACAACTCAAGTCATAGAACTTTGCAGGTTAAAAAAAAATCAGCCTAATAGGAATTAGACTCCATAGCAATATTAGATAGTAACAGAGATCAGGTTCCCTTGTATATACATACGCTGCAAATAATTCTAAGCATTACTTAAGATGCAAAAGGGATAGTTTTTTCTGATCATTTCAAGTCAATTTCTTCATCACAATATCCATTCTACCATTTCACCCAGTGTCCAAGTTAGAAAGAGTGAGCCTTGAGAAGCGCATCTCCCCAGACAGAGTGTCCGTCAGTCCCAAGGTCTCACGTGTGAACTGTCCACTCCATGAGTGATCACTGACTCCCTGCCACCTGTCTCCTCAACTGCAGTCCATGCTCCACACTGCAGCGGTAGCAACATCTTTCACTTAGCATTCTGGTTCTGTTAGTCCTTTGTGTCCCAAGCTGTAGTGGCCACAGTGTTCTGTGACCTTCCCATCCTGGCCCTCACCCCTGGACAATTTCCTCCGCGACTCTTCACCCACACAGGGCTGTAGCCATCCCGGGTTTCTCACTGCTCCCCAAACACTATGCTTCCTTCTCGCTGCTCCGGAATCTTCTCACCCACTTCCCGCTCTTCTCTATCCACTTCCCATCCCTCCTCTTCTCTATCATGCCTGTTTTTACACATCTTCAATTGACCACTTTTTAGAAGCCTTTCTTCAGAAACACACAAGATGAGCCACAGGATGGTACTGCCATCAGATTACCATCACCCACATTTCATCTGTATTATACTTGCTTCTCTGTGGTGTGCTCAATCTCAGCTTCCACACATACCCCCAAATTGAAAGTTGCCTGCTTGCCATACTTTCCATCAAACTTCACACCTATAATAAGTACTCTACAGACATTTGTAGAATTAAACCACACGGGCTGTGGTTTTTGATGGGCAATGATGGAGAAACATTTCAAAAACCATTTCCTTTTGGATCATTTTCTGTCATTAGAGAAAAGTTGGAAAGAATTATTAATTTAAATAACATGAACTTCAGTAAAGTATTGAAATATAAAGGGAACTACATTATTTTACAACACTCAAAATGGTATTTTTTTTTTTTTTTTTTTTTTTTTGGTTTTTCGAGACAGGGTTTCTCTGTGTAGCTTTGCGCCTTTCCTGGAACTCACTTGGTAGCCCAGGCTGGCCTCGAACTCACAGAGATCCGCCTGGCTCTGCCTCCCGAGTGCTGGGATTAAAGGCGTGCGCCACCACCGCCCGGCCAAAATGGTATTTTTTAAGCCTTCTTAAGTGCATGTCAACGCTGTCCGTGGGTCATCTGACGAACACTGCTGACATCTCAGACCATATCATGTGAGGAGCTTTATTTTTTCAAAGAATTATTGACTTTCCTAAAAGTCAAAAGTTAAAAACTAGCAATAACATTTTTTAAAAAATCCTTTAATATCAACTGATTCCAAGAATATCTCTGTCCCTGGCAACTGTACAGATGCTACAATCTCACCTTCCTAGGAGGTTCTTTTACTTCTCTTTTAATTTCTCCAGAGCAAACGAATGAATCATTGATCCATAGACATAAGAGCTATTTCTGATGATGTTCTGAACACATCACCAACTTTGTTTCTGATCAGGTTACACGATGCCTGTAAGTCAAGACTACAGAAATGCTTACTATCGGGTGAATAAAGCTAACCCAGCCTACCGAGGGAGGTCCTCATTGTAATCAGTTCTTACGCTTGATGATCTGATGTCCCCTAGCACTGTTCCTGGATAAAATGCATGTGTTTAGATAGCAATTTCATGCCTGCCCATTCTTTAGTGAGTGATTTTCAAGAGAAAGTATTATTTTAACCAAAATGAAAAAGCATTTACCTTACATTAAGGGGTGGGGGGGGGCGTGCTCATACTCAGGTGTATGTTTTAACTGAAAACACAAAATGAGTAAGAAACCTAAGATTAACAATTCTTAATGTTTATTGTAATACAACACCAGTGAGGGCAAGTTTAAGTTTGAATAGTACATGTGGAGTTCAGAACCTACCCTCGAATCCCACGGCAGACCAGTCTTGAACATTTGAAGTACAATGGCACCTAAAGTTCTATCTCATAGTCCTTTGTGATTTAGAACTCTCAAGAGCCCCCCCTCCTCCCCCCCCCCACACAGTTCAGTTCTTTACAGAGCTCAGGGGGAGACAGGATTGCTAAGGAAGGGGGACTATGTGGTCTGACTATGGGGTCATGACGGTGAGACGCACACAGAGTTAATGGAGCCTTGACCTGTTCAGCTCCACACCTGAGGCCATTTCCCCCTCCTCGAGAATGTAAAGAAACTGCTGACGAAGGGCGGTGGAGAGAGCTTTGAAGATAGCCGTCAGTATACAGATGCAGACAAGAAATGGAAGTCGGCCGCAGAAAATGAAAGCATCTTCCCTGAGGGCTTAAAATCCATCGTGTGTCACGCCGGGCGGTGGTGGCGCATGCCTTTAATCCCAGCACTCGGGAGGCAGAGCCAGGCGGATCTCTGTGAGTTCGAGGCCAGCCTGGGCTACCAAGTGAGCTCCAGGAAAGGCGCAAAGCTACGCAGAGAAACCCTGTCTCAAAAAAAAAAAAACAAAAACAAAAACAAAAAAAAAAAAAAATCCATCGTGTGTCAACTGAAACAAAGCATCCAGAAAGCCTTTTTTTCTAATTTAACTTACCTACTCCTGAGATTTTAATCAGGAAAAATCCTCTGTACCATTTAGGTTCTGTCTTCTTTCAGTAGTGGACAACTGAGAAGGGCCTGGGAAACGTATCTTTAGCTAGCAAGGGGGAAATGATCCTATTATACCCTCTCTTAGCTGCTATTGTTTCTTTCCCCATAGACTTGGATCGTTCTGACCGCAAAGGAAGCTTTGATAGCACTCAGAGCATTTCAAAGCAAGGCAGAGAAGACAGTCGTAGTGCTAAGTATATTTATCATGTTAAACACAGAGTTCCTTATTTAAGCAACCCTGGTCAAGGATGCAGAAGGCTGACCAAACTTTGTCATACTTTAAGGTAAGGGTTGTTTGGAACTCTCTTGGTGTTAAAAAAGAAATCTTTCTCTTCCACCAGTACACTACAGAATCCAAGAGAGAGATCGACTTCAGTTCTCTGACATCCTCCCCCCGCCCCACCCCCACACCATCCTTTAGGCTGTAGGAACAAAAAGGAATACATATTTTGGTCTCCAATTTATCACTCCAATTTTCACAGTCATAAATTACTTCTCAGGCTTTAAAACAACAGGATTTTTTAAAAGGCACTGTAAGGTACTTATATTCCAGTAACTAAATTCAGATGTATGAGGCAATTTTAAACTGTTATAAAAGCTTCCTGTCGCAAAGCTATCCAAAATAGAACCCTCGGAAATCTGAACATAAAAATAATAATATTAATGTTATAGAAATATGGTTAAACTTAACATACTAAACCTATCCCTTCAAAGGTCCTGGAACATGGGAGGTAATCGATCAACGACTGAACCCTTCGAAGGAGTCTTAGATCATATCCTCTCATTGCCGGTCACTTTTTGTTATTATAATGTCCAATGTAAACGAGCACAATCTACTCCATCAGGCATTACCTTCATCAACAGAACACTCTCGTGTTCAAAGTTCAGTTGTGTGCACTCACATAGAACTGATTTGGTTCGGCCAGGGGCCATTAAGTAAGGATGCTAGATGAGATCCGCAAATGAGAAAATTAGCAAATGCTTCCGAGCAAACTGAGTCATGACGCACAAGAGGCAAAGGGGAACAAAGGCGGAGCAAGGTGCTTAAGGAAAAGCCACAGAGTTTGGGCACGAATCCAGACCCCAAACAAAAGCTGTCTGTAAGGTCCACAGTCAGGGTAGGGCCGTTTGTCAAAAGTCCGCAGGAACAAACTCCAAGTGGCCGTCTTCTGTGTCTCAAGAGGCAGGCCGGCTGCTGCTGCGAGCTGCCAGTTCTGTAGCTGTGACTGAAGGAGCTCTAAATGGAGTCTCCTGAGAGCCGGTCCCAATTAGAACCGCATAAAGGAAGCAAGTTAGACATGGTGCTTCGGGACAAGCCTGACCCAGTGCGTCAGTGTCAACCCCAACAAGAAAATGAAAGGGACTTCCTCAAGCACGTTGTCTGTTCTAGATAAAAGCTAAGGACCTTTTAGACTCTGCTTTTGAAGTAGGCCTCCCTGGACCAAAAATGGGGACAACTCTCAAAATACTGAGAGCTGGCTTGATTATTTTTTTCCGGGCCTGATGGTGAGCTTTGTGCAAACTGAGGCATACCCCAGCAGAGCAGGCTTTGTGTTATATTCCAGAAAAATTAGCAAGCTAAAAATGTTTAATTCCTAATAGTCGAAGAGCAAGCTATGAAAAGCATTCATCTGTTTATGATTTCAAATCTGGCTTCCCATCTAAGTTCGTCGTCACTGACAAGTTTTTGGAATTGTCTTGAATCTATATTGTGTTGGTATGACTAACTACAAAGCAACTCACTTGCAGAGGTACAACTAGGGTCAGTTTGTGAGTTTATGGGGTAAAAGGAATGGAAAAGAAGGATAATTTGGGATTTCAATTGTAAATCACCCAACTCAAGAAAATAACGTAAGAATCCACTCACTTCTTGTAGCCAGTGAACCAGAGATCAAGGGTTCTTATCTCAGACTCTGTCAAGTGCTTTAGTCCCCTAAGCTAAGAGCCTTCTTCTGAATGTATGGACTACAGCTTTCACTATTATCAAAGAACTCTGACCCAACCGAAGTCAAGGGACACACTGAGGTAAATCTGTAGACAGCTAGCTACCTATGCTAACAGTAAAACACTTCTTTTATTTTTCAACCTAAACTTGATAAAACAACAAAACACAATGGGCTAGTGCACAAGGCTAAACGGGAAGCCACAGACATGTTGGAATGTTTGCCGGTAGTCAATACGTCCTGAGGTTCAAGCTGTTAAAACCCATTCCCAAGAACAACAGAGTGGCCAAAGGAGAAGGACTGTGTGGCACAGACGATCTCAACAGATGAAGAAACTGAGATGAAAGCCCACAAAAATGAATTTTGACTCAACAAAAATTACTGGGATTTAAATAGCATGTTTGCAAAATCAAGGCCCATCGGAAAATATGAGTTAAGACAACTCAAATCCAAAGAGCATACTTGAGTAAGATCATAACAATTTTCAATTAACTCTGCTTAGGAAGCAATCCTTGGCAGATGACCTCCAGAGTACAGCAGAGTCAAGTTGCTCCATAATTTAGCCAGCAAAATAACTTCTGGGGCTTCCTGTGGGGTTTCCCCCATTATATTCACCTGTACTATGTCAATAACGCCTCGGGGGAACATTGAAGACAATATCCACAATGTGCACATAAAGAGATGGCAATAAATTCCCTCAAAGAAATAGCAATAAATTCAAAACCATTTTAATATCCTTGCTGTTCTTGATATGTATTTGTAGCTATAATCAGCTGGAGAAAATTTGAAAATTGTGGCAACTTTATTTTAAAATCACTAACCCCATATTTTACATGTTTGGTAGGCTATTGGTAATGAGTACATCGCCTAGCATATTAAAGAATAAATCTTTTATTAGTAGAGATGCCTGTTTGTGTCCAGGAGGAGCAGTCACCAGCATGGTTACCTAGAAGCAACCACATAGCCACTGCAGAGCAAAGCTCAGGTTGATGCGCTAGTCCCAGCCCTGAGAATGAACATGAACCCCAAGAACAAAGACACGAACGTAGCAGGTGGGCCACCACCCTTAGTGCAAAACCCGTCAGTGCCTCATAGACAATCACATGGATGTAAACAGTCACGTGTCAGACTAAAGAAACATTTAAAATTTAAAAATTAAATAGTAACCCAAGGGACCCCTTGTCCCTGTGCATCGCTGTGAAAAGGGCTTTCGTTCTCTCCATTCCATTCCTCCAAGGCTTGGCTTTGCCAGGTTCTATGCATTTATACTTAAAGAAAAAACCAGGAAAGATAAATTTCAGTTTTAGCCTGTTTGAACATTTGAGAGTGAGGAGTGGGATAAACTATTTTTCTTACAATATTTACCACACGCCTTCCTACTATGGTACCATTTTACAGCCAAGGAGGATTGGGGGTGATAGGTAAAACAGATTAAGCATTTTCTCAACAACACCTCCAACTCTCCCACTCAACAATTTTGATGCTATCAAAGAGATATTCTCTATATTATATAGTTGTTCATTCAGGACATATTGAATATTCAGTACTTTTATCATAAGAAAGGCGAGGTAGAAATAAACAGAAAATTAAGATTTGTATTCACTCACTAAATAAATGCCTATTAAGTGTCTACAATATACTAGGAACAAATCTAGGCTTCACAGATTTAAAAAAAAATGAATTATGGTCCTACCTTCAAGACTGTCTAAAAGGAGCCAGTGATATGGACACTAATTGGGATTAAGTGAGATCAGTAGATAAAGCAATATGCACTTCACCTTATGCTTCAGTGATTTATATTTTACAGAGACTAAGCTTATTTTTTTAAAAAACAAATACCATGAATTAAAACTTTAGCATTACTTTTTAAAATACACATGCTGTGGGATGTTCTGTATGTCAAATGTGTTGCTCTGATTGGTTAATAAATAAAACACTGATTGGCCAGTAGCCAGACAGGAGGAAGTATACGCGGGACAAGGAGGAAAAGAATTCTGGGAAGTGGAAGGCTGAGTTAGAAAGACACTGCCAGCCGTCGCCATGTCAAGCAGCATGTGAAGATGCCAGTAAGCCACGAGCCACGTGGCAAGGTATAGATTTATAGAAATGGATTAATTTAAGCTATAAGAACAGTTAGCAAGAAGCCTGCCACGGCCATATAGTTTGTAAGCAATATAAGTCTCTGTGTTTGCTTGGTTGGGTCTGAGCGGCTGTGGGACTGGCGGGTGACAAAGATTTGTCCTGACTGTGGACCAGGCAGGAAAACTCTAGCTTGGTGCAAAATATTGCCATGAGGTCAAGCCTGGAGAAATTGTAGAAATATCCAGACATGTTATCAGAACTCTTGATATAATTCCAAGGTCTGAAGGAGACCCACTGGCTTTTTGTATCTTTGAATATGTTTATTTTGCAAGACCAGATAGTATATTTGAAGACCAAACGGTCTATACAGTAAGATACCGCTGTGGCCAGCAGCTGGCGATCGAAGCGCCCGTGGAGGTGGACTTGGTGAGCATGGTTCCAGAATCGGCTACTCCTGCTGCTCTTGGCTAGGCAGCAAAGTGTGGACTGCCATATGTGGAGGTGCTGTGTAAAAACCGATATGTAGGAAGAACCTTCATTCAGCCATCCTGCAAGTCAAACACACACGCCAGGAACCCACCATAGTAGCTCAAACCAGCAGGCTGCCGCTAACTTGAGAGAGACAACTAGGAAGCTGTTTTTAGCTCTGTTTTAGAATCTTTTTTCTCAGGTTTTAGGTGGAAACTCTTGCCCCATGTTGGGCACCATTTGTAGCTAGAGTTTTCCTGCCTGGCCCACAGTCAGGACAAATCTCTGTCACCCACCAGTCCCACAGCCACTCAGACCCAACCAAGTAAACACAGAGAATTATATTGCTTACAAACTGTATGGCCATGGCAGGTCTCTTGCTAACTGTTCTTATATCTTAAATCAACCCATTTCTATTAATCTATACCTTGCCATGTGGCTTGTGGCTTACCGGCATCTTCACATGTTGCTTGTCATGGCAGTGTCTGGCAGTGTCTCTCTGCCTCAGCCTTCCACTTCCCAGAATTCTTTTCCTCCTTGTCCCGCCTATGCCTCCTCCTGTCTGGCTACTGGCCAATCAGTGTTTTATTTATTAACCAATCAGAGCAACACATTTGACATACAGAACATCCCACAGCATACACATGATAAAAAAAAAACAAATAATGTTGAAACTTTCCTTATCATGCTTGTCCCTAGTTACCTACTCTAGAAACATCCAATATTAACCCAGGAGCTTCCCTGTATCACTTCACTGATTAATACAGACATAGCCTCCCAATGATTTCCTCCTGTGTCTATTGCATTTTATTTTATAATTTATATAGAATGCATTCTACCATTACTAAAAGCCATTCTCTAGTAAGGTGAACAATCCACAAAAAGTTTTCTCTGGACTATGGTTCTAGGACATAGAAAAATTAAGCTGTAGAAGAAATGGATGCTTTTCCTCACCTGGCTAACCTTCATGTGCCAGAAGTTGCTAGCCAGGAATCTAGAGGACAAAAGTCATCAGTAGTCTTACCTACCTATGAATCCTTCAAGCTACAATGATAACAAGGGAGATGTGTTCTCTAGTACAATAGTGGTATGACTATGATGGGAGTAACCAACAGCTTTCTGATTGGATGTAAGGCCTGATCCAAAGAAGGGAGGTAATGTCTGGTTCTGTCAACCTGCTTAATAACCACTGGCCAGGGAGGTCATGGGATCAAGGGGAGAATCTACTACTATTATTTTGCTAAATAGTCATGTTGTCAAAGTGCCTCCCAAATCCGCATGTTTGTGTCTACAGACTAATGATGTGTTCTGCCTTCAGAGAAGGATCTTACTGTAGTTAATGCAGAAACCTGAATCTGGCCAAAATGCTAACAATGAGTGCTAGATATGTGGTTGGCCCTAAACAAAACAGCTATACCATCTCATCCAAGACTGGGGAACTATCACAGAAGAGCAGAAAGAATGTAAGAGCCAGAGGATAGGAAGATGTGCCGCCATGACGTCTTCTAACAGTCATAGCTATTGCACTCATGAACTTGGTGCACATGGTTGCCTGCACAAGACCCACACAAGACTGAGCCCATCAACATTTCATCATGGGTGGGGGAAGGGTCCCGCCCCTCCCGGAGGAACTACTGGGATGGAGAGTTGTTAGGAGAGAGGGCGTCACTTTCTTCAGTGGTGCAGCCACTGGCAAGCTGCCCTTGCTCAAGTAAACAAACTCCCACCCATACTCAGGCAAGAACACTAATTGAATTCCATGTGTTACACAATCAAAGAAGACTTGGAAGCATTGGGGAGACATGTTGAGGAGTTCCAATAGGCTATGAAAGGTGACAATCATTATATAAATATATAAAACTGTCAAACATTTTTAAATTAAAGAATAAGCACAAAAATGTTTTTAGTAAATTTTCACAGTAGAGAAGACAGTGAGCAGTAACAAAATACAAGGTGTTTCCTAGATGAACAACGAAAATGACAAGGAAGTCTTTAGACTCTTCTAGAGTACTCATTTTCATTAAATCTAGAGTTAGGACCATGGAATGAATTGACATATATTCCTCATCTGGGGAACCAATAATCTCAGCACAGACAATGGGGGTTCTGGGGACAATTCTTAAAGGAAATAGACAAACAGCTTATATTGAAGTTTTCTGTTTACTTAGAGGCTAGCATGGGAGCGAGAACACACGAGAGGCACCTCTCTGCCTCCACCGTGAGCTTCCTTCTGAACCCACCATCCTCCATGAACGCTTTGCCTCTGCTGCCCTAGCTTGCTCAGTCAGAATTTCTTCCAAACAAGTACGCCCACTGGTGAGTAGGAGGCAGGTCTCCTAGAGCGGACAATGGCAAGGAGGAAGGGGAGCAGAAATGGAGGAGCCGACGGACGGGGCCCGGGCAGGATTGACTGCAATGGACAGCCCTGATCACAAGGAACTCACCACACGTTTACACATGCCAAATGCACAGGAAGAGTCCTGAGTATGTGGCCGAGACGGTGCCAAAGGGGACAGGTTAGGTGTGTTGACAGTGGGGACTGTTTCTGGCATTTTGGAGTGGTGGTGTGGACATCCCGGGAACAGAAGTATTCATGGGAGAGCAAAGAGGATAAAAAGTATGAAAACAGGTAGGCCAGTCCGCACCGGAAACAACCAGAATAACCTGCATCAAAAACAACACAGTCATAGCACAGAGACTGGAAGAGAAGCCAGGAAACTGATGGCCACAGCACAAATAGCACAGAATAAATGTTTGCAATCACGGACCCCAAAGAGGCCAGAGTGTAAAATAACAAAAATTTGTAACTGTGACAAAACCAGTTTCTCTTAGAACCTATGAACAGTGAAACCATAAGAGACAAAAGACACCACACTTGGCAGAGAACAGTGTGACTGAACCATGACGAAAGCTTAAACTCCACTGCGAAATGCATGCTGCTTTTCCTGACTTGTGTTCTACCGCAGACATTTGTTACCTTTCTTCCTTTAGAGGCATGGTGTATCTACGAGTAAATAAAGGTCTAAGAAAAATAAAATCCCGTCATCACATCAGGACCTCTTTAAATACAGAGCACATGTGTACAGTTGAAGTAAAAATACCCCTTTTGTTCCTTTTCAGAAATCGACAAAATAATGTCAAGCAAAAATGTTAAGTTGTAATTATAAACAGAGCAAACAATTAGAAGAAATAAAATTCGCCTTGGATATTGACCATAATTAACCCAAAATTGTAAATATTATTGCAGCTCTATAAAAGTCAAATTGTCTCGACACTAAAGGTAAAAAAAGAAAAGAGAAAGAATAAAGAGAAAGGAAGAAAGAAAAGGGCAGGCGAGCCGTTGGCTTACCTTGTGTTTGACCTCTCAGTCTGCCCCGCTTCCACCGTGGTCGTGAATCCGCTCCCAACATCTCACAAGTCCTCTTTGTACACAGAGCCTGTCCATCTGCACAGCTTAGCACACTTGCCCTCCTCACCACAGAGTGGCCTGTTGTTGGTCTCAGGGATAATCAGAGAGCCCAAGGTCAACAGGAAGAGCTGCCCGCCCCAGTCACTGACCCCCAGGAATGGCCAGTGACCAGGCTGACCTCTGAGTGAGGAAAGGGCTACAGACTCTCACTGTGGTTCTGAACTGAAGGATAAAGCTTCCAGATTCGCATGCTCCAAAGCCCTCTACCAACTACACACAGCTGGTCTCTAGAGCCTCAAGTTCTGTATTACACAGTTCCACCCCAACTCCCAACACAACAGTGAAGAAAAGTAAGTAGCTGTGCTGACTGTCAACAGCTCCCCTGGCCGTTATTCCCTAAACAATACCACTATCTGCAAAGCAATTATGCTATATTACTGTAAGGAATATAGAGATGATTTAATATATTGAGGATATATGCAGGCTATATGCAAATACTGGCCACTTGTATAAGGACTTATTTGAAGCACCCACAAGTTTTGATGTTTACAGCGGGGGTCTTAGAATCAGTCTCCTGTGTCATGGAGGCATGGATGAACCACATAATTAGCTTATTTCTTTTTCTTCCCCATTAACAATTTTGTTTTATAAATCTGAATATTGTTAAGTCCTAGATATTTTATGTAATTAATTTTGGACTATTTGTCACAGGTTGCAGATTACCAGTCTTACACATTTTAACACCACAGCATGTTCTAGTTGGGTGGCTGTCAACCAGAGGCAGTTTGGGGAGACACTGATTCCCACAAGCAGAGGGCAAAACTGTGTCCACTGGACTAAAGCCAAACACAACGGTGCATGGGACAGACATTCAAAGCCCAGAGTTATCGCACAGGAAACACCCACAGTCACAGCAGCTCCTGTGGCCCCAGAGCCAGGCTCCTGGCAAGGCAGATGGACAAACTACAGATGCAGGAGTGCAGTGTGCTGTTTGACTAGACTGGCAGCACGGGGCATGCAGGAAACTAGCATGCTGCCTACTGCCTGATAATGTAAGTGATGCAACCCAGAAGTTCGGAGTTGATTGCCCCTCCAGGGACGTCAATTCACCTAAGTGTAATCAAAGGGAGCCAGTGGATAAAGTCTCTTTTCCTGCCTGAGAGAAGACTGCACAGTGCATGAATTCATTTGTGTGTCCTCTCTGATGATAGTCCATGAAGTGCCACATCTTTGGGAAAGTTGTGGTGATGCTGTGACCTGATAAAACACATCTGCTTTGGCATCCCTTCCACTTCTCCTGCTCTCTCTCTCTCTCTCTCTCTCTCTCTCTCTCTCTCTCTCTCTCTCTCTCTCTCTCTCAGGGTCTGCATTCTCCAGATGGCACTAGACTATGAGTTTCTGGGCCTAGGGAGGAAGCTCAGGGTGCTGCCTTGCATGCGTGAGACCGTGAGTTCAACCCCCAGGAGCCACTTGAAAGGAGTCTGGCTGTGGTAGCACATGCTTATATCCCCGTGTTGGTGAGACAGAAAGAGGTGGATCCCAGGACTCCAGCCCATTAGCCTATTTGGTGAGTTCCCGGCCAGTGAGACACCCTGCTGCAAACCAAAAAGGGGGAGTGATCCAATGTTTAGTGAACAACACCCACATGTCTCCGACTTCCACATGCATGTGTGTACCTGTGACCCTGCTGTGTGCACATTTGTATGTGCATGAGCTCACACACAGGCACACACAGTGGTGAGCTGCTTCTGCCTTGGGCCTTGATCTCTGACCATACCAATCTAAAACAAAACGACCCTACCTAGTAAAATAAGCTAAGCTCAAATCCTTAGTGCGCTAATTTTCAGTCACTTTGGCCACATCCACCTCTGGATGTGTTATGTGTAATGCTCCCCGAGTGAGCAGTGCAGGACTGCTGTTGGTAGTTCAGCCCAATGTTATCTCTAGCTGGCACTATGACCTTGGCTACAGCCTGGGAGCAGTCGGTTCTCTGGGTTTTGCTCTATATAACTAGAGAAGATGCAAAATGGGATGTGAGAGACTTGAGGACGAAGGAGCAGCAGGAAGCTAACTAAAGGAGACTAATTGCAGATCAGCCCTGTCCCCGCAGCAGGAAGTCCCTCTGCTAATGCTGTCCAGCCACCCTGGAAGCCTAAACAGCATAAACGGGTAAAGGTGTTCTCTGACGGATGAGGCTTCAACTTCTCTGGCAGGTAAATGAAGTCTGACTCTGGGACTATGCACACCTGGAAGTCCGTTCAGCTCGCAAACTGCTCCACATTCCTCAGCTCGGGTTCATTAGGAGACACCACCTGTGTGTCTGCTCATCAAACCCCGCTGGCTTCTGGTTCGGATCTGTCACAATGCACAGAAGAGTCATTTCTAATTACACAAGTAAAATAAATAATTCCCGGAGATTTCCTGACCCTTGAGTTGAGAGCCAAAGTGAAAGTGGTCTGTGCTGATGATCACAGGACTGCAAAATTGCTTCAACACTTCTGCTAAGTAATTACTTAATCCGAGAAGTAAAGCCCGGGAAATACGGATTACCAAGTGGTATGGCTCAGTTTCAATTGGTGAAAATTGTGAACTACAAAATGTCTCCTCCAGAAATGCAGGTGGGAGCGAATGTTATGTATTTTACAAGTGCTTTTCTTTTGTGATTGAGCACACTATGGAATGCAGGCAGGATTGGCCTGGCATATGCAAGAAATCTGGGGGAACACCCCCCTGATTTTTCTTTTTTCCTATTTACTTGAAAAGAGAAGACACCACCTTGCATGGAAGCCGGCACGGACAAACAGTGGCAGGATCCTGGATCCTTGAACGAGTGTAAGGGGCTGAGACAACTCCCCCCAGCTGCTCCTATACTGTGCCCCTGGCCAGAATGTCATCTAAGCAAGACAGACTTTTGTTTGCTAAGAGACTGGATCAGTGGGAATGAATTAATTCCTGGCTCTAACACTGAGCCTACAATAACACAATCAATTCTAAGATTCCTAACTCAGAATATATGAACAACATTCACTTAATTATTGGCTTGAGGACACTCATCTTACTGTCCATCTGTTTATTCAAATAGTGTCCAAGGAACATTTTAATGACTGGAAAGACCAGATAAAACCATGTAAACTCATTTTTTTTATATTGTTCTGTCATATGAAGCTCTTTCTTGTTCTTAAATATTTTTAGCATGTGCAAATCAATTTGGTTTATCATATTAATTAGCAATAAGCAACTTCATTCCTGTCTCTGAATTATTATAATTCTGTGTTGTTTAGTTTTCCAGGATCTCCCTGACTTTCTATAATTTACTCATTATAGCCTGGTTGTGTACCTTCAGGACACACAGTGCCCAAACCACTATTATGTGGCTGAAGACTCCAAGCTGAGCTCAGAGGCATCCTTCAGATATTGTCAGCACAAACTGTTACTCCAAGTGAACACAGAAAAGTGTCTGCATGTAAATCAAAAGTGCACATTCCTGACTCACCAAAAATAAGAGTTCAAGAATATCTGCTACATGTTTACATTTTTAACTCCAATAATGGATATCATGAAGGTTTTTTTTAAAAAAAGAAATCATAGATGGAAGTTTCCAGAAGTATGGAGTGGCCACAACATCCCTATGTATTGAGTCCTAATTTTACCAAGAGTCAAGATCTAAAATCACTTATCAGAGTTAGCCTAGTCATTCCCTCCCATTCAGCCTGGAAAAACAAATGAGAAAAAGTAAAATTAGTGCATGCATATAAATGTTTCCAATCCTTAATGGCATTTATGCAATGTCTTGTCATTGTTTAAAAATAACCAAGAATTATTAGTCTTGAGGGTATAAACATGTGAGAAAAAATACAATTCATAAAAATTTGTGCTGTCTCCATAATATTACTGTCTTTTAAAACAATGGAAAGGTAATACAGTTGGCTGGATAAATGGGTTCTAAGCAGAAAAAAGTATACATGTGATCAAACATTCAATATGAATATGTCTTGAGTTGAAGAAACTTAACCATCTAAACTACCTGCAAATGTAATAAGTAAATCATTGAGATGGCTCTCTTGACCGTGACTGCTGACCTCAGCTGCTGCTTCCCTGGGAAGGAAAGAACAGACTTGGTGGAAGGAGCAGAAAGATCTTAGCACACATTTATGCACAATGGACCTCAGCACACATTTATACACAATGGATCTCAGCACACATTTATACACAATGGACCTCAGCACACATTTATACACAATGGACCTCAGCACACATTTATACACAATGGACCTCAGCACACATTTATACACAATGGATCTCAGCACACATTTATACACAATGGATCTCAGCACACATTTATGCACAATGGATCTCAGCACACATTTATGCACAATGGATCTCAGCACACATTTATACACAATGGATCTCAGCACACATTTATGCACAATGGATCTCAGCACACATTTATGCACAATGGATCTCAGCACACATTTATGCACAATGGATCTCAGCACACATTTATACACAATGGATCTCAGCACACATCTATGCACAATGGATCTCGGCACACATCTATACACAATGGATCTCGGCACACATCTATACACAATGGATCTCGGCACACATCTATACACAATGGACCTCGGCACACATTTATACACAATGGACATCAGCACACATTTATACACAATGGATCTCACCACACATTTATACATAGTGTATCTCAGCACACATTTATACACAATGGATCTCAGCACACATTTATGCACAATGGATCTTAGCACACATTTATACACAATGGATCTCACCACACATTTATACATAGTGTATCTCAGCACACATTTATACACAATGGATCTCAGCACACATCTATACACAATGGATCTCGGCACACATCTATACACAATGGATCTCAGCACACATTTATACACAATGGATCTCAGCACACATTTATACACAATGGATCTCAGCACACATTTATACACAATGGATCTCAGCACACATTTATACACAATGGATCTCAGCACACATTTATGCACAGTGGATCTTAGCATACATTTATGCACAATGGATCTCAGCTCACATTTATACACAGTGGATCTCAGCACACATTTATACACAATGACACAACAACCTCTACCCCTCACATACACTCTAAGTAAATAAGTATAAAAATTTTTAATCTATCTTCTGTAGCTGTTGGTTTTAAGAAATGCATGTTAGATTTCTGCTTTTACTTTAAACAATTGTGCACAATAATCCATTATCTCAAATGTTCTGTTTAGGAATCAAACACATATCACTCCACTTTTAGAAGAGCACAAGTGTAAGATGTGTGTGTGTGTGTGTGTGTGTGTGTGTGTGTGTGTGTGTGTGTGAAAAGCACTTTTATACGCATGATAAGAGGAACTACAGCTATTCAATGGCATATCTGATATACCCCAGTGAACTAGCGGCTTTCACTTGGCACATCTGTTACATCAATTGCCCAACCTCATTCCATTACTACTTACGTTTTTAAAACCTTAAAGCTTTTGTTTGAAATACACCTGGGGCTCAAAAGCTCCTTTCTGCCAATCTAACTATGATCCTGCCACTTTTCTTTATGTCCTCAATCAAGTAAATGACATTTTCCTGCTTTGGTTTTAACTGGGAATTCAATGGAATCTACTTTCTAACAAGCCTGGCACGTACACATCTCACCCTCTTCACCACCTTGTTCATGGCTCAAATGACAGAAGCCATCTTCGGGTGGTGTGTGTACTATGCTGTTTACTTGGACCTCAGGAAAGGGACATTTCCTCCTGCAGACTACAAATGCTTGTTAAGAGGGCTTTCTGTCTCACTACTCTCTGGAGCCACAGCTATAGTAAATCATATTTATAAGGAAAAGGCTTCCTGGCATCATGAGATCAAAGTTGCACTAAACTTTCAACGCTGGGTCCTGTTGCTTCTTTGCTGCCACTGACTATGAACCCAAAAACAAATTACTACTTATGACTAATGTTTTTTCAAAAAGTATAAATTCTATTCTGAGTTGATAATGAGTGATACTAGACATCTCTACATCTCTACAATTCAAAGTTTTTATGGCATTTTAATTTGAATCTGGTAAGTGATCGCAAAGTCTGTGAAAGACTGAATAGCTACCTCTTGCTCTTGGTAGGAGATTGCTTCCAGGATTTCTGTTGGATACTGAAATTCATAGAAATGCAGGACATTGTATAAACAGTTCAGGGATAACATAGAGCCTGCACACATCCTCCCATATACTTAGATATCTCTAGATTACTTTAATACCTGATATAATACAATTTCTATGGAAATAGTATTTATTCTGTATTATTTAAAAACAATAAATAAGGGGCTGATGAGAAGGTTCAGCAACTAAAGGCGTCTCCCACCAAGCCTGACTATCTCAGTTCAATCACTGGGACCTGTTCAAAGGAGATAACGGACTCCCATAAATTGTCATCTGACCCCTACACCCCAGGAAAGCCACCACCACATAAATAGGTGTAATTTTTAAAAATTAAAAAATACTAAAAAGAGAATAAAATCTGAATGGAAAGAACGTCTGCACATATTCAGTACACATGCAATGTTTTTCAAATGTTTTCATTCCATATTTGTAGCATCTGAGGACTTGGAGCCCCACAGGCACTCAGAACCAACTAGAGGGAGCAAGAAAGCTCTGTGTGAATTATGCGCCTCCAAAACCGAGACATTCATTTTAATCAAGTGTCTCGAGTATGGATATGCCCAGTGAGAACATTATTCATAACTTTTTAACATATATGCTCTTCTTGGATTTTACAAAGGGGAAGAAAATGAGAAGTTTGCCTTACTAGACAAGAGTTTGCGGGGGTAGAGGGAGAAAACCCCTATAGGAATTTTTGTTACATCTTAAGTAGGTTTAAATAATCCTTAAAATTGAACCAAAGGAACATTTTATAAAACTCATCTTTCTCTCTCAAGAGTCCTATTCAGAAGAGCATGTGTGCAAATCCTAGGCAATATATGGCCGCCAAGTGAGGCAAGGGAGACATCAGGGGGTTAGCCAAGTTCTTTCTGAGTTATGCCCCATAACTTCTCTACGCTTTTGACCATTTCTTCCACCTGTGTAGCACAAAACGAAGAAATAAGGTTTTTTCCTCTATGGCTCCTTGAATGGGTGGTGAGCAAATATCTGGGGATTTTTGAGAAAGACAGAAATATACTGTACTAAGCACGGTACTGAAGATGTATCATAATGTTTCCTCGTTGTGGATGCAATTCCCTTTATAACTGTAATGGAAGTAGTAAGATTGTTAGCTCGTTCTCTACTCTCAAAAGCCCACTTCCCTGGATTCTACTCTCAACCTCCCTCCACTTTCCTCTTGAGCCGTCTGTAATGTACATCAGCTTGGGGCTGACCACCACAGTAAGCTTGGGTTAGACTCTTGGAAAAGCCAGTTATAGAGGCTCAGCAGTTTGTGGGAAAGATTCCCTTGGAACTAAGAAAAAGAAATAAAAAGTAACAGGTACTGTGGGTGCAAATAAAGGATGGCAGTAACCTGGATTAGCACCAGAACTGAGGAAGAATCTCCGAAGAGGGGAAATAGGTTGATGTTTCGTGGAACTAGAGGGCAATTCAGTCAAAACTTTCCACCAAGGTCTCTAACACCCTTAACTTCTCAACTTAGTAAGGTCAGGTTGGAGAGGACATGTAAAACAGCTTCCAGTTATGTTTTGAGATTGCCACTTTGGAAGATTCTAATGAAGAATAATGAATTAAAGAGGATCCACGTCTGCCATGACTCGGCGTTTCTTCTCACGATGACCTGGCATCTTGATGAGAGATTAAATGTACTGTGGCAGTCCTTGGAAAACCCTGCTTTCAAGGTTATATGACATTCCAGCAATTGCACTTTCAATGCCTCTTCCCCCGACAGTCTTGCTTGTAAATCCTTTCTTCCTTGTAAATAATGACAATTTTAGGTGGATTTACTATAGCACTCTCACCATCATGGGCTCAAGAAATACTACCAAATAAATATAGCAATCAAAAGCAAGCACTCTTGGGAGAGTGGAAACGTTTATAAGTTCTCTTGGAAAATCCAATATATTTCTTTGGCTTCATAGATTTTAAGTTAGAGCTCTTTCTCTGACCTATGAGTAGGAAGACATAAACATACTAACTATACCAACTGATTTTATTGCATGCATCTTGCACACAGGCATACACATAAACAATAACCAGGGTACTTAGTCATAAACAATTCACAAATTCATGTTATTATTTACAGTACATCCTTTGCTAACTTAAACTATACCTATGAAATTCCAGTTCCTGTGGACATACAGGACTCTCAGGAGTTGCTGTATGTCATGTTTGAGTTTTCTTGAAGAAGATGCTATTTCAGCCCCATGCCAAGATTTCCCTATGGAACAAGACAAAACTAAACCAAGTTGTGGCTCACGCTAATCTAAATTTTAGCTCAAAAAGTATCACAAGATTATGTGTTCTAGTATTCACTGTTTTAACTGATCTTTAAAGCTATCTCTATCATTTCTCAGCATGCCATCCTCCACACCCACATGTAGGGAGTGGCTTAGCGTGTCTCTCAAACCCTCTTCGGGTGCATGGTTTCTAGCCACTCTTTCTTGTTAGTGCCACGCTGAGAACCGTCTTGCTAAACGTCTGATATCGGTATCCTCTTATCTAAAAGTCTACACATCTCCCTCTCTCTGCAGGATACTTTTAATTGTCTAACTTGGAATACATTCCCTTACACAAACTTATTCCCAAGCTACATCTCCGACATCATCTACTATTCCATTCATTTGCTCAGTGTTTCCTGACACATGCAATACCTCACTTCTGCCCAGATGTGCTCCTTAGTAAGTCTTGCCCTGACATAATTTTTACATTGCTTAAAATTCCCTTGCCTGTATTCCCTGTCTGGCAGCTTTCCTAAGCCAGCCCTCTCCAATTGAGTCAAGAATGGCTGGCAATGCTGTCAGGGTGATTTGTTCAGCGTTGTTATGACATTTGTTTGTGTGTTCTGTGTTAGGATTCAAACGTTAATACAATGTGACTCCCATTTGTCTATACTCCTGTCTCCTTTACTTGTTCTAGCCTACATAATCTCTGAGGGCAAAGACTACGCCATGATTATGTTTGTGCGTCTATATGCTCCTATCTGTCTATTCTCTCTCTCTCTCTCTCTCTCTCTCTCTCTCTCTCTCTCTCTCTCTCTCTCTCTCTCTCTCTCTCTTTCTCTCATCAACTGTATAATGCTCAGTGACAGCTGAATAAGTGAATTTTCTAAATACATATTCAGACCGAGTTGAACCATTTTGGCTAAGTTGATCAGATTCTATTATTTTACAGCCTTACAGATTTAGTTAAACTGAATCAACAGATGAAACTATGTGACAACTGAAATCCACCATAATATTATATAACGTGTGCCTTTCTGTGATTATTTGGTTGGCGTTACATTTTAAAGGCATACTAATATTTCTCTCTGATGTGAAAGAATGAAGCAAATAAAACATTTTCAATTTTGTTACATCCTATGTCTCTTTGGTATCATGTAGCCACAAGAGCTGCAAAATTCAATATTTGTAATTTCATGACTTGTCTGAAAACCATGTTAGTTCATGCATTCATTTATGTGAAAGTAGACAGTTTATGATCGACATATTAGCCTCTATGTTTGTCAGAGAAGTCAATAAGATCAACATTAGAGGATTTAATGTTTCAGCTATGAGCACTAATTCAGAGCAGAATCAACATATCATCTTACTAGAATGGACTGACCTGCAAGGATCATGCATAAAACTTGGTGAATAATATTTTAACTCCCATAGGAAAAAAAATGTATGCTAGGAGGAAATTAGACTCAAGAAATGAGACTGGTATGATTAAAGTATTAAAATTGCAGATGCATTTTATTTACATGCTAAAATGTGTAATTCTTCAAGTAGGAAACATATTCCAGGTCTTTCTGAAAGTATCCCATGATGAGCAGCTCTTACAGATCCTTCTGTTTAACATAGGAGAGGACTGATTTCATTATCCCTACTGCTGGCTACACAACTCACAGGAGTTTTCAGGGATGAACATCCACCTTGCTGTTTGTGCATACTCAAACAATTCATTGATACAAAAATAAAACTACCTCTGAGTAGTAAGAAGAGTTGAACTCATTTCTACTTCCTGTCAATGGACACAGCTTTTATTTTCAATGCTAGTGATCAAGCCCAGGGTCTTTAATATGCTAGGAAAATCCTCTACCACCCAGCTGAATGGTGTGGTCCTTTATACCTAGATGGATAAGAATCCCATGGATGGATAGGTATACAGGAATAAATAGAAGGAAAACTTACTCAAATTTTTAATTAGACTAGACAATGCTCCTTAAAATGAGTACAGCACAATGGTATACTTACTTGTAAACAATCCTTTTTGGAACTGCTTAGAGATGGTAGCAAGCTTTTTACCACTGAGTAAGGAAGTAC
This sequence comes from Peromyscus maniculatus bairdii, assembly GCF_049852395.1. Lineage (NCBI taxonomy): Eukaryota > Metazoa > Chordata > Mammalia > Rodentia > Cricetidae > Peromyscus > Peromyscus maniculatus. The sequence goes on along the minus strand of NC_134857.1, from coordinate 110,065,063 downwards.
TCCCCACCAATCTTGTCCAAATGTGCTTTTTGATTGCTTTTGGAGACCTAACTAACCCATATTACTCTTCTATGACGACTGTGTGGTGGCAGCTCCTTGGATGCTGGGTACTGCTCTCTAATTACTGTATACTTTATAGACATACACTGACACTTCCCACATAAGAGTTCCACAGGGAAAATTACAGTTTCTCTCTTCACTGGTCTATCCTAGGTGCCACGGTCAATGACTAGTAAGTTAGTACTGGTTATGTTCTTTTTGCTTCATATTCCACACTCTTTATATTTTAATAAAAGGATATGAATCCTGCCAAGATGCATCACACACTGTATCTTTGCCATTCCTTCTAGCAAGAGGCTATGTGGGCAGCACCAGCAGGCTGAGCAGGAGGTGGAAAGGGATATCACACGGCACCAGCAGCAGCAGCAAAGCCAACTCAGGCAGCTAGTCCACCCTGATTGTCATTCCATGTTCTTGTCTCTCATCTAACTTCATTGACTTATAAACATGAAATACATGTACTAATAAATATTAGGTAATTGTAGGGAATCAATAAAATTAAGTCATAAAATTAAACCGTGAATAATAAACAAAATAGATCGAATGCTTATCTCACCACCTCCCACAACTTTATATGCTGTGACTCTTTATTTGAGTGAACTCCTTGATAGTAAATTAGGTCATGAGAATGGAGTTCTCCTGAATGGCACTGGTGATTTCTTGTGAAGATCCATTGGGTGAGACCACGAGAAGGCAGCTATGGAGGAACCAAGGAGATAACCACTTTCACCAAGAATCCGGCCCTATTGGAACTCTGATCTCAGATTTATAGGCCCTGAATTCTCTGAAATAAATCTGTACTGACTTACAAACTCAGCTTACTGTATTTAGCTAGGCAGCCTGAGCTACAGTATAGACTACTTTTATTTTCTCTCATTAAAACATAAAGGGAAGGAACCCTGTGGAATCAGAAACGACCAAAAAAGGTCAGGGGACACAGCCTAATAGTAGAGCACTTGCCTGGCACACACAAGGCCTAGTATTGCAAAGGAAAAAAGAGTAGGGATATTAAAAAGCCCTGAATCAAAGTTCTTTATTTACACACTTTTTTCCCTGAGCTTTCCTAGTACTGTGTCTTAGTCTCCCTTAAAATTCCAGCACTTCAGATAATTATCTAAAATATGATTGTTATTTAATATGTTTGTAAAATCAATAATGGCCCCACAACTTGAAAATATGCACAATGAAGACAATTCATTTCCTGCACAGAATAAACACCCAGGACACTTCTATTACAAAGCCCCTACTTTTATGCTACACAGAAACAATGTGTGGAGTTATCTGAGGTCCATAAAGACCAGGCTCAAAGTTGGCTTTGCTTCTGAGGGGATGGTTGACTTCTGCCCATGCTCAGCTATCTGATTTGCCCACATGACACCTTTCTGGAAAGACAGAGTATTAGAGAATAGTGAGTCATGATTGTTAGGATCACATTCACTCAATTAGTAAGGTCTTTATTGTCCAGATATGATCAGTAAGTGCCCCCATGAAATCATGGGTTGGATGCTTGGTCTTCCATGTGGTGATATTAAGAAATATTGGGATCTTTAAAACATGTAGCCTAATGCCGGGTGGTGGTGGTGGTGGCGGCGGCGGCGGCGGCGGCGGCGGCGGCGGCGGCGGCGGCGGCGGCGGCGGCGGCGGCGGCGGCGGCGCACGCCTTTAATCCTAGCACTCGGGAGGCAGAGCCAGGAGGATCTCTGTGAGTTCGGGGCCAGCCTGGGGTACTAAGTGAGTTCCAGGAAAGGCACAAAGCTACACAGAGAAACCCTGTGTCTCAAAAAACCAAAAAAATAAAAATAAAATAAAATAAAACATGTAGCCTAATAGAAGGTTAATGGGTAAAGTAAAGTAAATGGAAATGAGCCCTCAGGGTACGTTAACATAGTTACAACTGTTGGGGCCCTAGTCAGTTGCTGGATTCCATTCACACCATCTGACCATATGCTTTTGCCATAATGCTCTTGCTGTGAGATGATGTAGCAGGAGGGCCCCTGCCAGAGCCTGCACCACACTGTCTGGATTTTTGCCTCCAAAACTACATACTAACTAAAACTCTCTTCTTTAAAAGTTGCCTGGCCTCAAGCATTTCAGTACTATGATGATGATGATGATGATGATGATGACGACGACGACTACAACAACAACAATAATAATAATAGTAATAATAAGCCAAACCAATAAATGAGTCTCTACAGAGCATAAGGACTTGTGTTTTACAAAGCCAAAGAAATCTTGAGGAATGAATATAAAAGATAAGGCTTAAGAACTCATTTCTCAGGGCTGGAGAGATGACTCAGCAGTTAAGAACATTGGCTTCTCTTCCAGAGGACCCAGGTTCAATTCCCAGCACCCACACGGCAGCTTACACCTGTCTCTAACTCCAGTTCCAGGGGATCCAACGCTCTCACACAGGCACACATGCAGGCAAAACACCCATCGATGCTCATAAAAATAAATTATTAAAAAATAAAACCCCACTTCCCTTTCAGGGATTAGAACACAACAGAATAGTTGCAGGCATTTCAAACTGAGTAAGTCCGGCAAGGTCACCTCCTCTGTCTGCTCACTGTACAACACGCATGTACTGTGCCGGGCATTGTGCTAATGGATGGTGAGAGTTACAGTCTCTTCCTCACGGAGCTTACAGCCCAAGAGAAGAAAGAGATACTTCACCAAGCGAATACATCCGAACGTAATCAGCTAGAATAAGGAGAAAGCAACTAGCCAGAACTCACATCCACGGGCAGGAGTAGGGGCAGGAAGCATGCCTGAGCCAGAAATGTCTCAGCTGGGCCCTGAAGATGAATTTCACTGATTTAAGCCATTCTACAAATCCATGGCCTGCCCATAATCTGATCCCTCGTGCCTCCTGTGCGTCTAAGTATCCTGCACACAATAGACTATAATTCATCTTGATTGCAATCCACCTTGATTATACCACTTTGGCACAAACCCTTTCAACTTCCCAATTAATGACCCTGTTCCTGTTTGTCCGAATGGCATAATAAGACCCAGAGTCCTTTCTTGGTGGAAAAAATTGAAAATTGTCTTTAATGCGGTTCAGTTGAATAAATTGCAGCTTGGACCTCTTAGCACTGAGAGTAGCGATGTTTCGATCCAGCTGCCCCTCCTCTGCTACGCACTCACTAAATCTAAAGTGAGCTGGGAGAATTCAAACCTACATGATAAACTTCATTTGGGGCTAAACAGTTACCACAGTTTCCTGGGCAGCCATCCACAAATATGAGACGCTGTGCAAAGGGTAAAATCAACAAGTGTGGTCAGTTCATCAGCGGTCCTACAGGCTTCACTGTATACAATGCTCTACTTAAAGCTTCTTTCACATAAAGGAGCCACTGGACATCAGAGTTCTTAAAAGAGGACATGGTAAAGACCATGCAGTGAGATGTGAGGGAATTTTTAACAAGTTAAATTCCTTACGGTCACCTTCCTATAAGAAATATAACTTGGGGTGCACTGACTTGTATTAAAGCCTAGTATAATTTAACTGTACTTGAGAGGATACAAGGTTGCCATCTTTTTTTACAAGGAAATTAGTGATGGATTCCCTGTGAGCTTCTTTCTGAGCCACCCAATGACAAACCTGAACTTGCAGAAACACCAGCGTGGAAGTTTTAACTCGAGGAACCCTACCCAAGTAAGAACTCAGTGTGCTACGAACAGGTCAATTACATTCACTGCTCAAGCGCTTAATTATTGTCACTTGTGAACTTTATATGTTCAGCATTTCAGTTTATAGTGGTGTATTAAAGGCTGAATGCTGAGAGACACTCGAACATCATCAGGAAGCTAAATTCTGTCTGTGGACTAGTGCTATGGCTAATCTTCACCGTTTATCTGACTGGATTCCAAGTTACCTAGACGGCATGCTTCAGAGCATGTCTGTGAGGGCAAAGAAGTTTAACCAGGGAAGAAAGACCAGCCCTGAATGTGGGTGGCACCATCTTTTAGACTAGATCCCAGACTGAATAAGAGAGGGCAAAGGAGGACGCCAGTTGAGTACCAGCTCAGCATCTCTCTCCCTCTTCCCAACCCCATGCAATGTGACCAGTCATGCCATCCATGCCTGCCCTGCCCAAACTACGTATGCACAAACTATCAATCAAATTATCTCCTCCTTCCCTAAGGTATTTGTGTCAGGTATTTTGTGATAGACACAACTAGGGAAAGTTCCTTGTCTTTAGTGCTCCTGGTGTTTGTGAGAAACATGCTCAGCTCTGTATCTGCAAAAGTCTGTGAGTCATAAGACGTAATTGAGGTGCAAAGCTCACAGCTAAGGCTGTATGTGCTGCCTTGATACCCAGCAAAATCCAGGAAAGTCTAGAATCTTCAGGTCCTCCTTCCTGTTCGTTTCCAGTAGAGAAAGCACCATAGCCAAGCAACCCTTTCAAATCACGGGACCAGACACATCCCTGAGAAACGGGTCTCAGTTCCCTGGCAATTCATTGTTGTTCAAGCAAGACTACCTCAGGGTTCCCCACCTCAATACTCCGAGGCATGCTTCTCACTGCCTTGGGGCTGTTTGTTCTGACCCCAAATCTATCTCCATGTCCTCTGTGGCCCCGCCTTGCAGGTGGTGTCCTCTGCCTCCAGCTGTGAGGACAGACGACTAAGAAACTGCTGATGCTCTTACCCACCCAGTGCCAAAGTGCTGCTGCGTGCCTAGCCCTCCTGTAGCAAGCATCTCTCCTTCCCGTCAGAGTGAAGAGGAAGCAGGTCCACCAGTAGCACCGTTAATTGCTCAGTGCCAAGCCAGATAGCCTTTCCTTCACACAGAGCATCATGTCAAGCTTGGGTGTGAGGTACTAGTGCCAGAAAAGCCTATGGAAGGTTCTAGAAGCTTCTCACCATAGCAGGCTCATAAAAAAAATGACACCAAATTTCTAAGACTGCAAAGCAAATAGTTTGTATCAGATCCAGACCTATGGTTTTTTGTGGGCCTTTTCTTATCTTTTCAATTGAAAACTGAAACACTGAGAATGAATATACATGACTCAGTGAGTATCCCATATGAAGAAATAACCATGAGTCTCATTTAGGGAGGAGATCTTTACAGATAAATATAAGTGAAGGATGTCAAAAACAGAACATTCTGGATTAAGCAGGTAGCTCCAAATCTAATGAATCTAATGAAGTTTGCTTAGACTAAGAACAGATCTGGCCAGAAGAGGAGACACACAGTGGAGAAGGAGACAGAAACCAGGCTTCTGTTTTGGAAGGCCGGGAACCTCCTGGAGCTGCAAGAAGCTGGGAAAAGCAGTTCAAGTCTCCTCATGTCTAGGTCAGAGACAAGTGGCCTAGAGAACTACAAAGGACAAACGTCGGTGGGTTTCTTGTTTTGTTTTGATTCGGTTTGGTTTTTGAAACAGGGTTTTTCTGTGTAGCAGCCCTGACTATCCTGGAACTCCCTCTACGGACCAGACTGGCCTCGAACTCACATAGATCTGCCTTCCTCTACCTCCCAAGTGTTGGGACTCAAGGCATGTGCCACCACCACCTGGCCGACCAATGTCTGTTTTAAACCACTAAGATGCTGATAATTCATCACAGAAGTTCAAGGAAACTGACATAGATGTGCTATCTGTATACCAGTCAAATAAACAAGATGGAGCTTCTGAGCTGGAAAACCATCTTGCCTCCCGTGCACACTGAGGATGGAATGTCATAGTGTTTACTGGCTCCGATCAGAAATCCCATCTGTCAGGGCCTGGCTGTGTCAAGTGGGCACATCCCACTCAGAGCCCTGTGTTCAGCCTCTGTGGAGTGACTGGGGCTGAAGGGGAAACGCTAAGGGTTCCAAAGTGGAGCCCAACAAACCCTGAACACCATCCTAGGGCACCATCCACCCATCTCTGCATCTGGGGACCCCTCGGGAAACGGACCAGTCAAAAATATTCAAAGAGAAACCTTGCTATCCCAGGGACCAAAGTAAACCCCAGCATCTCTACCCAGTGGTCTTCTCTTGGGAGCAACCCCCATCCCTGGACACTTCTCCATTTAATGAGGAACATTTCAGCCAAATGCAGTGGGCACCATCTGCTATCAATACTGCTTGCACACTTCCCAGCCAGGAAGAGTTCCAGGCCAAGTTTATCTTGTGAGCTAACAGGAGGCGACAAGCCTGGCAGGACAAGAATTCTCCCGGCATGCTTGATTCAGCCTGGCTGACCAGCTCCACGCTAACCCGGGTATGCCAGAGCTCCCAACAAAAACAGTTGTGAATAATTGAAAACTTGAGCTAGTGATTTGCCAGGTAATGTGATTCATTGTATAATTATGGCTCTGGTTGAATCTGCTTCTGTGGGTCCCTCTACAGAAAACACCAGTGACTGCAAACTGCCTGCTATCCAAATTAACCAAGTAAATTATGCAAAAGAGCAGGGAGCCATGTTAATCTTTGGAGGGTGGGGGACAGTGAAGGCCAAGCTGCCCTAAGCTGCCACACTCTGAATAGTGCTTTAAATACAGTATTTATGAACAAGTAAGTGAATTAAGCACATGTAAAGTATTGATTTGTCATCTTTGATATGTAAAGGAAGATACTCACATTGCAGAGGTATCAATTGTAATTTCTGGCCTTAATTTGGTTATCTATTTAAATACGCTTCTTCTTACAATTCTGGTAGTTTATGTTCTATCCTAGAAACAGCCCTCTGCCAATTATTCAAATCAAGTATAACAAATACAAACATCTGAAACATTCCTAAAAGGACGGATTGCCAAGCAACTTTCCCCTAAGGATTCAAAACTCAAAAACTTCTCAACTTTGTTAGGTAAAGGCTTATAAAATGTGGTTCAAAGGTTTTGTTTTATAAAACATGGTCTTTTAGCCTCAACCCTGGAAAGTTAAGGGAAAAATAATAGCCAGAACTTTTCATGTATATATATATATAGCCTTGCATTGAAAGGACAATGAATTAAACATGGAGCCAAGTGATTCTGACTTACATGTGACCTTGCATTTGTTAGCTGTGATAAAGGCTAAGGACAAATGGATCTCTCCAAGTCTCCATCTCTCCATCTAAACAATAGATTTCAAAAGACCTAGACAACTTATCTCCCATGAGTCTTCAGACTGAAGCCAAATAAACAATTTATATATGCGCATATATATAAGTGAAACGACTTAATAGGAATGTATGATACTATTCATTCAAATAGTACCATTAAGCAATATACTCGTTTAAGTAATGTTGTCCTTGTATTTTCTAGGAGGAAAAAGAAAAGGCTATGAATGTAGCTCAGAACTAGAATGATCGCCTAGCATGTGCAAGGACCTGGGTTCAATTCCCAACACTGAAAAAAGCCAAAGGGGTAAACTAAAAATGGGGAAAGAAAGAGTTGTCTAAAATCCTTGGTACATTTATCTGCCATTGGGCACAAGAATGCAGAAGCAATGATCCTCACTTCCTGGTCTGAAGGCACCATTGACCGGAAGAGCTTCAAGGTGACAAGTCACCACTCATTCTGTGAGATCGGCATCTCTGAGATTCCTTCCAGCTGGCAAGGGAAGCACATCCTCTCCCTACCCGGTCACAGACAGCCCTCCCTGCAACCTGCGGGAGCACCCCTCCCCCCTTTGCACCTGACAGGACAACTGTTGGGCAGTTCCCATCAGAGCTGCTGGATTCAAAGGCCCTGTGCAGCTCAGCTATGCGCGTCCACCCCTGCGCGTCCACCCCGTGGTCATCCGAGACCCCTGCTGTGCACTCGCCATTCCAAACATTTGCTCCGTACTGGATTTCTCTGGAGTTCAGAAACTCAACTCCTGCCTAGGAACCTGGCACGCCGGGGTAGGGAAAGGCAGTTTCCACATCAGTACATAATCATTTATCTCAGTTTATTTTACACAGATTATTAGAAACAAGCAGCCACAGAAACATTTCAACATCAGTTTTTATAGGCAACTTCCACGTTTTGGGGTTATAAATCTATTTTCTCACATCTCTGCCCAAACCAATCTGGAATTCTTTCAGCTGTGATTCTGTTCATGTGGGGCCTTCTGTAGAGTTTAGACATCTGGGAGTCTACTAGAAAAATCTAAACTGTCTTTGTTTTTAAGTAGATGTTTGGAAAATTCTGTTAGTTAAGAATTAAAATTTAATGGCAAATGCTTCACATCTAAAATCAATAGGATTTTCCAAGAGCAGAGATGGCAAGCCAGCCTATTATACAGAGATTTGCATATTTTAATCATTGTGTTTGAGGGCTTTTATCAACTAAATCCACAGTGCAGAAAGCACCATGCTGTCTGGATAAAACATTCACACTCCTCTTAGTATATATAAAGGTTAGAGGCATAAATATATTCCGATTGGGATAGGTCAGATAGAGTAAGGCCTTCATTTGAATGTGTCTTGGAATTATTTGGAGGACAGGATGTTCAAGATGATTAAAATGCAGATACACTGCTTTAAAAGGTTAATTGGAAAGTAGACACAAATGATCCCAATATAAGACCTTTAGCAATGTTGTCCACAGTGACTACGGAACACATATTTGATGGCTCAGCTAATTTTGGTTTTGAAAGCCATTCTTCCATGGGCTTTAAATTCCCCAGCTGTGATGACTACCTTCCGTCTAAAAGAGAAAGAAAGCACACTGAGGCACTCCTCTATTCAGTAGAATGTTCTAGATAGCACGTGCTGGCATGGTTATTTACCCCTTCTTTGTTTCAGTTTTCTTATCTGTGAAATGAGACTATTTAGTGGTGCCCACAAGGCAGAATTATTGTAATAACTGAGTAGCTTGTTCATGCCACGTACTTAGGGAAATGATGGTTTTGTATTATAGGGCACTGAATAGTCAAAGAGTCAAAATCAAGTTTTCTGTCAATAAGATTCACACTTCCATTTAAAAAAAAAAAACCAGCTTCAGGCTAGAGCTCATCCACTAAAGCGCTTACATTACAAGCATTGGGGCCTAAGTTTGAATCCCTAGAACCCACATTAAAAACCAAAACATCCCACAATGGCATGCAACTGCAATCCAGCAATGGCAACATGGGAGGCAGATACAGGCGGAAAACTGTCCAGACTTCAGTAAATAGACACTCTTGGAGTCTCAAAACTGCCCTGACTTAGTACACAGCATTTTGTGAGATGTATCAAGTTCCCCAATGAGACAAAACTGGAATGGCAGACATTTATAGAGTTTCCTTACTTTCTGAGCAAGTGACTTAGGTCACAGCACAAAACTATTACAATGAGAAACAGGTTTAGAGTCCCGGTGTCCACCCCAGCAGGTGCCAGGACAAATTGCAGGTTTGGAGCCAGGAAACTCTTCATGTTCTAAGAGGAACGACTTCCCATTAGCCTCTCAAGCTTCATGCTGCTTTTCTGAGAACTATAAAGGTCACATCACCAGACACCAGAATCAGCCGACTTTATGCAAACCTTTCTTTGTCCTACTTAACTGCTGATTATTCCAAAACTTTTTTTTGCCTGTGCTTTGGAAATACCTATCACAAAGAACATCCTAGGTAATGGCATATGTCCAATCATTAATATCCATCAGCATCCTGATCATAAGACAGTTAAGGGCTCGATTCTTTGTTCCCACTCTTCCTCGCACAAATCTGGGGCGGGGGTGGGGTGGGGACAAAATTTTAAAAAATATACAGACAAAGGATGAAAGACAAGAAGAAGAAATAAAAGATGGCGTCGGAAATTTTGCACTGTAGAAAACGATGGCAATAATCTCATGGGTTCCCATTCACCCACCACATCTCTAGCCCTGGAAGCAAAGGATGGTCACTTGTAATTAGCAGAGAAGCGAAGAAGCTTGTGCTTTACCAACTCCCACGCTTGCCTGCCTTGGTTTCCTCTCTCCTCTTCCTCTTATTCACAATGAGTTCAAATATGAAACTTCATTATGAAAAGGATTCATGGAACAGGCATAGGTTTTTATTTTTCAACTCTCTAGAGCCCAAAACTGTGAGGAAGACTTCGGATTCTCTGCATCTTGGAAACCACAGAGGCTAATGGGAAAGCGTGCAGTGTGCAACAAAGCATCCTTTGCTATTAGAAATGAAATACTTAAGCTAAAAGCGAAATTTTCAAGGAAGGTACGACATACTCGCTGCTGTGTCTGTTTCCCTGGATGGATTTTAGTGACAGCTAAAATGTCCCAAACAACATTGGGATTTCCAGTTGAAATGGTTTGAAATAACCTGGGTTTTAGACTTAAATATTTAGAAACCCATATTACTAATACCTTTACAACAGAACCCAGATTTCAAATGAGATTGAGCTCCGGAAACTCATTCAAGGGTCCTCTCACAAATCTCTCTGGAAGCCTGTTTTGTGAAGAAAATGCTGCTGTCTAAAATACTTCTTCCTGGGGAACACAATGTTATTATTGTCTGCTACTTCTGAGCTGGGAACGCAACGGTATTCTTCTTGGCTCTAGGCCTCATGGCTGAGTAAGCATGTGGCTTTGTTCCAGATAGACATTTTCAAGGAATTCTGCTTACAGGGAGGCACTAAACCAGGTACTTTAATTAATATACGTGTTTACTTTGATGCTAAATGAAGCTAAGGGTTCTATTGGCAAGGATGGACTCCCACTCCACTAAATCCAAACTCCCTCTGGAGAATTCCACTCTGGGAAGAGAGTGAGATGCATTAACACTCCATTAATATCTTCCTTGGAAGCGTTCATTTATCTCCTCATCATTTCCTGAATCTGCACTGAAATGCTTGTGCTGGCATCGAACAAAAGGAGCCTGTCCAGAGCCTAATGAAGTGCGAGACACCAAGGTAAGGAGCTAGCCCGCTGGGCTGGCTCCTAGTGGGATGCACAATGGTACTTTCTATACTATATTTAGCTCCAAAGTCATCGTCAGCAGCCCTGACTTAAGGAACGCTCCGAAAGGACTTCCAAGTTCCGAGGCTGCCCAAATAAGCCAATCAGAGTTCTGTTTTCTAAGTCACCATAAGCCGGTCGCTGAGGTAACTTCCATTTGTGAATATTTTCCTACAGTGAGTGACTTCCTCGGTGACATTCTAGAATCACAGAAAGTGGGGAGAGATCTTTAAGGTCACAGCTAACAGCATCCCAACACTGCAGGAAACTCAGCCACCATATTTCTGCCAAGTGGTCCCTGTGCAGACCAGGAACTCACTGCCTGCGCAGGAAGCTCATTCTTTATTCAACAACTCAAGCAATTCCAAAGCTCCTTTCTTGGTGGAGATTAAGTCTTTCTGTGGGTAAAGGCCGCATCTTGATCCTGACTCTGCCCTCTGGGGCCTCAGAGAATGATGAGTCAGTGGGAAATTTTCACCGCCATAAAACTGACTTGTTCCACAATGCAAAGTGTTGTAGAAAAGAAGAAAGTTTTGTGAGCAGTAAGGAATCCTGTTATGGTTAGGGAAAGTCATTTTTAAGCCTGTTTAAAAGGTATCTGTGTTTTGTTTATGCTGATTAGACAATTAAAAATAACAGTTCTACTCCCTCTAAGACTTCCTTCTCATTCCTGAGGACTGAAGAATACTTGCTTAGGATGGTTTCACTTGCACTGAGTATACAGTCCGGAGACTAATTATGTCCACTGTCATACACTGACTCCTTAACACATAAACATCACTGTGCGAGGCACTTTGTGCAATAGTCCTGAGGCATAGCATGCCCATTCTATAAATAAGAACACTCTCAAGAAGATTAAACACCATGCCCAGGGCCATAGAAACAAGAGGTAATAAAACATTCAAACCCAGGCCTATCCATTTCTAACCTAAAATCCTTTGACCATACAAAACTAAATTTCTGTATACCATCTTCGAATAAAGAATTTATATACCCCCAATACATACTCTTGATAATAAGACGTATCTATGGGTCTGTTATACTAAATGTATTCCCCCAAAATTCATATACTGCAGCCCTAACCCTCTTGCCTGCATGTTTTTGGAGACGGGCCTCTAAGGAGGATGGAGGTCCAGTGAAGTGAGGTGAGCACTTATCTCATGGGCTTAGCATTGGAGGAAGAGACAGCAGCCAGCCTGCTCTTCTCCTACCATCTGAGTACAGTGAGAGGGAGTCCAGTGCAAGCCAGAGAGATGCCTCCCGAAACCTAACCCAGTGGACCTTGATCTGGATGGACAGTGTCCGGCTTCCAGAACCGGAACAAGATAAACATCTGCTGTGTAAGCCACTCAGTTTATGTCTAGCAGCCTGACTTCAGCAACATAGGATCTTTCTGGCATTTGTGAAAATCTAACGAATGTAGAAAAGAACAGCAATGAAGCCTCTCTCTTGCCAGGACCTGTCCTTGCTCTCCTGACCTTCCAGCTCCTGGTGGGACCAAGAAGAAGCACACCATGTCCTCCTCACAGCCTACTGCCTGGCTGTCTGCTGCGGAGAAACTGCTTCTACTCTCTGACTGAGTCATTTCTGCAACATAAAAGGACCAGGGAACATTGGAACTGAGACTTACCAGTATGAAAAACAAAACCTTCCTAATTATGTCGAGTTGATTCTTTTTTTTCTCAGATTCTTGTTACTTCTTTGAACTTTTAAATTAAAAATAAATGGGCTGGAGAGATGGCTCAGCGGTTAAAAGCACTTACCGCTCTTGCAGAGGATCTGAGTTTGGTTCCCAGCACCCACATGATGGCTCACAGCCGTTAACTCCAATTTTTGGCACTCTGATACCTTCTTCTGACTTCCATGGGCACAAGGAACTCATGTTGTGCATGAACATCCACACAGGTAAAATACTCACACACATATAACAAATAAAAATTTTAAATGAAGAAAAATGATGTAAATGGTAGAAAAATCCAGAAAGGAAAAAATGAAAAGAGCTAAGTTTAAAGTTAATTTTACTTGTGAAAGCATGCCAGACTTAACTTTCTTTCCTTTCGTTTGTTTGTGTGTGTGTGTGGTGTACACATAATTGTTCACCTACGTGTGTGTGTGTGTGTGCGCGCGCGCGCACGCGCGCGCGTGCATGTGTGTATTCATGTGCAAGTGTGTGAAGGCCCTGGCAGGAATTTTCCTGCATCACTCTTTCACCTTATTCTTTCATGGCAGAGGTACAGCTGGTGTCACTAGCCAGCTTGCTCTGGATCTCCTGTCGATCTCCCTTTAGAATGACAAGTTAGCCACACCCACCCAGCATTGACACAGGTTCTAAGGATGTCTTGCTTGCATAGCAATCATTACCAGCCATCTTAATTGCTGCAAAATTCAATCTGTTTATTGTATTTATCTATATTGCCTATGAAAGCAACCTGACACTATTTAAAGGGGAAAAATGGGATCTCAAGGATCCAAGAGAGTTCTAGTAGTTTCATAATTCTTAGAACTCAATACACACCACACACACACACACACACACACACACACACACACACACACACTCACACTCACTCACTCACTCACAGAAATCACCAAATACACAGGACCCCTTCTGTATTTGTCCTTTCAAGAGCTCCACTCCAGGAGGGTAGTTTAATCCACCCTCTGAAAATAGGACATGACCGCTACATTAAGAAAACAAAATGCAGACTTTCCTACATGGGGACAATTCTGGGTCCCTCAAAATTGTGGGAAGAAGAAACATTTATATAATGTTTGTTGTGGTCCAGATGTACAGTCTGTTCCCAGGAATTCATTTGATTAGAGGACATCTCTGAGAAAGGCCCAGGTCATGAACTGAATCAGTGAATACTTTACTATCTTCTATAGCCAGAAGCTGGACTCAAACTGTGCTCATCCATCTCATGGATCGAAACCACTGATCGTCTACAGAAAGAGGTACAAACCATAAAGAATGAGGCAATGTAACTTGATCAGTGTTACAGAAAAAAATCTCTTAAGGTACAATGTTGGGCAATCACTGGCATTACTGTATAAAAATGCAGTACTAGTTTAATCATTTTCTTTTTTTTTCTTTTACTATTAAGAGACTTTCTATTCATTTTACATACCAACCACAGATTCCCCTGTCCTCCCTCCTCCTGCCCCCGAGTCTCCCCCCCCAACCCATTTCCACCTCCTCCAAGGCAAGGTCTCCCATGGGGAGTCAGCAGAGCCTGGTACATTCAGCTGAGGCAGATCCAAGCCCCTCCTCCCTGAACCAAGGCTGTGTAAAGTGTCTCACCATAGGCACTAGGCTCCAAAAAGCCAGCTCATGCACTAGGGATGGGTTCCGATTCCATTGCCTGGGGGCCCATTTTCAAAGTGCTTGGAACAAAAGAAGCTGTATAAATTACTGTAATAGGATACTATCACTTTTTTAAAATAAATAGGATTCTGTGTTTCTTCTCTCTCTACACAGAAATATGTATACATTTATATAAGTCATGCATATATATATATATGTGCATGTGTATATATACATATGTAGATACACATACACATATATCTTTCACCTCTCTTATCACAGTTCCTGTGGAGATTGGTTCCAGGATGCCCCATAGATAACAAAATATACAGATGCTCAAGTCTTTTGTAACTGTCTCTCAATGATAACATCTAATACAAGTAAATATTATATACAGTTGACATATTGTATACTAAAAGTTCTGTACATGCTCAATTAAGATACAAATTGTTTCTAATATTTTCAATCCACGGTTGAGTCTGTGGATATGGAAGGAACATAGGGCTATGGAGGGATGACTGTACTTGCTTCACAGCATCCTTTAATGTGCCCTTTGGATGCAGGGGAAGATGCTGCAAGCAGGAGATGCACGAAGCTCCTGATGCTGCACCATAGCAAAACCTCTTCTTCCATTATCTCACAGTTCCCAGCTCCTTTTCTTTTTACTAAGCTGTAGGTCTTGAAGTCAGCTAGTAAAGCTGGGTGCACTCAATAAGCCTGGCATTTGGAGCTCAGAGTGGTATCTTTTCATCTGCTGCTCCTCATGAGGAGGCACAACAATAACCTGAAATCACAGTTCTAGAAGGGCACTCAGCCTATCGCTCTGAAGACGGCAGCCTCTTCAGCGTCCTCCTGTGGGGTTGCTAATACACACCAGATCACTCTCCCAGAGCAAAGCAGACAGCTTGCTGGTGCTGCACACAGAAAACAGTGTTTTCAATAAGCGCACAAGCCATACTTCTTGGTTTTGTTTACATTGGTTCCAGGCATTAGGAAAACAATTGCTTTCACAGTAATTCAGTGATGAAATAAATTATGCATTTGCCCATCAGGTTGGAAAAAACACATTCCGTGTGGGAACCCAAGAGGGACAATACAAAGTGTGTGTGTTGGGGGGCGGGCGCTGCTTGACAACAGTGACAAATTCAAATGGCTGAGGCCATGAACCCCAAACTCTTATTTTCCCTCCCTTGTGTGCCACAGAGATTTGGTACTTGTCACCCACAAGAAAGGGACATACAAAACAGAGAGCTCAGCAGCCTCTATAGACAGCCGGGGGCTTAGCAGCCCCCTGTATTCAGCCACATTCCCTCAAAGCCTGTCACTTTAGCCAATCACCTTCGGCTTTGAGGACACCCCCATTTTTCACAAGGAACACATTCAGCCCCTGGTCTTCAGCCATTTGGGGTTTATAGATCTAATATTCAGTTCCAAAACAGAGAGATTACAATTCAAAGCCATTACTGATTGCTCATAGCAGTAAGAACTGTGAGGTGCTTCTGTGAAAGCAGCAGTAGCCCACATTTTAAAAATCATGCCAGAATTTATCAGACCTAAGCAGGGCAGCAGGGAAATGCCATCTAATTCCCTCAGAGCCAGAGTTGCTATTCTACCAACTATCTGAACGCACCATAGGCAACGCAAGATTCAATCTCTATGCTAAAGGAATTTATGCACTGGAACCAGAGATAAGAGTCATTGAAATTACTATAATCATGGGAGTCTGGGACTCCTTCTTGTGAGAAATAAAATCAAATGCAATAGGAATAGTGGTCAGAGGGAAATTAATCCTAGCAAGGAGAGTCCAGCGGCTCCCTAAGTTAAATAACCACTTGAGCTGAGTCTTAAAGGGCAGAGGCGACGACAGGGAGATGGGAAAAGCAAGAGAGATGCAGAGCCTGCTTAGAGAGAGGCAATCCCATCAGCAGGAGTTGAGAAAGGAAACCTGGGCAGGACAGAACAGCCTGAGTGGGTGCTCAGAAATCTCAATGCTCAGGATGCCACGTCAGCTAATAGTTACCAGGATGGCACTGATGAAAACAGACCTTGCTTTAAGAGATGAATCCCAAGGCCATGCATAGCATAGTGGTGGAAGAACAAAGGCAGAGAGCCTGCGAGAGAGGAGAAGAACTGGAATAATTCAGGCAAAAAGTAGGAAGTTGACTAACACTTCTCAGTGGGAACAGGCACTGCCACAGACTGGTTATTGTCTTGTCCCCCAAACTCATGCTGAACTGCAAGTCCTGAGCATCTGAGGTGTGCAGAGACGGGGTTTTTAAAAAGCTAATTGAGTTCAAATGAGATCACTGGGTTAGATTCTAATCTGATTTGACTAGCATCCTTATAAGAAAATGGCACTTGAACAGAAACATAGAAAAGGACCACGAGAAGACAGAAAGAGCAGATGGCCAGCTACCAGATAAGAAGCTTAAAAGGACCAATGGATGACACCCCAAGCTTGAACTTTTCCCCCAAAGTTCATGAGAAAATACATTTATGTTGTTTGAGACAGCATGTGTGTGACACTTTGTTCTGAAGTCCTTGCACATGAAGATCAGAGACAGATCTGGGAGGCTGCAGGGGATGCCAACTGACAGCAGTGAGAACAGGAAGTAAAATTGTCAAGACTGGGTTCTGATTGACATGACGTCTTTGAGGGGGGCATAGTTAGAAAATTTGAAAAAACTGGTTTAACAAAAAATAAGCCAGCTTTTTAAAAATATTAAATTTTAGTTCTAACAGGACATATATACAAACACATCGGTGTTTATGTGGTAAGACTGTCGGGGAATATACTAAACATTAGTGCCATCCTGTAGAGGTAGAAGCTAGCATTAGGAATAGACAAAGTTAGTTAATATTGTGACGATATTTTATTTGTGCTGAAATGTGGTGATACTTTATTTGTGCTTTAATAAATAAAGCTTGCCTGGAGATCAGAGGAAATAGCAAGCCATTTTAAGTAAACAAAGAAGTCAGGCAGCGGTAGCACATGACGCCCTTAATCCTATCACTTAGCAGCAGGGTCTCTGTGTGTTCAAGGCCACACTAGGGAAGAGAGCCAAGCGTGGTGACACACGCCTTTAATCCCAGTACCAACCATAGAGACCTGGAGGTCTGTATAGACAGACAGACAGTGACAGAGCTGTGTAGGAAGAGGAAGTGATGTAGCTGGGTTAAGAAAGCCAGTGAGAGAACAGAACAGAAAAAGGGCTGTAAACATGAGTACACAGGAAGAAGCTCTCTTTGGAAACTATGCAGTTGGTGAGGTGAGGTTAGCTCATGGTTTGTCCTATTCCTCTGATCTTTCTCTCAGGCTTTAACCCAAATTTCTGGCTCTGTGTTTTTTTTATTTACTAAGACCATTTAGAAATTCGTCTACACAGTATGATAATGAAGGGTGAGGAAGAGATTTTAAAACACACCAGGACATCTCCTAAAACATAGGAATGGACAGGGGTTACATGAAATGGGTACTCAACTCACAGTTGTCTGGCGTTAAGGATTTGCTAGGGCTTGGAAAACAATACCCAACACACAGTGTTGGGCATCCCAGGTACTCAGTGGAAAGACTGAGTACTCCGACCTCTGTACCCTGTGCCTTTTTGTCTCTAGCATCTTTCTCTTTGTGAAGAAAATCTTAAAACCAGAGTGCTCTTCCCCAAGGGCAAATATCCATTATGGAAGTTCTCAGATCATGAAAAGCAAGAGCAATGCGTTATACTTTCATTCCTTAGAATGCATAAGGAAAGAAATCACCCCGCAGAAGCAAATTGCAAAGGTGATTCCACCAGCAGCTCCTCTTTACACCCTGTTCTGCTGCTGGAGCAACTTCAGCCAGAGAGCTCTGCCCTCTCGGAGTCTGTTTTCACCTCCCAGAGTAAGGATGCTTCCTGCTGCTCCTGGGGAACACTCAGATTTGAGCCCCAACAGGTACCTGCTATAACCATGTTTCCTAAAATTGAAGTCAGCGGCCTTCACTTGGATCTTATTTCAGAAGCTATAGAATCAGCCAGGCTATACCTCCAACAAGAAGCCAGAGATCACGGTCTTCAGATATGATCACCTTAAGCCTTCTTGTCACTGGGGGAAACCACCAAATGGGAGAAAGGATCATTGAGAAATCAAGACACTGTTGATGAACAAGATTTATGACTCATACCGTTTCCTCTTTTGAGAACGAGCACTTTGTGATAAACCCTAGGGTGACTATGCAAACTTGTCAAAGACTTCAGTGACATCTAACTCAGAGTCCTTTATGATGGCATCTCAGTTGTGTGGATAAGAAGGAATGACCTAACTAGAATAAATCATTGGCTCTTTATCAGGCTGGAAATGTCAACAGACAGTAAACAGAAAACTGTGGTGTCAAAAAAAAGTTAAAAGTGGACATTTGCATGCATATCTTGTCTCTTTACGGGAGAGATTGTTTCTTCCACAGTGTCATAGTCCTAGTGACATTACCACACACATCAAAAGTGCTCAGTAGAAATTTTCAATCAATTGTCACCCAATTGATTTGGGGAGAGGCCTGGATTTAGGTAAAGTTCACTAATTCACTGCAAAAATATTTCTTGAGATTCCATGTTCAGATCTATTCCAGAGGCTAGGAAGAACATAGTGAATAAAGGAGATGCCATCCAATCCACACAACACAGGAAGAGTAAGGGGAGCAAGACACATAATCAGGAATTATGTGCTCAGTTACAACAACTAATTGAGACAAGTTACTGTGTAAACTATTTCCTTTGGTTTCATCAGCCCATATGATCCATATATTCTGTTCTCTCCAAGAGTATGAAAACATGCAGCAATCCCCCTGACAGATTACAGAAATGGACCCAACTCCCCACAGCTCCCAATACACATGCACTTCATGCCAGGTAGCTTTCCAACTCCTCCCAGCAAAGAGAATGAGTATTTCACTGTGTCTTGTCTAGATGTATCCAGGTGGCATGCTTTAGCCAACAGAACACTGGTAGATGTAATGTGACACACACCTCTCTCAAAACATTGCTGTGCACATTGTATGCCTAGGCTATTGTTCTTACACTTCTATCATTTCCACAAGAACATGCCAGGCTGAGCCCGCTGGTCCCAGAAAGAAAGGCAGGTAGATCAGAGTAACACCAGCCCTTTGCCCTAGACAAATACAGTCTAGATGTGTATGACTCCAGCTGCCCCAAAGACATATGAGCTTGATTAAATGCTTTCTATTTTGTCACCGAAATGTTGTTGTTGCTTGTTACACCACATCCTTAGAGGAACTACTGGGACGGACACAAATACCAGCTATACACACATACTTATCTTAGTAGATCTCAATCTGTCTGCCTGATAGAACAGGCATTTCTTTTTTTTTTTTTTTTTTTGGTTTTTCGAGACAGGGTTTCTCTGTGTAGCTTTGCACCTTTCCTGGAACTCACTTGGTAGCCCAGGCTGGCCTCGAACTCACAGAGATCCGCCTGCCTCTGCCTCCCAAGTGCTGGGATTAAAGGCGTGCGCCACCACCGCCCGGCTAGAACAGGCATTTCATATACAGTAAAAAACAAAACAAAACAAAAACAAATGCATTAGGAAGTGCCTGAATAGATTACTACAACTTCAACAGCCTAAGAAAGTAAGCCCAATAATATGAGTTGCATGAACACAAGAGCCAAGTCCCTTTCTCATTACCAGACTTTGCCAAAATGAGATTCATGACTTAGACCTAAGACCTTGCTAAAATTTACTGTTTTCCAGCTTGTCACAGTGAACAAACCATGACCCACAGAAGCCAAGGAAAATAAATAGAATTTGCATTTTAGTGTATCTCACATGTTGTGATGTTTTCAAACCCACAAGCACCCACCAAGAAGCTCTCAAAATGTTTGCTTCTGACAACAAATTCATAACAAGAATCAAGTACAGAACAAAAATCATCTCAACAAGTTACCCCATATGGTTCTCATTTTTCTGTAGTCCACAAAGGAAGTAAATGTGGTATAGAAGGCTTGGCTCTCAGCGAAAGGCCTTCCCGCTATTCTTTTTTATTTCATTTACATGGCCTTGTGCTATTCTGTTTTGCCTATGAAACAGCAACAAAAGTAAAGGAAGCGATCTACTGAGTCAATGTTGACTCTTTCCCTCCTGCAATGGATTTGGACTCCTGCTTCTTCTGCAAAGAGCCTCTCAGTGGACTGCACACGGTATTCTGCAATCAGCCAGACCAGGTGGCTACACTTCCATTCCAGAGAGCTGAGACCCTTGGCAACCCACCATCCTAGCATCAAAGGGAAACTGAGCCAGCTGGCCTTCCTGTCCTTGTTAAGTTCATAGTTCATATCTGAAGGAATTTCTGAAGTATGCTACCTAAGCACAAAGAAATTTCTCTCATAGTTTGTAGCATATGAAAGAATAAAAACATTCCATACATTATATCATGAATGTACATATACCTGTATGTATAAAAACGCATTAACATGCATGGATCCATGCTGTAGTTGTTACATGCACTGACTCTGGCACAGCTATGATGCATAACAGAAAACATCTTAAATAAGTGGTTCTGGTCAAAATGGATAACTTTATGTAGAAGAGTTAAATTGGATCATTATCTTTTAGTCAGCACAAAACTCAACTCCAAATGGATCAAGGACTTCAACATAAGATCCAATACTCTGAATCTGTTAGAGGATAAAGTAGGGAATACACTTTAACTTATGGGTACAGGAAATGACTTCAGAACAAGACCTTGGAGCTGGAGAGATGGCTCAATGGTTAAGAGCACTGACTGCTCTTCCAGAGGTCCTGAGTTCAATTCCCAGCAACTACATGGTGCTTCACAACCACCTATAATGAGATCTGGTATCCTCTTCTGGCCTGCAGGGACACATGCAGGCAGAACACTATATACATAATAAATAAATCTTAAAAAAAAAAAAGAACAAGACCTCAATAATGCAAGCATTGTGGTCAACAATTAATAAATGGGAACTCATTTTTAAAAAGGAAGCTTCTATACAGCAAAGAATACCATACTGGTTATATGGTGATATTTTATTTGTACTGAAATGTGATTTTATTTGTATGTTAATAAATAAAGTTGCCTGGGGGTCAGAGCTAATAGCAAGCCATAGCAGAAGCCAGGCAGTGGTGGCGTACACCTTTAATCCCGATCACATGACAGGCAGATCTCTGTGTATTCAAGGATATAGCCAGCATGGAGACACACACCTTTAATCTCAATACCAATCATAGAGACCTAGAGTTCTGTATAGACAGGCAGTGATGAGGAGGTCATGTGGTTGGGTTTACAACCAATGAGAAGGCAGAACAGAAGGTCAATAAAAAGACAGACACACAGGAAGTAGGCCTCTTTCTCAGCGAAAAGACGACAGCGGCAGTGAAGGGTAAGAAAGGGTTTAAGTCTCAGCTCTTAGCTACTGCTCTGACCTCTTGGGCTTTTAACTCTGCATTTGGCTCTGTGTTTCTTATTTAATAAGACTGTTACATCTACAATGGTTTAAATTGGAGTACCAATAGAAATCGGCAAATCAGTAAGGGACCATTGATGGGGACCTCAAAAGAAGACAGACTGAAGGTAGATGGTATGAAGGGGTGATGATGGAACAGGAAAGGTAAAATGGTGCGGGAGATGGGAAGGCACCATAGGAGAGGAAGTATAGGCAAGGATAACACTAAAGACCATTGAGACACCATATGGGAACCTACTATTGTGATAGACAGACAGACAGACAGTTTCAGTGCTGTTACACAGATCTTTGCATCTCACATCCCTCATCAGAGGAGCTTCTTTTTGCAGTGAGTGGTGATTAACACAGAAACCGACAACTGAGAATAAAGGAATGTGGAGTGCTCAGCTCTAAATGTGACATCTATACCATACTCCATCCCCCAAGGCTCAGGAATCATCATGGAAGAGGAGACAGAAAGCATAAGAGCCACACATAGTGAATGATGTCTGCAGTTAAACATTCTTTTCAGGGGATGGAGGAAGATATGGCAGGGATATCACATATATGAGCTCACAAGCAGCCGTGATGACACACAAGGTCAAGCCATTCAAAGTAACAGCACGGGTTGGAGAAAAGATCATAAAGTCCCACCCTGGCTGAAGAGCTTTTGGCAACCAGTGTCTTCTGGAAGAGGGAGAGCCAGTTTGCTTCAAGGATATAGCCCCTGTAGGGGTAACAGGGGCATGCAATCTCTACTAGGTCACAGCACAACCTTTTTAAATTTCACACTAAAATTTATACATATTCATGGGCAACATACAAATTCAAACATTTATATTTTGTTTCCATAAGGGAACACTATGTAGGCTGTTTCTAAATCCTTACATCACTCAACATACCAGGCCAACAGATGAGCCCAGTGTCTTTGAAGTTAGCTAATAATTGCTGATTTAATACCTAACAACATACCGAGTGCTGTCACAGATTGAATGAGAGTGATTTAACAGGTAATGGAGTTACACGTCCTGACGAAGTATTTAGTATGCTCCAAAATGAAGTAACTAACGAGTATCAGCAGAATGTCACACCAGGGCACACCAAGATCACCCAGAGCACACATGGACCTGCAGCTGCCATGACAGCAACCTTCACCCCGTACATTTCCTCAAACACGTTCCTCAACAACAAGATTTCCAGGTCACCCGGGCCTGTGCACATCTTCACACAATTAGTCCTTGTGCTTTCCCACAGCAACACGCCCATATCATTTCCAGTCTCTTCTGGGTTGTCTTACCCTGTTTGTTGGACTCTGGACACAGGCTCTGGCAGTGCTGACTTCTGTGGACTTTTAGCTTAGCGCTGATTGGTCAAGAAGGCTCTCTTCAGAAATCACTAATCCCCTCTTAGCTCCCCAAAGTATTTTATTAACATCACCCTACCTATTCACACCCACACAACCCTCAGGTACAGCTATTAATACTATGCACTAGTGTGCAGCTATTAATGCTACGTTCAGAACACTCCATTTTATCTCCCTGGCAATCTTCTTGACATTTGATTTTAATTCTCTTTAAGTGTTCCCTTGGAACACTTCAGAACAGCACAGAGAGAGAGGAGCTCCTTTTCTTCCTTCTAATTTACTGATCACCAGGTAAAATTCACTGAGCAATAAAATCTCATAGACTGGCTGATGAAGTGCACAGAGGCCATCAGGGACAGGGATGTCACACACAATGACACCTTGACTTTATTCTTTGCCCACATTGGAGCACTGCTTTCTCACAGTGAGAGCAACCGTGATGTGGAGAAATCTGTTTCAGCTGCAATGAGAAATATTTCAAAATCCATTAACTACTACTCCTGTCATGCCCACACTCAAAATGGTTTACAGCTTAAATCCCTAATAATGCTGTCACTGTCTGGGTGCTTCCCTAAAGACTCCTAATACGTTCATTTGTGAAGAGTCTGCCAGATTCCTGGGATTAGTCTGGATCGTGAACCCAGGCTAATAAAGGATGGCTCTTCCTCTCTGCACGAAACACTTCCCTGCACTGAATTTATGAAGTGCAACTGGGAACCGAATGTACACTAAGGAAACGTGCCCTGCAGGGATCGCAGCAGATACTGTACACAGTGAGGGGGCGGCTGGAGGGAGGGAACTGTTAGCCTGAGAATCTGGGCCACAGAGGGGCAGTCAGACCTCTGCTTCATCTCTTCTCACTCTCTTTTTTAGAGCATTTGTCATTTTTGAAGAAAATTACCCAGGACTTCGAAGGGATATAAAGAGTCTTTAGTTAATTGATTCTAATAAAAAATGTCTTAACAAAGTGCATCGTTGCGCTAACTTTAAAATGATAATTGGTAAAAATGTAATGTACTCATTCTTTATCTCCCCCACCATCACATGTATTTCTGGTACATAAATAGAACTGTATGTCTGAAAATAGCTTTGTAAATGGAAATGAGATGTGTTTGACCCAATTTTTTCCCTCAAAAGCAAAATTGGAATGCAGGATTATTTTTCTGAAGAAAAAAATTGTGCCTAACTTTTTATAGAAATAAACACCAATACTCTGATAACTAGAAAATCAGTGTAACAGTACAAATAAGTGCACTTCCTCGAGAAGCCTTAGTGGTGTTTCTATTCATTCTGATCAGCTCTCTTCCGGGAATAGTATAACTATACTTCCTCATTCCTTAAATGGCAGCATGGCCATGTGACGTGAGTTGGCCAGTGAAATGTACATTACAGCAACTGAAAGTCATGTGGATTTGAAAGCTTCAAAAGCTAGTGTGCAGTTTGCTGTGGGGTTTTCCTTTGCCAGGGTCACTGAAAATGCTCAGGATGAAGGCTGCTCCATGAGTTGACCCCCAGAGTCACAGTGAACAGTAGAAAACTTCCAGCTGCCCTTACATAACATACGTGAAATGTCACCAAGACACACCTTAGTCTTAAGCTGTTGCGATCTGGGCAGTATGGAGTATATGGAATAATTTAGCCTGGAATCAGTGATATATGCCTTCATATATTGAAGGACAAAGCTTCCTAAAGGGCAGACACATCCTCCAGTAATGGCTCACAGCTGCTGGCTTATGCAGGGGCAGAATTTCCTGAAAGGGTCACCTGTTCCACCTTGCCTTCCTATCACTGCTATCTTTCTATAGTGTTTCCTCTCAGGCCACAGCCACACCCCGCAGGCTGGTGTCACACCTTCAGATCTTGCTATGCCTCTGAGGAAACTTTTGTTGTCATTATTGCCAACGTTTCTATAGAACCCCTGGCTTCTGCTCCATCTGACTTCGAGGATTAAACCCCACCAATGAGCTCTGTCATTCCACGGCTCTCTCCCTTCATTATCATCTTAAAACTTTTCCTTTTAAATCCCATGTTCATTTCGAGCCCTGACCCTTGTGAGTCGTCTTCCTCTGAAATCATATGATGGAGGTTCTCCCTTACGTGTGCTCTGGGTGTCTTTACCGACTCTTCCCTCTCTGGGTGTGCCTTAGATTTGCTTGGGTTTGGTCTTCTCCATCTCTTTCTAACAACCCCACCCCCTTTACAGCTTCAACTGTCACTGGTGAATGCTGGATTCCCAAAACCTCTTCAATTTGCTTCCTACTTATACAGTGACTTGATCTCTTGGCCACAACACAAGAACTACAAAAGGAAATGTATGGCTTTGAATATTTACTTCCTTCCAGCTCTGTAGTCTTCATTCACAGTCTGAACAAATTCCAAGTCTCAGTTCCCTTATCCACCCAGTACATTCATTCTCCTCCCAAACTGAGTATTCTATACTCAGTACTAACTGAGTAACCTCAGAAAAAAACAAAACAACAACAAAAAAGGCTGCTTTGTTGGTATTTACTTCCATGGGATAAATTACTGTAGAACAGAGTGAAAAGTAATCCAAAATATATTTTGCAAAAATACAGTCTGTTATGGATACAGCATGACTACCTTCTGACAATATTAACCAGGACTTTCCTATAAATGAAAACTTGTTTGAGGTATGCTGAAGAAATTTATTTTTCTAGAAAGTATTCCAATACCTAAAAAAAATATAAGGGCAAACATACCCTTACATGTTTAGTACACTGAGGCAAATATATTCCTACATGCTTAGTACGCTAGCTCAGTGGAGATTTTTTTTCCCATCACTCTCTTTTGCAGCTAAATGATACATCCGATCCCAGCACAATGGATACCTTTTATTTAATATTACAAAGTAGATGCTATACTTCAAGTTTTACTATTTCACAATTGGAAGGTGGACTTACTGCATGTTTTAAGATGTTTTCCTTCCGGCAATATGATTGCTCCAATGTAAAGTATCGAGGAGCGCAGAAAAAGTGATGGGCTTACTTGTAAGAAATGCATAATTCACTATCCTAATACCTTAGCTATTTTGCAAGTCTCAACAGGGTCACTAGAGCACCCAACTGCCAGTAATAGTATCCAGGAAAGAGACTGGATGGTGCTTAGCTCTAAGACAGTGGTTCTCAACCTGGCGGCTCAAATGACCCTTTCAAGGGGGCCTCCTAAGACCATCAGAAAACACAGATATTTGTATTATGATTCGTAACAGTAGAAAAATTAGTTATGAAGTAGCAACAAAATAATTTTATGGTTGGGGGGTCATCACAACATGAGGAACCATATTCAAGGGTCCCAGCATTAGGAAGGTGGAGAACCAGTGCTGGAGAACAATCACGGGGTTTATGTCTCACAGCAGATAATGTTTTCTCCAGTGCTCCTGTGCTGTCAATGGCTGCCTTTCCTGTATCCATTTCCTCCTTGACTTAGTGCTCGGCCCTTCACATTTTCGCTGGGCACAGAGCTGTCTGCATGTAGCTCTTTCCCCAGCCTCTTCGGAAGTTAGGTCTGCCCATGCAACTCCATCTTGTCCAACAGACTATGGACACAGCTTGGAATGTTGGATTCTGGTTTGTGCACTTTGAATATGAAATGTTTTCCACATCTTCTCCCCATCCTCGCTGACTGAAACATAAGAATAGTCATTTGAGACCCATAAAATGGAAAGCCTAGAATCTAAAAACTGTATTTAAAAAAAAAGACAGAAAGACCCTGTGTTCTTGCCACTGTCCAACTGCCAGCCACTCTGATCACCTACCCCGACTCATGGCCGACTATATAGACTATATTGACTGCCACTGTAGTTACAGATTTTCTGTGCCCGTCCCCTCCCCAGAAAAACACCTGTATCCTCTCTAATAAAGTTTCACCTAACACTTTCTTCAACTATGACTCAAAGCCTATTGACAGTATAGTTAATTCACCAAACACCTTTTCTCCAGGGTCCCACTTCTGTAATTTTACATCATTTTTCTCCACACCATCTCTGATATAAGAATGCTGTAAGTTTGGCTCAACCCCAGATTCCATGACCAAAGTGCTCACGTCAGGCTGCTTTCCCCCAGAAAACAACATCTGGTTCTGCTTCATACTGCTAGGCAAGCTAAAGTCCCAGTTTTTAGGGATTAAGATTATTTTAACTCATTTTTCAGAACAAATTCTTTTTCATTCATAGTCCTTTGGATTCCAAAAAACGCTACATGTAATACACAGGATACAACCAAAACATGGCTTTCACTAAAGTCACTGTGGTACAAAATGGTTACTATCCTCCCACTGTACACAATGCCTCTGTCGTCAATATCTTACTTGTGTACCAGTGAATTCAGACGTTTGTGAGGTATTTTCATCTATCTGGAAAGAAAAATACAATAAAACACCATCATTATGTGGCGCTCTGGTTCCTTTCTGCTCCTGGTCTTCTCTCTCCATAAAAAGGAGATAATTACACCTGCCACAAGCTACTTCTCACTGGTGTTATGAAGATAAATGAGATGACCTGCATGCTGAAGCATCTTGTGCTTTTAGAAGAGACGAGTCTAGCCAAACCTAAGCTGGTATAATTCCTCATAATGTTTTCCAGGGACTGTCTGAGCACCCCAGAGAGGTCATTACCTACAACAAACTTTTGGCACCAAAGGACCACCTTTCTAGCATAAATTTCACCTCGTGCACCTGACAACACTTTTCTATTAATTGTGGGTAAATCAGATGCTGATTTGGTCATCTCTAGTCTGCTAAAAGGATCCAGATTTAAAAATAAATAAAAACCGACTTCAATTCCTTACACCAACTGAAATGAAGAGAAGGCTCTCTAAATCACAGGGCTTTGACTTGACAGGGTAACTGTGAGACCCATTTCAATCAACTTCAAATGGAAAGCAGATTTGGCAAGAACCAGGAAGGGGATAAGGTGGGAAAAGGAAAGCCCTGTGGCCAAATGACAGCTGCCTCATGTCTACTGTCTGCTGTCATACATCAGTGACCCCAGAGGACTATCGATCGATCGAATCAGCTGGACTTGGCCTTGAATTCCACCAAATGAGGTTCTAGCTGGCATTCTTCAGTCATGTGCAGAAACCTGCTTTAGGTATCTAATGTTGGAAAAGAATGTAGATACAATAATTATTAGTTGTAAAAAAAAAAAAAAGTCCATGCAACTTTGTCAATCTAGTCTATTATATGCAGCCTTTAGCCTGACATGCTACACTTTGGTGACCCTGGTTAGCACTCTGTTAAGCCTCATGCTGGGGCTAACTATTCTCTACGGTTTGGTAAAGCACCCAAGGGTAGCTGCATTCTCCATGGTGTCTTACAAAGTTGCCAAGCAAAGAGATCAGCAAATAAGAATGGTAGCTGCCTCTACAGCCCGCCGAGTGTACATGGGCCACAGCTGAATCCAAGTACCCTGTATCTAATTATCAGTTAACTGTGGGGGCTGCTGGGTGGGGGACGCTTTACTGTCTTGTCGTCTTCCTGGAACAGAGCCACAGTGCTGTAAGGTAGGAACACCACCTGTGTGGATTGTAAGAGATCATTCCAGGTCTGCTGTACAGTTGTTTGCAGCTCTGTGTGGCATGTCCTTGAGGCTTCTTCTCACTGACAAAACCCTTACATGGTTCAGGTGTTGAAGGTCAACTTGCATTGAAATTTCTCAAAATGGCATTTTGATTGCAAGGTTTGGAGACAGAGAGTTATCTGTTTAGATAATATAGAAGAAAATAGAAACAACAAATGAACCATTGCTCTGATGTGATGATCATTAATCATTTTGCCACAACTCAGAATCTTTGCTAATCCTCTTGCAGTGAGTTGGTAACTAGTGACAATCCCGGTTATTGTTCATTTGAAAATCATTAGGATATGGGAGAGAAGTTATAAACTCCAAAAAAAGTTTGCTTAATTTATAATTCATACAAATATGCATTTAGAGTTAGGTTGAAAGTCAGTGTAGCCAGATGTTGGTGGCACACGCCTTTAAGCCCAGCACTCAGGAGGCAGAGCCAGGCAGATCTCTGTGAGTTCAAGGCCAGCCTGGGCTGCAGAGAGAGTTCCAGGAAAAGCAAAAAGCTACACAGAGAAACCCTGTCTCCAAAAAAAAAAAAAAAAAAAAGTCAGTCTAACCCTACACAT
Organism: Peromyscus maniculatus bairdii; assembly: GCF_049852395.1. NCBI lineage: Eukaryota > Metazoa > Chordata > Mammalia > Rodentia > Cricetidae > Peromyscus > Peromyscus maniculatus. The sequence goes on along the minus strand of NC_134857.1, from coordinate 110,035,902 downwards.
GCTACTGCAACAGTACTAAACGATGCCTTATTGCAGAATTGTTCAAGGTGACATTGTCACAGTGGCTGCCAGCACACTTTCTTCCCAGGGCTGAGATTACAGGCCTATTCAAGGGAAGCACAGTTTCTGCATCCCACAACGCTTTCAAACTCCATCCCAAACCAGTAGGAAGCCTTTCTGCTCTCTGAAGCAGGCAAGTGTAAGCGCACTTTTCCTAGTGATGGGACACTGGTAGCCCTGCTGCTTAACAGCCGTACAGAAGCAGCCAGGCATGAATTCATTCTGTCACCCCTCTGCTGATTGTACTGTAACGCACAATGCTAAGAAAACCAAGCCAGGGGAATAGTCAAATGTTGTGGGTCCGGAATTTTATTTCCCATATATCAGTACAGGCAAGGCACTGCTTTCACTGGAAGAGTAGATTCCATCGCCTACCTAACATTCATGCTTCCGAACGGAGGAAACCCAGGACACCAAAACAATAAAGCCACTTCTCACACTCTGCTTACATTCAGTCATTCACCAAACACATCCTGAGATTTTCCTCTCAGGAGATACTGGGCCACATGCTGAAGCTTATAGCCAACACCTGATGCTTCCCATCAGAACCCTGAAACCCAGGAAGGAAGATGTTTTCTCCAAGAAAGAGTTTTTTATAAATAAGGAAACGTTACATATTTTGATGTCATTCTGGTAATTAGAAATCAGAAACATTCCCAAAAGTTACCTGGAATAATTTTCACATAAAGTAAAAGAATAAAAAATAAATAAAACCTCCCATGTATTCTTTTATTAGAGATAAAGACTTGCGTTACAAAGGACAGCAGCAAACACTTCATTTCCATAGCAGAGAGAGAAGGCAACCCTGTCCACAGCTTTTTCCATCATACCAAACTGGATTTCCTGAAGACTAAGCAACGGGAAACATCAAGTGTAACAGAACTATCACAAACAGAATAGAAAGTGGTCCAAACTGGTCACTTTCCACTCTGCTTTGTCCATCCCCACTGACGCACAGAAACCAGACTGTTGCTTATACTTATATACATTGCTGTGAGCACTGGACTGAGCAAATAGGGGACCCCCAGCAATGCCCTAAGAACTGAACATGACGTCTCATTACTTCAGCTGACAGTACCCACACTTCCCCCCACTTATCTGAGTGTGTTTCATGGACAGAGCTCTTCACGGATCATCTACCAGGTACTTGTTGTTAAGGCAAGATGACTGTGAATAAATATTGACAACTGTGTTTAACCACTTAAATGATAATTCCATGTGACAGAGGACGGCCCCAAAGCAACGGGGGCATACTGCCCTGCACATACTCAGAATAAGCAAGCATCTATTTCAGTTTCCAAAAGCAGGTGAGGCTAATCATCTAACAATACTGAATGGCAAAGGCTTTATTTTTATTGTACTGAACAGCTGAGAGGAGATCATCCCAGAAGGTAATGAATTTTCCTGGCATACTGATTTTGACTGTAGCTAGTCAAGTCATGAAGGAAAATCTCATCCACATCACAGTCTTTTTAAAATATAAAGACATTAAGACCTAAGATAAAACAAAAGGCTTAGCAATACACTTTCTTTTCAGATGTGTGGCAACGAGTTTTACTGTCTTTCAGAAAAATACAGGATTGATGAAATACAATCAAAAATGTTATCGGTAATGACATCATTAAATGTCTTTTGTTTTCTTTCAAAAGCCTTTGTAAAGAAGAATCATTATCCTTACAATGAAAACTATAGAATTCCCATACAATGTATCTAATACCCAACTCCAAGTGTGTTCCTACTCTCAACCAAGGCTCTGCTCTCAACAGGAACACTTGTTCTCATGAATATATTGAGATACACTGTATGGCACTTTTCAGACATTAATTTCAGTTTTGTTATAGCTCAGTGATGAACCAATTTAGGAAAGGGAAAGAATAAATTTCAACATAAAGGAAAAAAGCCCCCCAAAAAGTCACCTTAAAAGCTAAGTTTCGGTTAATGGCATAATTATGGGAACAAAGTCCAAGTGACAGGGTGAGAAGTTTAAAACTCCAGCTCGTATTGACAAATGACAGTAATTTACACTGAAATTTTCACAAACTGAATGAGATGCTCTAGACCCTCTGGGAGCCTTGACTCTTTCAAGGACACACTCCTCTTTTTCTTAAATTCTCAAATTTCACTTCTATCCCAAGAGAGACCATAGTCTGAGTTTAATATGGCAGTGACATCGTTATTCACATCCCTCTTTTTATTTTTATTTATTTCTAATTTTTATTAGCATACACAGCATTAGAGGTTGCATGGCATTTTCAGACAAAGCTTTGTCGCTTCCATCTTATCGGCCCACCTTCTGGCCCCTTCGGCTCCTCCTCACCACCCTCCTGCCTCCTTACCCTTAGATCCTCCCTCCTCAGCACTTTGTCCCCAGACAGCCTCAACTACAGCGAGTTCCCACTATCTATAAATGTTATACAGCAGTCAAGTTCTCCTGCCATAGATGAAAATTGAATCAAACCTTCTAATCACCCCTAGGTAATAAAAATGCCTACACTGCTTTTCACTTGCAAAAGTCTCAATCGATCTCTAGTGAGACAATCCTCCTATTAATCAAGGTTATTAATCAAGTGTCTCTCCTGGTCCCAGCTATTTCAACTAGCCCCAGGCAAAGCCAAATGTGGGAAGAAGATGCTTTTCAAGTCACCTCCTAGTCTCTTTACTACCTGTTCATTTGGGATCTCGGGGATGATGCTGAGAGGAACAGATGCTGATGAATGCAGAGGGAAGCATCCATGCTCTTCCTAAACTAGGACTGTCATAATGGGTATCCCATTCTACAAACCTAGAGTGTGTTTTTAAAAATATTTTAAATGTTTAATTTCAAAAGATTTTTTTTAATTTCATAAGTTTTAACATTTAAAAATCCTTGCAAATAAATAAAAACATCACATATAGATGAACTAGATCCAAAATCTATATAGCTCAATTAAAAAGATGCTAAGAATAATGAGAAGCTCTTTTATTAGAGTGTAGGTTTCTAGAGACACCCCCACCCCTGCGGATCCTCTGACTATGCCAAACACTTCATTGTGGATTTTTTAAACCTCTTCCTTAGTCTCAGGGAAGACCAGTATCCAACTGGGACTTCTACCTGCAGTTCAGACAACATGAAAGGGTACCTGGCTCTTTTGCCATGACTGAACATGAAGAATACCACAGTGATAAAAGGGACATCGTTTTTCATACCTATCAAACACTTACGTGCCGCTGGCTTGACCTTGGAAAGAGTCATCCTGGGCCTCAGTTTCCTCTTCTGCAAACGTTACCTGCTGTTTTAACATTTTAATAGGAACCTCCTAGTCATGACATACAGAAAGACATTAACATCAGGAAGGCCTATTAGAATGAGGGGGAATGGTGACCAGCACATGGTGATGCTATCTAACAGGCCTCCTGGAAAGTCAGTGAGTGGTTTCAGAGAATAATCTGTGACCACCTTTAATGATCCTGCAGCCTTAGCTGGATGCTCCTCTACACAGCAACACGTGAAGGCAAGCTTCGGCGTTTGTAGGGTTGACTGGGCTAGACATCTGAGAGGGCTCACCCAACCGGCTCTCAGTAGATTCTGGCAATCAGAGGAGTGTTTCCCAGCACTGTCACCTGTACTATACCCCAGCTCTCAACAAGGGTGACATTCCCAAGGCATGGATGCTGAGTTTCAGAATGAAGCACCCCAACAGCAAACATTTGAAAGGGGGAGAGCACACTACTAATAGAAAATAGCCCCAGACACACAATAACATCAAGGCTGCCACATCCTCTAAGATAGAAGGAACCAAGACCAGGCTGGAGTAATGGGAAGGGTAGAACTAGCCTTCACTTTTTCATAGGAAGAATGGCATGTATCAGCTACTTTTCTGCTGCTGTGCTAAAACACCATGACCAAAAACAATGGAAGGAAGAAGGTTTTTATTTTGTTTTGTTTTGGTCTCTGTTTTTTGCTTACATTTCCAGAGCTCTAGAGTCTAGCATGGTAGGGAAGGCCTGGCAGAAACGCTCAGCTGACTGGCTACATTTTCATCTACACAGAGAACTCAAAGAGAGGAGAGGAAGAAGTGGGATGAGACTACAAACCCTCGAAGCCTGCCTCCCTCTCTCGCGCCCCATGAATGGACTCACTTTTTCCAGAAAGGCTGCATCTCCTAGTTTACACGGCCTCCCCCAACAGCACCACCCACTGGAGAGTCGGTGTTCAAATCTATGCGCCTATAGGGGACACATCTCATTCAAACCACCACATGGGTCCCTATCAGATGAGAAAGAATTGTTCATAAACCACAGAATGAACAGGACAGAAAGCTGGAAGATGTCATAAAAACAATACTATAAAAAGAGTTCTCTAAAAAGAGATGCACAGACCCAGACATGCAAGACTGAAATATTACAGTTCTTCAAGTTTTTAGTTTTTACTTTAATTTCCTTTAAACTTGAGAAAGGGATAAAGGTGCTGTCTCCACTCTTATTCAATATAGTATTAGAGATCCTAGAAATAAGAGAAAAATAAAAAATAGCAATGGAAAGAGTCAAATTATTTTTATTTGCAGGTGGCATAACCCTATACCTTGAAGAATTTATACAATTCACCAGAAAACTATTAGACCTGATAAATACTCTCAGCAAAGAAACAGGATACAATACCAACATTAAAGAGTCTGTAGTTTTTCTGTGTATATTTAACACACTCACTGAGAAAGAAATCTTGGAGGGGGCGAGCGGAGTTCCATTCACAATAGCTTCACAAATAATAAATAAATGCCCAGGAATAAGCATAACCAGGTTGGTGACAAACCTATGCATGAAGACTTCAATACACTGAAGACATTAGATAGTGAGACATCTAACGCTCGCAGATGGGGGAACCAATGTTGTGAAAATTAGTTTTCAACACAATCCCTACCTAACTCTTTATGGCATTTTTTACAGAATTACAAAAAGTAATCCTGGGGCCTAGAAAGGGGGCTCAGAGGTTAAGAGCATTTGCTGCTCTTGTGAAGGGCCCAGATCGATTCCAGGCTCACAAACATCAGTAATTCCACTTCCATGGGATCTGACACCATCTTCTGTGGGCACCAGGGCACATGCATGGAATATATACATACATGCGGGCAAAATACTCATATACATAAAATAAAAATAAATTAGATGTTTTTAAGTGATTTTAAAATGCACATAGAAGTACAAGAAACCCTGTATAGCCAAAGCAATTCTGAACAAAAAGAACAACGCTGGAGGTCTCCCATGCTTCATTTTCTGTTATACTATGAAACGATAGCATAGACAGACAATGGAATAGAATAAAAGGCCCCGAAATAAACCCACACAGCTATACCAAATCTTTAAAATAAGAATCAAAAGAATACACCAGAGAAAAGGCTTCATTAGCAAATGGTGTTTAGAAAACACATAAAAGAATGAAACTGGACCACTATTTCTCACCTTGCATCAAAGTCAATTCCAAATGAAACAAAGACCTTCATCAAAGCCCTAAAACTTCGCCGCTGCCAGCGCAAAAATACTTCAAGACAGAGATACAAGCAAAGGGCATCTGGAAATGACTCTAATATTAGAGTCAAGAAAACAATCCTGAGAATTAGCCAATGAGAATACAGGAAGCTGAAAAGCTTGTGTAGAGAAAAGGAGATAACCACCAGCATGAAGAGAGCCCTGCAGAATGGCAGAAAGTCCTGCCAGCTACACACAAACAGAATTAACATCTAGTCAACATACAACAGAAATATTTGCACAGCCACGTTTACTTCACCACTATTCACAAAGTGTGGAAATGGAACCAGCCTAGACACATAGGCATATGTCCCCACATGTACATACACACATGGGAGTTTTATTCAGCCATAATGTAAAATGAAATTATGGCGTTTGCAGGAAAGTGGATGGAACGGGAAATCATGTATGCTAAGTGAAATAAGCCAGACTCGGGGAGAAAATATTGAATGTTTTTTCTCATATGTGGAACATAGATTAAAATAGTGTGTTTGTGTTTGGTGGGGGGGGATAGTGTAGGGGTAGGTCATAGGGAATAATGAAGGGAAAGAGAGATTATATGGAAAAGAGAATAAAAGAAGATAATAGAATTATTATATACATGATCATTATAGGAAACTAAAAATAGAAACCAAAGCAATATACATTGTTTTATGCAAAATTTAAAAGACTAAGCAGAGACCTAGATTATATCTTTTTAGAAAATCTAATAAAAAGTATTTTACAATTGTTAAGATCTATACATTACCTAACAACAGAACTTTGAAGTAAAATTTATCACAACTAAAACTCCAGCTCTAAGAGATCCAACGCCCTCTTCTGGCCTCCATGGGTACTGTGCTCACATGCACAAACCCACACAGACACAGACACATAAACACACAATAAAAATTCAATCTTTTTAAATTGTAAAATAAAATCTGCCCCAAAAGTAGTATATTAAAGGAGAACTAGTTGGAAAATCAAAGTGTCAACATGAAATAACACACACATCCCAAAGGCAGCTCCAAGAAGCTGAAGACCATCAGAACTGCTGGACTGGAGTCAAAGATGCCAGACAGGGCACCAACTAAATGCCCAGTGAATGTCCTGGTACCCTTCCATCCTGCCGTGGCTGGCACATCAGAGGAGAAAGACTATGCCAGGTCCCTTTCTGGTTTAGTCTGGTCTTCAGACTAGAAACACATGTGGTAATTTTTGCTTTAATGTGATACACAAGAAAATCTAACTATACCATAATCTGCCCGGGGCTGGAGACTTCCCTCAACTTGAGGCACTGCTTTGCTATCAACATTTAGCTCAGCAAATTTTATCTCTTTACACTGAGGAATTTTATAGTTCTAAAAGAGCTTCTAAATCCTTTGGCAGATTCATTCACCTTAAATTAAACAATTGCTAGGAGGTATAGCCTACGGGAAGTTGGGGGTGATAACTGAGGTCATTTTTAGTGAGCTACTCAACAAACTTGTTTTGTCTTCTACAAAACAAACATTTGTTTTCTTAAAGCACACGGTTTCTTTTTGGTTTTATTCTAGAAGCTAATGAGCAAATCATCAAACAAGGTCAAGTTTACACTGACTTTCATGATTCACATCTGGGCTGTGTCAATCACAACAAAACTTTCCAGAAAAATATCTCTGCAGAAGTAACCTTGAAGCATCTTAAATCCAAGGACAGTGCATAGTTCCTATGCAGGGCAGTCATTGCTTACAGGAAGGACTTCAACATCCCTAGGAAAATTTTATTCCACTCTTCTGCTGAAAGATCAAGAGAAAAGATCCACATAAAATCTAAACTTAGCCCTCTCATACTATTCAACAACTGATTCTTTGTTATCCAAGTTTCCACTTCTCATCAGGATTTTGAGAGGTAGAAGACCTACAAAACAAGTCCTATAGACCTATAAAATAGAGGGCAGAAGTCACTGTTTGCTTGCTCACCATTGCATCCTATGACTTAGCACAGTGAACAGTGTCCACATTAGCATGTATTATTTGAATCAATACGACAACAAAAAATGTTCTTCAACACCATCTTTCCTATTCTGTAAAATCAAATGTATATTACCATTAGTTCTCTGACTTAACTAGAAACACAAAGGACTTATAATTGTGCTCGCTCTCTCTCTCTCTCTCTCTCTCTCTCTCTCTCTCTCTCTCTCTCTCTCTCTCTCTCTCTCGGCATGAACAACTCCAATTCCCATTAATATTTTTCCTCTGAGTGTAATAGCCAACATCTCTATAGAAGGCTGACTTATGAATGCTCAGTGAGGAAGATCATGGTTATTGAACTGACACACAGTTAGTTTCAGGGGCTGGAGAGATGGCTTGGGCGTTGAGAGCATGTACTGCTCTAGCAAAGGACTTGAGTTCAATTCCCATCACCCGTGTCGGGCAGCTTACAAGAGACTCCAGCTCCTCCCAGGGCACCTACACTGATACATACATACCCACACACAGATTCACATACTTACGTAATTAAAAATAATAAAAAACAGATCTTTAACTATCTTTACATTAGTTTCAGCTGAGACATACGAATAGATAAGTTATGAGAGGTCTGGGGAAAACAGCATTTTTATTTAAGTGGAGCTGCATTACAAAAACTCTAGACTTGGAGACATTGAACTTAAATTGATGATCAACTAACTAATTTTGACGAGAGCACCAAGACTATTAAAACAGTGCTGAGACAAATATTGATAGGGAAAGAAATGAAGTTAACCCCTTACCTGAAACATATAGATGCAATTGCAAACGGCTCATAGGTCTGGACCTAAGAACCACAATTACAAAACCCGAAGAAGGAAAACCAGGGGCAAACTCTCATGGCTCCAGATTAGGAAACTTCTTAGACATACTACCAAAAACACAAGCAACACCGAGACAAAGTACATGAGCTGTGCTCCCTTAAAACTTACAGACATTGGTGCTTCAAAGGACACTACCAGAAAATATATAGAACTATATAAAACTCTTAAAAATCTACAATAAAAGCATAAGTAATCCAACTAACTGTGGGCAAATGTTTAAGTAAACATTTCTCTAACAGATTATATAAATAGGTCGATAGGTGCTTAAAAAAAACATTCAGTATCTTAAGAGAGCTAGGTACAGTGACCACCATTTACATTCTCTCCTGTTCATAGAAACAGCCTTCTTGATATACATTGCCGCCAGAATTTAAAAATAATAATCATAATGTAGTGTCTAGAACAGTTGCATACAAAGTTGCAAATTGCAATAATCAGTCTCCTTTGTATTTCATTGAAACAAGATTTGGCTTTCTTCATTTTGACATATTTGAATGCTAATCTTATTTGTTCCTTTGGTTGTATATTAATATATTTGAAATATGCCAAATATAATAATAACAATAGCTATCTTAAGGGCTATATATCAGATGTGTGCAAATCCCTCCCCCTTTTGTAGTCATTTAAGTATAAAACAACCCTAAGGAAGAGATACTATTAATATGATAATTTAGCATCTAGAAACACTGCAACTTCAAAAAGTATGAAGCAGCAGATGACAGGAACATCCTGTTGGGTTTATATGGCATGGGGCAGTCCATGGTTCTGGTTACATGCAGATGACATGGCACCATCTAATTCCCATAGCTGCTTAATGACGAGCCAGCTCTGTATTAGTCACTGGCTTCTGAGCCTATCCGCCTACATCCATGCTGTATTCATCTTCCTCAGGAGGGGCGCACTCTTCCCAGGGTGGTTATCCTCCTGGGTAACTGACAGCAGCTCATGTGTCAACTACCCAGCACGCGGCACAACCGCTGCTCAGCTGTCAGGAATTAGAGGGTGGGTACTCACATCTAGGACAAATCCTGTTGTCTGGGTTTTTTATGTTTAACAGGAGGTAATTTGAGACACCACAATAGTTTTTTGATGAACAAGACTTGATTTACAGCTAGACTGCTAGTGTAGAGTATTACTAAATATAAAAATTCTGCACAATCAATTGCCTCCTTTTCCTGCTTTTCAGCTGCACCCACGTGACTCTGTAAGGCAGCTTTAGGAGGGTAGCCCCAGGAAGATCTTAAGCTGTCAATTCTATACACTCTCAGGACAATCCAGCCCCTGTGTAGACATTGATATAATCTGTCATCCTGCCATGTCCTTTTCAAATAACACAGTCTGTTTTCTCAGTTCCCATGCCAGAAACCATATAAGCATCCTAACTTTGGGAACGTGTTGGAAACGTGCTTACTTTTGAACTTTCATTGATTTAAGCCTAACATATATATCACCAATTTTCATCCTGCTTGCTCAAAAATAAATAAAAAATAAATTTTACCCTTTTGAAGAAGTATGTGTGGATATGTAAGTCCTGTACTCCTTCAGAAAAAAAAAATCAAGTCAGTTTCCACAATCTCTACGAAGCTTTTCAATTTAATGATATCACACTGTACTCTATATTTCAAGCCTAAAATAGATTTTTGGGTTACCACTCTAGTGGTAATTCTTCCTGTATTATCTTCTCTGACATAGGAAGGCCCTAGTTAGAATGCCTGAACCCTATGATAACCATTTCATAAAACTCTGTTTGCTGTACTAGAAATGTGTTGCAAGGATGTCAACCTGGTTATCTACAGATCACCAACAGCTAACACAAACTCCCTGGAAATGTTGCTATGGGCCCCATCTGGGAATTTGCAAGTATGAACACAGGTGCACCAGGCTGGGATAAATATAAATATATACAATTACCAAATCACAATACAATAAATGGAAATAAACTGTGCAAATTCTACATCTACAAATTCTGTTTTACAAGTGATAAAACAGAGGCCACAGAAAACTCTGGTGCGGTTACACATGTCTAGGTTTCTTTCGAGTCAAGAATACTTGCCACCAATTCACATTGTTGCTCTCTTCTCCAGGGCATATATTTTGGGGAAGTTACTGCCAGTGGTCACATAGAGAACGAGGATTTTTTTTTTTTTAAGAAATACAAAGAAGATTGAGAGCAAACAATGTAAGCCTTCTTGCTACCAGGTTTGAGCCCCCACCTCCAAACTTAGTTACCCCCACACACAGACCACAGCTCTCTGGAACACTGCTCCAAAAAGAAAAAATGTGTTTTTGTGTGTCTGTTTATCTCCCTGTACCACACCCTTATTTTTCATTTACTTCTGACAGAGCCCATGAGCTGAGGTAATTCATGTTTCCTAGGACAAACGCTCCCAAGACTATGCCTGAGGAAAAATGGATGTCCAATAGCTGTCATTTTGATATCTTCTTGAGATCACCTTCCATATGTCAGTATGCAATTATGTGAAAGGCCAATTTAGACCCCACTAAATAAACTTACTTGGTACCCTGCTAGAAAAAAAAGTGGTGCTAAAAACAGTTGCATATTTATTTCTAAGCTTACTATAATCTAAAAACTGTCAAGTTTATTTGTATCTGGGTTCAATAATATGATGGGAAGTCTTTATGTATGATTCATTTTCTAGTCAGAAATTAAGCTAGAAGGTATGGAGTGCTACATCCATACTTTTAATCTAATAAAGGCAATGAGCCCATATCATAGCCACTGATTTTTTTTGAGTTTTCCATCAATTGGGTCTTTGTGTATTCTATAGGGAAAGAATCCACACAGAGACAAAAAGAGAGAGAGAGAGAGCTCACTATGAGAAAAACCCCTGATTTCTGGAAGACATTTAGTATGATGTCAGCCATATGAACTGTGGTTCTTTTATTTGTTCATTACATTTTATTTCAAAGATTGACTGATTTTGCTTGTTGGTGAACCCATATTTCTGAACCTGAAGATTTCCTGAGATTATGCAGACATCCAGTTCACTTTAGGTACTGGTGGTTTATCTCAGCTGATGAGATATTCAGAAACAGCCCGGCAGCACAGAGCCCTGTGAACAAAAGCGATTCAAACTAGACACAAAGACTATCTAAAAGATTTTCACCAGACACTCTGTGGTTCATCCCATGGAATGCAAAGAATTTTAATGGCATTTTAAATGAAGATTTGAAGATTACATTAATTCTATCATGTATCAAATACAGGAATATCCTGGCTACCATGCACTTAGTTCTACTATACTGAATTGGATGCCGGAAACACACAGAAATATGTTTCAGTATTGCAATCAAATTCAACCTCAAAGAGAAAACTTCACTATGGTCAGATAATAGAATGAGGCTCAGAAAATACTTTATTGAAATCTAAATTCTAGAAACTAAATTCAAATTCCTTTAGAACAGATGGAAGCAATTTTCTTTCTCTTTAGTTATCAAACAAAGCGTGATTTATTCCCTGTGATATTGTTCTTTTCCTGTCCTCAGTGTCATGTTGTTTATGAGGTTTCTGCTTTATAATTCCTCTGGAAAGAATGTAAGCAGACAAACATCTTACTAGTATACACAGGTAATTTTCCTTAAAGTTTTGCATATGAAATATAGAACCAAGACTAAGTAGTGTGTAAACCAAATGTGAAAGCAAATGTCAGGAACAGAAACTTCCCCCAAAGCAGGCTTCCCAACCCAGCCAATGTCTCATGCAAATCAGTACTAAGTAATTAGGAGTGGATTGATAACAATTCTATGGCAAAAATTTAAATTTTTCACTGAAAATGAGGCAGTTTCAAAACCTTTCAAGTCTGTCAACTACTAGTCTGAATAGAATGAAAATTCATAGTTTCTCAATGAATTCTACAAGTGTGGACTCTGCTTTTAAAATCTATACCTCTAGGAATCACTTTATATGACTAAACTCGTTTGAAATCACGAGTTTCATCACAGTGAATGTTTGCGAAAGCAATGTAAAAAAATGTATGAACACAGCAAACTTTTGCTGACTTTAAAATACATTGTAGAATTGTTTTATTTTTACTGCTCAAAACAGATACTCATACATGTCCTAACAAGAGAGGAGAGCTAGAAAGAGGCATGGATACGGAACAACTCTGTTCAAGTTTCTTATTATCTAAAGCTATTTGTAACATCGCACTGAGGGTGCTACAATGTTATTAAAGGACCAACTCTACACCTTCTCTGTTAAAAGCTCTCGGTCATTGCTACTAAAACCCTAGCTCTCCTCCTAGGGGTTCTCTCTTATTGGTCTACCTACCCAATACATGAGCTCACATCATTTCAAAAATGTAAACCCTTCACCCCTCAAGAGGTTATGTTATGTTAGCTTTCCTGGGTGTTATAAATTGCCAGGGCCCTGTATCCCTCTCAAAAATAAAATAAAATTCTCGGCCGGGCGGTGGTGGCACACGCCTTTAATCCCAGCACTCGGGAGGCAGAGGTAGGCGGATCTCTGTGAGTTCGAGGCCAGCCTGGTCTACCAAGTGAGTTCCAGGAAAAAGGCGCAAAGCTACACAGAGAAACCCTGTCTTGAAAAACCAAAAAAAAAAAAAAAAAAAAAAAAAAAAAAAAAAAAAAAAAAAAAAAATTCTCATACAGATACAGAGAGGTGCCAGTGTTATTGGCTATGACAACCCTTGAAAGTGTGTGGTGGTGAACTTTTCAAGGCGTGTGACTTTCAATGTCATGGCCACGAACATTTCAAGAGAATCTAACCCAATCTTCAAAGAAAACTATACATTCAATTATTATTCCTAATAACATACTTATTGTCATGTTTTATATTCACACAATGCTCCCAATAACTTTATTCTTTCTTTCTTTTTTGGGAGGGTGGGATGGGTGAGGTACAGGGTCTCACTATGTAGTCCTTGGTAGCCTAGAATTTGCCCTGTAGACTAGACTGACCTCAAATTCAGAGATCTGCCATCCTCTACCTCTCCAGTGCTGGGATTAAAGGCACACATAAACACACCAAGCCAAATTATTTTATTCTTTAACCTAAATTCTAATAGTAACATTTGGACATTTTTTTTTAAAAAGCTGGTTCAAAGCAACTTGACAACCTACAAGTTTAAATCTGTAATAAATTTGGGGCAACTATAAATTACTTATAAGAATTTATGTTTGCAATAATTATTATTTGGCTATTTATATTTTTAATACTAACTTAATAATTAATAGAACATTTCATTTGTTCAATTTATAAACTTTATCTCCCCTCACTTTAATGCTAAAGGTAGGATTTAGAATCCTCACTTCACACACCTAGTCAACTATTTCCTCAGTGACCCAAGAGAGTTTAAGAAGGTCATGTTGTCTTCACAGCTATAAACCAGACGTATTCCCAAAGGAGGCTGTCAGTCCTGGGCTCAAGATTAAATAAATCTACACAGCTGAACGCAAAAAAACTACATTGTTTTAAATAACTCTCTGTTACACAGACTGCCTACAAATCTACTTTATTGTTTCAATAGCTGTATTATGTGAATCTGTGAAGAAATGGAGTTACTTTCATTAGCTTTAAACAATCATTGGAATCAAACTGATTTCCTAACAATAATGACAAGGGTGTGTGTGTGTTGTGTGTGTGTGTGTGTGTGTGTGTGTGTGTGTGTGTGTGTGTGTGTGTGTAAAGGTATTTAAAGACCTTACTGTATCATGGAAGCTGATTCTTTAGCCTTCAGGTGTATCATGTGTAAACCAATACAAAGAAACCAAGAGGTTATTTCAAGTTTTGTGGCATCTGATTGCTCTTCTTTGCCGACCACAAAGACCCTATCGCTAAAGACACAACACATATTGGTGGCAGCACATAAAGAAATCAAACTGGAAAGGAGCTGGAAACTTTCTGCTGGCTAGCTTTCATCATACCGAAAGGTATGATTCCTAATGACATTCTGCTATACTCATAGATCAGTGCCTAGCCCAATTATCACCAGAGGGACCTCATCATCTAGCAACTGATGGGAACAGATGCAAAGACCCACAGACAAAGGCCCCACTAGGCAGAGCCAGGGGAGCCCACAAAAGGAAGGGAGGAAGGATTATGGGAGCCAGAGGGGTCAAGGACACCATGAGAACACAACCCACAGAATCAACTAAGGGCTTACAGAGACTGAAACACAAACAAGTACCCTATATGGGTCTGAGCTGGATCTTCTACATATATGTTAACAGTTGTATAGTTTGGTGTTCTTATGTGACTACCAACAAGGAGAGTGGGAGAGGTGTCTCTGACTCTTTTGCCTGTGCTTGGGACCCTTTTCCTTCTAGTGGGTTGCCTCATACAGCCTTGATATGAGAGTCTGTGCCCAGTATTATTGTACCTTGTTGGACCATGTTCAGTAGATATTCCAGGGAGGCCTGATTTTTGTTTGTTTGGTTGGTTGGTTTTTTTGTTTTGGTTTGGGTTTTGTTTTGTTTTGTTTTGAGACAGGGTTTCCCTTTGTAGTCTTGGTGCCTGTCCTAGATCTTGCTCTGTAAACCAGGATGGCCTCGAACTCACAGAGATCCACCTGGCTCTGCCTCCTGAGTACTGGGATTAAAGGTGTATGCCACCACCACCTGGCTTGATTTTTTTTTTTAAGGGAAACAGAGGAGAAGTAGATCTGGAGGAGAGGGGGAGAGAGGAATGGGGAAAGGGACTGGGAGGAGTGGAGGGAGGGGAAACTGTGGTCAGGATGTAATACATGAGAGAAGAATAAAAGTTTAAAAATAAATAAATGTTATAGGATCCTAGAGAGATGACGCCATAGTTAAGAGCACTGACTGCTCTTCCAGAGGACCTGGCCTCAATTCCTAGCACCACACGGCAGCTCACAACCATCTGTAACTCCAGTCCCAGGGGACCTGATGCCCTCTTCTGGCCTCCAACACCACCAGGCACACAAGAGGTGCACAGATAAAAATATGAAATCTACTTTGTCTAAAAAATATAATTTACTGAACTAAAATAGACGCTCTTGTTCTACCAATTCCAAAGAATGATTCTCAATCTGTAATGGACAGGGGGTGTCTTTCTAAAACACAGACACCTGAGTCATACTCCCAAACTCTGTCTGAGTCATTCTGAGCTGAGTCCCCATGGAATCTGCCATACTCACAGCCTCAGCTGATCATGACGCAAGTGGCCTTGGAACCACACTCTAAGGGACAGAACAAGCAGCTTACATGGTCTCCCCAGCTAAATGACCACATCAGCTCGTTCATGACAACTGCTTCTAAAAATAGTCCACAAAGAACTGTTCTCAGTAAACTGAATTTTTATTGCTTTATGAAAAGGTCCATTTGTGCTCAATTGCTTTTCTGTTGCTGTGATAAAACACTAAGCAAAACCTACTTGGGGAAAGGTGGGCTATTTGGCTTAAAAGATCAGGTCACAGTCTATAACTGAGGGAAATCAAGATAGGATCTCAAACAGGTGCAGAGGCAAAAACCATGAAAGAAAGCTGTGTACTGTCTTGTTTTCCATTGCTTGTTCGGCTTGATTTCTTATGTAACCCAGAACCACACACCTAGTGGTAGCATTGCCTGCAACAGCCCAGCCTCTCCTACATCAATCATTAATTAGGAAATTGCCCCACTGACATGCCTCCAGAACAATCTGACAGGGGCAATTCCTCAACTGAGGTTCCTCCTTCTCATGTGACCTCAGTTTGTGCCAAATCGATGAAAACCAAGCAGTCAACCATTGGATCTCTGGATGTAATAGCAAGCATTGTTCAATCATGCTTGCTAATCATGCCTTGCCTTCTGTCAACATCAAGGGAAGAGCTACAGGTCTTCTCCCTTCTTTTGCCATTAGAACAAGGGGGAAATGACCTTCAGGGAGCCCTGTCTTGTATGTGAGAACTTTCCCCAGCAATCCACAGAACCTTTCCTCATTCAGAGGCCAAGCATGCAGGAACCACCATCCATTCCCAACACAGTCGGTGAAAGTTCTCAGTGTTGCTGTGGAACTCTCGATAGACCAGAGGCTACAATGCAGGGACATGTTTTTCATCTATGTTAGCTTATGAATGGTTTCCCCTTGCATTAACTGCATTATCCTTTATACAAAACAAAAACAAAAACAAAAAAAAACATTCTCTGTAGAAACTCTACTGCCTAACAGACGGCATGTTCATTTCTGTACAATTATACAGTAACTTACAGTATAGGCCTAAAGACGTACTGAAATTCAGAAGTGGGGATAAAACAAAATGCTCAAGGAAAATTTTAGAAAAGACATCTAGTTGAAAAACAACAACAAAGAACCTTTAAGCTGTGGGGCACATCCTGCCCCCCATGAATCTGAGTTCCTAAATAGCTGAATTGGAACAATCCTGCCTGTTGGGGAGGCATTGTGTTGTGGCTTATCTTTGTAATTTATCTTTGCTAATTTTCAACCTTGGGCTTGCACACTGAGCCACTGTGCCAGGGGGAAATCAAAGGTGAAGCTCCTGTAGCCCCTGGCCCTGTGTTCCTGAACTGTTCAATACATAACTGTTTTATGTGTGTCTCTCTGACTTAAAAACACCTCACACATTGTGTTTGGTTGATTTGCTGCATGGAACTCGCCACCAGCAACACGGCTTAGAACCTGAGAATGCTTATCTAACACATGGACCATCTCTGTAAGGTGCAGTTACAGATTCTCTGCTCTTAGAGCACACTGGATAGCTTTGCAGCACTGAGCCTGGGACTGTCTCAACAGCCCAGTCACTGACAGTACACACAAAAGTTCAAAACTCACGGCACGAACTGGATCTCAAAAGGAACACTGTTTACAACGGAAGCCCTGAGCAGCCATGAAGGGAGAGTGTAGTCGTGTTGAAGTGTTACACAGTTTAAATTTTGTGCTACTTCACATGTCTGGCCATCTCTGAGGAAAGTGTCTTAAGTATTGACTTAAGCTTACAGATAAATTGTTTCACGTAGTCGAGCTGTGAGTATAGAATTAAGGAGTAATAAAAACTGGCTCTTTCCCTGATATGATCCACAATGCCATGCCAATAGCATGAAATTCCCATCTTACACTTGCTACATGCCATCCAGCATTTTCTAAGGCCCACTTCCACAATATAATGCTGCAATAAAATTTATCATTGTGCCATAGGTATTGTAGTCTGTACCATTTTAGTGATTAATATCCTTCCTGCCTCGTGACAACAGCCAGTTGCTATATTTTACCAGATTTTTCTAATGCTGCCTTAGTTAGCTCATGTATGCTTAGGATTAAGAGTGTTTAAGTACACAGAGAATGCTATAAAATTCATCAATGATATAGTAATAGCCACATCAGGGTATATCTACACCAAAAATCCTATCTTAAAAACATTCAATCAAAAAATTTTTAAACAGTGGTAAAACTAAATTCTAATTCTGCAAATCCATAGCACACACAAAAAAATACAGTAGAAGTTCTAGAAGTAGGTATCTATGAGGCAGTAGAGATGGCTCAGCAGGTAAGAGCACTGGCTGCCCTCCCAGAGGACCCAGGTTCAATCCCCAGCACCCACATGGTGGCTCACAAACTAACTCCAGTTCCAGGGGAATCTGATACCCTCATCTAGCCTCCATGGCAATGTACACACACGGTGCACAGACAACCAGGCAAAATATCCACACATATGAAATAAAAATCAAACTTTTCAAGGGAAGTGGGTATCTATTACCTAAAACAAAAGCTCAGAAGTACCGACAGAAGGAAAATGAGGCCAATCAGTGAAATTATTCACAGAGCCTTAAACTGTGAGTCAGTTTACCAGTTCCATTCCAGTTCTCCAAGCCCAGTGCACGCACACACCTCACCCCACTCTTGTATGGAAAACCATTCTCTAGACTTTAAAATCTGGAAAGCAAAAGTCCTAACGTTAGTTCTTTAGGTCAGTGTCCTCATTTTTACAGCGAAGATGTCTTGCCCCGACTGTCTCCTTTTACACTAATCTCAAGCTGCGCCACATCTCACTTGTGGTGTGTGATATTATATATCAAAGAAGACAAAAATTCCCAAAGAAATCCAGGAAGGACAACTGCAGTGGGACGGTGGCCTCCTGCGCAGCAGGAAGCGTGTGGCAGAGATGCAACAGAAGGGGCTAATGAGGACAAGCACCAGTTCAAACTCCTGTAAACTGTCCGGATCAGCCAAATGACATGGGACCTTCTACACTGGTTCAGCAGTGCTTGACATACATGACTCTATTGCTGAAAGGCAGCGTGGCAGAGTAGAGAGGCATGGGCTTGCAATTCATAAAACGTTGACTCAAAACTCTTCTAGTTACTAAACATGGTATCAGAAAACGGCTTTGTTTCCCTTTGTGCAAAGTAAGGAAATTCTTATACAAAAGGAAACAAGTCTTACTGTTCACATCATCTAACACTAACCATACTTCCATGTGATTATTCAAGGCATGTTTCTTTGGCAGTGGATAATGTCCAAGAATTCTGAAGTCACTGTCTTACTCCTTGGGGTGGCCTAGACATCACCAAAAAAAAAAACCCAATTATTATTTCTGTTAAGTTCAGGAGTCACCTAGTTTTAGCGGCCATCAATTTGCAGAATGAATGGATATGAGTAGAAAAGCACGCCTTGATGTCCTCACTACAAATATCAATGCTGTGTCGACAAAGCCCCACTATGAACAAGAGAACATATCATGACCCATGCTGGCACTTCCCTTTGGATCTGTGGTACGATGCACTGAATTATCACACAATTCAATTTTCGAACATGATGTGTCAAAAGGGGGTTGGGAGGGGGAGGAGGAGGGGACAGAGTTCCGTGCTACTGTTTCAGACAATAAATAATACAATATGGAGTTAGATACTGAGTCAGGAAGTACTGGTGCCAAACCACACTTCTGTGAGTTCTGACTGAAATGCGGATTTAGGTTTGGGGTATGTGGTGTCAATAAAACTGTCTTCAATGGAAGGACTCTTATATTGAACTGTGCTAATAGCTGTATCATCCTTTCAATGCACTTGGTCAGCTACCAAAAAGACATCAATAACTTTAACCAATAATTACTTCGCAGTACAAGCCGGCATTCTGTTAGCACGCACATGGAGAGAATGCCCATTGAATTGTGCTGAAGCTACATTCATAGACTGTTATTTTCTCAGAGATATACTTCAGTCACCTCTGTGGCAAACCATGCAATTTGCCCCAGGCCAGAAGGAACAATACATTATAAATCAGTGTCTCATTTTGCTATAATCGCCTCCTTAAAATAGCTGCAACTGGATCAATGTCTGAGATTGTGTTTTATTATACTCACATTCTTACAAGCATCACAAAACACTGACTGACTAAGGCAGAGGAGCAGCTGGCTCCATGGATCCGAGAGAAGAATGTCCTGAGAACAGTCCAAGAATGTCTGATGCACTTCACAAGAGTTCTGTTCTAAAATTTCAAAGCCACATCAAAAAGTGGTAATTGCTATCTATGCTGGAAAAGAGGAAGTCTGGAATACTGGAATGAGACCAAATGTGAACCCGTTAGGGAGACTTGCTCCTTCCCAAATATGACTATTACCTGCACATTTTGATTTCAAGGACCTGAGGTCATGGTAGTAATTTAGTTGACTGACAGGCCATAATACTGTTCTAGAAAGCACTCCAATTCATTTAGCAAAATGAAAGAATGTGCTGCTAATGAAAGTACACTCGCTCTTACAATTAACTACCTAATAAATATATTGCTTACACTGTGTTTCTTTTGACTCAGGGTCTCACTATGTAGCTCTGGCTGACTTAAAACACTCTATATAGACCAGGCTGGTGTTGAACTCACAGAGATCCACTTGCCTCTGCTTCCTGAGTTCTGGGATTAAAAATGTGTGCCACTGCACTCAGCACACTGGCCATTATATTTCAATGCTGCCAAATAAATACATGCATGTTCTGTCTCTCTTGCTCTTTGTCCTTCCACACCAGTTACACTTGGGTGTCTCTCTGTTGCACCCTATCACCCATAGGCATTCTCATTCAGTTAGTGCAAAAGTGTCTCACCTTAGGAGCATCAGGAAGCAACAATGTTGGTGACAGTCAGTGGCTTCCTTCTTTCTCCTGACTCTAAGAACTGTACTTACTTCCATTTGCTTGAGAAAGTTCACTGTAAGAGCACTGGATCAATTCCAAAGCCCAGTCCTAGCATGAGCTAAGTGTGGACCTTTAGTCATGTGATTCATGTTCCTGAGACTCGACTTACTCATCATGAGAACTAAGGTCATAATTACAACACTGATCCACTTCTCCAAGACTGTGAAGAATGACTAGCAAATGAGCCCCCTGACAGGAAATGATGTTCATGAAGCCCCACTGTTCATGATGGGATGGTCTGCAGTTAGTAATTATTACAAGTTTCCAGGGGCCAAAGTGTATAATGTACTGTACTTAATAGCACTCGATAGGTACAGACCTGTCACTGTTTTCTAGCAACAGAATAATTGAAGCTTTGCAGATCATAGCCACTGTTTCCAAATATAACAGTGAACTCAACAGGGTCTCCAGCTTGGGTCACAAGACAAAGTAGAATGCTTCTCAGCTTCAAATACATACTGTTTTCCTATCTACACACTGTTCCCAACAATCGACCTATTGCCTACAGTATTTTTTGAGGTACCCCATGCTAAGCTGATTATACTATTTGTGAAAAATAATGGGTATAAGTTCATGTGGATGAATTATTTTATGGGATGACCATGGTTATGTTCTTCCCTCATCAAAAAGTATCTTTGAATAAATAAAAGTGAGAGAAAGAACAGAAGTCTCACCTTGGGTAAGAGTCTCAAGTGCTGTGTCGGCTTTTGAGAAATGTTTTCTACTTCAAGATTGTCCATTCCCCTCGTGTACAGAAGTGACTCCGACCGATGGGCTTCGCTCTCCAGCACCCACCATCTACAGATGTTTAAACTTAGCTAACTGTGGAATTTCCTTCTTTTGCCATTAATTAGTTAATTAATTAGAGTGTCAAGGAAGGGGAAGCCTGGGTCAAATTGGTTTGCTTGGGGTTTGAAGCTGATTTGTTAATTCTCATGGTCATTCATATCTCTCTCTCCCTCCCTTACCATATGGAAAGAAAACGGAGTATTGCCCAAGTTCCTATTGGCAGCCACCTCATTAACTACAGCACGCATGCACGCAGGCGCACACATGCGCGCACACACGCACACGCACACGCACACCCTCACTTTAAAATAAATACACTAGAGACTTCAAATGAATTACAAAATAAAGACCTCTATAAATTCACTCCTCCTAAAGGGAATAAGAAAACTGGAAAAAAATGTCTAAGTTAACTTTTTCAGAAATCTGAGAGCTGGTCAATGGTTGTAACATGTAAGCAGTATCTACTCAAGTGAAACAGTGTAATTTTTTTTTTTTTAAAGAATAAGAAGTTTTGAGTTTTAGCTCATCTTACTCCCATTCTCCTCTTCCCACTCTGTTACAGCATTGTTAGCATCAGCCTTGAAACCAAGGAAGCTGTGAACCAGGAATGGGGCAGTCACCAGACAGACCCCCGCAGGTCCCAGTGTTCACCACCCAGGCACATTTCCTAGCTTATCTATCTGGCAGCATCTTGAGAAACTTGCTCTCTGGGCTGTCTTTCCCAGACCTGGCTCAGAGACCACTGGATGAAAAAGCTGTATCCAAGGACAATTGTTGGGAACCATCAGCAGCACTGTTTAATGTCATAGCTGTCTATGGCAGTGACGCCAGTTGGGGCTAAGAAGAGGATGACAAAGAAAACTTAATAAAAAAATATGGTTAATGTAATATCCTCGGCTATAAATATATTTCTGCAGATATAGTTGATGATCTGTATGTGTAGGTCTGTGTACCCACCCAGGAAAGACCTTGGGGTGCCTAATCTCTCACTTCTGTCTGTGAAGTAATGCCTGAGCTACGAGTGAGGGCTAAGGTAGAACTGTACAGTGCCAGAGAACTAAAGGCATATCCTAACAGAGTCACATGTATACAGAAGCCGTCAACAAGAGTGGGAAATGTATTGGTTCAAAGCATTTAAGATCTGTCCAATCATTAGCTGTCCATTAAACTGAATGGTCAGCCTCCAGAGCAGCATGTAACAACACAGAATCTACCACAGATATCCCAAATTAATAACAAAATGCTGGCAAAACCCCATCTTTGGAGCACACTGGGCAACAAGGTCTAAGTGTGACTTCTTGTGTGACACAGATTGTTTAGGTGGGCTTGGTTATAACTTCCTCTATAGCAATGGTATTTATTATTTATGGATAGCAAAGTTATGTGTAACTATAACCTCAAGATGGCACCTATTGGCAATTAGCACAAGGTGTAACCATTTTCATGGTGCAGATTGTTTAATATTTCTCTGCATCTCCCAGTGACAAGAACAATGCTGGGTTAACTTCACTACAGTTGGTTAACATGTAACCTTGATTGCTTGTGCATTGTTTATACTTTGCAACTATTTAATGTGGTTTTTAATCAAATGATTTGAACACTTCCAACCAGAAAATTGAAGTTGCATCCCCTTGTGAAATGACAGTTCGAAAATTATCATGACTGGGGCTAGAGAAATGGCTCATTGGCTAACAGCCTTGGCTGTGCAAACATGAGGATCTGAGTTTGAATCCCCAGCACCCACATAAAAAGCAGGACACCGTCGCATGTGCCTGTACCTCAGCATTAGAGGATGGAGACAAGCAGATCCGGGGAGCTCATTGGCTGGCTTTCAGTTTAGTGAGAGGCTCTTTCTCACAAGAACAAGGCAGAGAATGATAAAGACACTCAACATCTTCCTCTGCAAGAGCAAACACAACTGAGTACTCATGTGCAGGCATATCTCACACACACACACACACACACACACACACACACACACACACACACACACACCACTTGAATTTTTTTACAGTATAACTTGGAAGAATCAATTCCCTTTACAAAAAAAATTAAAAATAAGTAAGTTTTCTTCACCAATGTAGAACTTCCATTGCACATTTATAAAACTTAATGTTACATAGAAATTTTCAATACATATGATGAATAAAGCCAGAAATATTTATAAGAAGCTAAGATTGATTTTTCTCTAATGAAAACTGTTTTTTGAACTTTGGGGTTTGTCTTAAATATTCCCCAAACACTCATGAGTTCTCCAGTTCATTCTTAAAAGCACTCAGAGAGCTTGTGGGCACAACCACAAATAGTCACTTCCTCCACGGAGCACTGTAGGAAGTGAATAAATCACGCCCAGTAGATATGTCTAGCACAAATAGAGTTGACTGCTAAACTCCAATCACTCTAATCTTTAACAAGGCATTTTGTTCTGAGTCCCCGCTAGGTCACTAATTTCTAGAAAAGTCTTATTTGTTGTCCTACAATATAGTGAAATAATTTTTCTGGGTTTTGAGAAAGTTCTCTGATTAAATCTTATCTCTAGTGATTATGATTTCTTGTACATGGGGGTGTATGTGAACATGTACGTGTGGTTGCCTGCATAGGTAGAGTGTGCATTGGTAAAGAAATAGTTTCATGCCAATATCTGAATGAGCTACTCAAAGCAATTCCATCATTCCTGAATGAATAATGTGGTACTCTTAAACTCTCAGGAACAAACATCTTATTAAAACCTGTTCAAATGAGTCCTCTTTCAATGCCCATACCAGCTATCACCTATGGAACAATGACCTCCAACGCTGTCCTTCCATTTGGAGAGGGATTTTTTTCAGTTCTGTAGATTCTAATCAGAGTTGCTGCTTTCTATGACCAGAGGCAATGATGTCCCAGTGACAACAGGATTCCACCTTCAAACCATGATGTCTCTACTTAAGCTAGTGATTTAGTCTTTCTCTACTTCAGTTTCCAATGCTGTGAAACAGAGGACAATACCAATAGTGCCCTGAGAGATCACAGGAGGGATAAAATGAGATGACACAGTAAATTATCTTCCCAGTGGTTTGATGATCCCACTGCAATCATTGCATATCCTTTCATCTTTTTAGTAAAGTGTGGAACCTTTCTAAAACAAATAAGTGCAAACAAATAACTCCGTGACAGTTCTTCCTTCCTTCTCCTGCTTAATTTTATTGCTTATTCATTTCAATCGAGATCAGTTCTTCCACAACACCACACAATGCCTCTTACTCTTGTCAAATGATAGTACATTACCTTGGTGTTCATCCTGTCAATTAAAAAAAAAAATGGGAACAAAAGAAAAGGGAGCCTTTCTGGGACCCAAAGTTTTGGTTCATTTTGGGTTGTTTTCTGTTGTTTGCTTTGATTTTCACCTATGAACGTAAAGACTGAGATATGCAACCATCACACTCAGCTCACAGTCCACAAACTCATCACATCCACTGGACTCAGATCGTCCCTGGAAGGGCCTCCCTTTCAGCTCTGCCAACACATCTTGCCTTTGCCTTTAAATGCCCTCTTTCTTTCCAAAGTGTCGCATGGAAGGCTTGCATTTTATAGCATTCCATGTCTCTTCATTTTCACCTTCTTTGTCCCGTCCCTAAACTAACCACAGACACCTTACTTTAATAATCAAGAATGGTTGTGAAATTTTCAACATGTCATATATATATATATATATATATCACACACACACACACACACACACACACACACACACACACACACATATATATATATATATATATATATATATATATATATATATATATATGTGGGGATGACCTTATTTTCTGGATGGTTACTGAATACTTCACCATCATTTCACCTGCTCAGCGAGGATGTGGTACAATTATGTGCTAACTCCAAGTCATGTGTTAAATCAATGAAACGTTTGCCCGACCCCTTTTCCCACAGAAAAGAACAAATGAGTCAAGGGGATACCACGGTTCCCACGGTGGCACTCTTTTAGTCCCCCGAATGCTTGGCAGGGCAGATGGTCTTCATTAAAAGCAAGTGGTTTCTAATTTATCGCACAGGAAACATTTAGAATTTGTTGTTGAAGTCGAGTTAGTAGAACCCAGTAACCCCAGCCTCACCCCAGTCAGCTACCCCCATGACTTTAATTCGTCTGTACAGACTCCTGATGTGTTCATAAGTCTTTTTTATTACAAGTATCATACCCTTCTGTTGCACTTAAGTGGGGAAAAGGAGTTGACAGAGAGGCGCCATACCACAGCACCACTCCGCTTATGTTGCACCAAGCTTGTAGCAGGAGCTGAATGCAAAGATCGGGAGCCCCGACTATGGAAGATAAGAAGCTGATGAGCCTCACCTCTCACAAACGCCACATCATCTAGCTGCAACATCACTGTCCAAAATTTTCATGAAGTGCAACATGGCTCTCCTCGCACATGCTTTTTCATCCTGTTTCTCTACAAGCACACCAGTAGCTGCTGTGTCTCGCAGCCACGTTTCCTGTGATTCACTGGCGTCTTTGACAAGGAGTCAGTCCCGCTAACACCTCTTCCAGCAGCCCAGCCTGCTTGGAAGCACCCAGCCTCACTTTTCAAGGATTCCAACAGTGATGCCGGAGTTAGGACTTTAACATATACACACTCGCCCTCACTCCTTCCAATCAGCACACATCCCAACCCACAATTTGTCAAAAGTTTTTCAAGAAGTCAGTGGATGAGGTTGAAGGTCAAGTTATGAATGGTGGTTTTACGGTCTGAGACACTAACCAACATTTGTGTTCTAGTGATGGAGATTGGATTGGACAATCCCAGTAGACCAGAAGTTACAAACTATCTTAGATGTCTCTCCTTTCCTTTTTAAAATTTTTTTTTATTTTATATGTGTTGGTGTTTTGCCTGCATGTGTGTCTGTGTGAGGGTGTCAGATCTTGGAGTTACAGACAGTTGTGAGCTCCCGTGTGGGTGCTAGAAACTGAACCCAGGTCCTTTGGAAGAGCAGCCAATGCTCTTAACCACTGAGCCATCTCTCCAGCCCCCTCCTATCTTACATAAACCTCACATTCCAAGTAAAAGGGACCTTAATATTGATAACATTTGCATTTAGATGCCAAGCTTTTATAAAAATAAGCAGCAGTGACTTTCATTTTGTCAGTAAAATTTTTATTTCTAGACTCTTAGAGGGTTTTTTTTTTTTAACACAAAATTAGTATCCTAATTTGCTTTCTATTGCTGTGACAAAACACTGACCAAAACCAGCTTGGGGAGGGAAGTGTTTATTTCAGCTTCTAGCCTCAAGTCCTTCATGCAGGGAAATCAGGAGCTCAAGACAGGAACCTGGAGGCAGGAACCGAAGCAGAGGTCACGGAGGAACACTGCTGACTGGCTTGCTCCTCCTGGAGTTGCATTCTTACACACTCCAGGACAAGACACAGTGGGCTAGACCCTTCCACATCAGTCGCCAGTCAAGAGAATGCTCCATAAGCTTGCTTACAGGCCAATTTGATGGGAGCATTTTCTCAACTGAGTCTCCCTCTTTGCAGATGATTCAAAGTTTGTGTCTCGTTGAGAGCAAACAAACTAGCCAGCATAATAGGTGTTTATTTTTAGCTTAGCTGGACCACCTATGTCTGTCTCATCTATTTAGGTTAGGTAAGCCAATCACTATCCATCAACCCAAGGAGTTATCTCTGTGTCTGCAGATGTGAGAACTAACAGTCACTCCTGGAGCAAATGCCTAGTTTCTCCTCCAACCCCACATCACTCCTTTAGACTTATCCCTCTAACACAGTGATTCTCGAGTGTGGGTCACAAAACCTTTGGGAGCTGAATGACACTTTCACAGGAGTCACCTAAGACCATCAGAAAACACAGCTATTTACATTACAATTTATAACCGTAGCAAAATTACAGCTATGAAGTAGCAATGAGAATAATTTTATGGTTGGGGGTCACCACAGCATGAGGAACTGTGTGAAGGGGTGTTAGGAAGGTTGAGAACCACTGCTCTAATACAACCACAGCTTTCTGTCTTCTTCCTTGAACTTCTTTTACTATGCTATAAAAAGCCTTTTCTGCCGGGCGGTGGTGGCGCACGCCTTTAATCCTAGCACTCGGGAGGCAGAGGCAGGCGGATCTCTGTGAGTTCGAGGCCAGCCTGGTCTCCAAAGCAAGTTCCAGGAAAGGCGCAAAGCTACACAGAGAAACCCTGTCTCGAAAAACCAAAAAAAAAAAAAAAAGCCTTTTCTAAATACTTTTCAAAGTCTTTTCTGATAAAACTTAAAGTATTTGTTCTACTAGCCATTCTGTTGATAAACTGAACAAGAATGGTTAACATGGTTAGGAAAAGAAAGTAGAAGCTAGAAGGAATAGCTCCTCAACACTGAGCCTTCCTCTCCTTCCGAGTCCATGAGTCTTCATGCCGTCAATACATCTAGAAGAAACTCCTCTGTGAACATGGAAAGGAAGGGGACTAGGTGGCTCGGTTCTGGCGATGAGAAGGGCTTCCTGTGCAGCTATGGCAAGAGCCTGGGTAGATCAGATAGCTACTCCGCACCCTAAAAGGGTCAGATTTGAAATCTGAACACAACGACGAAGCTTCAAATTTGACTCTGGTAAAGTAGCAAAGAAGAGCAAAGACGATTAAAGGGCTGGAATGACATCTACCAGGAAAGATGAAAGGAACTGGGGTTCTTCTGTGTGGTAAAGGGAACACTGGCAGATGAGTGAATGACATTCTTAAGGTATTTGATCAGTTGTTCTAGTGACCAGATGGTCTTTGTGATGAGGGCAGGACCAAAGCCTTAAATTCCAAGAGGAAGAACTTAAGTTAGCTCTGAAAAGATCTCTTTGAAAGGGGAGCTGTTTAATATTGCAATGGAATATTCACTCTAAAGTCCTTAAATCGGGCTAGATTACTGTCTTCCTGTCACAGGGAGCAGCGGAGGTAAAGAAAGAAGCGGGTGAGGCCTCTCAACATCCAGTCTATTACCTATAGAAACTGACGGCTGAAAATCATTTAAAAATGGAACATAGGTGAAAGAAACCCTAACATTTTAGATTAGGTTCTATTTTCTTATATTTTTTTGGTTGTGAGCCTAGCCTTTAACGGCTGAGCCATCTCTCTAGCCCTCTATTTTCATGTTCAATAGCTTACATGAGAAATTACCAGAGACAATGAAATTAAACAACAAAGATTCAAAAGTTCTGGCAGATGGATCTCTTTCTTACATAAAGGAGTCCCTGGGCTCTACTAACCACCCCCGCCCTGTGCTGATCTTACAATAGCACAGACAGACAGACACAGGCACACGCACACGCACACACACGTGCACACACACACACATCACCCTCCCCACCTCTTCTGGAATAAGTAGTGGGATATAGGAAAAAAGAAAAGAGTAGAAATTTTTCCTGATCATGAAAAACAAACAGCCCTCAAAATAGATACTAACTCCCCAAGTTAAGGTGTATTGAAAATGCACAGCAGAAAAAACACTGATTCTCCGCTGCGGATTACCTTTTTTTCCTTTTTGAATGTCACGGTATCGATATCCCTTGAAACACTAAGTGCAGAATAACAATATCCACCGAGTCCCAGAACACACCAGACAGGTGCTGTGTCCGCGTCCCCGTGGGACAGCTCCACTGGTGTAGTGGGTTCAAAACTCGCTCACAGAGCCCTCCTCCCTCCCCCAGTGCAGTTAGCCAACAATTTTAAAGGATCTGGCAAAGTGGAGATAATAAAAGGAGTCGTGGCTGCCACGGTGCACATTGCTTACCCCTCAGCTCACAAACAACGGCCCCCAAAGCCATCCCCAGACCTGGTCATTTTCAGCTGTGTGGCACATGTCAGGCATCTATCTGATCACACGCTGAAACAGTAGCCTGAGCTGCAGAATTCTCAGAACAGTCATCTTTTTCTATCTGAGTGACTTGGTTACAGCTACATTAGCAATATACTCACCCGACAAGCTTACACAATCAAGTATTTAAACCACAAACACTCAAACTTACGTGTGTAGGCCATGAGCTGCCTCGTGGTATTTGGTGAAGTGCTTGACACAAACTGAATGTAACACCCAGCCTGTGGGCCTTAGGAAAACAGTTCAGTCTTCATCTGCCTACTTCGGATCTCAGTATTTGTATTATCTCTGTTTAAAGAGCCATGAATTCAAAAATCACTTAGTAGCTTGGATTGCCGGATTTTATTAGATTTTTCTCCATATTGCACTATATCCCACACAGATAAAACAAAATTTGGCAGCTGAGCTGCTATCGTATCTTAGGAAGAGGCCAGGTGACATCATTGTGACATTTGTTACCCAAACCAAGATCATTTTAAGAGTGAAAGGAGGCCCATTATTAATGACCCAGTGGGCAAAAACTTGAACTCTTCTGGGTAAAACAGAAAGTAGACCAGCATGGTTGGCTTTGCTACAGCTAAACACAGAAGTCTTCAGAAATGTGTCCCCCACCCCAGGTTAGGATTTACTATTCAGGAGGCAACTGATTGGGGTGAAGGGAAAGACAGTCTATTTTGGAGGTCAAAGCATCTATTGAGAAGAACAAGCTGGACAAGCTAGCAATGACAGAGAGCTCCCCTGAAATAACAAATAGAGGTACCCCCACGACATATGAGCAGGACAGTAATGCGAGAAGAGACAAAATGGATTCAGACATGTGAGAAAGGCAAACCAGGAGAGAGATTTCACTGGGATGCAAGGGCTAGATTAGATATAGACCAATTCACAGCTACTTTATGAATTAGTAATATAAAGCGAACTGTTAATTAACCTCAGTTCGGATGCTAAGAAACTAAAGAGTGTTAGTAGTTACAAACACAAAGTCTCAGATAAGCACATAAGTGACCTAAACTGTAGTACATGGTAAGAGAGACTCTTAAAAAAAAGATGGAAGCATTATGTTAAGAACCACAGCACAGTAGATAGAACTTCAACTAATATGGCTTTGGCTTCAACTAGATTGCCACCACAACTAGAGACAAGCACACATTTCCACCAAATGGTCATGACTAGTCCTGAGGGTTGGGGTCAGGCTTAGGTTTGCTGATGTGGAGGTCACAGGGCCAAGAAAGGAATGCAGAAGCTGAGGCTGGACTGACAGCTATGGACTTGTTAGTATTTGATCTGTCGGTGCTCTTTTTCTTTTATTAAATACAAAAATTATTTTGCTAGAAAAGCATGAATAATACCCCAAATGAAGAAACTAATATTACAGGCATCGAAAGTGTCAGTTTTCATGTTTTTAAGCCATGAAAATAGACACTATCACAGCATGTATTTCAAATTCTGTAAGGTGGCTCACTAACATTTTTCAACCAACAATGAACGGGCGGACGGATGAAAGAAGAACTCATGAGTTCGCACGCCTCCCTCAGGGACTCCTGACCACTGACAGTGGCTGGGAGAAAGGAGTGTTCCTTTCTTCACTGGTGTAGCACTAATACGTTGCCCGTGCTCCAGTAAATAACCTCCCACCCACCCACGCTCACAAAGCAATTCCATATAACATGAAAGCAGGAAGACTTGTTGGGAAGAAGAAAGATTTCAGTAGGAGTGGAGGAAGATGAAGAAGGATAATCAGTATGAAAATAACTAAAGTTCACTAACACACACACACACACACACACACACACACACACACAAACTGTCAAACCTAAAAACAAAATACACACTTTAAAATAAAATGATGATTCTATTGACCAACATTCCAGTTGTCCTCGAGGTACTACGTGCATGCACCAATATCTAAACGTAAAATTAGGCGAGGCGTGAAGTGCAAACAATTGTCTGTACAGCGTCAATCACGTCAGCTCTAGAGAGATGCTGCTGCTGCTGCCAGTGCCAGCAAATCAAGCAAAGGTAAGCTCTAACCACGAGATAGTTTCACATTCATCAGAGAGCTTCTGGTCACTGGATATTCAAATGCAAAAAGAGGAAATGGTGTTCCAGTCAGTGATGGGTGTTTCCATGCCATAGAGCTCAGAGCATTCTTGTCCTTTCGGGAATGGTTTATAGCTTGTGAACTTCCCTACTAAATTTATGCCAATTAGCACATCTATGTTTTATAACTGAGTCAAAATATTCTCAATACTAGGCAAACCTCAAAGTCTCATGTTAGGATTAAATTATATTCCAAGTTAATCTCACACAGAATTGACACTACTGAGGTATTCTTTCTCCTTTCAATTCCCCCTGGAAACATCTTTAATAGTTAACTTGTTCATTTTGTAAACTTATTAAATCACCTATGAGTCGGCATCTCCATTTCACAAGGGAGAGAAAACTGATGTCAAAACTAGAGGAAACCAAGAAAGACACATGGAAAGTATACATTAGTCAGTCCTGGGACCAAGGCAGGTATAATAACTACCATCAAAAGACACCCTACAAGGTTTTGTTGAAGGAAAAATTGTTTCTAGATAGGGGTACTTGGAGCAGAACTTAAGAGGTGGAAAACAGAGGTTAAGAAAAGAATCAAGCCAGGTGGTGGCGGCGCACACCTTTAATCCCAGCACCCAGGAGGCAGAGCCAGGCGGATCTCTGTGAGTTCGGGGCCAGCCTGGTCTACAGAGTGAGATCCAGGACAGGCACCAAAACTACATGGAGAAACCCTGTCTCAAAAAACCAAAAAAATTTAAAAAAGAAAGAAAGAAAGAAATCAAAATCCTGAAATAAGGAGGCTTGGCCTTTGTGCTTTCCAGAACAGCTACAACATGTGACCCAAGGAAGGGTCAAGAAGAAAGGAGAAAGTCAGTCTAGAAATGCAGAAAGTGGCCTTACCATGGAAGCATGGGAATGTCGAGTAAGGAAGGATGAAAGGGAAGAAGTCGGCATTTTTTAAACAACAAAACAGAGCCACCAAAGCATCTACAGATGAGGCTCTAAGTAGCGATCGGAGCACTTGACTGACTGTGCGTGTAACACTGCTCAGACACAACCGTGGGGGCCTTACAGCTAAGGCATGTGACAAGTACAGGGCAAGATGGCACAATGGCATCCCTACCAAAGCCAGCAGACAGACCGGAGATGAGATGATCTTGAAGATACTAAGTAGAAGGTGCCGCTGTGGCATTGTGTGGGGGATAAGTGCCAGGTGGCTAAGAATATGGGGCTTCACCTCAAAAGTCATCTGAACAGGTAAATGCAAAGGCATAAGAGAAAGGTCTTAGGGGGGAAAAATCATTGGAGCCCCTTTATTAGGAAGAAGAAAAGGGGGGCCCAATGGGAGAAATCAGAGAAAGATGAAAAAGAAAACCAAGAAAGTTGACTGTCACCAAAGTTAAGAGAGGGAAAGATTGTAGAAGATACCATTGACAGAGTCAAGTGCTGGAGGAGATGGAAAAGATCTGACAAAATGCCACACTGCTCCAGAGCAAAAGCTTTAACTACTATTATTTAACTATCCCGGCTTTAACTACTATTATTCTCTCCTTGTCAGGATAATTTGAAACTTGTTTCTCCTCCACCAACTCTGTTGAAAGTTATGATTCAAAAGGTATAGAGATCCATTTTCAGACTTTCATCCTATTCCAGTAAATACATGTATATTCAACAATAGCAAATGTGTCTGGAATTCACCTTGATCCTCCAGGAAGGTTGCAATAGTCTCCACCTATCTGGGTAGTGGTGTTGAACCAGGTCCCTGACCAACTGAGTAACGGCTCAGTCAGCAACAGTGAAGGCCATCATCTACAGTAGGACTGCTTGCCTCCCTGAGTGAAGAACTTCACAGCTACCCTACTCCCACGGGAGTTTTCAGCATCGTGCTAGTCAACATTTATCCACCGCCATCAATGCAATACAGCCAAACCAATCCAGAGTGCAAGTCACCTTCCACCTACCATCTTTTCATTCCCTGCAAAGAATCATCCGCTAGCCAGGCAACAATCCTGCTCTCTGGCGAGCAGCTGAGAAGGGAGGGGTGAATGGAGCAGCCAAGCAGCAGCTGCACCATTTCTCAAGGACAGAGCTAATGGCCAGTGTTTATATGAAGATACTCACAGAGAAACTAAGTAGGTAAAGCCCCTCATGAGTGGGCAGTCACTGCTCAAGTTAGCTCCTGGGCAAATGCTTTTCTACTATTTGTATGACATCATCTGTAAGAAACAGAGTCAGGGCCGGGCAGTGGTGGCACACGCCTTTAATCCCAGCACTTGGGAGGCAGAGGCAAGCAGATCTCAGTGAGTTCGAGGCCAGCCTGGTCCACAAAGCAAGTTCCAGGACAGCCAGGACTGTTATACAGAGAAACTCTATCTAGAAAAACCAAAAAAAAAGAAAAAAAAGAAAGAAACAGAGTCAGCTCGAGGCCATGCAGACAACTATGTGACATGTGCACTTACTAAGCATACATTTACTAAACACCTACTAAGTGTCAGATGTCACATAAGGAATGGCATCTTTACTAATTATTAGGCCATGGTAGAAACCTTCCTACTCTGTCTTTGCTCAAATACAGCCTCATCTTTACAAGAGCCCCCAATTCAAATGCCAACCCATCTGGGGAGGCTTCCAAGCCTTCCCAGGTAAATGTAATGTCTTTCTCTAACTCTCACAGCACTCTCTTTCTGGCTCCATTGTAGAGCAGAACTTAGCACACATTGTAATTATTGACTTCAACAACTTCTAACTACAAGTAGCTAAAAACCAAGATTTGTATTGTTACAACATCCCATTATCTTCCTATACCCTGGAGCTTAATGCAGCTCCTTGTAAAATGAGTGCAGTTGTGAACTAGCTCCTGTGTGCTTCGGCCCAATATAGATCAGATGCTTGATGATGAATGCCTTCCCTGCCTTAGCCTCTCAGCTACAATCAATTTTAATATCTAAAAGGAAAGAGAAAATAAGCACAAAAGCAAACACAAGGGCACCATAGTAAAGGTTACAACTTCTCTAAGGATAATACTGTACCTAGCGTGTTTTGATCAAGACAGAACTCCATTCTTGCATGTATTAAAGAGTCTTCTAACAGAAAAAATTACTATCATAAATATTCATGGCCTACTTAAACTTTCCAGGTGAACTGTTTTGAAGTTCTTTAGAAGATTAATTACTACTAAATCTTATGCATTAATTAAAACAGACCCAATGAGATTTCTACTTTTCCTATATCAACAAAATAGCTGTCAGCAAGGGAACTAGGTTATTGTACTTCTGACAATATTTAAAGTTATACTTACTTATAATCTATAATTCATAAACATTTGCTTATTTGCCCCTACTTGCTTCGGTGCTCTGGTTTATCAGTGAACCCTGACGATTTGCAAATATACTGAACCTATATGGATTACATGAACCAAGTACATTGGAGGTAGGATTTAAATCATTTTGTTGTTGTTTTTGATGATGATGAAGAAAAAGAGGGGGAGGAAGAAGAGGAAAGAAGAAGAATCAGTAGTATAGGGTGCAGTACAGTGGAAAGAATAATGGGCAAAGAGCTTGGAGACCTGGATTCTAGGGCCCATGCTCATATTGCTCTGTGCCCTGAGCACGTAATATGAACTTCACTCTCTTCTGTAAAATCACATAATGCCTACTGATAGTTTTGCTCCAAAACAAGGTAACAATAGGCCCAATATTCATCTGTATGAATTTCAGACTAGTTGAAGCAACATGGAATCCCTAAGACACAATATTTGGGGGAAGGTAAAACTGCCTGTAACATGTATTCGTCAAGGTTTACCAGACAAAGAAATATATGCATAGACATAAAAACACACATATGTATGCATGTCCGTATAGAAACACACAAATGAAAAGAGAGAAAGACTCATTATAAGGAATTGCCTCATATAATTACAGCGGTTAAGAAGTCTCAAATCTCAAGATCTTTAGTCAGCCAAGTTGGGAACATAAAAAGCCAATTATGAGTCCCAAGGCCTGAGCGCCAGAAGAACTGATCCTATAGACTGCAGTCTGAGTGTCAGCCCAAAAGCAGGAAAAGACGCACGCATGCCCCGTTACAGAAGCAAAGGCAATGAACTCTCCCTTTCTCTGATGTTTTGTGCATTGCCATGGGTGGGACGAGAGTCTCTCAAACTGTGATCTTTAGTCAGTCCACCAATTCAAATGTGTATCATCCAAAAATGCCTTTACAGACCAAATAACGTTTAATCAAGTACTAGGGCACATCGAGTCAAACTGATATGTCAAATTAAACATCAATCAACTCTTGTTAACCTATACCAATCTTCTTAAACCATACTTAGCCTGCAAAGATAAACAGCAAGATCATAATTCTACCTAATATAATATCTATCCTACATACAAACCACACATTTGCCCTTCTTCAAGGGAGATATAGTCCTTAAGCATATATTCACCTTACTGACATCCCATAATTTAAATGCTATAAGTAAAATTAACAATATTTAATACTATAAATATATGTCTATAAAATTTAATATATCTTATGTAATATAATCAGAGATTGAGAAGAAATTGCTTAGTATATTTATGCAAATTGTATTAATAAAGAAATAAAAAGATGGGGTTGAAGAGTTGGCTCAGAGCTTAAGAGCATCGACTGTTCTTCCAAAGGACTCAGGTTCAGTTCCCAGCATCCACATAGTGAATAACAACCATCTTTAACCCTAGTTCCAAGGAGACCCAACACCCTCTTCTGGCCTCCTTAAGCACTCACTACACATATGGTGCACGGACATAAATGCAGGCAAAACACCCATACATATAAAATAAAAATAAAATTTTCAAAAATACCACGAAAGAAATAAAAATAAAATACTAATGACAACTATAATCTTTATTGCTCATAGCTGGGCACTTATAATTCTTTTCTTCCACCACCCACTGTGTATTCCCTTTACCCCAACAACCATATTAGCTAGATGTAGGATTTTTGCCCAATAAGGTGAACCCAATTTCCATGTTTGAGAGGAACAAAGTAGTACTAGCTGAATCAGGTTGTGATAGTTTTCCACTGCCTATAATCTCAGGGCATGCTAACACTAAAGGATAGCCCAGAAGACCTCCTCCACTCCAGACATGGTGAAATAGCCACCCAGTTTCCTTTTGGTAGCCATGAGCCATCCACCCCACTCATCACAGCAACTGCCTTTGACTGTTGATTCAGAGGCCTGGGGAATCTACAGAAGCCAGGCAGCAGTTAACCCGCCAGTTAAATGGAATCATTGTTGTTTTGTGTCTTCTGGCTGAAACCTTCCCGGAGGCACCGGGGCCTCTAGGTCAGCAGAACACAAGGTCATGAGAAAAGGAAGCAGAAATTGTGTTAGCGGGTCACTAGTAATAATGTGGGGAGTGTCGCTACCACTTCCACCCTTGACTCTTTAATCCGTTTAACTTGGCTATGGGAGAGCCAGTGCCATATAGTGAATGCTTCAGAGTGCTGAAGACCTCTGGAAAACACTGCCCAGCATTGCCAAACACTGCCACCAGCTCACACTGTAACCAAATCTTCAAATTTCATTCTATCATCCCAGTAGCTTCCAGACAACGGAAGACATAGTACAAACAGTGACTTGCCCAGCATCTTATCTGAAGTGAGTCCTTGACCTGAAACAATGCTCTCTGAATACCACAGTGGAACATAATGCATTCTGTAAACCCATAAAGAGTAGTTGAGCAGATAGATACATGAAGAAAGGAAGAGCAAACCCCTATCTGGGGTAAATGTCAACTCCAGAACATAATGCTGTTCCTCTACGACAGAAAAGATCCAATGGAACCAATGTGACACCAAGTAGCTGAGGAATGTGGTTAAGCAGGGACTCTGGACTGATCTCTGCTGCTCACTGGCTGGGCAATCAGCAATGGGTTAGTGAAAAGAAGTCTAGATTGCTGAAGCCCATACATAATCTCCACCTTTGCCACAATGGCCGCTTCATTAAAGAGCTCAGTGGGCAGGAAGAGGTGTGGTAGTGGAAAAGATGAACTAGTACCCACAACAACAAAACCATCACTTGTTATGTATATCATCCTCTACCAAGACCACTCATTGTAAACCTTCACATGGGGAGCAAATATCTTGGGATGTTTTGCCCATTCTAAGAGGCCTATCCACATGCATACCTGCTCCCAATTTCCCTGTGATCACGCTTCCCCTTATCTTCCATCCTATGACCCTAACAGCTCAGCTGAGCCATTGACTACAGCTCATGAATGTATACAGTTGCACATCTGGCCATTTCTTCTTGTTTGCAAAGTGTACAGCCTGGCACATTGCTCAAGGTTCTGCCCACTGGGATGATTTCCCTTCACCAGTATCCTTCATGGATGTCCCAAGAAAGGTCTGATATGCTATAGCCTTGCACTTTCAGATAATGTCTAAATATCCTTTCTCAGTTGATCATAGGAAAGTCATTCTGAAGTCCCGAGCACACAGCAGGAGGAAGAGAGTATGCAGGAGTTGAGACCATCTGCATTTGAAACACTTCGTGTACCTTACTTATTTATTCCTTCTCTTTAATATTGGGCAATAGAGTCTATAGCCTTGTTAAGTCCAATCTAATGAGAGCGGCGATTCCGGAAACCCAAAAGTAGACCAGACCATAATCCTTAACATTTAGCTTCTCCAGACTATTCTTAATGTCAAACCTGTATTAAACACAGTAGATATGACACAAGAAAAAAATCTAAATAAAGGATACAGTCATGGGATTGTGGAGGCTGGGAACTCCCAAGATCCACAGTTAGCAAGCTGAAGATCCAGGAAAGTGGTAGCATCCTTCAAATCTGTCCCAAGGCCTCAGAATCAGAACTAAAAATGGTAGCGGTTACAGCCGGAGCCTAGAGACAGAAGACTCATGACCCAGCTTGAAGAAATCAGGCAGGAAGGATGTACTCCTCCAGGCTCTTTTGAACAGAGGTAATACTTTTCGTAAGATGGATGAGACTCAGATATATATAACTGCTTTATATGTTCAACTTTTTAAAATATTTTTGTACCATACTCAACAAGTTTGTTTATGGGATATTTTAAAAGTATAATTTGTTTAAAGAAGAAAAGAACTAAAGCCCCTGGTGAATTTCAGTAGAAAGCTGAATTCTGTATGCTGAATTTTGTGCCAATAGAGCTATGAAGGAATATGTGTTGCATTTCTTCAATGCTGTCACATTTAATAGTTACAAGGGATAGTATAGCTCAAATGCACTTTCATTCTCAATATTTACCTTGATTCTCAAAACAGAACTACAGGGAAGGTAAGATATGATTATTGCTGTTGTCTATTTCATTTGTTTAAACAAAAGATGCTGAAGGAGAATTAAACAACTCATTTAAAGTTAAAGCTGGCAAAGCCCTTCAGCAGCCTCCCAGGTCTGCCTTTTTGTAACAGCAGTAACAGGGTGCTGTGAACACATATGCCAGAGTTTGCATGCATTTATGTGTATACACATATATTCATTTGTTTCTGCTTAAATATTGCATGTATGTCCCTCATTTTCACTTACCCTGTATTATACACTTCTTGGACAAAAGAACAAGGCTATATTTGCTTTTCCACCTTCTACTATATCTATATAATTTTGTTGCTCAAATTGAGCTAAATTCAATGAAATCTTTCTAATAAAACTGGTTTTTTTTAAATCAATGTAGTTGAGAATGACATAATGCCCTACAGGGAGATTTATTTTTGATTTTTGACAATGTCTTCAAACTTAAGTTTTTTAAGTTCTTTGGGGCTGAGGACGTAGTTTTGTGGTAGAGCACTTATCTAAAATGCACAAGTCCCAGAATTCTAGTGACATCACCAACAAACAAGACTTCTGCATCTCTTGGGGAAAAAGAAAAGGAAAAAGGGAGAAACAGCATTTGTTAAGGAGCATGCGCACTGTGCTGAGGGATTTTACAAAATTATCACAGTTCAGAAATAAATCACTCATGCAAATGCAAGATTAGTAAGATGTCACCCATCAGGAATGAACTGGAGACACTAAACAAAAAAAAATGTGCTGTCCTGTGAACCCTGACAGCTAAAATATAAAATAAATAAAAGCTTGTTTGGGTGGGAAAATGTCTCTTCCTCTTGGAATTTTCATTTGATTGAAGAAATTGCCACTGGGAGCAATAAAAAAATAATAATAACTTCTAAAATTTCACAAAAATTCAGTTTAACTGCAATGAAGAACAATTTTGTTCATAAATAATTCCCTTATAATATTTAAACTCCTATGCCTCAAGGATAACTCCTTACTCTCCTGACTAAACTAAAGCTTAAATCTTAAAACCTGTCACATGACTAAAGCAAACCCAGACACCACTGAAGTTGAAAATTTGATGCAAAGCTTGTGGCTTAGGTTCTTTCCAAATGCATTAACTATTGACCCAAAGCTATGGCCGGTGCCTATGTGGAGGAACTCCTGCCAGGAAGGAGGATGGACATTGGTGGTTGCAAGATAATCTGGAGAACTCTCAGATGCAATTCCTTGCCTCCTCTCTGCATAAGAACTCCCAAATGAGAACCACTGACTGCTCATCCCTCCACCCAAGCACTTATGATTTTAAGGTGCCAAACTTCTATAAAGCTTTTCATTTTTTTCCCCTTAAGTTAGAAAAAAGGTAAGAATCTGATGAAAAGTCAAGCAGCTGTGATGGTTTAAATAACAATGGACCCATAGGCTCATATATTTGAATGCTTAGGCATCAGGGAGTAACACTATTTGCGAAGGCTTAGGAGGAGTGGTCTTGTTGGAATAAGTGTGGCATTGTTGGAGGAAGTGTGTCACTAGGAGCGGGATTTGAAGTTTCAAAAGCCCAAGCCAGGCCCAGTGGCTCTCACTCCCTTCTGCCTACAGATCCTGTAAAACTCTGAGCTACTTCTCCAGGACATGCATGCTGCCATGACCCCTGTCATGATGACAATGGACTAAACCTCTGAAACTGTAAGCCAGCCCTAATTAAATGCTTTCTTTTCTAAGAGTTGCCATGGTCATGGTGTCTTTCCACAACAACAGAATACTGATAGAAACAGCAGTGATGACAAATAAGTTCATCTCAATTAAAGCACTCAGAGATTTGAAACAATTTTACTTTCTCATACACATTTCCCTCACCATTACATACTCTAAAACAACTTACTTTGGTTCTGGAATACACTAGTCTCAAACCTCTTCTGCTCTGTTATCTGACTGAGTTAAGTCAATTGAGTATTTTTCAGACGATCTCAGACGAAATTTTTGAAGCCCCAGCTGGAGTTTGGAAGGGAGAGAACCCTTTCACATCATCTATGCACCAACGCTGAGGTTACCACCTTCCACATGAAAACAAAAAAAGTTTCCAATCACTTGAAAAGTAAAACTTGATTGGTAACTAAAGAGTAAGAAGTTTTGTCTTCATTTAGAAAATGTGTAGACAGTTGAACTACCTCCATTCAAATAACATTTGCCTCAGGTAACTATGCCAATTGCCAGTGGCTTGGCCATAGTTGACCCTGGAGCTATGGCTCAAACCAAGGGTAATGCCCCCCAGTAGGATATAAGTGTACAGGGTGCCGTTAGGACACACACTCCAGAAGTATCCATTTCACTGGGATGTTTGGACCATGGTTGAACTTTTGTGGGCTTATATGATTTTCAATTTATGTTATAAGAAATATGGAGTGGAAAGAACAATTGTGGACATGAGCATCATTTAGTGATAAGTCCTACTACTGCTGTCTCTCCAGGTTCCCAGAAGCCTCCTTTCTAGACCAGTGGTCACATGATGCTAATCCTTTAGCTTTAAGGGTGACTGGTGAAAGTTCCAGGATTTAAAAGGACCTAAGTTTGTCACCATCATTGCTAGGAGTCCGGGGGGAACTCCCCTAAGTCCCTTTAAGTCCCCAGGCCTCAGTTTCCTCCTAGTCTACATTCTGACACTGGGAAAGAGATGCTAAATGTTCTCACCACAAAAATGATAATTATGTAAAATAATGCATATGTTAATTAGCTTGATTTAACCATTCCATGGTGTGTATATATTGCACACATACAAATACACACACACACACACACACACACACACACACACACACACACACACACACACACCAAAACATCATTTGTACATGAGAAATATGAAAAATTTACCTGTTGGTTTTAAAATACATAAGTGAACTTAGAAAAAAAAATACTGGGTAGAGTTCAAGAAAGTAACCTGAACCAGGGGAGGCTTCCCAATCCTTGACAAGAGCTTGACCACAATGGCTAAGTCTCCTTTAGCAAGTTTCCCCTGTCTTACCTGTCCAGCACACTGACCAGTTCTCCCTAGCAATTTTATCTCAGCTCACCTACCAAAAAAGAGTGGCTCATATCATTCTGGATGAGTCAGTATTTTACTGAGATAGTTTTTTCCTCAATGGCATGTGTATAATCAAATTAAACTCCTACTCTAATTGCTACACAAAAAGACGAAGCACTATATCATTCATAACATCTGTACAAATAAAATTTCTAGACATATAAGGGGGTTGGAAAATTTACATTTCATAGATCATGTTCCCACAGCCTGTCCTCATACTGTGCTTTGGA
Source organism: Peromyscus maniculatus bairdii (assembly GCF_049852395.1). NCBI lineage: Eukaryota > Metazoa > Chordata > Mammalia > Rodentia > Cricetidae > Peromyscus > Peromyscus maniculatus. The sequence goes on along the minus strand of NC_134857.1, from coordinate 109,994,126 downwards.
ATCCAACCTGAAGATAAATTTTCAGCCGCAATCTGAAGATCATTTCACATAAAACCAGTTTATTGTTTCATCTCTTTGTAGTTCGTATCTTATTTTTTAGCGTATTAATTCATTCCATATTTAAAACATAAAGTCCAACACTATGCTAGTTATCTGTGAAGGATGATACTGTATTGTTCACATCTGGTAGGAAAAAGAAAATTGTAACTACATGTACTAATGCAGGAAGAGACCCCATTAGGAAAGCAACTTGAGCTAAGAAGTAATTACCCAGAAGGAAATTAAACAAAAAGCAAGGAAAATTGTCAAGGGAGTGTGGTGTTTGGAGCCTTTTCCTAATAACACCATTAAATGAGTATTGGTCTCATTTACACACAAGCGAAATAACATCAAACACATTGTTATTCCACAAGCTATATGGTCTTGTTGATATCTGGGGAGAGTTCTCTCTCCCTCCACGAAGCTGGGCAGTGTCTGCATTAAAGGGAATTGGGCAGCTTATCCAGTCTATAAAGGCCTGGATAGTCTACGCCTAAATCCTACCACTCAGGAGGCTCAGGCAATAGGATTAAGACCGTCACGTGTTCAAAGCCAGCCTGGGCTACATGATGAGATCCCTGTCGCAAAAGGAAAGGGGGCGGGTGATAATGACAGGGCTGTGAGAAATAAAAGAAATCCATCCCTGACTGAGACCGAAGAGTGTACAGGGTTAAGAACACTGAAGGGGGGACTTGAGAAGAACAGAACCAAAGTGCAACGGTAAGGAAGGAAAAGGAATTTCAGAATAAGGTTGCCAGGGAATGTTAAGCATTAGGAAGTGAGTTTACCCTGAGGGCAGACTGAGCACCTGTTAATGAGCTCACCATTCACCACAGCAAACAACTTGAAACCAGCCCTGATGCTTTCCTCTCCCTCAGCAGTAAGCGACGAGCCCAGCTGCAGTTCCCTTTCTCTCTCCCTCCCCACATCCTACTGCTGGCTCTTCATGCTGCACAGCCAAGCAGCTACAGGAGCTGAGCTTGACGCCTCCATTTTGTACCCTGGACAAACCATACTTCACATGCTCCAGCTTGAGCTCCCAAAGAGTCACGACCATGGTGTAGTTGTGGCAGAATTGGAAGAGCTTTTTCACTAGCCACACCACACTCTTCCTTACAGTCTTTTCTTCCCTGCCATGGCCCTTAGTCAACTCCATGAGTTAATTATTCTGTACCTCGGTTTATCATCCGAAAAGTAGACGTGTATAGTACTAACCTGTTATTCTAAGAAAATATGTAAAATACTTGAAACAATGTCTGCACTGTTAAATGAGTGTCCTGTAATATATCAACTACCATTATTACATTATTAAGTTTACAGGAAAATACAATTCAGTATTACCTTTACAGATAACTATTGTACAATGCCTTAAAATCAATGTTCACAATAATAAAATAGTGGTGTTGGCGTCTAGACTCGAGTCCAGTTGATGTGGCTCTAAAGCCATCCTCTGAACCATTGTGCTATGACTATAATTCAGACTGTGCAATTTCTGCCTCTGAGTACATCAAACATTTGTTCTTTCCTCTGTTTCAAAGATCCTTTCATTTTCAAGCTACTGGGTTGTTAAGCAGAATCATTCGAAATGCAGCCCAATTACAGACCTTTCCAGAGCATCATCTCTGAACTGTCAAGCTAAGGCTTATTATGGGCTACTGGCTTTGGTTTTGTTTATACTTTCATCTTCACTTTTCATGAGGTACTTAGAGTTTATGGTGTGTAAAGTTTTATCACACTATATTTTCATCTCACATTAATGTCTACGTATTTCTTCTAGGGGAGGTAGAGTGCATGTTTTTATGTGTGCACGTATAAGTATGTCTGTGTGCAGGGACACATGGAGGCTACAAGGCAACATCAGGTGCCATTCTTCCTCAGGCATCACTCCCTTTGTTTTTGAGAGAGTCTCTCACTAAGACGCAAGGCTAGTCAGGTAGGCTAGGTTGCCTGACTGGCCAGTGAGTCTCGGGGATCCTCCTGTCTCCACCTCCCCAGTGTTGGTATTACAAATACAGGGTCCCACGCGCCTGTAGTTTTACACAGATGTTAGGAATCGAACTCAGGTCCTAACGTTTGTCTGGCAAGCATTCTGACTGAGATATCTCCCTAGCCCCTACAAATCTCCTTCACACACATAAGTTCCTTACATTTCATGTTCCTGGCTAATGCCGTGTGGACAAGAACTCACTCCTCCTCCGTGTACCTTCTCCCTGTTCTAGTGGGCCTTCCACAGTGTAGATACAGATATCTGAGTAGAGGTTATTGATTACCCATGTGCACACATGGTATTCATGTGTGAAAATGGAAATCAAACTGCTTTTCAGATAAGAGGCTTTCAAATGCTAAAACCATCTTCCCTTAAAAAAATAAGTCACAAACTTCAGAAAATTTTCATTTAAAATGCCTGTGGCTGCAAAGCAGCATCTTGCGTCTTACAAATAGACTATTGATACTTCTTAGTTATGAGAAAAATGGGGTTTTGTTGCCATGGTGACAAAAAAAGGTGTGCACATGAGAGCTGTAATTCTATCACTGTGACTCCCAGCATTTCCTTCTCCTACCTCTTTAGTTTGATTTAATTAATAAAGCCCAAAGGTCAGGTTCATTCATTTTCACTGCAGAAGGCAAGTCTGGTGCAGTAAGAATACACAATAAATTACAGCAGCAGAGTCTCACCCATCGCTTCAGATGCCCCCAAGTGTGGACTCTAGAGTCCCCCAAGAATGAACCCAGACATATGGCATGCACTCATGTTTATACATCTAAGTATTTATATTCACATAAACAATACTTAGTATAAACAAATAGTTCCAGTTTTCATAGCTACCTGGGGCATCTTTCCCCATTTAATCCCATTTAAGCGATGCTGGTTTCAAAAGAGCAAAAAAATAATAATAATAATAATAGAAGGGGAAAGAAAAGACAAGACGAGCCAGCCAGAGGCTGTCCTGCCATCCATTCATCACACATGTCATAAGAGTCCTAAAAATAAAGAGTTAGCGTATGGCTAACAGGAGATGAACGAACTCTCACAGAAAAAAAAAAAAAGTCACTTGGTAAACCAGAATCCCCACTTAGTGACCCCCTTTGATGGGGTACAAAGTAGGAGAGGTGAGAAATCCACTCTTAGGTTTAACTGGGTTCCTTGTTCAAAGGTGTCTGTGTTCTCAACACCAACATTTTGAAGACGTAGTCTTTCAAGTGCTTGCCTTACTATAAAGATTTTCAAATGGCTTTGATTCTGTGAGTATGAGACAAAAGTAGACGGGGGGGAGGGAATGCTTTCATTAAGTTCATTCCTTAACTAAGAGAAAGCTACATGTCAAAATGAAGAGGAAGAACAATGGATCGAATTTGAGACATTGGGTATGGAGGGAAAGGAGTCAAGATTTTTTGAAACTTACTTCATATACAAACAGCTAATATTGCTTTTAATAATTCATTCTTCCCCTCCCAAGAAAGTCCTGTCTTGAAGATGTACTACTTTTTCAAAACTGCCTGGCCAGTTATCTCAGTTGGTTGGTGGGGTGATACATATTCTGATTTTTAAGGGAGAAGGGCTTGTAAAATGGGTGGTCGCATTAAGCAACTCATGGTAAAGACATGGAGTTGAGATGATGTCTAATAATATTAATTGCATGGAAGATGGTTACAAAAGATGGAAAGGTTTGCTCTTTCTCTCTTTACTTGCTTGTGTCATGGTATTTTATCACAGCAACAGGGAATGACCTAAGACAGGAGAAAGGGACGGGGTGACAAAAAGTCACCCTCACCAGTCTGAACGGGTTTCATTGTGGAGGGGCTTCCTGGTGGCGGTACACCGAGTGGGCTGGAGGAAGCAATGGGAAGGAGAAAGCCCTGGGTGTTACCATAACCAAGGGATACAGGCCAGAGGTTAATGTAAACCAGTGGACAAGAGTGAGGAACTGGGGCGAATGCACAGGGATTGGCAAGTGACGACTCATTGGGGGAGGGGGGTAAGAACAGTGTTGAAGAGGCTTGTTGAGACCAGGACCACCACCTGCTTAGAGAGGGGGGAGAGCGGACTAGGTAGGGAGTGATACACTCGGTCTGAGGCATTCTGAATTTGAAGTTGAGGTGTCCACTGGAAGACACTGGGGCTGGTGATCGGAGAGAAGCCTCTCGGGAGGTTTCAAGTCCAATGGTGTCTTAGCTAGGCCATGCCTACAGTCCTCCCACACAGGTTCACAAGTCACATTAATGAGCTCTGACTTCTGTTATTTCGGACCATGTGGTTCTACCTCTCATCACAGATAATTATTTAACTTTATTGGATTTTTATAGAGCCCAATGTCACCTGGATAGTAAACGTTTTCCAGTGTAGACCCAGTCTTGCTAAATAAAGGTCAAGATGTAGACCTCATCATTTCTAGTTAATCTACTCATAATGTCCTCTCACAATAAAGAAAACTGAAGTTCAGGTCCAAGTCCATGGATCATGTTCTTGTTCAGACAGAGCTGACATTTCCAATTTTAACCATGTCACCGAGATGGAGAAAGTCATGATTTAGTAAGCTGAGCAAAGCTCACTGATCGTGTGGTATTTAATTAGAAAATGCTGAAGTTTTCAGGGCCGACATGCACTCCATTTGTTCATTTTCCCTAATCTAGTCTATTAACCCTTTGTTAACAGAGCTGAAGCAACACAGAATACTCAGCCCAGGCCAAAGCTCTGTACCAGGAATCCTACGTACAATCACAATTTAGAAAGCATCTTATTTCAAACAAGTCCACAATAGTTTTTTCTCTTTAGTGGTTTTTAACCAAGAGTGGCATTTTCCTTATAGTTTGACCTCTAAAATAAATGTATAAGACAACAAATACTTATACTATATGTACTTTTACTCTGATAACAATATACATTAAACAGATAGAATATCTGTGTTCTTACATCATTGGAACTGTATAGAAGTGGAGCCTGGTAGCACCTAATCCCAGAACAGGGGAGACAGAGGCAGGTGTGAGTTCAAGGCTAGCCTCATCTACTTAGCGAGTTCTAGAATAGCCAGAGCTACATAATAAAGAGACCCTGTCTCAAAAAAAGAAATGGTCAAAATTGAGAGGATGAGCACTCTGAAGAATCAACCTAAAAAGAAAGCAGCAAATTTTATTGGTATACTTTTTTCGGTACTTGGAATCATATCCAGGGCCTTGTGCATTTTAGTCAAGTCCTGTGCCACCAAGCTCTGGTACACACCTCTAAAACAACAGACACTACATCTCAGTCCTATTAGTTTGCATAGCCTTTCTCAGTTCTTCTCATATATACATAACCCTCTTCTTTTCTCAGCTCCTCTGCTACCCTGCCCATCCTTCCCAAAACTAACATAGCCTCCAAACATTTCTTTAACATGTTTTATAGAGCTTCACTTCAGAAGTAACAAGTGTAATGGTTATATGTAACATAAATGCCACATAGAATAAGTGCGAGCTTGAGGTAATTAAAGAGAAATTCTAAAGTGGAGAAGCAACTCCATGCTGCAGAATCACCGAGCAGTCACAAAGCAGTCCTGGCTGCATTCTCCAGGAGGTTCCAGGACAAATACTGGCCTCCTGAGATGTTAGGAGGCAGAAAAGTGATGTGATCCTATTCCAATTAAAAACCTATTTTAGAAAAGAAAGATCAATAAGGGGGCTGGAGAGATTGCTCAGCAGTCAGGAGATCATGCTACTCTTACAGGGGACTCAAGCTGCGCTCCCAACAGCCGTATCAGAAGACCCATACCCCAGCTGTATATCCAGCTTCAAGGGCTTCAACACCCCCTCATGGCCTCTGTGGGTACTGCTCCCACATGCACATATCCACATGGAGACACGGACATATGCACATACAAACAAAATAAATCTTCACAAAGTACAATAAAGCTGAGCACTATGGTGAACGCCTAACAATCCCAGTGACCCAAGAGGCTGAGGCAAGAGAACTGTTGGAGCCTATTTGTTCAAGACTAGCCTGAGCAACACAGTGACAAACCTACCCCCTAAGATTTAAAACAAAATCCCCACAAGTCAGGTTCAATCCTCTATCTACTCACCATATGAATAAGATCTTTCTAACATTATGTCAGGAAAAAAAAATTTTTTTCAGAGGGCTGGAGAGATTGCTCAGTGGTTAGAGCACTGGATACTCTTGCAGAGGACCTGGGTTCGGTTCCTAGCTTCCAAATGACAGCTCCCAACTGTCTGTAACTCCAGATCCAAGGAGATTGACATCCTCCTCTGGCCTCCATGAGTACCGGGCACATACACAGTACACATACATACATGCAGAAACACTTATACACGTGAAATAAAATAAAACTTTTAAAAATTTTTCAAAACACTGTTTCCTTCATACTCAGTCATATCTGTAAAGATCCAGGGCTCCAAAAAGCAGCAAAATCACAGAAATTAGAAAATACCCCAGCTAAAAGAAAATGTTCAATGCCACTCTTCAAACAAAACAGAATTCCACTGTGGGTTCCCAGCATAATAATCTAATGGAAATTTTAACTCTTTGCTTTATCCAATGAGTATAAAATTGTACTATATACAGCCTTATTGATAACCTCATAAACTTGCCCAAGGGAGCATTCGTTAGATCTGACTTTCTCTAATGATTTGATGTGGCCCATAATGTTTTGGGTTAGTTACAACATTCATTCATCAAGATCACTTTACTAGTAGGGGGTAAATTTGTACTTCAGGAGAAATTATTTAGGAAGAAATCTAATTTAGTTTACTACAAAATCTAGACTACAATAAAATCATTTTTAAAAACTCACTTTTGGAAGCAAATTGTGCATGCTTTCAGTGTATAAGAAAGAAAACTAAGCAATGTTATTTTCATTGCAGGCAAGAGCCTAAGTGGGAAGATTTGGATTGACTATAATAAGTACGTCATAATTTAAGTGTTTTTCCTTTTTTGTTTTCCCTTCAGGATATTGTTAGAGAAAGTATTTGTGCCCATTTTATCACAATTCTTATATGTAGTTTATGTTGTAAATTACTTTATTTTGAGGTTGGAAAATGGTGACTATTATCTAATTTTAGCAAGCACTTTGGTATGGCAGGAAAGGGCAGGAGTTAGACCAAAATCCATATATGGAAAGCTTCAGTTGGTAGAAACTAGAGAGCCCGCTCCTCCAATGCTGACAAGTATAGAGTATGTTTAGAAAAAAAGTATGTGCTTTGCAAATATCACCAAAGCCCAATAACTGGGATATAAACATCCCAATTGAAAGTGTATTTTGCTGTATCCAGAGGGCCTAGTCTAGTCCTATGGGGGCTCCACAGCTATTAGTCCACAGTTCATGGGTTTCCACTAGTGTGGCTGGTCATCTCTGCACATTTTTCCATCATGATCTCAACATCCCCTGTCCACAGAATCCCTCCTCTCTCTCATCAATTGGATTCCCAGAGCTCGGCCTGGCGCCGGGCCGTGGATCTCTACATATGTTTCCATCAGTCACTGGATGAAGGCTCTATGATGACAGGGTATTCACTAGTCCGGTCACCAGAGTAGACCAGTCCAGGCACCCTCTCGACCATTGCTCATAGTCCAAGGTGGAGTCATCCTTGTGGATTCCTGAGAACTTCCCCAGCACCCTGCCTCTTCCTATTCCCATGATGTCTTCATTGAGCCTTTGACCTTTCTCCAGTTCTGGCCTACTTAACTCTTTCAAGGACTTTCTCCCTTAAACTCTCTTCCGATACTATCCATGTGTGTCCCTGTCAAAATCCTTGTTCAGGGACACAAGAAACGGAAAGTCCTATCCATTACCCAAGACTTTCATCCCCATGTGTAAACAACAGAATACAGCATGCATTATCCACCACTAGTAAAGTTCCTAAAGGCACCAGTCACCATGATTTCCTCTGAGTAGATAAGCAGTTTAGACCGGGGTGGGGTAAGAGAAATGCTTTCTTAACTTTTTTTTTCATTTCCAATTAACCTGGGATCCCATGCAAATCAGTGCATTGCTCAACTCTCAGTACAGAAGCTCCTTGCAGCAGAGGATAAAGTCACACAGAGACCCACACTACGCTGAGGCAGCATGCTGAGATGAGAGACTTTTTTACTCAGCCCTGAATGGGATGTTTTTATCCACCCCTCCCCATGAAAGCTCAGGGATCTCTGGATGAAGAGAGGAAGGAAAGACAAGACCCAGAGGTAGTGAACGGCCTCAAGGAAACATCATTTTTCAGACACAGTAGGGCTGATGCACATAGGAAGTCAGACTGTTGCATGAACAAGATGCACACAGGTTCAAGCCCAACAAAACCTTAGCACAGAGAAGAGGAAAGTGGGCACAGAGTCCCACCCCTAGGTAACAAGGTATAAGTACTTGGTAGCAGCTGGGAGAGAGAAAATTGGTCTTCTTCAATGGGATGACCTGGGTATATCATCAGCCACACTCCAGGGCAGGCTATGCTCAGGCATAGTTAGCCAAGACAGTTGGATTCCCATTTGTTGTTGTTGTTGTTGTTTGTTTGTTTGTTCTGTTTCGATTCGAGAGAAAGAACATGGAGTTGGGTGAGTAGAGAGAAGGAAAGGATCTAGAAAGTGCTGTGTGATGAGAAAGAATACAATAAAACATACTTGTACAGAATTCTCCAAGAATAAATTTTAAAAACAAGGAAGAGAACACTGAATACAAAAGATAGATTCAATAAAAAGAAAATAACAATAAAAAAATAACAAGATGTCTTTAATCCCAGCACTTGGGAGGCAGAGGCTGGATCTCAGTGAGTTCGAGGCCAACCTGGTCTACAAAGAGAGTTCCAAGACAGCCAGCACTGTTACACAGAGAAACCCTGTCTCAAAAAACCTAAATAAATAAATGAATATGTGGCGGTAAAGACATACACAAACAATTTTGTCATTAATGAAAAAAAAGATTATGGGACAGTCATGGTACCTGCCTATGTTTGAAACATAAAGAATAAGTGCTAATTAGAACTTCTTCCACAATGCTCCAGGAAGACCGGTCCTGACGTCAGCAGAGTGCAGGCTTGCAGGAAGGTGGGAGTTAGCTCAGCAGAAGAAACGGCCCAGTTCCCAGAGCTGCCCATTCCTAAGACTACTCTCTCCCCTCAGGAGCCTTTCCTGGGCTCCCTGGTACCGTTTTCTTACCACTACCACAAAGGTACCCACCACTATCTACCAAAACACCCTCAGGGGATGGGTCTCTCTCCTGGAACTCTCTGAAAAATACAGTCCAGCACAATCTCCAAGTGACTGCTTGGTGATTCTGGAACATGGAGCTATTTCTCATTCTTTTTTTTTTTTTTAAAGTATGGACATTGGTTGTTTTTTATTTTTATTTTACAACACCATTCAGTTCCACATAATAGCCACAGATTCCCCTGTTCTCCCCCTCTCGCCCCCCTCCCCCTCCCCCCAGCCCATCCCCCATTCCCACCTCCTCCAGATCAAGGTCTCCCCCGAGGACCGGGATCGACCTGATAGACTCAGTCCAGGCAGGTCCAGTCCCCCCCCCTCCCAGACCGAGCCAAGCATCCCTGCATAAGTCCCTGAGGAATCTGGATGCAGACATCCACGGCTGGGCCCCTGGTGGAGCACTGGGAGTCTAATTAGTGAGAAAGAGGAGGGTTTATATGAGCGAGAATTGTTGAAGCCAAGGTTGGATAAAGTACAGGGACAAATAACCAAATGAATGGAAGCACATAAACTATGAACCAAAGGCTGAGGGGCCCCCAACTGGATCAGGCCCTCTGAATGGGTGAGACAGTCATTTGGCTTGATCTCTTTGGGAGGCAGCTGTGCAGTGGTGCCGGGTCCTGGGCTCGTTGCATGAGTCGGCTGTTTGAATCCTGGGACTTATACAGGGACACTATTTCTCATTCTTAGCAAGTATAATTATTTTGATTTTAGGGATGAAGGAACTGAGCCTTAGAGGGGCTTAAGAACTCACCAAACCAAAAAGGTGGTAAGCAGTGGGGTTAGAATCCCAACCAACTTCTGTCTGGATAAGCCTGAGCCTCTTCCATTGGCCCAACCAATGCTACTTCAATGTTGCTCCAATGGTACTTCAATTGAAAATAGCTGACATTATTTTGCATTGACTATGATTATACTACTTTATAATAGTGATATTCAAATCACTTAAATGAAAAACCTCTATCAACACGGAAAAGCAATGCCAAAATGCAAATGCAGTGAATGCCAATGAAACCATGCTGGCCAAAACCACCCAATTATATAAGGCACTAAATTCTAACTTACCCAGCTCAGAATTATACAATTTCCTCTGGCCTCCTTGCTCTTAGACCTTATATAGGAAGCATTTATTAAAAAGAAGTTTTTCCCTTGCTAAAATAAATTAGGTGAATATAGTACTAGATGGATCGCCCCCAAGAGATCAACCATGTCAACTCCTGCTTTGTCCTCACAGTAATGTGAAAATCCCATCTACCATCTTGGATTTGCTCTTGAGGACCCGAGGTTTCCTAAGCCTCTGTAATTCATTACATTAAATATTACTGACTGTCAGTCATATGCCATGAACTATGAGAAGAGAAATTAAACCAGCATCTTTCCAGGGAGTACTTTATATAAAAAAAAAAAACTTCAACCTTCAACACCATGCTTATTTTTCATACTGATGATTTCCTTTGTACTTCAAATTCTAACATGGAGCTTAAGAACTGGGGGGAGAATAATTTTTACAGTATTCATTCTATATTTTTTCTAGAAGTTAAAGGAAAAACCCCCAAATCTTTCAAAACTCTAACAGTATTTTTTATTGTAAACCTATTTTCTTAAATTTTTTGTTTAATTGACATTTGGAATATTTTTGCAAAGTTCTGTGAATTAAGAATCAAGCTGGGCAGTGGTGGCACATGATTTTAATCCCAGTACTCAGGAGGCAGAGACAGGTGGATCTCTGTGAGTTAGACTTCTAGGACATCCAGGTAGTTACCCAGAGAAACCCTGTCTCAAAAAAAAAATAAGACTGGTAGCATACTCTCATAATACTAGTCTTGGGAGGTAGAGGCAAGAAGATTCAGGAGTTCAAAGCCAGCCTCAGCTACACAGCAAGGTAGGAAACAACCTGGGGTATGAGAGACCCTGACTCCAAAAATCACAAGAATCAAGGGGATCTCCTTCCAGATTAACATGTACACTTGCTATGTGCCATTATTGAAATCGAGCAAATGGATTTACATGGACAAACTTTATGACTAGACTAGAAGTCATATAATCCAACTCCATTGACTTAATGGACAGAGAAGAGAGATTATTATGAGAGTGTTAGCTGAAGTTAGCCCCAAATTATCCATTCTAATATGCTGTCATTTATACTGTTTTTTTTTTCTCTCCAACATTTCATAAGGGCCTCGGAAAGCAGATTTTTTTAATTAAATGAACACTAAGCATGTACTACAGATGAGACACTGCGGAAGCTAGACCCTCCCAGAAATAACTAATAACTATTGAGTTATAAATTATTTCTATAGTATTTTCTGTGGAGAGCACTATATCATGTCCTCACAGTACTTCTAGGTACACCTGAAAGACCAGAGGGGAAGAAGGCTTATCATTTGAACTTGACATCTAAGCAGGTCATAACGGATGGGGAGGCATCTGCAAGCCAGAGAAAAAGAGTGCAGAACATTCCAGACAGGGGAAACAAAGCAGGAAGAGAGCAAGTCTCAGGAAATCAAGGCTTCCTGTGGCTGAACACTACAAGTGTTGTGTCCAGTGGAACAGAAAAGGCAGGTTGTGGTCCTCTTGGCCTCCTTCCAAAGAGCATAGGAAGCAGAACACAAGCTCTGCATTTTAGAAGCGTCCTGGTGTATGTCCTGGGAAGACTCATCAGGGACAGGCAGGATGGGAAGGGGCAGACTACATGTCTGTGTGAAGTCATGACAAAGTGGATGAAGACAGAGAGCCTATTACACTCCACATGTAGAATTACTTCATAATCCCCTGCAGTCACAGGCTCTCCAAACTACCTCGTGCTCCCCAAACTCCCTTATACTTAAAGAAAGTTAAAATAACTGTCTGAATTACTAGACAGAAGTTTTCCAATAAAAGATAATGAGATCTCTAAATGAAAACTCAATTGTGTAATAAACATATCTTCAATTTTATTAAGTTAGATCCTGATAATTGAACGTTTAATTTAGCTCAAGTGAGCTAAAGTGGTAGATAGAGACTTCCACGATCCTGTGTTAAAGGACCAAAGTGGCACTAAAACACGAGCAAATTGAGCTGCCAAATCATAGACAACAGGCAGAAATTTACACAGCCTTAGCATTTCTCCTGCCACAGAGAAGATGCAGGTTATCAAAATAAAGTGTGCTCTGTGGTTGTCACTTCTAAATAGGTGCATTTGACTCATGGTTTCCAGTAGTAACCAATGTGCTAATGACCATCTGTCTCTGTTGATCAGCAATTCATTCTAAGGCTAATAATCATTGCATATCAGCAGAAAACCCATCCTTATAGAGTTGGGTAAAGAAGAAACCATCACCTCTACCCTGGGCAGACGGTGTTAGCTCTGGGACCTGACTTCTTATGTATAGGTGTCTATAATAAATCCAACCAGATAGTGGGCCTGGATTGCTACAGGAATTAACTGGAATAATTCCTGTGAGATCAATTTCATGCTGTAAAAAAATGCGGAGATAAGAGAAACCATCTTTTAAGGGACATTTCTTCTTATGAAGCACAAAGCAGAATTACATGACACACAAAGCCCAGGCCTTTTCCTGAGAATTCATAGCTCATAAAGTTGGGACCACCCACTTGAAAACTGTATGTGTCAGTATATTCCTTTGTACAATAGACCAGCCTAAATTTTTCAAAGCATCTTTTATTTTCCTGACAATTAATGTTCTATTTATCCCTTGACTTAAAACATATTCATAATCAAAAGCTCTAAATCTACTTCTCTTCAGTTAAAAATATTCTAATTTACTTATACAGATTACTTCCATCTCAAACTTTTAAGCTAACTGCACTAAAGCATAGCAAAAATTGAAAATAAAAACACACGATTTCATATGGCTCTAATAAATCAACAGCTACTGTTTTAACTTTAGATGGTTTTACAGAAAGAAAAATCATTTTTACAAACTAATTTAGTTACAGAAGCCAGAGTATTACCTTCCATATGATGAATGCATAATAAAGACTCTTTCATGAAATGTTTTATAATAATATTGTCAACTATCTAGAAAATCGACTAAAGTATCCCAGAGAACAAAAAGACAATTTAAAAAGGCTAAATAGCTGACCACTTGTCTAAAAAGAAAAAATAGTGCAAGAATTCAGAGAAGTTCCTTCTAAAGTTAAACTAACAATTTCCCACAGAAACTAAGCGTGGAATGCTAGTTGCCAGAGGCTAGGCAGGATGAGGGGAAGGATGGGTAAAGTTAGACCAGTTGTTACTAAGTTATAGTTAGAATAAAAAGTTGATACATAGTATAGTAACTATAGATCACAGTAAATCACTGGACTTTCAAAAACCTAAGAGACTATTTAGACAGTTTTTACCATAAAGAAATAAAGGAAGAGATAAGCACATTTAAGTATTTTACAACATACACATGTTTCTAAATGTTTTATGATATCCCACTAATATAAATAATTTTGTGGTTTTACATTAGTTAAACTAAATAATAAAATTGATTATAAAAAATAAAGTTCAACTCTATATGCAACACTCTTTAAAAGACTAATGGGAAAACTAACATTGTATATAAAACCTGAAAGTAATTGCTAACTTCAATAGGATAAGTTAGTGTAGTTGATACGTAAACAGACTGGCTCAAAACCAAGTTATAATGCTTTAAAATGTTACTGGTACATTATACCACAAATCTTCTGGTCTAATATATCACAATTAATTTTATGAAAATTTCAGTATGTGTTAGCACAGCAAAACCCACTGGTTATAAATTATCACAAATAATTAAAACCCAGATGTACTGGTTGTTGAACTTCCCTTTGATTGTGTTAAAAACACAAAATTGGTCTTGACAAAGAAGGCATATACAATGGCCCTCTGTATGGAACCAATCTTTTACCCCAATCTTTTTTTTTTTCACTCTACAAAAGGACAGTCTGGGCCCACCAGCAAAACATCTGAGTCTAGTAGCAATGAGCAAATGCCACACTAGTAGATCTATAAAAAAAAAAAAAGAAGAAAGAGAGAGAGAGAGAGAGAGAGAGAGAGAGAGAGAGAGAGAGAGAGAGAGAAGCATTGCTCACTTCATGAAGCTTGAAGCTGTCACTCACATGGTTAGGAAGCAAGTGCTGGATCTATTGTGCATTGTGTACGACCTCAAGTGGAGAAAGCCATGTGTCCTTTTTCCCTAATAAAGGAACCCCTATGAGATCTTCTTATGGACCATTCTATTCAATCCTGATACCAAGCAGGCTTTGAACTGACTGCTATCTGTCACAAAAAGCTCATCTCAAACTACATCTCTCCAAAGTTTTATAAGATTTAGACTTAGATGATCAACCATGTCCTAATGAGAAGACTAGTGTGTTTGGGACAAACAGGGTCATAGATGTGAGTGGCTATGTTTGTGCCATCTAGTCACATGGAATAAAGAGCATTGAGCGTGGTCAACCATAGAGTGTGCAGAAATGCCTTTGGAAAACAGAGAGGACCAGGGAAAAATCAGTGTCCAGCTGGAAACAAGTGCCCTTTAATGACATCAGACATCTTCCCAAAGAGCTGAATATTCCTGTCTCCTTTTTCTACAAAAAATGTTAACAAATGTAACCATTTCCACTCAACCCTGGCAATATTTAAAATAGCATACAATGTGGGTTTTCTCTATGCACACTTGTTTAAAAGGCAACCACTGAGTAGAGCTGTAGAATTATAACGGCCCTATAATTTGTCTAACCACCAACTTGGTGCAAAAATGCCAAGAGCCTGCTTTCTTAGGCAAGAGTGACCATTTGCCTTCCTGCCATCCTTCCTCAAACATACTCATACCTCAACCCAGTGAGCAGCATTGCTCCTGATCAATCCCAATCTGCTCTGCCAAGTTTTCCATGGCCCACTCTCCTCCATATCTACTACTCATAGAACTGACCACACTTCAGTACTGTTGCATGTCCTCACATGATAAAACCCTCAAGAACAAAGATGAAGTCTTTTTGTGCAGCTCCCACAGATTCTGACATATACAAGGTAACCATTAAATTGATGGGGTGGTTCTTACAAAGCTGAGGTGTGTCAAATCTTCTGTGTCAAATCTTCTGATTACAAAAGAATATCATCACCTCGAAGAAGTCAATGAATGGGTCTCCAAAGAAGTAGAGGTAAGAGAAGGGAAATTTCAAAGGTTTTGAGACTAAGTCATATATTATTTCCATGGTCGGACTTGGTAAGTGTGGACTAGGCAGAAATTGATCAATACTCATAATCACTGAACTATTTAGGGGATGGGAGCACCTAGATCAAAAGAAAGCCATTTTTAAAGAACATTGGACCCTCTTATTTTATTAGAAATTTGTTCCCAATTACCATTTACTCCTGGACCAAAGTTCTGCTCTGCAGCAGAAATGACCCACACTGCCCTGGAAGGCAACCACCATGCTTTCTTAGCATCACGTAACACCACCATCTCTAGGCTCTTGTCTTTTCAAGCCATTTCCATTTTATCTGGCTTGTTTTCCTACAGCAGAAGTTAGATACTTTTCTTTGCTTGGTGCCCTCCTCTAGAACTACTCTTTTAAAACTAAACAAAATACCACGTACATGATTCAGACTTTGTCTTACACAGTAGACATAGTACCTACTGTGTTCCAGGAACAATTCATTACTAACACTGCATTGACCATTCCCCATCGTTTTTCCTTCCATCCATGCTGCAGAAAAGGACAAGTGGGTTGGGAAACCTGTCTTCTCAATGACCAATGTACCTAACCAGACAGGAACTCATGTGTAACGACATCATCATACTCACATTCATACCGAGATTGTCTTAAAAGACTAAACTAACAAGTAGTCGCTTCAAGGAAACATCCTGGCTGAAGAACAGAAGGCATGGCTAAACCAAGGCGGGGAATGGAGTGGAGGAGGGTGGCAGTCTTGACCAAATCTTCAGATATAAAAACATTTTTATTTCCTCTTCTGAAAATAGAGCAACCCATTTGAATTTGTGCTACATATCTATCAAAATAATATCCCAAGAAAATTTATGTTGTCATTCACCTCAACAAATAACAGTCTTTGTGGGAGGCCATAAGAAAATTTCACTCACAAGCAAGCATCTTGAGAATCAGAGGACTGATCAAACAGCATTCCCATCTATCTACCCCTCATTCCATAGTCCAATCAATGAAATTTCAGCCTAACTATTTGTGGTGGTTTAAAAGATAATGGACCCCAAAGGGAATGATACTATTAGGAGGTGTGGCCTTGTTAGAGTAGGTGTGGCCTTGTTGGAGAAAGTGTGTCACTGCGGGAGTGGGTTTTGAGGTCTCCTATGCTCAAGCTATGCCCAATGATACAGTTCACATCCTGTTGCCTGCAGATCACAACGTAGAACTCTCAGCTCCTTTTCCAGCACCATGTCTGCCTACACTCCACCATGAAAATAATGGACTAAACCTCTGAACTGTAAGCTAGCCCCAATTAAATGTCTTCTTTTTATAAGAGCTGCTGTCAGCCGGGTGGTGGTGGTGCATGCCTTTAATCCCAGCACTTGGGAGGCAGAGGCAGGTGGATCTCTGTGAGTTCAAGGCCAGCCTGGTCTACTGAGCAAGATCCATGACAGGCACCAAAACTACACAGAGAAATCCTGTCTCTAAAAAAAACAAAAAAAAACAAAAAAAAAAAAAAAAAAGAATTGTTGTGGTCATGGTGGCTCTTGACAGCAACATAAACCCAAAAACACTAGTATATCTTATTATTGTTATACTGCAACTTTCCTTGAATATTATTTCTCACATTTAAACTTCAATATATGCTGTTATTTTAACAAACTTGAGCTAAACAAGCACATTGGTCCAGGCCACCTCCTTGAAGCAGCCCAGTAATATAATATGATCTACATTGTCTAAACCCAATATAACCAACTAGCCAGACAGCAAGCCCACACATAACTTTGCAAATGCACGATGACCGTATCCTGTCTAGCATTCACATTTCCTATAGGTTGAAATAGTATACTGAAATAAGAAAACCTTGGCAGTCTCAGAGAAAAAGTCTAGCCTTAACCTATTAATTTTATTGAAATGAGTCCTATAATTCCTCGGGAAATGTTTTATATGTTTTTCCTGTAAAAAGTTTATTCCTAGAGTCTATGAGCTTTTTACCCACTCCTGTAGTATTCTGAAGAACTAAAGATGCTATTAAATATATGAGAAATGTATTTCTTTTGAAAATTTGTAATATGCTACTAAGATTTTAGGTCTGACTAATTGGGGAGAAATGCCTTCCATTAAGATTGTAGTTAAAATAAGACTATTATCCCCATAGAACTTTCTAGCTTCACTTAGGTTTATGAAGAATTTGAGAACTTGAACATGACATTGATTTCCCTTAAAGGACTAATAATTGACAAAAAATTAAGCATCTTACATTTTTCTGATACAACAAAAATACTACAAACTATGTAGATCACAGAATTAAAATTTCTAAGATATTCCAGAGGCTTATAGCCTGCCTAGTAAGTGCCCCTGTCCTCAAGGATGCATCCTCATGAAAGAATACAAGGTATCTCCCTCAGGCCTCTTCCCTAAGGGCACTAAGCCTCAATCATGAGAATTGTGCCTTCTTGCTCAGCCACTTCTGAGAGCCTCAGCTCTTAGGACCAGTGCCCTGAGAATTAGGGGTCAACAATATGATTTCAGCATGACAGCAACATTCATACCATAGAAAGTAAACTAACCACTACTTTGTTATAGCTAACTTGCATTTCTATCTCAATTTCTGCCTTACTTACACAACTTCCAGTGAGATTTTTTTTTAGATTCAAGGACCAGGAGATGCAAGAGATTTCATGTTCAGACAGTGAAAAAAAAGACACATTAAAGTTTTTTCCTAATGTGTCTCTCACTTAACCAGAAGGAAATTACAGATTCCAAAAAGTAAAGTTAATAGAAGCTAAAAGCCTAGTAGATAAATGTGGTCAAAAGCTTTCATTAGTTGTTTTAACTTCCTAAATGTGTATCTAGTAATTGCTAAACTGGTCATTTCCAAGAAAGCCAATGGAAAGGTTATAGGCAGCCAGTTAATAGGAAGCAACATTTTAAGATTGTCGCTTTATTTTCTAGCAATAGGACTTTTGCTAGTTACAATGCTAAACTTTCTTCCTCCAAAGCACCCTGAGAATAGCAACCATCCTCTCTGGGTTGCAGTCCATGTTAATATAGCAATAATGTTAACACAGCCACAGCCTCTTCCTAGCTGGCTGGCAAAGGTCATCAACACTCCAACTAACAAGCAGCAGAGAAACCTGCTTTCTGGGGAACGTGATGATTCAAACAGTATTTTTGCTTCAAGTGTGTTTTTAAAGCTAGTCCAAACCTCAATGAAATCATCTTTTTTAAAATATGAACAATAAAGTTCCCACTGAGCAGTCCTTCACTCCTCCAGAACACTCAGTAGGATGCTGATGGATTTATGGCTCGGCTTTAAATCCAACTCCCTAAATGTAAGAAAAAACAGAAACCCAAGATCCTACAAAGCCTTCAAGACTAAACCGCAAGAATGATTATTGAAATTAAAATACACTTTTGCACTTAACCAGTTATATTTTCTCCTATAGAACAAAAAGAAAGCAATCAGAAGCCAGAAGATGGAAATAACTTAAGATTGCCACAAATAAACGGAGGAAAGACGACAAAACTATCCCCACTACTACCGTCATTCTGACATACTGATTTGACATAAAGGATTGCAAGAATGAGCAGCCTTGGGGAGTTTGCTACCAATGTGCATTCATTACACACAATTGTGTGTTTTGCTATGACACTGTCACATATGTCTGTCACATACTTTACTCACGTTTATTCTCCAGAACTTTGTCCTGCTGGAATCCTTTCTATCCCCAGAGCCACCATTCTACATTCATACTATATATGTATATACAGTTTAAGTCTAGATTTCATACATAAGGAAGACATGGAGAATTTGCCTGAGTGTGGCTTATTCCACTCATCACAATGATCTTCAGTTCAATCAATTTTCTATCAAAGTACTTAAATTTTATTCCGCTCTGTGTATACACATTTCTTTACATGTCATCTGTTAATGAGAATGGTTCCATGGTTCTAAACTAGTTCCCATAAACTGTGCAGCAATAAATATAAATCTTTGTGACTTAGAGTCTTTCACACCATAGTTACATCATCTTTTCAATTTTTTATTTCATTCATTATTATTATTGTGTGTGTGCATGTGCACGCTTGTATGCATGCATTTGTGTGCATGATTATATATACAAGTATAGAGAAGTCTAGAGGACAACTGTCAGGATTCAGTTCTCTCCTTCTAGAAATGAAACTCTGATCATCATTCTCTCATGGGATGTGTTTTTACCCACAGAACTATCTCACACCCTTGGAGAGCTCACTACAGTTTGTGGGTGCTATAAAATCAGTATTTTCATTCACTCACTATGTCCAGTTTAACTGTATGTGTTATGGGATGAAAACAGCCACAGCATTTAGTCAGCAATTACACTCACAGGAGACTGCAGCCACACACACAGACTTAGGCACCAGACTAACTACTGCAAAATTACTTATAGAAATATTGAAATAGCCAGGTGTGGTAGCTCATGCCTTTCAACCCAGCACTCAGGAGGTGGAGACATGAGGATCTCTATGAGGTCCAGGCCATCCAAGGCTACACAGTAAAACCCTATCTAAAAAAGTGTAAATGTGTAACAAAAAGGAGAAAACAAATTATTAAACTATAATAATTCCCATGAATATCACACAGATATTTAGTGAGGTTTTCACGGTGAGTATAATACTACCGTTATAAGAAAGAATGTTGTCATCCTTTATTATGCTACTTTTATTAAAAACGTTGTTTGCTGTGTTCCCTAGATATTTCTTTGAAGTTTTGAGCAAATGCATTTGTTCAAAATTCATTAAGTTATCTATTACCAGATTGCTTGATTCAGACACCATGTAAAAGGCTTTGATGTAAATTAAATACTCACTGTATCAAATTATCCTACTTACTACTTAAATTCTATTTCTGTTGCTCCAGCTATGACAGAGCACTGAGGAAACAAAGGACGAAGAGCACAGGTTTGTTTTTTTTTTAAATATGTAATATTCTTAGCATAATAGGCCATCTATTCTGAAATGTATCTCAAGGCAAATTGAATGCATTAACTTAGAAGGATAATTGTGTCGAAGCCCAAGAAAGTTATATGAAGTGTGTTAATCCGTTCTTCCTCAAAAATGAAAGGTATGTGGATGGTTGATGTGGGGAGCCTCTGTGGCTGAGCTACACACTGAACTAGGGGCTAAAGTTTGGCCTCTAGACCAGACTAAATATGAATCAAGACTTGCTTTCCTTGGCAAAGTTCCTAGACGAGTTACCTGAATGCACTTGAGTTGATTTTACACTTAGCCTGACAGCAGGGTGCCCTAATCTAATGCTCCCCACACCACAGCCTAGCCTTTGAGTTTTGCCTGGTGTGGTCAGTTCAGCTGGAACAGCAACTCCAGTCCTCTCCACTTTGTGTGCGTCCTCCTCCATCTTCAAGCTATACTTTGGCTAACAGGGAAACACCTGACTATTCTTGAACAACCTCAGCTAAATTACACAAACCTCTTAAACAGTTCTCAGTACATTTGTGTGGTAGACAACATTGATCAGAGCATGGAACTCCTTGATCTTAGCCACATTATTTTATGTGAAAGGAAAAATATGTCCCAATTACATTGTATTGTCCATTTTTCAGAGTCACAATAAATAAGTTGCTTATCTTGTTCATCTCAGTAAGCCTCTCACTTATTTGACCTTGAAGTTTCTTCATAAACATTTGTTGATTTCAAAAACTAATGGTCTTCTAGGGAACACAGTTCAGATAACATACAAAGGAAAATGAAGTGAGATGATCACAGGTATGCCAACAAGCCCAGAGGTGCTAATGAATAGATTCATGGCAATAAAAAGGCGGCACTGAGAAAATCCACTGGGTTCTGTCCACCTCCACCTCCCACCTCTCTGGCTCCTAGCAGAGTGAGTGGTTCTCAACATGTGGGTCACGACCCTTTTGGGGGTCACATATCAGAGATCCTGCATGTCAGATATTTACATTATGATCCATAACAGTAGCAAAATTACAGTTATGAAGTAGTAATGAAAATAATTTTATGGTTGGGGGGTCACCACAACATGAGGAACTGTATGAAAGGGTCGCAGCATTAAATGTAGCATTTTTATCACAGCATCAAAAAAAGCACTGGATCAATTTTTAGCAAATTCCCAAGTCATGTGAAACCAAAAGCAGCTGGAAGCTTATTGAATAATCATTATTCCAATATATCGTGACAAGGGCAGTGTTGAGTTTTATAAAATAGATGGAAATTTGGTGTGAAAAAGTCTCTTGATATGCTCTTCCTGCCCCCCCCCCCGCAAGAAAATACTGTAAAATAGAGTACAGAAGGCAAGGTCACATAGTAAATAATGGGGCATTTTCCACAACAGGGTAATCTCTCCTCTTGATAGAATTACCCACCAGCAAGACTTGCACCAACATTATGCAAAAATAACTGGGACTTGCTTCTCTCCACACCATTTACTAAAGGAAGACAGAATTTCTGTAGATTATTATGAAACAAATATCATTTATGAGCTAAAAATTTAAATTTAATAACAGAGTTGATTAAAAAAACATATTGTGTTCACTCTATTGCTAAATATAATCAGTGGAGAATATAAATCAGAAGCCTGGAATTGAGTCGCTTACAAGTATTTTTCAAACCATAAAGTAGTTTCTTGCAAAATCTATTATGACTAAGGACTGTGTCATTATGCTTTGCCTTTCTAGGTATTTCACATTAGACCTTTACATTGACCACTGTTATGAATCCAGATGGTTCTCTGGAAGCAAAGAAATGTGGAAGGAGAATGTAATTGCCCAGGCATAATTTCCAAAAGCACAGGGCAGAAGCAGCTCTTTCATTCACATTGTTGGAAACACTTGTCAGTCCCTAAGCACAAGAAGCTGAGTCTTCCTATGTGGTTTCTACTTAAAATGAATGGTTATGATTTTAAGGCCATGTATGTAAGCTGTACCTGTGATGCAGGCACACCAATCAGCACCTGTATGAGCTTAGTATGTAAGCTAAGGTAAAAGGAGCTGTCCTTTACATAACTGATGTTAGCAGCAATGAGAAAGCATATGACCAGCATATAAATCATACACCTCTAACATGGAAGAACATGGGATAAATAATCATTACTGCTGTGAACAGTACCAAGGGATTCGGCTTTGTTTCAGTGGCCTCCCCTTTGAAGTACGGCTTCCAGTCTGGTGCTTTACAAATGTAGGGGAAACATTGTACTCCAGAAGAGACTATTCAGACCACACCCTTCCTGATTGTCTGACTCTTGTTTCTCCAGGAGGCATCATATAACTTGGTAAGTTGTAGATAAACAATGCCAAAGTAAAATAAACTCTCATCTATAGATAGGTAATTTGCCAATGCAAATGACTTCCCTCTTTCACTGTGGACTAGTCCATTTTGCCTCCATTTATATATCCATTTCCCATTTCTGAACTATAGGTGTCTGTGAACTTCCCTTTGGATGGTTATGACATCTTTTTTTTTTTTTTTTTTTTTTTTTTTTTTTGGTTTTTTGAGACAGGGTTTCTCTTGTGTAGCTTTGCGCCTTTCCTGGAACTCACTTGGTAGCCCAGGTTGGCCTCAAACTCACAGAGATCCATCTGCCTCTGCCTCCCGAGTGCTGGGATTAAAGGCGTGTGCCACCACCGCACGGCCTGGTTATGACATCTTATTAGTTCCTTCCTTAATGAGCTAAGATCCTGAAGCCATGTTCCTTTTAGAAAGGGATCATTTCCCCCTCCTTTTGAAAATTACCTTTTAACAATTTTTGAGAAAACAGTCACCTTCTGAAATCTGGGAATACCATTGCTGTTTGATATTGATGTTCCTTGATAGCACTGCTGAACTGGATCATAAATACAGCTGTTTCCAGGAAAGGTTGAGGCTTTGGGACAATGACCAAGGCAGTCAAAGAATGAAAGGGGGGGGCTGGAGAGATGGGTTAACGTTTCAGAGTACATAGTGCTCTTGCAGAGGACCAGGATTCAGTTCCCAACACACACATGGCAGCTGACTACCTCCTGTAACTCCAGCTCTAGGAGATCTGACACCCTCTTCTGGCCTCTGCAGGCATTGCACTCA
The DNA here is from genome assembly GCF_049852395.1 of Peromyscus maniculatus bairdii. Classification (NCBI taxonomy): domain Eukaryota; kingdom Metazoa; phylum Chordata; class Mammalia; order Rodentia; family Cricetidae; genus Peromyscus; species Peromyscus maniculatus. The sequence goes on along the minus strand of NC_134857.1, from coordinate 109,970,686 downwards.
GGTGTATACACACATACACACATACATACATACACACAACCACACACACACACACACACACACACACACACACACACACACTAAATAAACTGAAGGATGCAGGCAAGAGTTTATTTTATGCAAGGAGAGAGAGAAGAAATAGAGTGGCCTGACCAGAATAGGAAGCGAAGTCTTCTGTCTTTGTAATTTCATGTGCTGTTCCAACAGCAGAGCCTATTCAAGCAACACTGTTCCACTGAGAATCTGACAGAGCATCGCTCCTCTGCCCAGGCATGTGCTTGTACTTACTCCTAGTTTTCAGAAGTCCAACTAAGATTATTAATCTCATCACATCTCATAAGCGTGCAGCCAGTGTAACTGTTAAAAATGCTAGTAGCACATGATTACAGTTAAACAAAAGTGCAGACTGGTAATAAATTAAAAATGATGAGGAAGTGATATATGATACACATCGGGGTGCTATGCGGCTGATTATAAAATTCCTCTGTCTGTGCTTTCTTCCTGACGATTGCTGATAGAAACAAGGGTTTTCTGCTGAAAAAGTATTAAGGTTTAAAGTAAAACATACTCTGAGTTTAATTCATTGTGGGTTTACATAGAAAAATGCAAAATATACCCCGATCTCTCAATCCAAGCATATCCTTTACTATAAAAGTAAATTAGCCATTTTTATATTTTTAAAAAATGGTAGCATAAATTTTACCAGTACACATTGCATTCTTCATTCAGAACTTGATTGCAAGAACAATCCTAATGTTCAGGAAACTCATCCTTAGAAGTAGCTGGAATTTAGAGCCTTAAATAACTCTGCACAGAAGGAAACTCAATACAAGAACGTAAAAGCCTCAGTTTCTTTACAGATGTCATTTCTCAATGCTAGAGGTTTTCTTTTATTAAAAACTTCCAGATGCATCTCATGAATTGTAGGAGTGGGCTTACTGTTTAAACTGGGCTGGGGGGCCAGAGCACTGCAGGGGGAGGGGGACAGGAAGCGAAGTTAGGAGACAGAGTTGGGGTTATTGTTGGTTTTTTTTGCTTTTGTTTTTGTTTTTTGTAGCTTACAATGCCTTTTTTTGGCATATGATCTTTCTAGCCTTCCTTGCTTGATCACTGTCCTGTATTTGCTGCTTTGTAGATAACTGACTTCTCTCATAAAGCAACGCAGCTAGCTAAAAAATAAGGCTTATTTTCTCATCTAGACTTCCTTGAGGTCCATAATTTGAGAATTACGTTATCAAGAGAAAAATTGCTTGCCACTGACTTGTACAGCTCTACTGCATGTCCTACATGACTACTGGGGAAGGTATTGTGTTCAAATGACTGTCCACAACCAGCTGTTCATGCAGCAGCCAACAGTGCTGACGGCAGTGGACACCCATTTCAAAGACAGATAGAGGGTCCTCTTTCCATGTCCCTTCTGCAGCACTTGCTACAGTGGGGCTAGACACGGATTGACACTTTCTCTGTGAAAGGGACTGCAAGTCTCACCCATTATTGGATAAAATACTGTTAATTTCTAGAGATTCTTACTGTCGTTGATAGACTCTACAACCCATGTTAATATACAAATTCAAAAGGATAGCCATGTCTGTTCAAATATTTTCTCTCTATAATTTAACTCCATCGCTTCTAGAAACATTTCTAGTGTGGAATTCTGAGGTGAGTTCTGTGTTGACAAGTGCAGTATATTTCTAAAGAGCTGCCAGTGTGACACTGACCATAGATAGCACTTTCAGTAATTTTTCTAACAGTGTTCCATGGAGTCCTAAGATTTGTTATAGAATATTACTTTAACAATTTAAAGATGTGTTACATTTGTTGGTGCTACATTTGTTTAACAATGTAAAGATGTGTTACATTTGTTTATGCTGCATTTGTTTAACAATGTAAAGATGTGTTACATTTGTTGATGCTACATTTGTTTAACAATGTAAAGATGTGTTACATTTGTTGATGCTACATTTGTTTAACAATGTAAAGATGTGTTACATTTGTTGGTGCTACATTTGTTTAACAATGTAAAGATGTGTTACATTTGTTTATGCTGCATTTGTTTAACAATGTAAAGATGTGTTGCTTTGCCTGCCTTAGGCATCTGATTGGTCTAACAAAAAGCTAAACGGCCAATAGCTAAGGAGTAGAGGAATAGACAGGGCTGGTGGGCAGAGAGAATAAGTAAGAGGAGGCATCTAGGCTTAAGAGAGAAGAGAGAATGAGGGAGAAAGAGAGGGATATACCCTGGGCCAGAAGACAGGCAGCTGACAGACAGACACAAAGTAGGACATACAGAATGAAAGAAAGGCAAAAGGCCCTGAGGCAAAACATAGATGAAGAGAAACAGGTTGAAATAAGTTATAACATCTAGTTGGGACAAGCATAAGGCCAAGCATTCATAACTAATACCAAGTCTCCACATCATGATTTGGGAGCTGGTTGGTGGCCCCAAAAGAAGCCTGTTACAAAGATTCTTTGGTGATGCTCCCATGAGGAAAATGATGGACAACAGAAAGGTTCTATCCTTATATTTAAAATGTGGAGACTGGAAAGGGAACTCAGGAGTTAAGAATGTAGACTTCGGCTGGGCGGTGGTGGCTCACGCCTTTAATCTCAGCACTCAGGAGGCAGAGGCAGGCAGATCTCTGTGAGTTCAAGTCCAGCCTGGTCTCCAAAGTGGGTTCCAGGAAAGGTGCAAAGCAACACAGAGAAACCTTGTCTCAAAAACCAAAAAAAAAAAAAAAAAAAAAAAAAAAATGTAGGCTTCTCTTGCAGAGACCCAGAGTTCAATTCCCAGCATCTACATTAGGCAGCTCAAGCCTCCTGTAACTCCAGCTCCAGGAGATATGACACTATCTTCTGGCCTCTGTGGGCAGTCACATGTATGTGAATGCACATGCATGCGCGCGCGCACACACACACACACACACACACACACTCATGAATGAATAAATCTTTTAAAAAGTGGTCAGCACATTTAATTTGTTTCACATGTATTATTTTTTGTGTATGCGTACATGTGTATGAGCATGTGTGTTATGTAAAGATGAGTCTGAAACAGTTTGTAGAACCTGACCTAAATGTTGTAAAGAATGGCAGACGTTCTTCTAATCTAGGACACTGGAACTCTTAAAAACCTAAATTATTAGTAATCAAATGAGCACAATTTTAGCATTTCTAACAACTAACGTCACTATCTACTAACCATGCCCTTATAGGAAAAAAAAAAGACTATTTGATGATAAGACTAAGGAAAGGAATACAGGGCAAAATCAGGAATGCTCCAATTCTCATGCGTTCAACTGAGGCTGAGGTAGACACTCCAGAGACAGCAACAGCAGCAGCATGACAGCAATCCTCAATTGTGCTGGAGTCTATGGAATCTGAAGCTAAAATCCCCCATTGGACAAATTCAATTCAATTTAGTTCATTTTTTTCTAAATATTGGAATACCAGCCCAAAGATCATAGCTGTAAACCTATCTACTTAACAGCCAAACTCTGCCTAAAATAAATGTGAAATTGGGGGCTAGCAACACAGTCAGTTAATAGGGTGCTTTCTAGCCCGCATCACACAAAACCAAACACCTGTGGTCATAGCATTTGGGCTGGGGAGACAGAAGGATCAAAAATACACGGTCATCTCCTACTACACTTTGATTTGAAGGATAGCCTAAACTACATAAGACTTTGTGTAAATAAAGTTAAAATGTGCTCATTTGAAGTATCTCAAATGTAGTAAGATACTGCGATCTTCAAATCCCACAGAAATTCCTTGCTTCCTCCTCTGTTTTGTGGCAAACAGAAATCAAGAAGTGGATGTCAATGGACAATGGATGTAACTGGGAAAGGAAAAGGCAGAGTGGGCTGGGGGAAGAGGGCGTGTCCTGATATTCAACCCAGCTCCTCCCCCTTCGTGGTCACAACGGGGAGGTGCTTGCCACTTGGTGCCACTTCCTCAAGGAATTCTATCATCCAGTGGCCTACAAAACAGTCATTTGAAGGAATTAGGACACCAACAGGAATATAGGACACCAATGAAAAGTGCTCACTTCCGCCTCGTTACAGAGTTTCCACTTACTTCAGCATCCCACTCTTAGCATTTACTCCTTTATAAAGTCAAATTTTAAGCAGGTTTTTTTTTTTTTTCCTGTGTAGAATTGCAGAACAAATCCCAAAAGATACCAGTAAATATCCATGTCTGGAAATCAGGCATCTGGGCAAACCACAGTCTGTTTTAAACACAAATTGGGGGGGGGGGGGCGTAAAAAGTGTTCAACACTGTGGTACGTAAAACCACAGGCCAAAATTTCACCCATACTGGCAAACCAAGGCGGGGTGGGGATGCTTCTGTGTTTAGACCAGACTGACTCACGCCTTGTTTTCACATTCTCAGCTTCCATCAAACTACCAAGTAATGTTTATAAAGGTGGAGGAGGGAACTAAAACACTTTTTCGTGATCATTCTTGGATGGCTTCTACTCAAGATAACAGGCCGATGCTACTTGGCTAAGTGTCTAGTGGGGATGACCCTGTGGCAGGAAATGCCCCCCAGCTGCAGAGTCATCCTGATTCTGGCATGTTTCTTTGCATGCTCCCCTCTACCTAGTCCTGATGCTGATCAAACATTCCTTCTCCATTCCCAGACCTAACTAAGCCTGCCAGTCAGACTCTGCCTTCCTCAACACCCTGGGGTTGATTCTGCACGATGATAATGAGATCACCCTGCCTTCCTCAACACCGTGGGGTTGATTCTGCACAGTGATGAAGTCTGTCAATTGGAAGCAGAGTAGGTTATCCCAGCCCTAAGAGAGAACTTGTTCCTACACATTCTTACTAGAATGAGCAAGAGTGAACTGATCTGCATGAAGAATTGACACCTTTCTTTCTGATAACTCCCAGCTCATCAAAACATGGAATTACTAAGAAAAATAATATAAAGAAATAGCCTCTTAATTTACAGACAAGAGCAACAAACAAGAAGTTAGCCCCAAGAGCACTGCTTCAAGAGGCAATTTGTCCTTGGTCCTTTGACTGGGGCATTTTGCCAGCTGTCACTACTAGACCAACTGAAAGTGCCACACCCAAACTGTTGTTCTCATTAGAACCAAGCAATTTAACACGAATGCCTGGAGGTACTGGCATGTCACACTGTGTTGTTTAGTCTTACAAGAGAAGAATGTCTGTCATTCCCATTAAATAATATTTAAGCATTTGCATTCATGGTCTACAAACTGCTTCTGATGCTCCTTTATATAACTAAGATCTAAACACTATGACTCTCTTACTTGATGTACTCCATTTATTGTGTGGTCTCTTTAAAAAGAAAATATAGCCCAAGTGAAATATTAGTAAGAAATAGTTTTCTAGACTTTATATGAGAAAGGCAATCTAAGGTTCTTCTGAAACCATGGGAAATGATGTCCTTCAGCCAGACACCTGTACCTGTGTCACAGTTAAGAATGTGAGGTTCCTCAATTTACACATACTCTTGCTTCATATATAATCATTTCCATAGAGGTGGAAGGTATTCAGGGGCCTCAGAAAATAATGGTCTAAACCTCTTCTGTTTGGCTGCCTGGCTCTATCAGCTTCTACACAGAGGATCTTCTGCAAACATGCCTGATTTATACATAGTTTTACTTAAGGCACCAAGAGAGACCCCAAGGCAAAATTCTATCTACAGAATGAGCCAACTTATTCTCTCATGTGAAGGTCAAGTTTTATAGGGGCCAGGCCCCAAACACCAGCTAGATCTCCCAGGCCCCGCTACTGCTAAGTCAAGGGCTCTGTATAAGTTTTTTTGTTCATTATTCTGGAGTTTCTCCAAAGCAAAACTTTTCTAAAATAAAGGTTCTCCTGAGTTCACAAGTCAATGTGAGCTGTCAGGAGGCAAAAATGATCTAAACCTAGACTGCAGTGCATGGCAGCCCAAATAAAGATTTATTACAAACCTTAAAATGGGTGAAATATAAATTATACCTCAGTAAAGCTACTAAAAATAAGTCTGAAAATGAGTCAGACAGGTAAGCTGTCTATAAATATCTGATATTGAAACTACAAAGATACTTTTGACTACCCATGCTCAAGTAAGCCCAGGCCCTGTGTTCTTTGTCACACTTCACCTAAAACATCTAAAGTTTTCCCTGTAATGTTGGTAAAAATAACTTGAGACTAATGTAAATATCTGTTAAAAAAAAAAAAAAAGAAAACAAAACACCAAACATTAACCGGTACAGCAACAAGAGAAACTCTAGTATGATTACCTGTGTGTGTGATTTACATACATATCTGCTCAATTAACCGTAGTTTTAGTCAAAGCTCATCGTTAATTTGACACTGGGTTCTGAGAAGACATCTCAAAGATTCTTTTCCCACCTATACCACGTAACTCTGTCCACTAGAGTTAAATGGCAAGAAAAATAGCAGGTTTAAGGGTCTGGCTCGGTAGTGTAGCTTAGTGGTGAAGTGTTTATTCGTAGAGCACTGAGGAGGCAAAAAGATAAAAGATAGCAACTACAACTTAACACTCAACTCACTAAAAATCAGATAGTCTACAAAAACCGTCACCCTGTGAGAAAGCCTTTTCTGGGACTGTGCATGTGTGTGTGCATGTGTGCATGCATGTGTATGTGTTTGTTTTCAGATGAGAAAATGGAACACACTTGGTTCTTTAGTTCAACAAAGATCACACATTATCAGTAGCAGATACAGATTCCAGTCCAGAGGCATTCTGCTCTAAATGCTCATTCTCGACTCCTCATCAAGAATGGACTTCCAGTTCCCTCAGATGCCAACATGAATCCTCACCTTGACTTTAGTACATTAACTATTTTCTTCTTCATCTATAAAAGTAGATCACTTGGAGTTAATTCTCCGAGTTGTTATGACAATTAGAGAGTACATTTCTTAGATTAAGAAACTATTCAATAAATAGCTCATCCTTCTCCCAAGATACCCCTTCCTGTGAATAAAACAAAAGCAAACAAACTATAAACGTTATTATTTCCTTACACCCTACCTGGACCAACCTGTCAGGAACCATGGTCTATCAAAAGCACTTAGAGTGAACACGAACAACACAGCATTGCTTTTTTACTATCAGCCTTTGGCTCTGTTACTGAGACTGTCAACAAGAGTGTCAACTTCAAGGGGTGGGCATCTGTCCACAGGAACTGAGCTGAGGTCACAGACTTGTCTAGCTCTGTCCTGCAAACAGATGTCTTTGTGACAATTCTTAGTCACTGTGGACCACAGCTAGAGCCAACCCAGGTGGGAAGTGCTGTATCCTCTTCTAATCCTTGGCTGGCCTACTCATTCCCTAAGACAATATCTCACTGACCATATTTCAAAATCCTTCTCTCCAGGATATAACATCTTTATTTTTAGAATGCCTGATTATTATCCAAGCAGAAGGGAGTGTCTCCAGAACAGTGATTATTTGGTTCCATGCACTGGAAGGTACGTACACCTTTCAAGAGTTGCTGCTCAGGAAGCCAGGTAAAAACTGATGTGATGTGGGGCTCTAGTGGTGATGAGGAGGTAAAGCAGCTGTTACAGAGAGCCAACCAAAAAAAAAAAAAAACCACCAAGGAAATCCCATTTACATTGTCATGTTATATTGAAAAACACTCCAGTGGTCCAGTATTATCTTCTGAGATAACATAAGTCCAACTCTAAATGTGGTAGCTTTCTTCCAATCAAGTGATAATTAAGTTACATTAAACATCATGAGCAGTGACATCTTACAGAAAACAGAATTCACAGAGCAGAAGAGGTTACTTTTCAACTTTTTACCCAATTCAGTAAGAATCCAATGAATGAAATACTGCTTTAAATACAGTTAACAAAACATTACATACCAAAAGTACTGGACTCTGAAGGGTGTGGTCAGTGACTCTCAGTACCAGGTGTCTTAGAATTTAAACAGTCCCAAACGTGATGAGGTGATTATGTGTTTAATCCTCTGCTGGAAATGTGACTTCCTTAAATATCTGACTTCTGAGGTCTGTCCCAACTCAAAACAACTAAGAACAAAAGCTACATGTTCAAATGCTAACTCCTTCTCTGATCTCCTTCTAACAAAAGATGTAACTTAAATTGTCAAATATTCACATATAACATATAAAATTTCCCCTGTGTATTGTGGGGTTAGACCTAGGGTCTCACACATGCTAGGCTAGTGTTCTAAAACTGAGCTACACCAAGATCTCCAAACATCTTTTTTTAACCTTCTGATGTTAAGACTGTCTTACAAGTTGTAGCCCTGGTCTGCACGGAACTCATAATCCTCCTGCTTCAACCTTCTGCGTAGCTGGAATAAGAGGCCTTTACCATCAATCCAAAGCAGTGTTTTCCTAATCGAAAGGCTTTATTTGAAAAAAGTATGGTTGCAGTATGGTGAACAATGTAATCGGATATATAATTGCTGTGCTTAGGGCCAATGAGACCACTCAGTGGGGAAAGGCCCTTGTCACCAAGCCCGATGACCTGGCTTTGATCCTTGGGATCCACTTGGTGGCATTACAAAGCTAAGTCCTGCAGGTTGCCCTCAGACTTCCACACAAGTGCCACTGCACACACACAAGGCTGTAGGTGTGTGCATGAGGGCACGGACACACACACTAAATGTAATTTTTAAAAAGTTTCCTTTAAATGTGTATGCTCTACAACCTGGTGTCCATATTTTAAGCTGATGTGTAAAAGATGGCAGCTGTGTTGACCATATCAAAAATAATTCAGAATACTAAGAAAATACAAGAACTAGCCTTTCCATATACAGTCATGTACTACTTAACAGGGAGAATTGTGTTGTTAGACAATTTCATACACTGCACTTCAAAAACTGAAATGACTATAATATCAATAAATGATGTAATCTTATAAGACCTCTATCCTACACAGCACAGTGTGATCTGTCGTTGACCAAATGCAACTATGCAACACCTAACTACATAAATATCATGTTCTTGAACATGAAATAAAATGTAAAAGAATCACTTTGCATGTCTGATAAAAGAAACTAAATGTTCATAAATGCATTACAGTGTCTATCTGAAAAAGCATTAACACTCCTGGGGTTTGATGACCATCATCCAAGATCTTTTAAATTGTTAAATCTACAGATAAATACTGAGTCTCAGAGATCTGTGAAAGGACTTACAGTTACCCTGGCTGGATGAGGTGTGGGGGTGCTACTCATTGATGTCTCTCTTCCGCATTCTCTTAGGTACTGCCATTAACATGGTTCCCTAAAACTGCCCACAAATACAGTAAATAGATAAGAGCCCATCCTGAGAGGCCATTGAGAATGCAATAGTTTGGAATGGGAGTTCAAGATAAAGAAGAGCCTTCATCTGGTCTTCTGCTGTGAGACAGGAGAGAGAGTCTCTTTGATAGGACAGAATACAAGCCAGTGAGGAAGGAGAGGTGATTTACACATGTAGCCATACGCCAGAGGCAGGCAACAAACCTGCACTGTTGGAGCACTAGGCACCAGGGAATTCAGAATCTAAGAGTTCAACAGTCATTTTCACACACATGGTGCACACACACACAAAAAAAAAATTGACATTATTTAATAAGATCATGGAAGACTTTGGATCGGTGACTCTAAGAACTCTATCTTTGTATATCATCTTACCTATGTTATCCATGGTGACCATCTCTAGCTTCCTCACTCTCCCATAGCAGACCTAAGGATCCCGCATAAAATAATACTTAGCATTTTTTTTTTTTGCCATCTTTTGGACTGAGGCATGTTGGTTTTATTAAAGCAAGCTGGGCCTGCATTCTTTCTTTACTATTATTCCAGGTAGACTTGACAGCACAAGACCGTGTGTGTGTGTGTGTGTGTGTGTGTGTGTGTGTGTGTGTGTGTGTGTGTGTGTGTGTGTGTGTTTTCTGCTGTGTGGAGGAAGCATTGCTAAATGAGGTCTATTTTACCTGCCGGGCAGTTGCACTCTGAAGGTGCCTCTCTTGCGATTCTTATTTTAGCCATATGTTCATAGGATTTCTGTAGGAAAAAGCAGAAGTATATTAACACAATCATCAGTAGCACTGAAGAGAAATGGACTCTTAGGGACTCTCTGGCTACATGCCTGATTTACCAGCATTCGATAGCTTGCATAAGGAATATTTACATATGTACTTGGACTCTAGTCAAAAAGTAACAGAATCCAAGTTCTAAAATAAGACAATGACCACTGACGTGGTAGCAGGGTTGCAGGGTTTGGCTAGGACCTTTCTCGGGTCTTCAATTCCCACCACCCTCTCCTCCAGCCCAAGCACAGTGGGTGCAAAAGCCTGGCAGTGAGACACTGCGGGTCTGAAAACATGGTGGCCAATAGTATGCATGTGAATATCAACTGCTGAACAGTTTCTCTATTGGAAGTAAATTCCCCTAAAAAAAAAAAAAAAAGCCCCTAACTTGAGTTGAAACCAACCTTGAAGATGATGTGATTCCTTTCAACTCTCAACTTCAATGGCTCTACATTGATCAATACCTGCACAGCATCCTTGCCAAATATCAAACTTTTTTGACGTATTTGAACATAAAAAGATTCGAAGGGTGAAACTTATGGCTTTGAATCTATATAGAATTGTTTTTTAATGATTACCTTTTGTATATTAATAACACTTATTTTTCTAACCTTGACCTGGAAAGGAGATATGAGATCTTATGTCTATAATGAATATTCTCCGTAGAACTGAGAGATCACAAGAGACTCCAGAAAACTGAAAAATGAAATGTTCCTCCCCACACTCCCACTATCCAGGCCTCCCTTCCCTCTTTCAGACATTCATATATGTTTAGCATGCAAGCACTATGGAAGAGTAAGGGAAGATTTCAGCTACAGACTCGGTATCAATCAATACCCAAGGTACTTAACACACACTCCACACTCGGCACCCAGTCACGCCGACTCTGTAGACAGTAAGGGTTGAAACTAGCCCTGCATTCAGGACTCACACCTGTGCAAAACACTATCCACGTGCAAAATACCCCAGCCTTTCACACCTGTGCCAAGAGACGCTCCACTTTCTCCTGAACCATAGCCTTCAGCTCATCGAGGGTGTCAGGCAGCGGGCGAAAGGAAGGGGTTCCTTTAGCAGATTCAAGAGCAGCAATCCTCGCCTGGAGGTCGTTGGTTTTCACCCCAAGATACAAGCAAAAAACCACAGCCACCACTGACAGGAGGGTCGCCAGGGCCGCACACGAGGCCATGGAGCCGGCACAACGCTGTCCCAAGGGGCACGGATCTTCTGATCCAGGCTCTCGTCCCCCTCCTTTCCCTGCAAGCTTCTTCACCAACATCGTGGCGGGGTCGCCGGCCTCCCTTACGCCTTCAGCCCCTCTACCTCCTCCAATTATCTTAGAAGGAGAGGAAGGGCCGGTGCCTTCAAAGTTCAGTCCCTGCGGCTGCACAACTAGTTGGTGGAGTCGGAGCCCCGGCTCGGAGGTAGACCTGAGCTTGGCTCGGCGTCCAGATCAGCAGCAGGCGTGGACCATCCTGATTCTTTCTCCCCTTCCAGCTGAGAGTGAAAAGCCCCCTCTCTGGCCGAGGGCTGTGTGGCGCCGGGGGGTCACAGCTGAAATGCAGCCCACCAGGGCAGTCCTTCTGACCCCTCAAGATCCGACACCTCCTTAGTGGTCCCCCGCGCGGAGGCGCAGGGTCCGCCGGCCCCTCTCCCTGCTCCGACCTGTTGCGTCTGTCTGCCTAGCTCTACCTATTCCGGGGCTTTTCACACGCCGACCTGTCTCCCACCTGGATCAGTTCAAGGCCAAAAGGGAAAAGAAATGCAGAGAGACGCGGCGAGAGCGCGGCCCCCGCGGGGTGGCCAGAGGGATAGAGGAGAGAGGAGAACCAAATGACCCAAGCGGCAATCGCGAGCCGCGAGGCCCCAGAAGTAGCTCCGCAGCCTCCCGTGTGCGAGCCTTAAATACCCCGGGATGCTCGCGTGTGAGACCGTGCGCGCGCGCCTCCAGCACGGCCCGCCCCCTCCCGCAGGAGCCTCCTTATTAGCATAATGTATTCACCTTCGCCCAGCCCGCCTGGACCCACGAGAGGGCGGGAGCGCGGGTGGGAGCGGAGCGGGAGGTCCCTATTAGCATAATATATGCAAATAGCTTCAGCAGCCGCCGTGATTGGAGAGGAGCTTGGAGACCCTTCCCCTCCCGCCACAGTGTAACTTCAGCGTCCCCTAAGGCCACCTCTCTGGCCTTAGCCGGAGGCCGAATCGAGGTCTGCTGCGCCGAGTGACTTACACCGGCTTAGCCCAGCGCCCCCTCTTTATTTGGGTTTAAAAATGGAGGAATGGCCTCCTGAAGGGAAGAACCGGAGCAGAACGCTCCAGCCCTCCAGATCCTCACTCTGAAGCAGCCGCAGGAGCTCCTCCATCTAGCCTTAGTGCGATGTTTTCCCTCCTCCCTCAGTTCTTTCCCACATGCCCAGAGGCAAAGTGTCTGGCTGACGTCTGCAGGGTACCTTCCCCACTTCCCTTCCTTCCCACGCCTTGCAGCAGATTCTCCAAGCGACAGGGGAAGTTTTCTCGCCCCTCCCCCGTTTCCTCTTGTCTTGATGCTGTTTCCCCGCAGCTCTGGGTTCCTACTCTGTACTAGGGTGCTAATGTGTTTTCCTGATTCCCTGTTTTGTGGGATTGAAAGGGGGAGTGCTTGAGGCACACATTTCTCGGGATTTAAGAAAGAGCTAAAGAATGAAGTCAATTTTTCCTCTTCCTTGACTCTCAGCTTGGTATTCCTTCTGGATCAAATTACAAAGTCTCTAATGGGATTTTTCCCCCTAAATTGATAACAAGTAGCATTTTTGCATCCAATTGACTTCGGCGAAACAATAACTTGAACTCTTCTTCCAAAAGACCTTCCTTATTGCCTTCTCATCTTAAGAAGCTGTTCGTGGTTTTTCTTACCCTCCTTAATGTAACCGCGCAAACCTCAAGTAGTTGCTCACTACTGTAATCAATGAACAAAATGCTGCGCTGAGCAGCTCCTTCCCATGTGTGCCAAGGGAGAACCAGGATAAAGAGAGAGGACAGAGAAGAAAGACTGTTCTAGACATGACAGGGAGGCTGCACCTATAAAATCTCAACAAGTGGTCGCCTAAACAAGACCTCAAGACCTGAACAACAATACCAGTCAACTCGCTAACCTGGGTGGCCGAGCTTGCACAAGGTCCCATGCCTAGAGGAAGGGCTACCAACAATGTCGGCTGCTGGAGAAGAATTAGTTTTCTTCAGGGACCAGCCTCAAGTGGTCATCTCCAAATACATATACATACATATGAGAAACACTAAATGGACTCAGTAGTGTGTGTGTGTGTGTGTGTGTGTGTGTGTGTGTGTGTGTGTGTGTGTGTGTGTCGGGAATTGATCCAAGCTAAGTCTGCTCTCTACCACTGAGTTATATACCTCCAGCCAAAATTTTGAGCATGTCAGTTCTTTCCATATTCCTATTCACCCCCTTGCTCATTTTGTTTGTTTGGTGGGTGGTGGCAGTGGTGACCCTCTCAATGTTTGATACATTAGCCAGTCCTCTCAAGGTTTGCTCACTCCTTGAGTGCCTGTATGCTATCTTTTTTCCTAACTAGACTCTCTCCAGTAGAATTCCTAATTACTGTATTTTAGCTGCAGACCAATAAGTGTATACACCAAATCCAAACCTCCTGATCCTCGGAATCATAGAGCCCACCATTTGACAGTCATATCTCACTAGCAATTATAACCTACATTATTCCTCCAGACTCTGCTCACTCCCTGTTTCCCTTCTCAGTAGGAGCTGCCCTGACTTCTCACCCTCCTTTCAATGCTTCCCCGAATTCTTCCAATGCATCCTGTGATCTTCAGATTGTAAGCCTTGATGTCTGAGACATCCCCACCAATACCTGCCATCTCACCAGGCTTATTGCTCATGCTATCCCTCTGCATACCAGTTTCTAGACATATGCAAAGAGAATAAGGATCTTTCAGTTCAGACAAGCACAAAAACCATTTTCCGTTCCGACGCCAACAGTAGAACACACAGTTCATGTGCATGATGCCGTGTTCTGTGGAAGTTGGCCATGAGAGGGTCCTTCAGTGTCTCCTGTAAGCTCTTAGAATGATCAGATCTCAGTGGAGAGATGGAGCTGGAATTCTGTGGATTTGAGACCTTTATCCAGAGGATTATATTTGCTTTATGTCTTTGGTGGGTATGATATCTCAGAAATGTGCCAGCCGTTAGCACTAAGATTTCAAGACCCAGAAGATTCTCTGCATCAAGCTCAAAGAATGCATGGATCAACGAGGCTCTGTGGTCTGAACTCACTTTGTTCTATGGAGTTGACAGAGCATCATTACTTTGACTTTTACACAGAGAAAGAAACAAGAAAAGGTTAAAATAGCTCTAAAAATTCTATGGTTCCGCTGACTCCAATTTGCCTATGGCTCGCATCAGTAGCAGTAAAAGGCAAACAGCTGGTTGATGATCAGGGCTATGATGGAAACAATAACACTGTGCACATACATACAAAACAGAGAGAGAGAGAGAGAGAGAGAGAGAGAGAGAGAGAGAGAGAGAGAGAGAGAGAGAGAGAGACATGCCCTAAGCTCCAAAACCTGTAAGTGGCAAAACATCTGTAAGTGAAGTTAAGGATCTTAAGATGGGAAGATTTCCCATGTAACCACAAAGGTTCTTACAAAACAGGCACAGGATTTCAGAGAAGAGAGATGTCGATGGGAACAGGGGTTCTGGGTGCAAATACTGTCTCTGAAGATGGAAGAGGGGCTAAAGCCTCTATTCCAGAAGCAGGGAGAAGGAGTAGAGTGGGTTCTCCCCTAGAACATCCAAAGGAAAGCAGCCCTCCGAGCCAACACCTGGAATTGAGGAATTCTGACCACCGGAACTGTAATTACTCTTTGCTCTCTTTTAACGTGCTAAGTTTGTAGTTATATGTTCTGATGCCAAAATAACAATAATCAAAATCACAAGAAAACAGTCTTTATCTGTACAGACAGCATCAGACGTTGCCCTGGAACCACCCTCAGGCCTAAAAAGTCTAACAAGCCATGTAATGCTGAGTCTCTACACCCCAAGGATTTGTATGTTGTCTATATGTTGGTGTATTGCCTAGGAAAGAATTGAAAGCATATCTTCTCTCCTGTCATGCAAGATCAGGATGCCCTCCTCAGAAACAGTGTGTTCTGTTGATGCCTCCTCATGGCACAATCAAAGACAGTCAGCCAGCCAACTGTGCTGACACTTTTGTTCCTCTCCACAGAGCGGTCTGACTGCGGGAATAATTGATACCGATCTTCAGGTCATCAAGTATGAGGAACCAATGAGACTTCTGACCAACGGGCATGGCAAAAAGATAAAGTGAAAAGGGGGGTGACGGGGAACAAAAGCCACAAAATGGAAGAAACGGTTGAACGAGCAGTGAGTTACTTTACAATTTAAAAAGGTGGGGTCTGTTCCTAACGCCTCAAGAAACTGACTGGTAGTGGATATAACGTGTAGATGTAAGAAATTTACACATATTCCAAATTTGGACCGTTCATGTGTAATGTGTATTGTGTGTTTAAGAAAGATTATTGACGTATGAGAGTTGCTTGGATAATCACATTATATTTTTTTCAAGTGGATATTAATTACATTTTTTTTAAAAAAGACTTTGGTTTGGGTTAAAAATACCTTTCAATGTCATTAACTTTTGAGACTAAGTTTCTAGAACCCTGGCTTTAGCCTCGGTTCCCAGCAAATTTATCCAACAGAAGCACACATTCCCGCAGAGATTTCTGCCTTTCTTTGTACACCCGCACCACCTGTTGTAACCTCTAAGTGTCTTAATAAAGAAAATGATGGAATAAACTGTGCATGGCATCACGTGCCGTTTTTAAAAGCTTCAGAGGAGAGCATGTGCTCACAGAGTCGTCTCCTAGGAAGGCAGTTTCACAAAGAGAATGGAGAAGCTGGAGAGAGTTAAGAGGGCTGGAGCTTACAAGATACTGTCCCTCTCTAGCCAGGCAAATTTCAATAAATCACAAACAAATTATAAATATCTTTCAGAGCAGACGAGCAGAAAAGAAGTATTTGGCTCCGAGTGACAGCTGATAAATTCCCTTTCAGGCAGATCAAGGAACTGATCCCATTTGCACAAGCCCGGTTAAGCAAGGGGCTTACAGCTGTATGAATCCAATAATCTGGACGGTGCATACCCTCTCAGCTCCCTGGCCTCTGCAGCCAGGGTTCAGGTTGTTGTTCTGTTATATTTGGAGGGGTAAGTGAATTTTCTTCTCAAAGTTTAAATAACTAAGTATTAAACCTACCTAATGGATTTTTCTCCAAAATTCGCCCTGATTGAAGCAAGGGGACATGTTTTGTCAAACTTACCAGGTCCACCTTTTCATGTGATGCTGTGCATACAGACATGTTCGTGTCACTGAGGCAGCCCAGAAACCAAGGACATTTTCCAGTTTTGCCACTTAACAGTTGGGAAGCTTGGAATAAATGACTTTGCTTTTTTTGTACTTCAGTTTTCTACACCTATAAAATAAATATGATAATTAACTAACCATTGGGACATTTTACTAAGAGAAAATGGGACTGTGTGTACGGGCATAACACTGCCTGGTAGGTACTAAGTGCAGTAGACACTAGTTCTTATTGATGCTACCATTGTTATTACCTTAAGAGTGCCAGTTTCCTCACCATAGATACTGAAAGGCAAGAGCAATACCCACTCTTACACTGAGTTTTCATTCATATACCATGATTTTAGTCCTACTTTAGTTCAAAAGAACAGAGTGGCCTCAGAGCCACCTTCCTCCACTTGTTGGGTTGTTTGAGAAATTCCCTATGCCAAACAATGCTTTGTGTATCTTACATCAATTTTTATTTGTTGCACCTAGTCTACAACTTCATATCAATAAAAGCATGCATTATATGTTCTAATATGTCTGGCATCTTTTGCTCGACATGGTTTGGGGATTTATCCATAGTATTATGTAGTATAGCATTTTCTTTTCGATTGTTATTTTTACAGCTTTTCTGCTAACTTTCAGTAAACACTTGGATTATTTCTGATATTTTGCTACGTGATTATTCTATGAGCATCCATTCATATATACCCTTTTATTGTGTGTATTTTTGAAGTATAAATAATCCTTTTGTTTAGAAATGAAAGATTCACTAAGACTGTCTGCAAAGATCAAGCTGGGAATATCACTCTTTCAAGCAGTAAAATATTTTACAGTGCATAGAAATCAACACAGCGTGCTACTGCTCAGGGTCAGAAATTAAGCCAGAGAGCAAGCCATTCACTTACCCCTCCAACTATAACAGAACAACGGCAGAGCAAGGACTCTGCAGAGCAAGGAAAGAAGACAGTTTTCCATTAATTACCCTGTATATTCACACAGGAAGAAAATGAAATTGAATCCTTCCTTCAAAGGATAGATTAATATTAAGCAGGGAAAGTTTATAAACATAAACATAAATGATAATCATATAAAAACATCTAGGAGGAAAATATCTTTGTGATCTTGCTTAAGGCAGGGTTTCCTAAATAAGACACATGAACAGCTAGCCACAGAGGGAATGACTGATAAACTAAAATAAATTTAATTTAAAGCTCCTACTTTTAGGTTTATTTTGAGGTGGGGGTTTCTCTGCATAGCCTTGGCTGTCCTGGAACTCACTCTGTAGACCAGGCTAGCCTTGAACTCAGAGATCCCCTGCCTCTGCCTCCTGAGTGCTGGGATTAAAGGGTGTGTCACTAACACCTGGCTAGTTTTTGTTTTGTTATTTTGTTTGTTTGGTTGGTTGGTCCGTTGGTTTCTCGAGACAAAGTTTCTCTGTGACATTTTGATGCCTGTCCTGGATCTCGCTCTGTAGACCAGGCTGGCCTCAAACTCACAGAGATCCGCCTGCCTCTGCCTCCCAAGTACAAGGATAAAGGCGTGGGCAACCTCCACCCAGCTCTTGCTAGTTTTCTTAAAGACTAAAATGAGTGAAAAGGTAATTGACAGAATTGAGAAAAGATATTTGCAAAATGTAGAAGTTAAAAAACAACAACAGCAAAAAAGCCCTGCCATCCAGAATCCGTAAAAAAATAAATAAATAAGAAATTTAAAAAAAAAAAATTCCTGAGAGAGAATGAACCAAAACCAGGAAGCTGGGCCACAGGAACAATATGGGAACCTGGAACTCTCATCCACGTTGGATGTGAGTTTGCAGAAGCACTTTAGAAAACTATCCAACACAACCTGCAAAAACCAACACGCAAAGCATTGTGGGAGGTGTTTGGAAGGACTAGTCAAAGTCTGAGAACCTAGAAAAGTCTGGTAAACAGAGGCTCGGTGGTCTTAAGTCAAGGCTTTAGGTGAGGGGTGGTAAGGAAGATGTCACTATGGAGAGGTGGACATTGTAACTGCAGTCTGTAGTAACAAAGAAAGTCAACAAGACCTAAGGTTTTCACCCAGAGTGCCGAAGGTACCAGTACAACCAACACTGGTTGTGTACAGTAGATAGAAAAGGAAGTCAATACATAAAAGAATGGCTGTTACAGAGAAGGAAGCTAAGAATTGCTAGGATTAAAGTTCCTGGGTCCCACAGGATTCCCAGGTTCCCAGATCCTACAGCTAACAGTAACTATAAGAAACGACTTTTGAAGCTGGACATGGAGACACATGGCTGAGAGCTAAGCTACTCCAGAGGCTGAGGTAGGAAGACCACAACTTTGAGGCCAGCCTGGACAGTCTGGTGAGTTCATGACTTAAAATGAAAGAAGGAAAACACACAAAAAAAGACTTATGAACAAAATCAAATCCAGAACCCTTTCAAAAACAAAACAAAGCAATCTGAGAAAATGGGGTTGGGGGGGGGGGCTTTCTTAAGACCTGAGAGAAGTCTTCCATAATGCCTCAGAAAACAGCGCAGAACTCCCAGGAAGCTTATCTACTGTCCCTCAGTCCACTCAGTGGCAGCCGAAGGCAGAGCGGCTTACCTCAGGAAAGCAGATGCCAATAAGACATATGTGCGGCCCATAGCTTCCCAAGAAAACTCCATTAACAAAAAACGCTACGGCTGAAAGGGCTGACGGGGGTGGTGGCGGGCAGAGACTTTTCCAGCTAAACCTCTACATCCAGGAAGCATCTGGAAAAAACTGTGGAGCTGCAAACACAAGCTATCTTTCATGGGAAGAAAGCAAGCTTGGCACACAGGGGAAGGGGGAGGTCAGAAGACAGAGCCAAGAGCTACAGAAAAATCATTCCCAGGAAAGAATAGGCCTCAGTCCTAACCAACGCACTTAAAACATTTGCTCATTCAGGTTTCTCCTCTGGGCCTCTCCTTCTTCAGATAGCCTTTTCACACATAGACTTCTCACTTCGCTTCTCCGTCACATATCCGGGAACAGAGTCGTGGAATGGTGTTGTTTCCACGGAAGGCAGTGATTGAAGCAAGTCACGTGACTGCCCCTTTTCAAAGGACGAGGACTAGGCAGACACAGATGTAGGGGCTGGAATCCACGGGGGACCATCAACATGACAAACAGCCGCAGAAAGGAAGTAGAGTCAGAGGTATGAGAGACAATAAAGCGATGCTCAGACAAACGGATGGTAGATCCCGGGAGATTGGCTGTGGGTAGGACCTTCAAGGCGGTAGGATGTAGGATGGGAGGTTGCAGGTACAGAGTGGAATGCTTCATAAAAATGATTAAAATGATTGTTGACAGCAACGCGGAAGGGAGCGCTTCTCAGCCCTGGTGGCGTATTAGACACATGCTCCACAGCCTCTGAGAGTGTCGCATAATAAGGCTGGAAGTGGTCCGTCATTGGCAATGCTTAAAAATTCCCTAGGTGATTTTAACTGGGAGCTAATTCTGATGTTAAGTAAGACCCAGTACTCTATAAAATGGCCTAGATATAAGTGGTTGAAATGGACAATAAGACATAATTGTTGAGAACAGCGATAAAGGAAAATACACATCACACTATGAGAACCATCTCTACGAACCATCTCTACAAATGTTTTGAGAGAAGTAAGCACCATGGTATAGGCACAGAAGTCAGAGATCCAAAGCAGGGGTGAATAAGCTCAGGCTTATACAAGAGCCCACAGGGAGAAATACAGGAATAGAGCAAGAAAACATATTTGTGGGGGAAACTTATAGAATTTTAGTAGAAATAATATGAAGAAGCCATGGCTGGGACAACTGCATATTTACATGCAAAAGAATAAACATGAATCCCATTTCACACCAAATGTAAAATTAACCCAAAATAACCAAGAAGTAAAATTTAGAAAGAACTCAAATTAGGAAGTACAAAAAAAAAAAGTAAGAAAGAAAGAAAGACAGAAAGACAGAAAAGGTATTTTTCAAAACTCTTTCTGGCTAGTGGTTTCTTAAATTCAACACCAACCAAACAAGCAATAAAAGAAAAACTGGATAAATTATTCTTTATCAAAATTAAGAACTTTTGTATTCTGAAATAACCCGAACCTTTATGTATACAGAGGTTACAGGGCATGTGTCTGATAAGGAACTTGCATCTAGAAAAATACAAAGAATTCTTAAACCTGAATAACAAAAACACAACCCAATTTTAAAATGGGCACAGAGGGGCTAGAAAAGTGGCTTTGAGGACCCAGATTCAATTCCCAGGACCCATTTGGGGTCTTACAACCATCTGTAAGCCAAGTTCTGGGAGATCAGACACCCTCTCCTAGATTCTATGGATGCTGCACACACATGTGCTGCACACACATGGGGCACATACAGACAGACAGACAAAATACTAATATACATAAATTAGAATGAATAAATCCTTTACTAAAGGATTTAATTTAAATATAAAGAATTAAATCCTTTTTTTAAATTTAGGTAGGAGACTAAAGAGATGTCTCAGCTATTAAGACCATGGGCTGTTCTTCCAAAGAACCTCGGTTTGACTCCTACATGGCAGCACACAGTTGCTTATAACCCCAGTTTCAGGAGATCTGATGGCCTCTTGTGTGGGATGACTCATCCCTAACAGGCTTGAGGGCCAGAAGGCCCAAACAAGTAAAAAAGATACTTTCTGAGAGCCAGTCTGGGTCTGCCTGGGTCTTAGCAACAGCAGCTGAAACACGATCTGGAGATGACCTGGACCAATGAGAGGCAGCCATGTCACACCAGCTGATGCATATTCATCAGACCTCCCCCAAGGATGGGGTGGAGGGTATATAAGGCTTGCCTCTTCCTGAATAAACTGAGCTTGTTGTTTCAACATTCTCCCCAAGTCTGTGTGGTTGACTCTGCGCCTACTTGGCCCCGCCCCCAAAAGGAACAACAGTAAGGACCCTGCTACACTCTTGTGACCTCTATGGGCCCCAGGCATGCAAGTGATGCACAGACACACATGCAAACAAAACACACATGCACATAAAATGGTTTACTTTTAATTTTTCAAATAGGCCCATAATCTGAACAGATGTTACCCCAAGGAAGATCCAGAGGCGGTGACTAAGTGTACAATATCCATTGACTGGAGAGAAATGTAACACAAAATTGCAAGGAAATACATTTTCACACCCACTACAATTTCTATAGGCAAAAGGATGGATAATAACCATTGCCACTCAATGTCAGAGTCTGTTGGAGCTGAAACACAAAACCCTGCAGACTAAGGAGCCTGGAAGCAGTAATTCCATCTCCTTCTATCTCCTCCCACAGCAGAAGGGACTACAGGAAATCTTTGGAATCCAACCATGGGGGTTTTTCCCTCCTGATGTAATAGTCAAAAGACCCACCTCCTAATACCACCACCTTGATCAAACACAGATACTGCATGACCCAGCAACGCCACTCCCAGGTGTACACCCAAAAGAATAAAAAACAAAAAAAAAAAAAACAAAAAAAAAACCTCATGTTTACACAAAAATGTGCACGTGTGCTTTGATAATAGCCATGTTCATAGTAGCCAACCAGTGGAAACAGTGCTAAGGGCCATCAAGTGACAAATGGATAAGATATAGCATGTCTACCCAAAGGGTGTTACTAGGCCATAGTAGAGATTGAAGTACTTTATATAAGCCACAACACAGGTGAACCTTGAAAATACTAGGCTAATTGCAAGAAGCCAGTCACAGAAGAATTTTACATGAACTATTTCAAGCAAGCAACCCTATATAAAGAGAAAGTAAACTAACTGTCACCTGGATCTAGAGGCATAGAGAGGATGTGAGATGACTAATGAGAAATACAATGTTCCTCTGGGGGAGTTTTCTTTTTGAAATATTTCAACATTAAATATAGTAATGGTGGCACAGCCCTGCAAATGTACTAAAAGCATTGGGTACTACAATTTAAAGTAATCATTTTATAGTGTATGAGTTCTATGTCAATGAAATTATGGCAAGAAAATATACATTATTTAGAATTTAAGGCTAACCAGAGTAAACAAAACTTGGATACATTTGGCAGTTCCTCAAAAAAATTAAATGCTAAATTTTCTTATAACCCAGCAATTCTACTCCTAGACATATCCTTAAGAGAGACAGAAATATATGCAAGCCTGCACAGAAAGTTGTTCGTGAATATTTATTTCAGCAATATTACATACACTGAAAGAAGGAAAAACCAAAGACCCATCAATGGATAAATCAATAAAGAAAATGCTCTATCTAAATAAGATGTTATAGTGTTCGGACATAGAAATGCTGACAAACGTTTCAACCTAGATGAATCTCAAAAACATTGTGCCAAGTGAAAAAGCTAAACCCAAATGGCCACACATTGTGGGACTGTTTCTTACAACATATCTAGAACAGACAGGTCTATGGGGACAGAAGTCTGATTAGTAGTTATGGGGAGGAGGGGGGGATTAAAGAGTGATGACTTATGGGTATGAGGCCACTCCTCTGGGTCGATGAAAGTTTTTGAAACTAGAAAGAGGTGACAATTGTCCAAAATTGGCAGCACACTATAAGACTCTGAATTAAATAATTTATAAGCGTTACTTGTGTGTTGTGGGAATTCTATCTCAATTCAAAGTTTCCGATTATAAAATCTCTACTTACACTAGCTATCCAATACCATAAGGTAGGAAGCTAAGTCATGGTAACAGTTTTTAAATGTCCTCATGCTGTTGGATCTAAAATACGCAATCAGTTTATAGCAATGCTTCTCAGCCTTCCTCATGCTGTAACTCTTTAATACGGTTCCTCATGTTGTGGCGACCCCCCAAACTATAAAATTATTTCATTGCTATTTCAAAACTGTAATTTTGCTACTGTTATGAATTGTAACATAAATATCTGATATGCATGATGTCTGATATGTGACCCCTGTGAAAGGTTGTTTGAACCCTCAAAGGGGTCGTCATCCACAGGTTGAGAACCTGTGGTTAATAGCTTCTTAGGGAAAAAAATTAAAACACATTTTACTCAATTCTCCCAATAGGCTGTATTTGACATGATATCCCAACACACTAAAACAATTATTATTAAAGACAGAAATGTTTTTTGTGAGACTCACATAAACTTCTCGGAAACATGTTAATGTTGGTTATCTAGGTCTCACTTCAGTTCTTTTCTATAACTAGTGGGATATTTAGATAATTGTTAACGTATTACACAAGTTCTTACTCTTGCCCCTATTGTCTAGTTCTAAAATGTCATTAAGAAAACTCCTCGAAGCAAGTTTGCATTGGACAGAAACCTGTTGTGGAATATCAGTTTAAGATGTGTTACATTCATTTATGCTGTGGGATATTTGTTTAGTGATGCAAAGATGCATTGCATTCTTTTATGTTGCCTTTGTTTAACTCTAAAAAGCTGTGGTACTGTGCCTGCCTAAAACACCTGATTGGACTAATAAAGAGTTGGACGGCCAATAGCTAGGCAAGAGGAAGGATAGGTGGGATTGGCAGGCAGAGAGAATAAATAGGAGAAGAAATCTAGGCTCAAAAGAAGGGGTAAGAGCAAGGAAAGGAGAAGAAGAGGAGGACACCAGGGGCCAGTCACCCAGCCACACAGTCAGCCATGGATTAAGAAGGAAAGAATGACATATAGAATATAGAAAGGTTAAAAAGCCCAGAGGCAAAATTTAAAGAGAAATGGGATAATTTAAGTTAGAAAAGCTTGCTAGAAACAAGCCAAGCTAAGGCTGGGCATTTATAAGTAAGAATAAGTCTCTGTGTGTTTATTTAGAAGCTGGGTGGCGGGCCCCCAAAAAAGTAAAAAAAAAAAAATACAACAAAAAACCAACTACAGAAACTTTTGAAAATGGACAGGGCATAACATCAGACTGATTCAGGCAGTGGGCTACAGATAAACATCCAGCTGAGCTGTATATTGTAACTACCACATGAATTAGGTCTTCCAAGCCACCCACTTTATGTGCATCTATTACATGTCTGGCACCTGAGTAGGAATCTCTCTTTGATTTGGGAATCCAGAATGTATGTATAAGCTTTGTGGTAGGTACAATTTTGTCATTGTGACCAGGCTACTCTCCTGTTGTCATAGTAACAAATCCAATCTAGATAACCTTGCCTAGATGATTTCACAAAGTTCCAAGAATGACTAGTAGGTTGTTACTTTTCAATACCTTCTCAGAGGCCTAAACCCAAGCACCATGCGGGGTCTTGTGATACCTAACCTCAAGACCAGCCTCTATCCCATCTAGTCACTTCCATCTTTACACACCCCAACCCCCCACACACACACACAAACACACATCACACACACACCAACATCACCATCACACACACACACATATCACACACACACACACACACACACATACCACACATACACACACACCAACATCACCGTCACACCAACATCACACACACACACACACACACACACACACACACACACACACACCTCTCTGGAATGTAGGAAAGCATACAGCTGTGGTGGAATATGCCCTTTATAGAGAAGGCCTGAAAAGGGGGCTTATGGAGGCCTGCCAGGGCAATCGGCTTCAACACCATTTGTAGGAAGGATTCCATTGCCCAGACCCCTGGGCGTGGTTGGAGTGGAGAAGCACATCAGAGGAACTGGGTGGGTTTATGCTCTTGGCCCAGTGGAGGAGCATGGAAAGGGGTCCAAACAGGACCCTGGAAAGGGCAGGCCCAGAGTCTGATGCACTCAGGTTGATGTTCAACATCCTTCCCACAGCTTTAAACAGCTCTAGCAACCACGGATTGAAGGATCATTTCTCTTCAGATCTCCTTTATCAGGATGAGGTATGAGAACTGGAAAGACTGGTCACCAGCTTGCTACAGGGGGAAAGGGGTTCGGCACGTGAGTTTTCTTTCCTCACGTGTCTGACTTCTGAGATGCCCAAGGCCTCTGGAATAAGGCTTACTAGAGTGTCAGTGTATGATGGAATGTTCCCCCTGGTCTCAAGACAATTCTTTACTGTCTTCTTAGATCTCGGGTATTATTAATAAAATGTCTTCTGTATTTTCCCCAGCCATGTTAGGCTTTAAAAAAAAAGAAAAGAAAAGAAAAAACAAGAAAGTTGCGCTGAATTGCAGTCAACTGTCCCTGAAAGTAGAAATCGCAAAATTGCCTTGAGTTATGTGGGGTTTGGCAAATCGAGCCTGGGGAATGGACCCCAAGTGATACATCAAGTTTCCTCTGTTGAGCTTTGAAATGCGTTCTTTAACCAGCACCACCTCACTAGTACCTTGTGAGCACTGCATCACGTCAAGCATCACAGGAAGCCACCGAGAGGGTGCAAAGAGGTGAAAGATGCAAGGTGTACTATGAAGACCGTCTGGGCCTAAGAATGAGACAAATGAGTGTAAATTTAAAAAAACAGTAGATGAGCAGAGTGGCACATACCTTTCATCCCACACTCAGGAGGCAGAGGTGGCAGATCTCTGGAGTTGGAGGTAGTATAGCCACTACCTCTGTCCTGAAAAACAAAACTAAAGGAACGCAAACCAAAGTGCTGCTAGGCTGGATGGAGTGCAGGAAATGAGCAGAGCCTGCCAATACCCAGCCTCCACGTTACAAACTGAAACAGAGATGTCATGTTTTGCGAGGACTATAAATTGAAGGTCTCAGAATCGCAGGCCACAGACTGGATTCAACCCACAGAAGTGTTTGGTTTGGCCCACGCAGGGTTTTTAAAAATAGGAGATTTCCCATTTGAAAAAAAAAAAAAAAAAAAAAAAAAAAAACCACCCGGATTTCCATGTTCTGTAAGTCAGAAGACCTGACAAGTGTCCTCCCTGCCAACTGGCAAGCCTCAGCCGGAGCTGAGCAGAGCAGCCTCCTCAGGGAGGGCCTCATTTTCTTCAAGTCACCACATTACCCATCAGCCCCACCCCCGCAACCTCCCCACACTCCTCACACCCAGCATGGATCACTTTCCAAATCTAATGAAAAGCACTGTATAAATGCAGCTTTCAAGCCCTTCTCCTTGGAACCAGGATACTAAGTGTGGACTTTGATGTCCACATAGCCCCCATATATCCAGCTCACCCAGTTTTTCTATGTGAGACCCCATCACCACCTTCACTCATCAGAGTCCTTCTTAAGGGCATTTAAGCTTATGGCCTCTGTGTGGTCCTTCTGTCCCTGCGGCAGGGTCAGTGGGAGGGCCAGCCCCTGGAACACCTTCCCAGTAGTTTTCCTTCCAGAGGCTCCAGAGAGAAGCCACCACCAAGAGGTCTGCCTCAGAGCATGGCATTTTGTCCTGGTTGTGGTGGCATCTGTTGGGTTTTGAGTTACGGGTTCTCACAGTGCCCCTCCGGTCTCAAGGATACTTTGAGTCACCTGAAGCTGACTGTTCATCACTAGAGGAAGATTTGCAGTTCAGCCCAGAGGCACCGAAGGAGTAGGAGCTATGCTGTAGGAGACAGACAGGCCTGGCTGGAGCTTCACACCAGGATGGGAGCATTATGGAGGTCCCCAGAGCTTCAGTTGACTGGTGAACCACAGGAGGACGAACTTCTGGAACCATGGGAAGACAAGACAGGCATTGGTCACGAATGGTCATGGTTAAAAACAACTCTACCCCATGCTGGTGTCGTGACAGCTTCCTCAGTTCTAGCAATGAATGAAGTCTGTCATTCTCTCTGTCAGAGACCTCTCATCAGGAGGGCGTGGACCATCTCCAAGAGGAGTCCCTTACAGCAGACAGTTAGGAAATAGAAGACTCCATCTGGCCATGGTGGTACATATCTACAGCCCTGTACTCCAGAGGCAGAGCCAGGAAGGTCATGAGTTCAAGACCAGCCTGGAGAGATACAGTAAGATTCTGTCTCAAAAGGAAGTCGGACTAAACTGGCTTTGAATTGTGACTATTCACTGCTAAGTCCCTTTTCTTCTGAGTTTCAAGGCAGGTATGAAGATCAACGCAGATAATAAGTATGAAATTGGAGACATGTCGAGTTCTCAATAACTACTAGTTTTTACCACTATACTTTATGTACCATGGACTAACTGATTGCATTCCCTCAAAAGTCATCTGCTGAAACCCTAACCCTCAGAGTGATGAGATTGGAGCGGGGTCTTAAGGGAGTTATAGGGGCAATGGGAATAGAGACTCCATAAGAGGCCTCAGAGACATACCTCTTGCTTGGTGTGAAATCACACCAAGACCAGAGAGCCAGTCATACCCAGGTAGTGAATATTCTGGAAATTTAAGCTTGGACTCAAAGCCTCTGGAGAAAGAGAAATGAGTAGTACTGCTTGTGATTTGCAAATCCTTAAGTGTCACATGCTGGGATTTTTGTCCATCCTTCTCATGTCCCTGAAATAATGAGAAATAAAGGATGAGGGGACAGATACACTGTTACAGCCTGATCTCCATGTAGAAGTCAGAATATTGTCTAGAAAATTGGGAGTGCCGTGGTCACATATGAGTAAATGACTTAGAAATAAACGTAAGCATTGCAATTTCCTTCTCTGGCCTTTTACAGAGAGCTCACTGTGTCGCCAGGATTTTAACCCTAGACAAGAGTCCTCTAAACTCCAGCAGGGCTTAGCAGGCCAGTCTGGATATTTTGTGACCCATAGCTCACATGTCAGCTTGAGTATCCTAGCCCCCCCTGCATCTGATCTTGGCTTAACATGGTTGTTATCTGACTCAAACTCGAGTCTCCTCAGGTCTTGTGAATGCTGGTCTATATGTCATTTATTATAACTCAGGGTTCCATCTGTCCCCCTAAATGGATCAGCCTGGATGCACTGGCCACACCCCACATCTGTCTTCCCCTCCTGCTAAGGCTTTCTCACAGTGTTATTCCTTTATGGAATGAGGTCTCAGATTCCACAGGGGTTGTATTCATTTGTGGGGGAGGGTAAGTTTTGTTTCACAGAAACTGGTCTGAGAATGTAGGTCAGTGGTAGAGTATGTGCCTACTGTGTGTGATGCTCCGAATTCCACATTCAACATACAAGGGGTGGGGGAGGAGGAGGGGAATCATAAGTGTGTAACTTGGTAAGTTTTACACAAGGAACATATCTTCAGAACCCATCCGGACTAGGAAACACATTCTCTGACCCTTTGCCCCGGAGAATTTTGAGTTTGGTTTCAGTTCATCCTTCCTAATGATACTGAGGTCTCTTTGTCTGACTTCTCTGCTCAAACTCCTTTTGTATGATCCACTCGTATTTTTCCATTATTAACGTGCATGTTTAGTTACTCAATATCACATAATTTATTTATTCATTTTACTATTATTGGAAATGTGGGTTGGATACAGGGTTTTCTGTTTTTCAATTTTTATTTTTTTGCTATTAGAGATACTGTTACCATAGCACACTTGCTCTAGACTTTTGGTAACTGTGTGTTTTTGCTGCTAGAGTATCTAGGAATGAGACAGCTAACTCATACGACTTGCTTTGGCGTGTTTGTTTTTAATAGGTACTCCCTGTTTTGGTCCATTTTCTGTTACTTAATAGAAGAACAGAGCCTGGTGAACTTATAAAGAGAGCAGGCTTATTTGGGCTAACAGTTCAGAGGCAGGGACGCTCATCTGATGAAGGCCCCATGACACCTGACAGGTGAGGCAGGTGGCATCATGCCGTGAGGGTGCATTCGAGAGCTGTGAGCAGGCAAATGCACAAGAAGAGAGAAGACCAGATGACCCTCTTTACAACCACGCTCTAGAGAATGGACCCATTTCCTTGAGACTCAATCCAATCTATTTAAAGGCCCCACCACACCACCAAACCCCGGGACACTGGCAGCCCCTTTCAACATGAAGTTTGGTAGAGATGGAATGTGAATTCAAACGTAGTGTTGCCAAAGAGTTTTTCAAATTGTCCACGACAGTGGACACTGTGGCCTGTGGCTCAGAGTGGCCCGAACATCTCAAATTCTCACCAACAGAGCATCACAGGGGCCTTTGGAGCGGAGGGGAGAGGGGCAGGGTGAGGTGGAGCAAGAGAAGGTGATGGAAGGGTGAACGTGGAAAAGTGCAACGGTACACATGTATGAAAATGTAATGTAACCCAATAGTTTGCACAATAACTAAAAATTAATTTGAAGAAGAAGAAGAAGAAGAAGAAGAAGAAGAAGAAGAAGAAGAAGAAGAAGAAGAAGAAGAAGAAGAAGAAGAAGAAGAAGAAGAAGAAGGAAAAAAAGTAATAGTAATAGTTAATAGTTCCCTTGTTCGGAGGGGCGGGGTGGACAACGACGACAACTCACACTCACCTCCAGCCATATTCCGAGTCTTCAGCTCCCCACCCCACCTTCCACACTGAGAAGTATTTACGTTAAAATTGAGTACTGCCTTACACAGACTCTCTATAAGGAGATGGCGCTGCACTGCACGTGATGAATTCTGCTTAGGCTCCCCATCCTGAACTTTCCGCCGAGCTATGTGATGGTAAGGATACTGGCACAGGCATGCGGTCTTAGCTCCCTCTGTCACCTGGTGCTACTCTATACGTGCAGGTTTTATAAGCCTTCCATAAAAAGAAGGAAAGAAAAGAAAAGAAAAAAACTCACTGCATTCAAACCTTAAAATATTAAGAGCCCTTTGAAATGATTCAAACCGCCATGAATGGGAATCATACAGCATTTTAGGGGCTTTTTTTCTTTACAATAAGAACTATGACTTCAGCGCCAGAGTATTGGAAACATCGCAGAGCGAAGATTAAAGCTTGTTGCCAGTGTATGATACCAAGACCCTCTAAGGTCTGATTCTAATTAAATCCATCCGACAGAAACCCACTCACAGCCCTCTTCGTAGATGTAGTTCCTTTTACTAGAAAAGGGATCATGTAAATTCTTAGGTATTCAGTTCCCTTACTAAACCACTTCCCAGGGCCAAACTCACTTTTTGATTTTTGTTAAAGCAATAATAGAGGATGGATGAGGCACTTTGTTTTTTTCAAATCCACCTTTGTGGTCCCGTGGTCTCCTTCAGCTACGGCTTGAGTCCCTGTTTAATTCATGAGGAATTGCGAGGAGGAAAGTGGAGGATTACAGCATGTCTGCTTCCAAACAATGTGGGGCTTATGAGAAACAATGCCTACTCACAAGGAAACCTGCATCTGTAACTTCCAACTGCATAAAGACAATGTCCCTGATATTATATCTCTCAGATAAGAACCCTATTGTTGTTTTTAAAGGGCAGCAAAGGAATATCAGAATATCCCTCTAGAAAGATCTCTGCCCCAGTTGAGAGATTCCTATCACTACTTCATGCGGTACTGTGGGTTTCTAAAAAGAAATCTAGGGTCAGCGATGGCCCTCAGAGTTGGAGGATGTGTTCACGTTCCAAAGTGCAATCCCCGGAAAAACGTGTGTGTGTGTGTGTGTGTGTGTGTGTGTGTGTGTGTGTGTGTGTGTGTGTGTGCGTGCGTGTGCGTGTGCGGGCGCGCCCCTTTCTTCCTTGTCTCTCTTCCTCTTCCACCAGGAAAATTGAGCAGCACATTTGAATTCCTTATATAACTCATATTCTAATTTAAATACAAATTATAAACCTTGTTCAAAGGTTCAGTATGATTTTTTTGGGGTCTTTCAAAATAGAAAAACACATTGTGCATTTCATTAAAGTTAAATGCCTTTCTTGCAGACACCTATACGTCTGTTTGCCTCCTAAGCTGCCCTTTGTGGTTTTTAATTGACTTCTCCTAGACTTCCTTCAGTCATACATACACGCGTCACTCTATTCTCCCCCCGAGTCGTACATTTAGGTCCTATTAACACTAATGGAGTTTATGTGCGTGCACACTGGGGGAGAATAAGCCCCTTAAACACCTTTTTAATGGAACAGTCTGTTTCTTTCCATTCCCTTTCACATTCCTCACGCTGGACTTTTTCTTACCAATCTGTGCTCCCAAACAATGTCGTTCTGATTTCTTTTTCAGCTCTTACACTTTATTCTTTATTGAACTCTGGTGCTGAAAGTGGACTTGACTTCCCCTCATTAATTGGCCATTCCTGGAAAAAGCAGCATGACCAAGTCATTACTACTGATTCCCAGAGTGAAGCCCAGGTTGCTCTCATTCCAGGCTTTTACTTTGCAGCAATCATGTTTAACACACAGACTATTTTTATCCTCCTGAAGCCCTCTAGCCAGAAGCTAATTAAGTAATAAATATATATTTACCTGAGGCTAAAGATCCCTATTTCTTCACATTAACATGGAAATAAATAGGCATGTTTTTAGACTCTCACTTTATAATGTCTTCATTTGTTTACATGTTAAGGAGTAAGTTTTTTTTTCATTTTTAAGTGCCTATTGCATAGGACTTCAGCAAAAATGTCCAAATTTAGACCAGAAAAGTGGTAGAACAGACGGTACCTTTGGAGCTATAAACCTATGCAATGTAAACTCCCCATGCATATGAGAACAATCATATTTTTGTTTAGCTCCTAGCAATGCATTTTTCTTTATTGTTCTTGTTACAGCTTGATGGATGGAGTTACAACCCAGTGTTGTTTTCTTTTCTCCTTTGTAAAGTGGAAGACTTGCTGAGTCTATGACCAAGCGTCTAGCAGAATACTGAATGTTTTCTATCAATTTCAATCACATGAAGTCACCATTTGGGGTATATCAATAATCGTTGAATGAGTATTAAAAACATCTATTTATAAATGAATGATTGAGGGATGAAGGAAAATTAAATCAATAAAATATAATTCTAAAATTTAGATTTTATTCTACTATGAAACACTAAAAAGAGAAATCTAAGCCAGGCATGGTGGCACACACACACCTTTAATCCCAGCACTTGAGAGGTGGATCTCTGTGAGTTCCAGGCCAGCCTGGTCCACACAGTGAATTCCAGATCATCCAGAGCTATACAATGAGACCCTGACTCAAAAACAGGAGAGAGAGAGAGAGAGAGAGAGAGAGAGAGAGAGAGAGAGAGAGAGAGAGAGAGAATAATCTATAGTAGCAAAAATACCCACTAAGCAATGGATTTTTCCCAATTGGTCAATGGAATTTGAGTCTTAAACTGCCAAGGTTTTTATCCCCATATTCCATTTTTTAAATAACAGACTAAAGCCAACCCACCATTGATTAGTTACACCTCTGAAGGTAAGTTTCAATCTCCATTGTGAAGAAATGACATTCTGATGTAGCTGAGGACTGGTAAGGTAAGACTGATGAGTGAGACATCTGATAGTGTATACAGAAGGAAAGAAGGATAAACATTACAAAATGAGTTTCACTTTAAAAAAAAAACACACGGGCCGGGCGGTGGTGGCGCACGCCTTTAATCCCAGCACTCGGGAGGCAGAGCCAGGCGGATCTCTGTGAGTTCGAGGCCAGCCTGGGCTACCAAGTGAGCTCCAGGAAAGGCGCAAAGCTACACAGAGAAACCCTGTCTCGAAAAACCAAAAAAAAAAAAAAAACACACAAGAAGGGAATCAAAATCATTGCCCATTATCTAACTGTCCACTGCACACTCTTCTGGCTTCACAGTAACAGAACTGTTGATTATTTAAACGTGTAAATGACTGTACCAGCAGGACGGGCTCCAAGGTCAAAGGTAGGAAACTGCAATTGTGCGGGGTGAGGGTGGCGTGGCCACTTCGGATTATGACATTTAGAACTTTTGGGAAAACCCTGATGACGCCCCCCTACCATGAGTTCCAGTGTTGCTGAATGAATTGCTAAAAGGTTGCCCTGTTCCCGCGACCACTCACCCCGAGCATCTCAGCCGCTCAACACTGCAAATCCATACTATCCTTATAAGTGAACTGGTCTACTCCATACAGAATGGGATCTATCCATTCACATGGAATTTAAACATTTATGTCTTAAACACATCACATATAATAATGTGGAAAAATTTAATTTATAAAAACCTGAATTCATATTGAACAAATGCAAGTTTACAACATTTGAAGGTGAACGCAGCAGTGAGAAGGGATCCAGCCACTCTTGGGTGATCATGACTCAGTTTCCCACTCTTGCCTTTCCTTTGCTGACTCCTCACTCTTTCCAGATGCCTTTTCCTCACAGCTGGCAGGAGTGAGGGTGGCACCTGCAGCCATATGGCCACTGTGAATAAGAAAAAAAGAAACAAACAAAAAAAAAAAAAAAAACTCTTTAGTTCTTTGAATTTTTTAGTTCAAGCTTTTGCAAAACCTCATTATTTTGGCATTAAATTTTGCATTAATGCAGTAAAATAGCTCTTCATATACAGCCATGATATAAAAAGAGTGAGAGGGTAATAGAGTTCATAAAAGCTGACTTTATGTTCTCTAACTTTCAAGGTTGGAAAATTTTAACTCTGCAAAAACTCATTTACACACTTTTTTCATTAATGTATTTTCCATTATGTCTAATTTATTATGGAAATCAAGTCTTTATCAGTATAATTAATCAGATCTAATAGTTTGAGGAACATTCTGGTGCTGTTATGCCTAATGTCCTAGCATACAAAGGTGAGCATTATGTGTGAAATACGACGTTTGGTAGGCACTCAATCAGAAAATCTTTTAAATTGGATGCACTGTTCTCCTAGAGTTGAAAGGGGACCGTAATGAAATAATGGCTTTTAACATTAGATTCTCGATGACTCAGGAGGTAATGGGGGCCAGAGCAGAAGCAACAGCACGCAACAGAGCAAATGACAGATTCTGTAGGATTTGAGCCGAAATGTCAGACAGGGGCCCTGTCCCAGCATATCTTCTGAAGGTCAGAAGTGGTGGTCCACTATCCCTGTCACCTAAGGTCCTCCTTGGGTGAAAACCTGTGCCAGTTCCACAAAACCTCGCCTCCAGTTGCAGTGGGAATTTCAAGGTGCTGGGTTCAGCACACTCCTGCCAAGCTATCAAAGCTTCTAGAACTTGATTGAGCTCCACCCACTCCATCAAAACCTCCTTTCCGGGAGTTCCAACACATCTTTTTGTAGCCTTCAACAGCATCCGCTGGTGTGGTTAGGAGTACGAACTTCACAGCAACACTCTCAACCTTCATCTCTGTTTCTCCACCGGGTGTGTGTGGTGGTTTGAAGAAAAAATATCCCCCAAAGGGCGTGGTACTATTAGGAGGTGTGGCCTTGTTGGAGTGGGTGTGGTCTTGTGGGAGGAAGTGCATCATTGTGGAGGCGGGCTTTGAGGTCTCATATATGCTCAAGATACCGTCCAGCGTTAGGAGGCCGGTTCTGTTGCCTGTAGGTCAAGATGTAGGAATCTCAGTTCCGCCTCCAGCACCATGTCTGCGTGCATGCCACCATGCCGCACCATGTTGATAATGGACTATACCTCTGAACTATAAGCCAGCCACGACAATTAAATGTTCTATCTTTACAAGAGTTGTCCTGGTCATGGTATCTCCTCACAGCAAAAGAAACCCTAATGAAGTCAGTGTGTGACCCTGGCCAACTACTTAACCTCTTTGTGTTTCTATTTCCTCATCTGGAAAATGGCAATAATAACAGTGCCTAGTTCATAATGTTTCTGTGAACATTAACAGGCATATCCCATGTAACAGAATAAGCATCAAGCCTATGAAAAGCACTTGCAAATGCATCTATTACTGAATGGGCTGAACTCAGTGCCCCACACTGCCCCCCAACACCCCCCCCCCACACACACACACACGAGTCCCTTTGAACCCAATCTAAGAAAGCATTTCTTTTTTTCTACCCTTGGATGAAATTTTGAACCAACCTAATAACATTTGCATAATTTGCCTGGTGATTCCAATTACTCTCTGTTCCAAGAAATTAACTTGAGTAATTAAAATATTAAGTATTCAAGTCAACAAAATATCTAACCTTTATCTTACACAGAGCCTTTTCCCTTCCCCAACTTGAACTCCTTCAGGCCTGGTGTGTGTTGGGAAGGCCAGGCACAGGTGAGTGGGTGGGATACGAAGGGTCAGCTTTTGTTCTCTTGCCCACCTTTACCTCTTCTCTCCCTTCATCCCATCAGCATTCCCCAGCCTTCCATGGAAACAGCGCATTATGGTGAATCCACAATCATGCTGGTCATGGCTAGTACAGTTGTGGAGCACTCTGAGTTTGGTAGTAGATTAGAGATAGCATTTTCTTTAATCCAATGGTATTGGACTCTTCTTCCTTTGTTTTTATAAGTAAAAGGCTGTTTGTTAACAGAATTTTCCCAAGGGCCTGCCCTGAGAAGATTCCTCCCAGAGTCGTGGGGAAGACGCTACGTCTGGCGTGGGGTATCTGAGGGAAAAGAATCTATGTACACCATGCTCTTTCATCCGTTTACTTTATTTCTCTATGATTAAATTCTATCTGTACAGCTTCAGTTCCATCCTGACCTCAGATCCTCTTTGTCCCTTCTTTTTCTGTCCCCTCCCAGCCCTAGTAATAATTAATCTCCTATGCTTTCAATCTCATCTCTGTCCCCTGTTCCTTGGTCCTCCATCTTTCCTTCCCAGCTCCTTACTCCTGGCTCTGAGAAAACTCTACGAAAGATCTGCCTTACCGTCTATGGAATCTCCTCCTTTCTCTCTTCTCTCCAGCCATGGGGCTCTGTCTCCCATCTATAGACACTGCCTTGTTCTCACTTTTCCTGGCCGCTGGACTCTCTGCCTCTGGGATTCCTCACTGCACCTGGTTATGCAGAAAGCCCTGCTGTCCTCAGTCAGTCTCTCTGCAGTGCTTCTAGGCCTGAAGGCAAGGGATGGTCTGAGCTTCATTTGCACAAGAAGCAAAGCTATGCATCCACAGCCCTGCCTGTCTCCTAGGCTCTGCAGCGGTGTTAGTTACCTAGTGGATCAGCAGTAGGTCTGAGAAGCTTAACTCTTTGCCATGGCCTGATAGTATATGGGTGCACAAGAATTTCATAGTAGAAGACAGCTGAATAATAATCTATAATTAATAATTTATTAAAAACTGAATAACACCAAATATTCCTTGATATATGGCTTCCTCTAGAAAAATGCCTTGAATTTTCTAGGTATATACAGCTGAATCTCTATAATATATTCTTGCAGCCAACTAGAGTTAATAACCTTAACTCTAATCCTGTGGGCATTTGGCAGTTGTCCCAGACCCTCTTTGTTGGGCCCCTCACCATCCAAAGAGCACTTTAGGCATGATAACGTTAAGAAGGCCCCAAGGTAAGTCGGCTCCCTCATCCTAAATCCTGATTGGTAACTCCTGCATCCTTGCCTTGCAGTCAGTAAAAGAACAACATGGCTTTCTCCCCTTCATTTTTTTCTACTGAGGCTTGTGTATTTAGTCATGCATCCTCAACTCCAAGGCATATGTGTCAAGCTTCCAACAAGGCTCCCTGAAGCCTCCCTCATATAACAGAATGTGAATGCTCACAACCTTAACATGCATCCTCAAAAAAAGTCTCAACAAATGATCTTCTCTCCCAATTTCTTTAACCTCTTCCAGGTGGTGCTCCCTAAGCAGGCACACACACCACCACCTATGGTGTGTGGAGTGATTCAGTTGTGCATCATTTAATCAGCAATTTTTGGCTATTTAACCCAAAGTGTGATCAGAAGTTGCTATAGTTTGAGTGCTGTGTTGAAGATGCTTTCCCCTTACCCATGATGCCATAGTGTCTAGTAGGAGGAAGTTAGATTCCCAGGGCCTGCCCTTGAACTGTGTAGGAAATCCCATCCCTTCATCTTTCTACTTTCTGGCTGCCACAAGTTGACCTGCTTCCTCTACTATGTATTCACCATGCACATGTACTACTATGTACACAACCATATTGTACTGCCTCACCATAGACCCAAAAGCAATGAGTGAGCTGACCACATACTGAAATCTTCAAAAGTATGGATTAATGTATTTCTCCTCCTTCTCCTCCCAGTCCCACCCCATATCCTCTTTTTTATGAGCAGGGTCTCTCTATGTATCGAGGCTCCCCTGGAACTTGAGAGCTCCCTACTTCTGCCTCCCAAATATTTCAGGTATATGCCACCACACCCAGATATCCTTTCCTCTGTGTAAGCTGATTATCACAGGCATTTTGTTACAGTAATAGAAAGCTCACTAGCATAGAAGTGTCCCTCCTTGTGTTTCTTATACATATTTTTAGTAATTGCTCACTTCCAAGCTTCTCTTCACATTTGTTGGGGTCTTTGATAGCTATATTAGTCTCCATCTATACCTGGAAGTCTATTCCAGTGGACGGATTTATGCAAATTTAATTGTACACAACTGTAGAACAAAGAATGTAGGCAGTAAAAGGAAAAGTATGAATTTGAAGCTGGGCTTTAGTAATTACAACCATATGTAATCTCTAACTGGTACATGATCGTCTCTTCCTCCTCCTCCTCCTCCTCCTCCTTCTTATCCTCCTCTTCCTTTTCCTCCTCATCCATTTATTTTCTGTCTATGTGTATATGGAGGACACATGTGCCATCTGGTGTGTGGAGGTCAGAGGACAACTTGCAGGACTCATTTCTCTCCATCCACCATGGACATCGGAGGGAGTGAATTCAGGTCATCCCTCTTGAAGGCTGGTGCCTGTACTGAAGATCTGCCATCATCTACTACTTCTATAGACATATTCTATTTTTCACCATATTTCCATGGCTGAAATGCTTTCAAACTATGTGGTTCTCACCTCACTTAGTACAAGTCTATTATTTAAACATCTGTGGTTTAGAGGCAAATGGCCCTTAAGTTCAAGTGTGCATGTTGTTCCTAATGAAGAAATGCTGATTTTTTTTTTATATAGTGAGAGAGTCTGGGTGACAGAAAGAAGCTTATTTAAAAGAGAGAGAGGAAAAGGAAATAGGTTGACAAAAACATCTTGATTTGCTCAGGCATTCCTTGTTTGAACATTAAAATTTCCGTATCCTAGAAGATTCCTTGATCTCAAGCAAACCAAAATGGTTGGTTTTCCCATTCATAGGGCCAAGTGTGGTACTTAATATTTGTCCTAGTTATCTTTAACTGTCAACTTGACACAGCCTAGGGTCACCTTAGAAGAAGTCTTAATTGAGGGACCAGACTGGTTTGTTGACATTTCTGAAGGAGATTGTCTTGACTGTGAATTGGCCTCTGTGGGCAGCGCCATTCCCGGGAAGGGGACTCTGGAGTTTATAAGAAAGCTAGCTGGTCACAAGCTTAGAGATGAGATAGCAGGCAGCATTCCTCCACTGAGGTATTCAAGTTCCTTCTCTGGCTTCCCTCAGATAGTGATAGTGATAGACTGTGGCATGTAAGCTGAGATAAACCTGTTACTCCCATAATCTGCTTTTGGTCAGAGTATTTTAACACAGCAATAGAGATGAAACCAGGACAATACTTCATTTCAGCTTGAAAGGGTTAGAGGCAGCCCAGATACCTGGCAAAATATTTCTAGATGATTTTGTAAAGTTTTCTGTAGGAAATTAACATTTGAGTCAGTAGACTAAACAAGGAGATGCATCCTCATCCATGGAAGTAGGCCTGGGCATTGTCCACACCACTGAGAGCCCAAAAGTCAATAGAATGGAAAGTAGATGAATTTTCTTTTTCTGAGCTGGGACCTCCATCTTGTGGCCTTACACATAATAGCTGTGCCTCCTGGGGACCCCCACCAGCACCCTCTCCAGGTCTTTGCCCTAGGACCATGAGTTACTTCACTGGCTCCTCTGGGTCTCACTCAGCCTACCCTACACCACTGGCTTTCTTGGCTCTCTCTTGCAAATTGTGGGAGTTCTTGGTCTCCATAAGCCAATTTCCGCAGTTCTTTCTTTTTCTTTCTTTCTTTCTTTTTTTTTTGGGGGGGGGGGGTGTGAGACAGGGTCTCTCTATATAGTTCTGCCTGTCCTGGGACTCACTGGCAGACCAAGCTAGCCTTGAACTCACAAAGATCTGCCTGCCTCTCCCTTCCAAGCGTTGGGATTAAAGGTGTGTGCAACCCACCCCCACCCCACCCCCGCAGATAGTTCTTGATCTGTGATGGCTCAACTTATAATTTTGTAGCTTAAGGATGGTGCTAAATTCACACTCAGCAGACACTGTACTTCAGATTTTGAACTTCTGATCTTTTTCCCTAACAATTTGTGGTACCACCCTCTGTTGTGATGCTGAGGTACGGCAATGACCTGCATCTCCCAGTTAGCCCCACACTCACTTTGAAACAACCAGGACTCTACAGTACAATGTGCAGCTAAGCTGTGATGGTCCATGCACTAAGTATATTAAATGTATTGTCAGCTTTATAATAGTCTTGATTTATGATATGCTAACAGGCTCCAGGTCATTGTGAGCCTCTGCATCTATGCATATTATATTGACTGATGTGGTCCAGGCATCAGAAGGAGCGGCATCCTTCAGAGAGTGAGAAGTAGTGTCTGAGTACCACATTGCTCAAGCTCCCATTCTCTGTCTGCTTCACCATTTTTTCCTACGTCCTTCTTGCCTTTCTCTTTGCTTTTCCCTACATCAAAGAAAAAGAAAAAGACACCAGGTGAATCTCTAGCCAAAGTACTGGAAAGCTAGGTGGGTATTTTATGCAAATTTTAAAGGGGAGTTCTAGAACATTTCATTGCATGCTTCTCAAAGGCTCTTTTGTCCACAAGAGGGAAATGATCCATGAAGAGCACAGTGACCTACTCTAAGCCACACAGCAAGTATGAGGGAAATCTGCCTTTTCTTACTTTTGGCTTAGCCTACCAAGTCATTTTTCTTGGTAAATCTTATTATGCTTGTTTGGACCTCAGTTTTGTTTTGTTTTAACTCTCTCTCTCTCTCTCTCTCTCTCTCTCTCTCTCTCTCTCTCTCTCTCTCTCCCTCTCTCCCTTCCTCCCTCCCTCCCTCCCTCTCCCCCTCCCTCTCAGAAATGGGGATTCCTGTTGTTTTGGTTTTTGCTAATTTACTGGCTAGTGATGAGGACTGAATAAGGAAAATTTGATAATATGTATAAGAAACCTCTCCTGACTCCTCTTTCCTCTCTCTAGGATACTCCTATTGCCAGCTCATCTTGGTCTAGACAAGAGATGCTTGTATTCTCTGAGCTAACCATTAAAACTTGCCTGTCCAAGAATATTCATCATCTGTTTCATTGTGGGTGCCAAAAGAAAACCAAGAAATATGAACAGAAACACAAATCTTGACTAATGGGAAAAAGTAAATGTGTCTCACTCTTTCTCCAGTTCACATCATGGGCTTCTTTCTAGGATATTAAAATTGTGTGTGAGGGAGTGAGTGTAGGCAAAAGAAACTGCAAGGGAAATACCACTCTTCACCTATACTGGACCCAGACCCAGAGGACCAGAAGATGACATAGTAGAGTGCAGAGGTCCGTCCAGGAAAGGACTTAAAAGGTCCTCTTGCCCACACCCCAGAAACGCAGTGAACATGGATGCCTGGAATTGAATTTGCAGATGTGGTGAGTCACCAAGTGAGTGATAGGAATTGAACCCAGGTCCTCTAGAAGAGCAATCAGGGCTTTTAACATCTGAGCCATCTCTCGAGCCCCTGCGAGGCCTTCTTTGCCAGACACTCACCCATGTCTTTATACCTCCTCTCTCATTGTCATGTCCCTTCCCCTTCTTTGTCCATTTTTACTTCTCACTTACAGCCTTCTGTAGATCCAACAATCTCTAAAACTCTGGAAGCCTAACAGTGTTCCAACTTTCTCTCCCAGCTATTTTACCCACACTGATTTTCTTCTCAAAGTTGATCTTGTCCCTATCCTCATCTGACCACCTCCCTCTCAATCCTAATCTTATAAACTAAAATCTGAGTGTGTGCTAAACCAGCCTTGATTTTTTTTTTTATCCTCCAACGATTACTTAAGTCAAAGGGCCACTGCTGTTAGTTGCTGGGTACAACATTTGCAGAGTGGAGAGC
Source organism: Peromyscus maniculatus bairdii (assembly GCF_049852395.1). NCBI lineage: Eukaryota > Metazoa > Chordata > Mammalia > Rodentia > Cricetidae > Peromyscus > Peromyscus maniculatus. Next base: position 109,929,490 of record NC_134857.1, on the reverse strand, counting down.
CCAAGCAGTCAAGGTTGTGCTCACAGTTAATGTCTACTCATGAGATGATATAGACTTAACATCAGGCACCCTGAGCTGCTGGACTTGTGAACTATTTTATAAACCACACACTTCAACTCTACCACATCCGAGCTTCACTTGATCATTGCAAATACTTCAACTGAAAGATATAGCTGATTTTAAAATCCCATCAATAAAAAATCCCAATAGAATAACATGGAAAACACAAAAAAAAAAACAAAGTTTTATGAGTCTTCCAAAATTACATGGCAGCATCTGGTGAGAATGAGTTAAATGAAACCACAGACAGGGGACTCAAAATAACAGTTAATAGTTGTTTTTATGTCTGTGATCATAGAAATCTAAGAGGAAAATAAGCGCCTGAGAAGACAAACAGCTGAGTGTAGTAAGCGGTGTGTGACTAGCTGAGTGACAGCTGAATGCAATGAGGTGACCCAAGATGCAAAAGAAAAATTCAACACAGAGATAAACAATCTGAGATGTAGGAATTGAAAACCATGGTAAGCCAAATAGGAAGTTCTGTGGAAAATCTCACCAATAGAATGGCTAGGGAAAGAAAAGAAGAATACATGAGCTTGATCACAAGGTAGAGGAACTGGAATCATCAAACAAGGGCAAAAATAATAATAAGATATTAGTTGGAAATCTAAGATACATGTGACAGTCTAAAAAGATCAAATCTATAGATAATAGACAGAAAAAAGAGGAAGAAGAATCTCATCCTAAAAGCATAAAAAAATGTTTTGAAAGATTTAGAACAGAGACTTTCCAAGAGATGGGGAAAGAGATGCTAATCCAGATAATATAAGATTCCCAAACAGACAAGACCAGAAAAGAACCACCCTCTTCAAATTGTACATAACACCCTACATACACAGAACAAAGCATCTTGAAAGCAACAGGAGAAAAACATCAGGTCATGTAGAAATATATCAAATTATCCATCAAAATAATAGCAGACGATTCAACTGAATTTTTAAAGGCCAGAAGAGCTTGGACAGATGTATTTCAAGTTCTAAATAACAACAACTGTCAACCCAGACTACTATACCCATGCAAAGCTATTTGTCATAATTGAAAGGAAAATAAAAGCTTTTCATGGCTAGTAAATGAAATCATGACTATACTGAAAATACTTGAAGAGATCCTTAGACCAAAGAAAGAAAGGGGGGGAAAAAAAACATCCACACAGGAAAGAATCAGCCATGCTAGACTACTACTAAGCAAGAGAGGAAGAGGAAAAAAAAACCTAAGCATAAAATCAACAGAATGACAGGATTCAATATGTACATTTCTACTATAACTCTGAATATTAATGATCTCAATTCCACAATCAAAAGACACAGACTGGTAGACTGAATTAAAAGGTAGAAACCATCTATTCGCTGCTTCCAAGAAATGCACATCACCACAAAAAATACAATAGGGCAAAAGGATGAAAAAAATATTTTAGGCAAATGGACCTAGGAAACTAGCAAGTATCAGAGTTCTTATATTCGATAAAATAGACTTAAAACCAAAACTAATGAGAACAGATAAAGTTTCATCATACTATAAGATAACAGTCCATCAAGCAAAAGATGGTATGATTCTAAACACACACTTCCCAAGCACGGCATGGGTACACCCAATTTCATAAAACAAATAGTATTTGATATAAAATCACAGACTAAGTCTCACACAGTAGTAATAACTTCAATATCCCACTCTCACCAGTTGACAATCAATCATCTTGACAAGCATAAACAAACATGTTCACTAAAATGTATCACAGTTCAGGATTGAACCAAGTGGTGAGTGACTCTTCTCCAACCAAGGGAGTCCTGCCTCTAGGACATAGACCCTGAGGTACAACCTGTGCCCCCCACCCCCACCCATCGCTGCCCCAGTTGCAGGCCAGCAAGGAAGACGCCTGTGGGCAGGCTTCCCCACCAACACCCCCCAATGGGACCCTGCAATCTACAAGACCCACTCCCTACCCCAAACCCACCCATCCCCCTATGACCTCAGCAGCTTGCTGAGACACAGAATCGGCCAGCTCTGATTGGACCAAGAGTGGCTCCATGAGACACAGAATCCACCAACCCCAATTAGACTAAGAGCTATGATTGGACCAAGAGTGATCACCTGAGACACAGACACAGCAAGCACAGATTGGACCAAGAGCAGCTCCCTCAGACACAGATACCTCTTGCACCCATTGGAGGAAGAGATAGGTAGACACCAGTGCAAAATACATAAAGCAATCTACAGATTCAATGCAATCCCCATCAAAATCCCAACACAATTCTTCACAGACCTGGAGAGAACAATACTCAACTTCACATGGAAAAACAAAAAACCCAGGATAGCTAAAACAATCCTGTATAATAAAACAACTTCTGGAGGCATCATCATCCCTGACCTCAAGTTCTACTATAGAGCTATAGTAATAAAAACAGCTTGGTATTGGCATAAAAACAGACACGTGGGCCAATGGAATTGAATTGAAGACACTGACATTAATCCACACACCTATGAACATATGATTTTTGACAAAGAAGCCAAAACTGTACAATGAAAAAAAGAAAGTATCCTCAACAAATGGTGCTGACATAACAGGATGTAAACATGTAGAAGATTGCAAATAGATCCATATCTATCACCATGCACAAAACTAAAGTCCAAATGGATCAAAGACCTCAACATAAATCTGGCTACACTGAACCTGCTAGAAGAGAAAGTAGGAAGTAGCCTTGAATGCATTGGCACAGGAGACCACTTCCTAAATATAACACCAGTAGCACAGACACTGAGTGCAACAGTTAATAAATGAGACCTCCTAAAACGGAGAAGCTTTTGTAGGGTAAAGGATATGGTCAATAAGACAAAATGACAGCCTACAGAATGGGAAAAGATCTTCACTAACCCCACATCTGACAGAGGGCTGATCTCCAAAATATATAATGAATTCAAGAAACTAGATCAAAATACCAAACAATCCGATTAAAAAATGGGCCATAGAGATAAACAGAGAATTCTCAACAGAAGAATCCCAAATGACTGAAAGACATTTAAGGAATCGCTCAACATCCTTAGTCATCAGGGAAATGCAAATCAGAACAATTCTGAAATACCATCTTACACCCGTCAGAATGGCTAAAATCAAAAACACTGAAGACAGCTTATGTTGGAGAGGATGTGAAGCAAGGGGAACACTCCTACACTGTGGGTGGGAGTGAAAACTTGTACAGCCACTTTGGAAATCAAAAAATTGGCAATCAATCTACCTCAAGACCCAGCTATACCACTCTTAGGCATATACCCAAGGAATGCTAAATCATACCACAAGGACACTTGCTCAACTATATTCATAGCAGCATTATTCATAATAGCCAGAACCTGGAAACAACTAGAAACCCCTCAAATGAAGAATGGATAAAGAAAATGTGGTACATATACACAATGGAGGACTACTCAGCAGAGAAAAACAATGACATCATGAAATTTGCAGGCAAATGGATGGAACTAGAAAATATCATCCTGAGTGAAGTAACCCAGACTCAGAAGGACAAATATAGTATGTACTCACTCATAAGTGGATATTAAATGTAAAGCAAAGAAAACTAGACTACAACCCACAGCTCCAGAGAAGCTAGCTAACAAGGAGGACCCAAAGAGGGATGCATTGATCACCCTGGGAAGGGGAAATAGATGAGATCTCCGGGAGTAAACTGGGGATAAGCAGGGGGGCAATAGAGGGTAGTAGTTACGGCATGAGAACATAAGGGAACAGGGTGGTCGAGCTAGAACAGGAACAGAGTGGGAAAAAATGAAAGAGATACCATAATAGAGGGAGACATCATGGGGATAGGGTGCTAGGAAATTCCCAGAAATCCACAAGGATGACCCCAGCTTAGACTACTAGCAATAGTGGAGAAGGTGCCTGAATTGGCTTACCCCAGTAATCAGATTGGTGAATACCCTAACTGTCATCATAGAGCTTTTCTCCAGTAAACTGATGGAAGCAGATGCAGAGATCCACAGCCAAGCACCAGGCCGAGCTCCACGATTCCAGTCAAAGAGAGAGAAGATGGATTCTATAAGCAACAGGCATCAAGATGATGATGGAGAAACCTACAGAGACAACCAAACCAAGCCAGTGGGAACTCATAAACTTTAGACCAACAGCTGTGAAGCCCCCATGGGACTGGACTAGGACCTCTGTATAATCAAGAGAGTTGTGTAGCTTGATATGCTTAAGGGGCCTCCTGGCAGTAGGATCAGGATCCATCCCTGGTGGATGAGCTGGAGCCCACTACCTATGGTAGGACACCTTGCACAGCCTTGAAACAGGGGGAAGAGCTTGGACCTGCCTCAAATGAATGTACCGGGCTCTGCTGACTCCCCATGGGACGCCTTACCTGGTCAGAGGAAGGAATGAGGGTGGGTTTGTGGGCGGGGGGAGACTGAGAGGGGGGGCAAGGGAGGGAAGAGAGGAGAATCTGTGGTTGGTATATATAATGAATAAAAAAGTCTTTTAAAAAATTCCAAAAAAAGTATCATAGTTCAAATGGACTTAACAGATATCTACAGAACATTTCCAAGCACTACAGAATACACTTTTTATTCAACAGCCCATGAAATGTTCTCTAAGACAAACAGGAAAGTTGAAATAATTCCATGTATTCTGTCTGATCACAGTGGAATAGGGCTACAAGGCAACAACAAGAGAAATTCTAGAACATACAAACTCATGGAAATGAAAGAACACACTATTGAATGATGAACAGATCTTTAAAGAAATAACAGAAGTAAATCTAAAGATTCTTACATTCAAATGAAAATGAAAACACAACATTGCCTGGGAACCCATCTGCCACGCCAGCCAGGGAATCAGGTAGACTATCTTCAGACCTTGGCTCTCCCTCTTCCCCTCCAAATCCGATCCCTCAGCATCATCCCCAGCTTTGTAGCAGACCTCCTGCTTTGGTATCCCCTTCCTCTATGCCCCCATCTACCAAGGACAATCCAGAACTTCTCCTCCTCCAGCCTTCCTCACCCCATCCCTTTGTCTCGGCTGCCAACTCCCTCAGGTACTCCCTGGGAACGCACCAGCCACCAGCCATGGAAGGAAATAAGTCAAGGAAGTGGTAGGTGGTCCTCAGATCCTCACTCCCTCTCCTCTCCTCCAAATCCAATCCCCCAGTCTCAACTCCAGTTCTATAGCAGACTACCTGCTGTGGCCTCTCCCCTCTCTCTGCCCCTATTCCTAGGAGACCCTGCTTTCCTCCCTCCTGTGGATGTCCTCATCAATGAACAGAAACTCTAAGCTGGACCAAGATAAGATGATTTCAGCAAATATTGCAATATACTTTGAAAAGGACATTAGTATGTGATGCATTTCACCAACTAGAACAATCAATACTCAGCCTCTTCATCTCTTATCATTGTAGAGACATAATAAAGAAAAAAACAGTTTATTTTTAAGTTTTGTGATAGGCATTTGGAAACCAGTTCAGAATGTCTCCTCCTAGAGACCTTATTCTGAGGAGAGCAAGGTTTTGTCAAAGAGCCCAGGCTTGATATCTTAAGACAAGATAGCTGAAGGCAGATGGGTTTGTGTAATCAGTCAGACACCACCTACTAAGTGTTCCGTGCTGGCCATATTCTGTCTTTGACCTGTGAGCCAGGGACGAACAGGTGACTGCTGATGAGAAGGAACTAGAAGGAACTAGCTGTATACATGAGTGAGATGTTGTGAATGATACAGAACGGCAAATGGCTCGGAAAGGGCGAAGAGAAGGTCAATGTATTAGGACAGTGTATGGAGAAAGAGTTGCGCAACAGTACAGCACAGGCTGGGAGCATTCACCCAGGGTTTGCCCCTAGAACAGTACAGCACAGGCTGGGAGGATTCACCCAGGGTTTGCCTCTAGAACAGTACAGCACAGGCTAGGCGCATTCACCCAGGGTTTGCCCCTAGAACAGTACAGCACAGGCTGGGCGCATTCACCCAGGGTTTGCCCCTAGAACACGCAGGATGACTTTAAAAGGTCTGCACCTTGTAATTAAGGAGATAAGTCTTCTTTCATTTTTCAGGTAAAATTTTATTAGTCGTTCTCGTAATACTATTTTTGTTTGTTGTTTAAGCCCAGATCCATGGGCTTTGACCCTGAGCTTCTCTTACACACTCTTCTAACATCCACTGAAGCTTTTCCTTCGGAATGAGGGTGCTAACTGTAGATGAATTTCTAAATGGTCTCATTAGATAAAAAACAAAACAAACAAACAAACAAAAGACCACGGAGCCAAATATAAGGGTGAAAGCCTTAGATCCGAGAAATAGGAATAGCCACCAGCCAACCTTACCTCCCCAGCTCTGCAGCTTCCAAATCCAGCTACTTCCTGTCTTACCCATGCCTTTATTGCCTTGCTGTTCTGCCCTCTCATTGGCTCTTAGCCCAGCTACCTCACTTCCTTGTCACTGTCTGTCTGTACAGACCTCCAGGTCTCTGTGGTTGGTACTGGGATTAAAAGCGTGTGTCACCACACTTGGCTCTGTTCCCTAGTATGACCTTGAACACAGAGACCCTGACTGCCACGTGATCAGATTAAGAGCCTGTGCTACCACTGCCTGACTTCTATGTTTACTTAAAATGACTTGCTATGTCCTCTGATCTCCAGGCAAACTTTATTAAAGCACAAATATCACCACATTTCAGCACAAATAAAATATCACTCCAGCTAACAGATCCTCTCTTCTTTTATTTCATTTAATTTTATTATTTTTAGTTACACGTATGTATGTGTAAAGGTTTAGGTGTGGGTATGCCCACTAGAGGAGAGGTGCCTAAAGAGGCCAGAGGTGCTGGAAATCCCTGGAACTATGGAAGCCACCTGATGTGGATCCTGGGAATCAAACTCAGGTCCTGTGAAAAAGTAGTGTATGCTCTCAATGCTGAGTCAGCTCTACAGCCCCCATTCTTCTTTTTTCTTTTTTTAAGATTTTATTTTATTTTGTTTGTTTTAGACGGGTCTTATTATGTAGCCCTAGATGGCCTGGAATTCCATATGTAGACCAGACTAGTCTTGAACTCACAAATATCTGCCTGCCTCTGCCTCCTGAGAGCTGGAATTAAATGTGTGAGCCACCACACCTAGCCTGATTTTATCTTATCTTATTACATGTGTGTATGTATATGGCTATGTTCACATGAGTGCAAGTCCTCATGTAGGCCAGAAGAGGGCATTGTATGTCCCGAAGCTGAAGTTACTGTTGGTTATGAACTACCCAACATGGACACTGGGAACTGAACTACGGTCTTCTGCAAGAACAATATGTGCTCTTAACCACTGAGCTAACTCTCTGATTGTTCTTTTTCTTTTTTCTTTTTCTCTCTTCCTTTGGTTTTTGTTAACATCCCTTCAGGACAAAAAAAAAAAAAAAATCATATAGAAAAGACGACTCCATCCTATGCCTAGGCAGAACAATCCCAGTTTGAATTTCCATGTTGTGTCCACGTAAACATATTTCAGAGAATATACATAGTAATAGCTCCAAAGAAACCCCAAAGGAACTCGCAGCCCAGGTTAGCATTCAAATATTCAGATGCATGCATTCTTCTTTTCGTCTATGCCATCAACAGAGATTCTTCTCTGTGTGCTCACAGTGAATGACTGTCCAGCAGGACAGAAACCAGTCTCTCGTGCCATTCTTTTCCTAAACACCTGGTTTTCCAGTTTTAACAAGGTGACTGGTTGCCACAATAATTGAGCTATGTTTCCACTTGGTTGAGTCCCCCTGGACCTTAAAATAAAGATCTATATCCTTTCCTCCTAGCATTTTAGGAGTCACCTACAGCAAACCACTCATTGAGGGGTGATCCTATTAGGAACGCAAACACAGGCTCCTGCTCTTTCTTCTCTGCTTCTGTTAGATACGCCAAAGCAGGACTACTCTGCTCTGCCCCAATCCACATCCACTGATCTGTAAGCGCAGGTAGAGCTCTCACATCTGTTATTGGCTCTTTTCCTGGTTTACTGTGTGTGTGAAATAACCACAGAGTGAACGCTTTTCCAGGGTTTGTTGTTGTTGTTATAGGATTAGGAAACTAATGGTTTCCATTTAACTTTCAGACCAAAGCGCTGCCGAATATAACTTTCTAAAAGGTTGTTCGGTGGTACAGTTATCCTTCCAAATGCTGCAGAAACACAGAGAAGGAATGGCTTCCAGGTTGAAATGCGGGGTTTCATATGTAACAGGCCACAGCAAGGAGTTTATCTGGTTCTTACGGGTGTTGCTTTTCCTTTGAGAGCAGATGGGCTACAAACACCAGGTAAGTAACTGTCAGCTTTAGCCATTCTTAATTAAATGGTAACTTAGAAGTTTACCACAAACTCCTCCTCCCTCTCTGGTTATAGAGGAACACAATATGTTTTGGGTTTTGTTTGGCTAGGTTTTGCTTTCATTTGTTGTTGTTGTTGTTGTTTTCTCATTTGTTGTTTTGGGGCTATGTTTGTATGACTGGTTGGTGGGTCCGTTTGGTTTTGGGGGAGGGTTTGGGGTGACTTTTTGTTTGGTTTTTGGTTTCTTTCAAGGCAGGACCTCCTATGTAGCTTCGGCTGGCCTTGAACTCAAGATATCCTCCTGCCTCAGCCTACGGAGTGTTATGGCCAAAGGTGTGCACCACCACACCCAATCTCACAAGGTATTTTGAGGAATAAACATATTGTTTGGGAGCCTAGAGAAGTGGATGGATCCATGTTGTTCTGAGCCTCACGCTGCAGAGCAGGACTTCTTGAATATTTTCCTCTTGAGACATTTTGTACCCAAGACATTTTTGTTTGTTTGTTCTGAAACAAGGTCTTACTATGTAGCCTTGGCTAACCTGGAACTCATAGAGATCTGCCTGCCTCTGCCTCCCAAGTGTTGGAATTAAAAACATTCTCCCAAGACATTTTTACATGATGCTAAGTATTTAGGTGTATAAAATTCATACACAAGCTAGAAAGACGACTCAGCAGGTCAGGTGCTTTTTACTGCCCTTCCAGAGGACCTGAGTTCAGTTCCCAGCACCTGTGACTCCAGCTCCAAGGGATCTGACACCCTCTTCTCACCCCAGGCACCTGAACGTATTCACACAGAAACACACATACAAATAAAAGCAAATGTGAAAGAAAAGATTTTTTTAAAATAAATATATAAAATTGGTACACAAACCAAGTATTTATGCATCATAACTCATAAAAGTTATTTTAACATAATTCTTTGGTATATATAATAATTTCATTTTTAGCACAAAAGAGAATTTGCATACTAATGAGATGGATTTGTGTTTTTTTTCTTTACATAAAGTATTAAACCTTGTCTGGATATTTGAAAGTGCAGGACATAGAATACCTTCCATGTTTTTCAGGGTTGATCAGTGTTTGACTTTATAATCTTCAGTGCTGAGAATGCCACCTCACATAGTCATGCAGTATAACATGGCAGAAATGTGCTTAGAGCTACTTCAGAAATTAGTGGAAATTCTGTCCTAATCCCAACCCAAAGCTCATGAAACCATCTTTTTTATTAAAAGATGGAAGTCAATAAGCCAAACATCAACTTTTAAAACTGAACCTTCTAACATGATACAATCTAAAGGTACATTCACAGGACACCTACATATGGAGGAATAGCAGTAGAAGCTATTTGTTTTCCATAATTAAAATAAAGCATTTGTTTTCCATAATTAAGCCATTCTGGATTTCTGTTGTTGCTTTTACTTGTTTAGGTTTATTTATTTTATTTTGCACGTATGGGTATTTTGCCTGACTGTAGGCCTGTGCACCAAGTGTTCGTGCCTGGTGCTTGGGAGGGGGTCAGAAGAGGGTGTCAGATCCCCTGGAGTATTAATGTAGTTACATACGGTGGTGAGCAGCCATATGTGCTGGGAGTCAGATCCAGGTCCTCTGCAAGAGCAAATTCTCTTAGCCACTGAGCAGCGCCCATCACATTTTTTATAAGAGCAGAAAACTTTGCACATACAGTAAAAACTCTAGCTCACAAGACAGTTTTGAATCTGAGTTGAGGTGTATCAGGAACACTAGCCGGCATGTGGTGTGATGGCAGAGAGGGAGTATACAAGTTCAGAACAAAGGCCACAGTGAAGTCAGGTGATGTAACATGGACCAGCATTGCTAGAAACACTGGGATTTATTAAGCAAATGACTTTGAGTTTATTTTTGGTGGCTTACTAATGCCCAATTTTTCACAATCTCCACATTCTGGTACATGACCCACAGTTCAGGAGACTGGGATACATAGGGCTCTTCTTTGCCCCCACCCTACCCTTCCTCATGCCCCAAGTAGACTGTGGCACAAGGAGGCAATGCCCACAGTGTGTGCCTGGTCCCTGCTGGACCACTTTCTAAATCCCAAGGCTCAGAATCCTTTGTTCAAGCAGAGTTCTAGAGTTTCTAGACCTACAGATGACCAAGGAACAGCCTTCAGTCAAGTGTGTAGAGCGGTTGGAGTGTTCACAAACGTGCACAGGAAGCTCTTACAGCGTGACATTAGCTGTGGGAGGAGAAATTAGCAATGGGAGGAGAAGGGCCTGGCTCCCTTCACACCCCCATGCCCTCACAGGCAACTCCAGGTTCAGGTGAAGAACGTCATCTACTGAACAGTTAGCTCTCTTGACTAATGCCGTATCTAGACAGACCTCTACTTGTATTTTTGTCCCCAAATCTCAGGACTGCAAAGGGTGAGACACTGAATTCAGGGAGTCAGAGACCAGCGGTGGATGGAGAAAACTGTTTATTCTTTTCTAAACATAAATCATGTGAACTGTAATACAAGAGACGCGACAGAGAAGGGGGTAGAGCTCCACCATTAAGATCAAACAGCCCCTTCAATCTCTTAAGTTGAGCTCTTTGTTCAAAAAGCACAAGGAGCCAGCTAGGACATTCTTCTCTTTGCCACAAGAATTCCATCTGCAGAACCGTGGCTCCCAGGCTGCCAGCTGCTCCCTGCTCCTCTGTGGTAAGAATGCAGCTGAGGTTGAAAGCTTGTCACCACGTCGGAGCCAAGACCCACCTGTCCCTCTTGTCAGTCTCCTCCTGCAAAAATCTTCCTGGGATTTAAAAACTTAAGCCATAAAAACGGGATTCGCCTCCACTCTTTCTACATCGGCTAGCTACACCCATGCATCATATACGCCAGGATGATGCTGTCTCTTTAAAACTGTGATTAAATAAAATAACAGGTGGGCAGTGTATCAACAGCCATAGCAGTTAGTCTCAGGAATTGTCTGCTTATTTAAATGACCCCTAGATTTTGTTTTTCTCTTTTAATATTGACTTATTTTATTTTATATGTGTATGTTGTATGTGCACACACATGCACCATATTAACATAAGAGCCCAGAGAGATCAGAAGACACGTCAGATCACATGGAAATGGAGTTACAGTTGTGAGCCACCATATTGGTGCTGGGAACCTAACCCAGGTCCCCTGCAAGAGCAGCCCGTGCTCTTAACCACTGAACCATCCTCTCCAGACTAGATTTTATTTTTCAATCAAACATAAAAGAGAGAAAGTGATAAAAGGAGAGAGATCTTCACAGCTATAATTTGCATAAAATCATTTCAATAAATTAAGTCTATTTCCCATCAATGTAAAATTAATGTGTTTATTTACATATGTTTTCTTTCTTTCTTTCTTTTCTTTTTTTTTTTTTTGGTTTTTCGAGACAGGGTTTCTCTGTGTAGCTTTGCGCCTTTCCTGGGACTCACTTGGTAGCCCAGGCTGGCCTCGAACTCACAGAGATCCGCCTGCCTCTGCCTCCCAAGTGCTGGGATTAAAGGTGTGCACCAAAAAAAAAAAAAAAAAAAAAAAAAAAAAAAAAAAAAAAAAAGGTGTGCACCACCACCGGCCGGCTTTTTTTTTTTTTTTTTTTTTTTTTTTTTTTTTTTTTTTTTGGTAACATATGTTTTCTTATATCATGAGTCTAACGTTCTAAACTGGGAAAGAAAACATTGCTGTGTGATATGCATCTAATACACCATTATTTTAATACCTGTTTTTTAAATATATGTATTAATGGGTTTGCTTCAACTTTGAAATCTGTAAGCACGTCTATCTTTTCATCTGATCATGAATAGGAAGAAATGATTATGACATACGTAAAACAAAAAACCTTAATGCAAAGGAGTATAATAAAGATACTTTACCTTCTCAAACCTTCACTATAAATCTTCAGATGGTTCCAGATGTGGATGAGCAGGCAGTACCATGTTAAGACTGATGTGAATAGGGGAATTCCCAGTTCCAAGTAGATTAGGGACAAGGATATCAGGCGTCACTCACATATGTGGAGGCATGAAGCGTTAAATCTAATTAATCTTATGAATAAAAAATTGGGATTAAGGTAAAAACTTGAAAGATCAGAGAATCAAGGGAGCAGTCACAATCACTTCCTACCTCTACCTTTCCTCTGTCCAAATGGGGCTGCAAGATCCTCCCTTAGCCCTGCCTTACCACTTCCTGTCTCCTCTCTGTCTACAGTCCTCCAAACCTCTATGGTCAGCTAGTGGCTAGCTGTACCTCTGACTCCAAGCAAGCTTTGTTTGTCAGAACACAATCAAAACAGCACACACAACAGGGGCGTTTTTCTTGTTCCTTATTTTCTTGTCTTACAAACAAAAGCAATCTGTTGTTTGCCTGTTTTTGGTGGCTTCCTTTGCAAAACAATTTCTGCTCAGTTTTCCCCCCAGTGCCTAAGACGGGGTTACTGGGGCTGCTGCTCAGGGCTAGAGTTCTTGCCTAGCAGGTGGAGTCGGGGATTCATGAGAGAGAGAGAGAGAGAGAGAGAGAGAGAGAGAGAGAGAGAGAGAGAGAGAGAAGAGAAAGAAAACTGACTTCTCTTCTTCCCTCAGGCACAGGGCTCTTATTTAGGAAGAGAAAGGCATTAAGTTAGCCATAACAGACTCTAACTTTATAAATTATGATTATACAGAAACAGATTCCCTTAAGAGGCGTCCTTTTTACAGCGATTAACAACATTTAATCCACACTTAATGAGTATCGTGTGCCATGCCACTGGCATTATTAAAGCATGGGAGAACAGTAAGTGCTAACAGCTAGACTATAGCAAGATGAGGCGCACACCAGCACAGGACTGATGCTGCAGGGTTAGCGGGGAGCACATGGCTCGTCTAGCCCCGTCAGACTCTCCCTCAGAGTGAACTCTTCAAAGATGGCGCCCAACAGGCAGACTAAGCTAAAGAAGGTGACCAGGTAGTGATAAAAGTGACCAGGTAGTGACAGTTATCCATTCTGTTCATATATTCATCTTCAAGTATCTTCCTAGCGTTAACGTTTAAGAAAACATATATGTCTATGTGTTGAGAAGAGGATGCACCTTTGGGACATCACAGTGTTGATGCAGCATCTCCCAAATATGCATCATTTGTTCTGCTGACACGGAGAGCAGCACAGAATAAGGGAAATCAACCGCTTTTTTATTTTATAATTAATTTAATTTTCTATATCGGCCACAGATTCCCCCATCCTCCCTCCTCCCACCCACCCCCAGCCTTCCCCCCAATCCACCCCCCATTCCCACCTCCTCCAAGGCAAGGTCTCCAGCTAGAGAGGAAAGCCTGAGAGGAGAGCCTCGAGAGAGAGCCTGAGCTGACCTACTCTGGTCGTCGGAGGGTTGAACACCCTAACTGTCATGATAGAACTCTCATCCAGTGACTGATGGAAGCCGATGCAGAAATCCACCGCTAAACCCCAGGTAGAGCTCCAGGAGTCCAATCGGCGAGAGAGAGGAGGAATTATATGAGCAAGAGATATCGAGACCATGATTGGAAAAAGCACAGGAACAAATAGCCAAACTAGTGGGAAGTCAACCACTTTAATTGAACCTGGAGTCAAGCTGATCCAAAGACAGTCTCTGAATGAGATTGCCCAGGAGAGTTGCTTCTTAGTTCTCAACATTTCAGTCATAGTCACATGATGCAAATGTCACAGGCTCTGGTTTTCTAGATCTTGAGTCTTGTTTTCTTTCCTTCAGGCACACCACTGTTTCCTTTGGAGAAGAGGCAGAGGTGGGAAGCCAACAGCTGAAGCTTAGAGCTTCCCAGCCCCTCCCCCAGCATTTCATCATCTCCTTCACCATCAATACCAAAGTCCCAAAACATGCCAGGGAGTCAGGGAGGGCTCTGAAGCAAAGCTTGGATTTAACAAAACCTAAACCAGTCCTAGCCCTTCCTAAATCAAAACTCTCGGCTCCACCTGGCAAGACACCAGATCTTCTTTTAAAACACACACTGGAGCCAGGTATTCTGTGAGTGCTCAGACCACATGTACGAGTTAAATAGTAACAGCTTATACATTTGCTTCCCATAACCTCTAGATGTGTTCAAATAACACATATTACTGAAATATCACCACATGTCTACTTTTCTGCCACCTCCACTGAACAGAAAGCTCATTCAAATGTAAGACTCAACGCATTAGAACATGTTTATTTATAAGATTATTTTCCAGCTCGGGTGGGAAGCCAATTCACACACGTTCGATAATTTCAAGAAATAACTAGACTGTATCCTTCTTTTAATTATTGTATTATTTATTTATTATTTTACAGTTGGCCAAGCCGTCGTCCTCACTGACCATGCCACGTGTTCACACACGAGTGAATTTGTACAGATACAAACATAAGAGGCAGATAGCCACAGACACTAAATGCTTGCTGTGTGCCAAGCCATGTGATAATCGCCCTACTCATTTGTTTGACAAAAATGTGTTCAACACCTGGGTTATACAGCTACTTCCTCCAAGTTCAAACATTCCTTCCTGGAAGGATGGAAAAAAAAGAAAAAAAAAAAAAGTTCCTAAGACCCAGGATGCTCACAAAACTAACAAGGCTGGGGGGGCTCAGAAAGTTACAAGAAGCACAATGACCCAACTCCCACCCCCACCCCACCCCCAACCCCAGGCCCAGCCCCACCCCAACCCCAGCCCCGCCCCAGCCCTGCCCCCACCCCCGCCCCCGTCCCCGCCCCCGCCCCAGAGTTAGAAAAGCAGTATCTAACTACTGGGGGAGAGGTGACTTTCTTTGGTAGAGCTGACTCCAGATTGAACTGGAAGTTCCGAAGATGCAGCTTTCCTCATCATGAAGCTGGAGGTGGGAGGACCTTGAGGCAATGAAACTGCCTTTGAGTCGCCCATACTCCTGTAATAACCCCAATAAGCTTACAGTTCCCTAAGCTAAACTGGGGTAGAAACGTCTCTTTCATCTATCAACAGAGACTTATCTGAGGTGAATAGATATCTGTTCACATTTCCCCTGGAAGAGTCACACTGCAACCTCTGATGTGGACTGGGCACTAGATACAGAAGAGTTAAAAAGGCAAGCATGGCCCTGGTCCACTTGAAATGTAACGTCTTATACAGAAGACAAATACTTCCTTAAAATTCTAGCAAGGAATTGAAACAGTCCAAAGTTGTTATCATCCACACCTCTGCATTTCAGGAGACCACTCTTGCCTCTGTTTGGAATGAAGATTGGATATGGAGACCAAATCCCAAGCCAACTTGAGCTACAGAACCAATGATCTGTTCCAATGTGTAGATATGGGGAGGAGAAAAGGAGACAGCCTCGCTGTGACTTGGATCTACAATGCCACCCAGAGACTCGTTTTAGAGGTCGGCTCCCTCGTAGGTGACACTGTTGAGAGCCAATTAGATCACTAGGGCATTAACTTCTTCAAGGGATTAATACACTGGTGAGTTTATAGCTGAATTAGCTACTAGGTGATGGGGCCTGGTTGGAAAAAGTGAGTCGTATGGGGTGCATGTCTTTGAAGAACATAATCTTGTTTCCAAGATCCCCACACACTCTGCAACAATGCTCTACCTCAGCAGCGACAATCCAGCTAGTTAGTGATGTACTAAAACCATGAGCCACAATTAACCTTCATACTATGGGATGTTTTTTCTTAAGTATTTGGTCACAAAGTGGGGACAAAAAAAAAAAAACAGACTAACAGAGTCTTGAGAAAAATGTTTACTACTGTGCCAACTACAATAGCCATGATATGGAAACAGCTTAGATGTCTATCAACAGATGACCAGATAAAGAAAACATAGCACATACATACATTTATTCATTGGTAAAGTGAAGCAGACATGGAAGTGGGGGGCCAGGTAAGGTTTATTAAGGAATAAAATCTATAAGGTACACCCACAACACACAACAGACCTGAGATGCCACCGCTGACTCGGCGGCCTCTGTGCTGCCCTTCCGCCCAAGGATGATGGGGGACCAGCCCAGGAGAGAGAGCATGCGGCCCTTCGCCACAGTTTCTAAGAGGTCCCATATCTTCAGAGAAGACCATGCCCATAAGGCCCAAACATTCAACTGGTCAATGGGCCGAATGGCAAAATTCCCACAACAGTAAAGAAAAGTAAAATTATGACATTCACAGGAAAATGGATGGAACTAGAGGTCATTCTGTTAAGTGAAATAAGATTCAGAAAGACAAATACCAACCATGTTGCCTCTCATATTCAGAATCTAGATTTAAACATTGTCTTAGGGTTTCTATCGCTGTGACGAAACACCACAGCCAGAGCAACTTGTGGAGAAAAGGGTTTGTTTGGCTTAAGCTTCCATTATTATTGTTCATCACTGAAGGAAGTCAAGACAAGAACGCAAGCAGGACAGGAATCTGGAGGCAGGAGCTGATGCAGAGACCATGGGAGGGTGTTGCTTACTGGCTTGCTCTTCACGGCTTGCTCAGCCTGCTTTCTTATAGAACCCAGGACCCCCAACCCAGGGATGGCTCTGCCCACCATGGGCTGGGCCCTCCCCCATCAATCACTAATTAAGAAAATGTCTTACAGGCCTGCCTACAGGCCCCACTTTATGAAGTCATTTTCTTTTCTTTTCTTTTTATTTTTATATGCATTAATGTTTGACCTGTATGTCTTTGTGAGGGAGTTGGATCCCCTGGGACTGGAATTACAGACAGTTGTGAGCTGCCATGTGGGTGCTGGGAATTGAACCCGGGTCCTCTGGAAGAGCAGCCAGTGCTCTTAACCACTAAGCCATCTCTCCAGCCCCGGAGGCATTTTCTTAATTGAGGTTGTCTCCTCTCAGATGACTTCAGCCTGTGTCAAGATGACATAAAACTAGCCAACACAATATGTGTGTGTGTGTATGTGTGTATATACACATATATGTATGTGTGTGTATACATGTAGATATATACATGAGAGAAGAAAGGAAATGGTAAGAGGAGAGGGAGCCTCCCTTCTGAAGGGAACAGGGAACAAGAAAGGAAATGGCATACATATGAACACTGAAGGAAGAGCTATTTGTGAAGAGTAGGGGACCAGGAAGAGGGAAGTCATAGTCAGGGAGGAGGTGGAGGTGTGGATAGTGCAGCATGATGATGTGTGTATAGAAATATCATAATGGGACTCGTTTCTAACCAAAAATAATTAGTTTAAAATAAAACCATGGGGCTAGAGAGATGGCTCATCAGTTAAGAGCACTGGTTTGATTCCCAGAACCACATGGTGGCTCACAATCATCTCTAACTCCAGTTCCAAAGGATCTGATGCCTTCTTTGGGCTGTCACAGGTACCAGGTACACAAGCAGTACACAGACATACATGCAGGAAAAACACTCATACACATAAAAATAAAAATAAGCCAGGCAGGGTTTTGGGGATTTAGCTCAGTGGTAGAGCGCTTGCCTAGAAAGCACAAGGCCCTGGGTTTGGTCCTCAGCTCCGGGGGTGGGGGGTAGGGGCGGAGGGCCTTTCCTTTTCAGCAGTTAACTCTGCAGCTCACACACGATTGAGCCTGTATGATAATGAGTATTCAGAGACAGGTAATGCCTGGGGGGGGTGCTCACCAACCTAAGACAGAATGCCTGTGTGGCCTGGGCAGGCATCTCCATGACAGGTAAAGTGACCTGCTGACGTCCCATGCAACCTAAGTCAGAAGCTCATGTTTTAGTAAAAAGGGGACCTGTAGGTCCCTGGCCCCCATTTTGGGTAACTGTTGCCTTGCTTGCTGACCTTGACCTTGATATCCTCCCTATACTAATTCCCTGCTGGGTTCCACCCTCCTGAATGCTTAAGGGAAGATCCTTGTCTGTGTATCCTTCATAATGGGCATTAACAGCTTAGATGCAAGAATGTAAAACATCGGTAGCGAACTTCTCCCCTCTGGGGTTCTCCCATTGTGCTGTAAGCCTGTATTTAAGACCTCCTCCCTCCTTCAATAAATGACATTTGGCATTAAAAAAAAATAAGCCAGGCAGTAGTAGTACATCCCTTTAATCCCAGCAGTCAGGAGCCAGAGGCAGGCAGCTCTCTGAGTTCAAGACCAGACTGGTCTGCAGAGTGAGTTCCAGGACAGCCCGGGCTACATAGAGAAACCCTCTCTTGAGAAACATCATCATCATCATCATCATAATAATAATAATAATAATAATAATTGTTTAAAACCATAAGTCTAGAGATGGGAAGAGAGTTAGAGAGGTAGCTGGGGAGGGAGAGAGAGAAAATGAGAATATGGTGCTGCCATCAAGACTCAGGCTTTGATTGAACTGAGGAGGAGATATGTGGGAGAGAAAGGAAACCAGATCTCAAGAACTGTCTGAAAGGTACCAGGGTCATAAGGGCCACACCGGTTATCCTTCTCAGAACACTGTCAAGTCCTCCATCCAGTATTGGCACGGAGGAAGAATCAAAGAAGTTTTCAATCAGTGACCAGGAGCCATCTTCATGTCACACGTGGAAGAAACCATGGTTGACAGAAACACCTATTTGGACCTCTTTCCTTCACGTCATCTGAATGAGACCCAATCTCCAAACGAGCGTGTTCTGTAAGCATCCTACTGTATCACTGATATTGTCTTGCTTTGCTCCTGAGATTTATTGGATTCTGTGTATTTGTGTTTATTTCCAAGCGCCTAGGAAATATGAGATTTTACAGTCTGCAGAGCAGACTCTCAAAACTCATTTAGTTGCTTAGTGATCATGGCCAGGATATCATAAAGCCAGAATTGATGAGAGGCCAATGGAGCCTATTTCAAAATATTAACCCTGCAAAAGTCAGAAGAGATCGGCGTGAAAGGGGAAAGCAGGCATGTTACCACCAAGAACACTTACTATAATGAAAATACTGCCTCAGCTGAGATGGCTAAAAGCTCCTATAGGTAAGCCATGCATATAGATCATCTATGCCTATAGGTCAGCTATACCTATAGATCAGCTTTGCCTATAGATCAGCTATACCTATAGATCAGCTATACCTATAGGTGATCAGCTATGCCTATAGATCAGCTATACCTATAGGTGATCAGCTATGCCTATAGATCAGCTATACCTATAGGTGATCAGCTATGCCTATAGATCAGCTATACCTATAGGTGATCAGCTATGCCTATAGATCAGCTATACCTATAAATCAGCTATACCTATAGATCAGCTATACCTATAGGTGATTAGCTATGCCTATAGATCAGCTATACCTATAGGTGATCAGCTATGCCTATAGATCAGCTATACCTATAGGTGATCAGCTATGCCTATAGATCAGCTATACCTATAAATCAGCTATACCTATAGATCAGCTATACCTATAGGTGATCAGCTATACCTATAGATCAGCTATACCTATAGGTGATCAGCTATACCTATAGATCAGCTATACCTATAGGTGATCAGCTATGCCTATAGATCAGCTATACCTATGGATCAGCTATACCTATAGATGATCAGATATGCCTATAGATGATCAAATATGCATATAGATGATCAGATATGCTTACAGATGATCAGCTGTGCCTAGAGATCAGCTATGCCTAGAGATGATCAGCCATGCCTAGAGATCAGCTGTGCCTAGAAATCAGACATAGACCATGCAAAAGAGCTAATAGCTTGTGTACCAACGACTAGACTGTCTCTAAAAGTAAACACAAGTTCACAGTGAAGAAGGCCTGTTTGTATCTATCACCAACTCTAATGATATGATACGGTTATATGAACCTAGTTACTTGTGGAGCCTACCCAAAACAAAGCCCTTACCTACTTTCTTTTAGAGAAAAAGATGCATGTCAGTTAGGGGCATCCAGAGAGTATATTCCTCATTCTACAAATAAACCCCACAAACAATGCTATTTCGAGTTGCTTGTGCTATTGTAGAGTTATTTACTCAGCGAAAAATAATAATAAAATTGGGACGTCTTCCAAATGTCACACTCACAGATCAAGCAAACTAGTTAAGAAGTTATTCTCAGAGAACACATAAAAATGGATTTTCTTTCACAACTGGTGGCTCAATTCTTTAACCCTAGCACTCGAGAGGAAGAGGCAGGCAGAGCTCTGTGAGTTTGCATCCAACCTGGCCTATATAGTGAATTCTAGAACAGCCAGGACTATAGAGACCCTATCTTTAAAAAAACAAACAAACAAACAAAAACTCTATAAAGAAAATGGATTTTCTTCTAATTGTAACCAAGCTGGAAGCTTCCTCTATGCCTGCTAAATTCCATGGTTCCAAAATTCTCTGGGGAGAAAAGGCATCAACGGTCTCACCCAGCTGTGAACTCCATGAACAATGAGATCGACATACCAGTCAAAATGTGCCCACTTGCAAAACAGCAGCTCTACTGTCATGGGTAATCAACTGCTTCCTATTGGATTTGAAGACCACCCCACTGGCAGGAATCCATATGGTAGGTTAACCCCAGTCAAAAAACCCATGGCAAGGGTGAGCCAAGGCCCTAGGGGGGGGTTGAACCCTGTTGTTTAAATAAATTGGCTTGGCATTCAAGTGCCCTCTGAACATTTATGTTCATTCTCATAGACAAATGCTACTCTCAACCTTAGAGAATTCTTTCTCCAGTGAATGGTGGTGAATGCAGTGGTTACACAAGGTGCTGAGAATAGGTGACTGTTGGTTGCTCAGTCCTAAAGAAGACATTTATACCTTCCCTCTAAGGAACATTGTGGAAGAGTGGGTAGATAGAACACACGAGACAGAACACAAGGGAAAGACTGAGAAATGCCATCTCCAAGGCAAGACATAGCTGTTGAAATCTCAAACTCTTATATTTTTGGTTGTGAGCCTAGCCTTTAATGGCTGAGCCACGTCTCTAGCCCAAGAGGGATTATATGTATGAGCAAGAGGGTCAAGATCATGATGGGAAAATCTACAAAGACAACTGAACCAAGCCCAAAGGAACTCACCCACTTTAGACCTACAGCTGTGGAACCTGCATGAGACTAGACTAGACCCTCTGCATACGGGAGACAGTTGTGTAGCTGAGTCTATCTGAGGGGCCGCTAGCAGTGTGATCAGGATCTATCCCTGGTGCATAAGCTGGCTTTCTGGATCCCATTACCTATGATCAGACACCTTGCTCACCCTTGATGCAGGCCGGAGGGGCTTGGTCCTGCCTCAACTGAATGTACCAGGCTTAATTGTCTCCCCATGGGAGAACTTACCCTGTTGGGGGGGGGGGGAGCTCCTAATAAATTTCTTACCAAAAAAAAAAAAAAAAAGGAAATCTCAAACTTACAACAGCTGTGGATACCTGAACTGGGTCTACATAGAATAGGTTTATCACCAGCCAAGTACGAACAGAGGACAGCCTCAGCAGGCTTTTGTATTCATTTGCTCCCGATAGACTGGAGGCAGAGGGTAGCTTCAGTTGTGTACCCAGTGGCGATCCTATTAGGCTCCAATCAATACTTCAAGTCTGAGGCTCACACAGATGGCCCTGTTTAAACTAACTGGATCACAAATCAAACCCCAAAGTCCTGAATCTGTGAAGCAGACTTGTCGTGAATGAGAGAGTGGGGACTTTATAGGGATGGAAGGAGATAAGAGATAAAGAGTGGGGACAATAATCAGGGTCTGCTGTATACATGTGAGAAATTATCACAGAACAAAATTAATAAACTGAAAAAATAAAAACAATGATAATGTCAAAAAACAGCTTTTCTAAGAAACCTATTACATGGGCAAGAACAGTTGATCCTCAAAGCTGACTGAACTAAGTAATAGGATATAGATTTAACTGTTATAGTATTTAGCTCAAATGTACATAGACACAAAAAGCTACATGTCCTAAATGCATTTCTGGGTTGTCTGCTTCCTAACAGAAAGCTCTTTTACAGAAGCAGCCATGTGCTACTTTTTCTGGGGACCAACTCAAAGAAGATGGGGGTGCTTTTTCTGTGGGTAGAGTGTGTAGGCATCCAGGCAAGCAGGAAGGATTGTCTAATCAGCGGGGATGGCGGGGCTCACAGACTGTCCTCCTTCGGGGAATCCACAGAATCTCTTTGTCTTCCCAGGGAAAAATAATGTGAAGTTTCTTTCTTTCTTAAGACTTGAACTCTGAGTCTCAATCCACCATAAGTCACGTTCCAAATAATTTCAACATTGATGAGTGAATCCACAAAGGACTTTATGTAATTGAAGCCCTAGCAGAACAGCAGGAAAGGTCATGATGTCATCTGTTTCCAGGTGAGAGGGGGGAGGGGAAAGGATGGGAAAATCTGGAAGAGGGCAGAAAAGCAGAGCATATGAGCAATCAACCTCCACAGGGGACAAGTGATCTGTAATGGAGTGAGAACAACTGACTCCGTCCCCAGAAATCAAAACTTACGACGAGTAACAAGAATGGCAAAATCGTAATGGCATTTACTTTATGCCAGGTTCCTTTGTAAAGCTTACACATATGTTACTAACCCAGAGATACCACTAATGGCTAATAATGGCCAGTGGCCCATTTTACAGATGAAGTCACCAGGGCATGGGAAGGATCACAGACTCTCTCTCTCTCTCTCTCTCTCTCTCTCTCTCTCTCTCTCTCTCTCTCTCTCTCTCTCTCTCTGTGTGTGTGTGTGTGTGTGTGTGTGATGATAATGGAGTTGAACCTAGGACCTCACACTATCTAGACAGGTGCTCTACCACTGAGATACATCCCAGCCCTCTGCCAAGAATTGCCAATCGGGGAAAGCAGGATTAGAATGTAGGCAGTTTTGACTTGAGGCTCTATTTGCTGTGTCCTTAAACTTTATTGCACGTTTGGGGGCAGTGCCGGATACAGGACCACTGAAAGTGCTAGTCCATAGAGTACAAGTTATTTATCCACAATGATACTTAGTTCTGGCACCAGAATATAACTATATCATTAAACATACTGCCCAATGTAGCTAAGGCCTCTTGTTGCTTGGGGAAATTTTCTACATGACAGAAGAAGTACACCAAACTAAGCATGGTGGCACATGTCTGCAATCCCAGCACTTGAGGTGGGGGCAAGGGAAGCAGAAAAGTCAGTCACCTGGGTGACAAGAGTGTGGCCCTGTCTCGATAAAGCCAGGAGGGAGGGAGGGAAGGAAGGAAGGAGGGAGGAGGGAGGGAGAGAGGAAGGGAGGAAGGGATGAAAGAAGGGAGGGAGGGAGGGAGGGAGGGAGAAGTGGAGGGAGGAAGGGAAGGAAGGAGTGAGGGATGGAGGGAGGGAGTGAGGGATGGAGGGATGGAGGGAGGGAGTGAGGGATGGAGAGAAGGAGGGAGGGAGGGAGGGAGGGAGGGAGGGAGGGAGGGAGGGAGGGAGGGAGGGAGTCTACCTGATCTAGGTCTATCTCAAGCTGTTTGTCTCTCCTCTACTAGAAAACAAACAGCTCATTGAATAGCCACAGTCTATGAGTCACCTTTTGAATGGCACAACTCCCGAGCAGTCTCCTCCCTAGAATCAGAAGAGGGACAGGAACTAACCCTTTCCTGCAATGAAATCACTCTTGGCTTTCTCTGTATAATTTCCACAGGAACCTGAAAGTCACCCTCAGAGTAGAACTTACTGGACCTGCCAAGAATCCACAGTTATGGAAATGTCTGGTCTAATCTCACAACTAGCAAGAGGGCTGCGTAGAATCTGAACAGGGATCAGACTGGTACCCAAGCAAACAGCAGGCTGAACCATGTACTGTTTCCCACCAGCTGGGCTAAGGACCAGGAAAGAACAGCTCTCGAGTTCCAGAAGATTGGGGAAGAGGGCAAATCCCCTCTAGCTCTCTCCTACCCAGTCTCCATCCAGAGGCTTGTGACACTGGTACTTCAAATTAGACATGTCCCTTTGAGTTCCTTTCAAATTAACCTACATGATTTTGACCAGACTTTAGGCAAACTGGACCATGGAAAGTTTTCCTGTAAGTGCAATTAACATATGTCCTTATTCCAGATAGAGGCAAAATACATATACAATGTAGTTTGATTTCACTGTATCTGGGGAAGACACCTTTACATTTGGGAAATAGAAATGGACCTTCTCCCATTCCACTATACCTGTGGCATGGAGGGGTGTCTAGATAAATTTCTAAACAGTCTTATTAAATAAAAAACATGGAACCAAATATAGGGGTGAAAGCCTTAGAGATCAGGGAAATAGTGAGAACCACCAACCTTACCTCACCAGCTCTGCAGCCCCCAAAAGTGAGCTACTTCCCATCTAACCTGTGCCTTTATTGCCTTGCTGTTCTGTCCTCTCATTGGCTCTTAGTCCAGCTACCTCACTTCCTTGTCACTGTCTGTCTGTACAGAACTCCAGGTTGTTGTTGTCTATGGTTGGTACTGGGATTAAAGGCGTGTGTCATCACGCTTGGCTGTTCCCTAGTGTGTCCTTGAACACACTGAGACCCTGCCTGCCAAGTGATCGGATTAAGGGCATATGCTACCACTGCCTGACTTTTGTGTTAATGGCTTGCTATTTCCTCTGATCTTCAGGCAAACTTTGTGTATTAACATACAAATAAAATATCACCACATTTCAGCACAAATAAAATATCACCACAGGGGTGTGCGTGGGAAGAATCTGATTCTCTCTCCTAGTTGAGTGAGCAGTTTTGGTCTTAACACTATCCTGCCCTTGCTCTGCTCTCAACACCTAAATCAGCTACTAGGTATGGGCAGATGAGTGACAGTCCATAGGTGGAGAGTCAAGCACAAACTTCTCCCTGAAGAATGCCACGCCTGGGAAACGGCTGCTCGAGTTCTGTATACACCTTCAGTGACAGGGAAAGAGTCACTTCGGAAGCCTGGGGTGTCGCTCAGTTAGTAGAATACTTGCCTAAATTTCACAAAGCTCTGGTTTTGATTCCCAGCACCACATAGAGTATGGTGGTGCAGCCTATAATCCCAATACCCATGAGGCGGAGGCAGGAGGATCAGTTCAAGGCCATCCTCAACTATACAGTAAATTCAAGACCTGCTTGGGATCCATCTCAAAAAAAAAAAAAAAAAAAAAAAAGTGATCGCGTTGACTAGGAGACCATGTTGATTTTTTATATCTCTAATGGTTTGAAAGTCTTCTTCATACCAAGCTACAATTTGCTTCTCTTGTGTTGTCTACACTATAAGCTCTGGTTTTTTTACCCTCTGGTGTGTTACTCAGCCCCCCGGCTCTATCAAAAAAGATCTAAGAAAAAGTTTGTCTCACTGTGTCTGAGGCTTCAGTGCATGGTCAGGTTGTATTTAAGACCGTGGCAATGTAGTATGTTTTGGCACAGAAGCCCTTTGCCTCACGGCACAAGAGAGGTAACCTCATGGTGGTTCAAAAGTGTTGCCAAAGCCCGCTAAGTTAGGAATCCAACACAGCAGACATGATCAACCTCTTGATATTGCAACATGACTTTATTATCTACAAAGTTCACATTCAAGAATCACCTAATCAATTAAGTTTTTAAAAAAAAAAAGAATCCCATAATGTCCTAAGCAAATTTAAGATTTTGTTTTGAGCCACATGGATAGCTGTTCTGAGATGCATGTGGCCAGTGGGCAGCAAGTTGGACACACTTGGATGTGTGACAAGGTCCAAGTCCTCAGGATTCAGTCACCTCCCAAAGGGCCCACCTCTGAGCACCACTGCACTGGAGATCAAGCCTTCAATTCATGACCTTGTGGGGCTCCTTGGGTCCAAACCACCGTTTGGACAATGGTATTAAATCTTATCTTCCTTCTGCAACCTCCCTTAACACACTGGAAAATCGTCAGTAACCGTGAGTGCTCCCTTCCCTGAGGAGAATGCCCCTTCCTCCAGCCTTTGGTCATGTAGTACCGTTTGTGGAATCAGTCACTTTGTTCCAGATCTCCAGATGCAGGTGAGATGGCTGAGCTCTGAGTCTTGTGATCTGATGCTTGGTTTGAATCCTGGTTCTACAGTTATTAACTGTGAAATAAATGGAGAACTCATGTTTACACTTCCTGTTTGATTTTTTATTGGAAAAAGAGAGTACCTGCTGTTGCTGGAGGGCTTCTCTCCAGGTTCCCCAAGCCCCACAGTCCCACAATCCACATATAAAATAATCACTCAGACGCTTATATCACTTATAAACTGTATGGCCATGGCAGGCTTCTTGCTAACTGTTCTTTTATCTTAAATTAACCCATTTTTATAAATCTATACCTTGCCACGTGGCTGGTGGCTTCCCAGCGTCTTCACATGCTGCTTGTCCT
Source organism: Peromyscus maniculatus bairdii (assembly GCF_049852395.1). Lineage (NCBI taxonomy): Eukaryota > Metazoa > Chordata > Mammalia > Rodentia > Cricetidae > Peromyscus > Peromyscus maniculatus. Next base: position 109,902,953 of record NC_134857.1, on the reverse strand, counting down.
GGCCGTGGCTGCAGTGTCTCTCCCCTCAGCCTTCCGCTTCCCAGAATTCTCCTCTCTCCTTGTCCCACCTACTTCCTGCCTCGTCACTGGCCACCAGTGTTTTATTTATATAGAACAATATCCACAGCACTTGCCCTTTTTTCTTTTTTTTTTTAAAAAAGGAAGGTTTTAACTTTAACATGGTAAAATTATATATAACAAAACAATTACCGAGGAAGAATTATAGTTACAATATTAAAGAAGATGTCCTATCTATCTTATATTTGTGAGTTTAAGGTTTTATATCTAACTTATCTTTTATCATAACTGAGGAAATTACAACTATCTAGTTTTCAACCACATCAAAGACCTGAGAAGGAACATAATGGTACCTGAGAAATGGTAGATGGATGCAAGCAACTTTCGGGAATCTTGTAAGAGTAGACCAAGACAGCTGGCAGCCTGGACAGTCACCTAATGTTTCTCAGCATTGTTGGTGCATTCAGATTGGCTACAGGCCTAGAATATCTGACAGACCATTTTCAGAAGCAGGAATTTTGAGAGACCATCTTACCCTGTCTTGGCAGAGTACAGTGGTCACTTTTCTTGTGTCCCGCTTGTCCAGAAAGGACAGCATTGCATTTGTACTGTCAGCCATCAAGGCAAGGGCAGTTCTTTGCCCAGTAGGCCATTTTGTGACAAAAAGACAAACTTCCAAATGGAAATGTCTTAGAAGCCCAACATTCTCTCGGGATCAATTGGTGCAGCCAGGAGCAATTGTGTCTCACATCAACAGAATTTTAAGTTATTTAAATGCCATATTCTCTAGGTCTATGAAGTGTTTGAAGATTACCTATCTATCTGAAATATATCTATGTATACCTAGAAAACTTAACTAACATGGCTACAGATATGATTATCATAGATGACTAATTATTAATCTATTTTTAATTATCCATTACAATTTTAAATGAGTTACATAAACATAATACCTCAAACAAGAATAGAAATATATATATATACAGTATAACAAAATTAACTTCAAGTTTGTATCAATAAACTAAAATTTATACCAATGTAAAACATTTTAAACATAAACTAAAATCTATACCAATGTAAAACATTTTAAACAAGTTTTTCTTTAAAAGTAGATTCATTAATCTACCCTTTTATCTTATCATGTCCATATCCTCCTATATATCTAATCATATCCCCTTTTTCTTTTTTAGAAAGAGATCACATTTATAATCAACCTGTTTTAAATAAAAATATTGGTTTTTCTCTGTCCCACACCAGAGGGCTCTTCTGATTTGGGACACAAGAATCTCTTAACCATTTTTTTTTAAGCAATATGTCTGCGTTTAGAGGGGGAGTGAGCCAATTCCACCTCTAAAGCCAGCTTGGTATATTTGGGAATTTGGGCGTAGCATCTCTTACTACTTCCTGCTGGAGGGGGGCGCTGTATCTTATGGGGATGCAAAGAAAATTTTAGACCTATGGGGTAGTCCGTGAGGCTGTATTGTTTGAACCAGTTGCCTTGAAACCGCTCTGGATGCTGGATCATCTGGGCCATGGTGTCATCGGAGACCTTTCAGGGGTCTTGGCTGTTGAAACCTGATGTATCTTAATCTGGAACAAATCCATAGCCTCTGGATTTCTGTGGAAACAAAAGCAGAACCTCTTTTCCAAAGCAACATATCCTTAAATCCAAATTTTGAAGTCAAGTTACCTTTAAAATATACATATTGGTTTAATTCAACATCTTTTTTGATCAAATGTTTTTTTGCAGTTAAAAATCCCAAAGACAACACAATCCAGATTGTCTGTGTAATATTCATCTTTACATGGCTTTTTACATTAATTTTTTGTCTCTTTCAAGCCTATGTATATTTTACACACATTGTAAACGATGTTATCTGAATCAGTCTTTTTGTGAGCCTATTGCTTTAAACTGCATCCTTCTAAGCCTGAAACAGCGCTGTGGCTGCTGGCTCCGCCCACTTTAGCTTCCCAACATGGCAGTGGTACGATTTCCGCCAGCTCTGGGAGTCATCAAGTCTCAGAAATAGTGGGTCTAAGCTTTTATCAAAGCAGCGTGTAGCCCAGAAACCTTTTTTTTTTTAAATACTAGTAAAGACTAAATCTACCACACATTGTAATGTGCCGCTGGCAGACGCCTCATTTCCGCCATACTGCGGGTCACACGCACATGCCAGGAACCCGCCAGTGTTCAAACCAGTGTTTTGCGCTGTCTAGCTGCCTGTATGAGACAAAAAGCAGGAACCTGGTTTTGGCTCTGTTTAGAATTGGTTATTAAATATTCTCAGGTTTAAGGTGGAAAATCGAGCCGTTGGGCGCCATTTGTTGCTGGAGGGCTTCTCTCCAGGTTCCCCAAGCCCCACAGTCCCACAATCCACATATAAAATAATCACTCAGACGCTTATATCACTTATAAACTGTATGGCCATGGCAGGCTTCTTGCTAACTGTTCTTTTATCTTAAATTAACCCATTTTTATAAATCTATACCTTGCCACGTGGCTGGTGGCTTCCCAGCGTCTTCACATGCTGCTTGTCCTGGCCGTGGCTGCAGTGTCTCTCCCCTCAGCCTTCCGCTTCCCAGAATTCTCCTCTCTCCTTGTCCCACCTACTTCCTGCCTCGTCACTGGCCACCAGTGTTTTATTTATATAGAACAATATCCACAGCAACCTGCCTTATAATATCATTGGGAAAAGCAAAGAGAATTGGCAATAATTCAAGATCAACATAGTCTATGTAGTGAGTACCAGACCAGCCAGCACCAAAAAATTTGGGGTTTTTTTTGTTTTTGTTTTTTCTTGGTTTTTTTGAGACAGGGTTTCTCTGTGTAACTTTGGAGCCTGTCCTAGAACTTGCTCTGTAGACCAGGCTGGCCTCAAACTCACAGAGATCCACCTGCCTTTGCCTCCTGAGTGCTGGGATTAAAGGTGTGTGCCACCACCGCCCAGCAAGAAAAGGGTGTTGTTTTTTTTAAATAAATGGATAAAATATACATAAAGTACATAGTAAGTGTTCAAAATTTTAGATCCTATCACTATAACATCCATAGTGACTCCATGTTCCTTGTTTGGCACTTGAGATTCTGATAACATCATCCAAAATTCCATAAACGTTCATAGCAGACATTATCCATTCTTTCACTCAACCAACCTTTATCATGTTCCTGCTCGGAGCCTCTGGAGGGAAGTGACTTACAGAACAAGAAGGAAACTGAGTTGTAGAAACACATCAGGGAACGCACCACTGGGAGGGTGATGTGTGAGCAAGGTTTTGAAGCAAGGGAATTGACAGTGGATATTTCAAGGAAAAGAATGTTCCATCCATGCGTAGATACGAAGACAGGCGTGGCATGGCATGTTCTGGGAATAGAGAGATGACTGTGACTAGAGCAGGGTGTGCCTAGGAGAGAGAGAAGAGAAGAAAGTGGGGGAGCCCTGACCTGCTGGAGCTGGTGGGTATTTACATGCCGACTTTTGAAGGCCAGTGAATGATCTGATTCAAAGGCTGGTTCTGGGTGCTGCTTTGGAAAAGATCCCCTCTTGTTAAGTCCTGCAGGCTGGTGAGCAAGCAAGTTGGGAGAATGTTGTCATATCACAGGAGGAAGATGAGGGACCTCAGACCAGGGTGGTGGCAGTGGCGGAGACAAGAAGGCCAGACTCTGGATAATCTCCTTTTCTTCTTCGTCTTTCTTCTCTTTTGCTTTGGAGAAAGGGTCTCACTACGTAGACCAGACTGGCCTCAAACTCTCAGTAATCCACCTTTCTCTGCCTCCTGAGACCTGGGATTAAAAGCATGCACCAGCCGGGCGGTGGTGGCGCACGCCTTTAGTCTCAGCACTCGGGAGGCAGAGGCAGGCGGATCTCTGTGAGTTCGAGGCCAGCCTGGGCTACCAAGTGAGTCCCAGGAAAGGCGCAAAGCTACCCAGAGAAACCCTGTCTCGAAAAACCAAAAAAAAAAAAAAAAAAAAAAGCATGCACCAATGGTCCAATTCCCAGGGGTGCAGAGGATTGAGGGGGGGAGACAAAGACAGGCAGATCTCTGAGTTTGAGGCCAGCCTGGTCTACAAAATGAGTTGAGTTCCATGACAGCCAGGGCTACACTGAGAAACCCTGTCTCAAAAAACAAACAAACAAAAATTAATTAAAAAAAAAAAAAAGGCACACACCACCACTCTTTGCCCTATTTCTGGGGAATTCCAAGGGAAGAGTCAGAGGTTTTCTGATGGATGAGGTATGAAACCGAAAGGAAACAGGACTCTAAAACTACTGATGATCAATGTCTTCAGTTGTGTGCTATGGGTAAGCCCACCAGGTTCCAATGCACAGTTCCAAACCCACGGCCCATAGACAGCCCTAGTTAAACTCAGTGGGTCCCAACACAACATGGAAAGACGTGAATGTAAGAAAAGGACTTGTAGAAAATAGGGTGGCTGACAAGAGTGAAAAGGAGATAAAAGAGGGTGGGGTGAGAGTGACCAGAAGGCGTCATATCCGTGTGTGAGGCGGTCAAAGAACAAACAGGAACTCCATGAAAATGGTAATGAAAAAGAATTAGAAAGTATTTGCAAATTTTATGAATTAATTAGTAATTAATTAAAATAGCTGACACTAGTCTTCAAATGTCTGCATAATAAACAGCCAAAGGATCAAAGGCACCTTGTAAAAAAAAAAAAAAAAAGCACAGCCCCAAACTGTGGCTGGCAGGTCAAGCAAATGAGATCTAAGAACTGAACTTCCCGACCTAAAGATGGGGATGAAGCCGAAGACAGACTGAATGATGAGCTAGGGCAGGATGCTCACTGAAGTGGGCCGAGAAAGAGTTGCAAGACCTCCCGCTCTGGCCATGAGGAAGCTTCGGGGCCAGTTTTCTCCTCCATCTTCAACGCCTAACACCTAGACAGGGTACGGGGGTTGAGGCACTAGGAAGCAGGCAACACAGTGAGCTCTGAGAATGTAGAAACAAGTGAGAGCTCCCCGCCACACCCCCAGACTGCCCAGGGCACTGCTGAGGAGAGTTCCCAGAAGTCACTGCAGAGCAAGAATCCCCAGCGTGGAAGGGGGGCGGGGGTGCACCCAGGACTACACGGAGAAAACGCTCCAGGGGCCGCCAAGGTTCTATAGAGCGTGCGGTCCCTCTGCAGAGTATCTGTGAATGATGGGAACTGTGCAGTAGAGAGGTAAAACTGCAGTGTGGGAGGAGGGAAGCGTTGTACGGGCAACGTAAAAGCAGCAAAAGCGTGTGTTCTGGGCCGTAAGTAGAAGCGGGAGTCTGAGATAGCCCGTAATGAGGAAGAGGGCCGTGTTTGTGAGTGGAGATGCTGAGAGATGGGGAGACACGGAAGAAGGGAGTGCAGGGCCTTTGCGTTGGCTTTGGGCTGTGTCAGTCAGGTGGAAAACGGAGCGCCAGCTGAGAAGAATAAGAGGGATGATTCTGAGGCCCGGGGAAAGGGAGAGAAGTAGGACAGACGCATCCAAGAGCGTAATAGAGAAAGGTCCCCTGCCACCAGGAGCAGTTAGATGGCTCTAGGCGTGACAGTATTAACTGGCCAATTTGATGATGAATTTGAAATAAGATTTTCCCCTGCGGTAGTGTTTCTCCAGCTGCATACAGCTAACCTGTACAGGTTTGGCAGCTAAAGGGTAGCTTCCACCTCGGTTATGAGTTTACCAAGGACGTAATGGAAGAGAGAGGGGCAGGTAGCCATGCATTCAAGGAGCTGCCTTGGATGGAGTGCATCCTTTCTGTGTTCTCTCCTCTGAGTGTCTCTGTAGCCAGCTCATCTCTCTGCTGTGCAGTCCATGTATGCAGTTGGTTCTTCTCTGCCTATACATTTGATTCTGTTGCCCGTCACCAGCAGCCATCCTTCCACATCTGTGTCAGGGACCTTCCATGCTTTCTTCCTAGTCACCACACTGGTCAGGACAAGGCCAAGGGCAGTTGTTACCTCTTCAAGACTCATTCTCCATTGAGCCGACATTTGTCAGTAGACTTGGTCCATGTATTGAACCAGCTCTCTATTCTCCACCCATGAATATTGCCTGTCCCAACTGCCTTCGACTTAAACCCCGTAATCTTTTCACAATGACATTAAGAGAGTTTATTAAATAAATATCTGCTAAAGGCCTTATAGCATTTTTAGGCTGATTCAAAAAAAAATAAGTTAGTTTGGCATAACATGATATATTTCCACATTTTTCTATCAACAATTAATGTTGGGGGGTGTTAAAGATGATAGCGCTCAGGCTGGAGAGATGGCTCAGAGATTAAGAGCACCGGCTGTTCCTCCAGAGGACCCAGGTTCAATTCCCACCACCCATATGGCAGCTCACAGCAGTCTGTAATTCCAGTTCCAGGATACCGGACACCCTCATGTAAGCAAAACACCAATGTACATAAATTAAAAAAAATGATATCACTCATGTAAATGAGTCAACTATGTCTACTCAAAAAAAGAAACAACAACTGTGATAACCAATAACTGAAATCACTTCACCTGGGGCAACTATATATACACCAGTCACCTCAGGCGGGCTCTAATTTAGCCCAAGCTTCGCTCAAGTTCGCCAGGTGGTAGAGGTGTAGAGCTAAGGCTACCGGAAACCACTCCCAGGTGCTTACCTAATTTCTCCCCTTTTACGTCTTAACCTAGTGCCCAGTGTCACCCTTGAGGAAAAAGGAGTTAGGCTAAAAGGTGAGAAGGCAAGCTGTGTTCATTCATCTTTTTGCTCCCTGGAGTTCCTATCTTCATTCAGGCCAACGGGAAAAACGTTTGCATGCATTCCTAATTCTTACATATAAAAACTTTTCTTTCCTGGTCATTTTCTTTTTCTTCTGGCATCAAGGTGACTGTGATATTGGAGGTCACGACTGGACAACTCCGGGGACGAAGAGTGCGTGTCAAGGCTGATGAGGTCGAAAGTGAGGGGCGTCGGGCGCCTTCTTGGTGCTGTGGATCTCTGCAGCAGGCCTCAGCTGCCCACAGACTTCGCGTGCAAAGACTACAGACTCCCTTTGGACGAAGCCACTAATGCAGAGTTCCTGTTGCCTGAGCTGAGCCGGGACCTGCACTCGCGGGTGGGAGTTGGAGACCTGCCAATCACCACAGCCGCTCAAGAAACTGCTGCTCTCTTCATCGCTCCTGCTACGTGGTCTGTCTCCCAGGGTGTGTGTTTATTTTTCACGGACATTGATTTATTCCCCTCTCAATGCCTTCTTATCTAATTACTGCGCCTGGTTTTTAAGCCAAGCAGTCTGCTGCTGGTTATTTCTGCTCTCCTGATTTTGTTCACAGTCCACGATGCCTTTCCAGCATAGTGTGATATGACTTTTACCTTTCAGCTCCCCCACTAATTTTCTAATCACTCCAAATCCTAGGGAGGAGTATAATTGTCCTGTTTTAGGTCACAGGCCAGTTTATTGGTGAACTATGCCAGCATCTGGCATGTACCACCAACCCAGTCAACTATGTTCTGTGAGAAGGGACTGCAGCTAGGTTCTGGGGGATGGAATGTAGCTGAAAACCACCCTCTAAGAGTGCTTTCAGCAGAGAGCGTGGGCAGGCCAGAGCTAGCAATAAGGGGTGTGGGAAGCATCACAGTGATCCTCAAGCCTGGCGCCGTGTGCCCATAGACAGTGTAGCCATCCTGCAGACCAAAGCTACTTAAATCATTTGAAATCACTCATATTTCAGAAACCATAATTTAATAAACTGTGAGTGGAAATGCCAGGACTCAAGGCATGGTCCCAGTGTCTCTATTAACACACTCTGTGGAAGTTGGAAGATGTCTGTGTGTTTTATTTTCTTCATCTGTGAAAACGGGGAACTCATATCTATTCCCTCTTGAGGTTCAGAGAGGAGCAATAAAGTTGATTTGTAAAATGTTTTATTGCCATAAAGTGCTATGTTGAGATGGCCTGTTTTTAAATAGTCTGATTTGTTACAGTGTATGATGCAGAGTGATATCGAAATAATATATTGTAAGCAAATGCAGACTCAATTTAAGGTCCCTTTGTGGCTTTTTTTTCTGATCAAAGTCACTGAGATTTAGGAAGTGGAATGAGGTAATAAAGCCTTCATTTACCCCAAAATTAAATCCTGCTCTCACTGTGCAATCCACTTACCTAACATTTAAATATAACAAGTATGCTCCAGACTTAAAGTTTTAATGTAGAGAAGCAAAATTAAAAGAGGGAGCCTGTAATGACTTAGAGAATGGATGCACTCATCTCTTCCTGACTCTGCATCTCTTCTCAGCTTCATTTTTGATGATGTTGTGCCGATCCCATGAAGTCAGCTGTAGTGAGGATATTTACACCATAGAAGTGAGCAAACCGAGTTTTGTGCGGTGTGCAGTGACTCCTGCTGCAGTGAGCTGAGCCAAGAGCATGGACAAGCTGGGAAACCATGACATGACCCAGCGGCAGCCAGCAGAGACATTCAGGCCCAGCGGCGGCCCACAGAAGTAGACGGGCCCAGCGGCGGCCCGCTGAGGTAAACAGGCCCTGCGGCAGCGGCCGACAGGGACATTCAGGCCTGGCGGCAGCCGGCAAAAACATTCAGGCCCAACGGCGGCCCATAGAGGTAGACAGGCCCGGCGGCAGAGACAAGCAGACGCAGGTAGGCCTGCGGCGGCGGCCCGCGGAAGTAGACGGGCCCAGCAGCAGCCCGCTGAGGTAGACGGGCCCAGCGGCGGCAGCCGACAGGGATATTCAGACCCAGCGGCAGCTGGCAGAGACATTCAGGCCCAGCGGCGGCCCACAGAGGTAGACAGGCCCAGCGGCAGAGACAAGCAGACGCAGGTAGGCCTGCGGCGGGGGCCCGTGGAGGTAGACGGGCCCTGCGGCGGCAGCCGACAGGGATATTCAGACCCAGCGGCAGCCGGCAGAGACATTCAGGCCCAGCGGCGGCCCACAGAAGTAGACGGGCCCAGCGGCGGCCCGCTGAGGTAAACAGGCCCGGCGGCAGTGGCCGACAGGGACATTCAGGCCCGGCAGCAGCCGGCAGAGACATTCAGGCCCAGTGGCGGCCCACAGAGGGAGACAGGCCCGGCGGCAGAGACAAGCAGACGCAGGTAGGCCTGTGGCGGCGGCCCGCGGAGGTAGACGGGCCCAGCGGCGGCAGCCGACAGAGATATTCAGGCCCGGCGGCAGCCGGCAGAGACATTCAGGCCCAGCGGCGGTCCACAGAGGTAGACAGGCCCGGCGGTGAAGACAAGCAGACGCAGGTAGGCCTGTGGCGGCGGCCTGTGGAGGAAGACGGGCCCAGCGGCAGCCCGCTGAGGTAGACGTGCAGCGGCCGACAGGGACATTCAGGCCCGGTGGCGGCCCCCAGAGGCAGACAGACCCAGCGGCAGCTGACAGGGACATACAGGCCCGGCGGCGGACCACATAGGTAAACAGGCCCAGGGACGAAGACAAGCAGACACAGCTTGGAACAGGGACGCCCCTAACCCCAACATCTGGGGAAGAAGCTATCTCCGTGGGTCAGAACCAGAACGAATCTGAACACTCCGTCTGAGGACAACCCAGGGCCCAGCTGCTGATCCTGTGAAACCCAACAACTTGGAGGTGTTGGTGAGACTACCCTGCTCAGCTGAAACCCATCTGGGAGAGGATTCAAATGCCTACAGTTTAAAGTCTGAAGAAACAAGATCAGCTGAGGAGTTGACAAATGAACAAAAAGTGACCTGAGAACACAGAAGAAGGCGCTACCCAGACACCAAACCAGATCACCAGAATCATAAGTATATAATTCACCGATCGAAATCAGCTGCCCCTGAAGAAATAGCCCAAAAGCACCAATTTAACCAAGAACCCCTACTAAACCAAGACTAAAAATTAGAACAAGAGAGGCACTCTCAGACACAGACACCACCTGCACCTCACAGAGGAAGAGATGAGTAGGCGCCAGTGCAAAAATACAGGCAACAACATAAAGACCTATATGGCAACATCAGAACCTAGTGATTCTACACCTGCAAGACCTAAACATACCATGACAGAAGAAACAGAAGAAATCAACCCTAAAAATGACATTAAGAAGATGATAGAGGCCCTTAAAGAAGAAATAAAACATTCCCTCAATGAGGAAATAAAAACTTTCCTTAAAGAGGAATTGAAAAACTACCTTAAAGAGGAAATAAAAACTTTCCTTAAAGAGGAAATAAAAAACTCCCTTAAAGAGGAAATAAAAACTTCCCTTAAAGAGGAAATGAAAAACTCCATTAAAGAGGAAATAAAAAACTCCCTTAAAGAAATGGAAGAAAAAAGGAACAAAAAATGGGAAGAAATCAAATCAAGCCAAGAAAAAGCAATTAAACAGATGAAAGAAACATTCCAAGATCTGAAAAATGAATTTGAGACAATAAAGAAAACACATGCTGAGGGAATGCTGGAAATAGAAATCCTGACAAAACGAACAGGAACTACAGAAACAAGCATAACCAACCGATTGCAAGAGATGGAACAGAGAATCTCTGACACTGAAGACACGATAGAGAAAATAGATTCGTCAGTCAAAGAAAACAATAAAGACAAAAAAGTCCTAACACAAAACGTCCAGGAAATTTGGGACACCATGAAAAGACCAAACCTAAGAATAATAGGGATAGAAGAAGGAGAAGAATACCAACTCAAAGGCACAGAAAATATATTCAACAAAATCATAGAAGAACACTTTCCTAACCTAAAGAAAGAAATACCTATGAAGATACAAGAAGCTTACAGAACACCGAATAGGCTGGATCCAAAAAAAAAGTCCCCTCGCCACATAATAATCAAAACACTAAACACACAGAATAAAGAAAAAATATTAAGAGCTGCAAAGGAAAAGGACCAAGTAACATATAAAGGCAAACCCATCAGAATAACACCAGACTACTCAATAGAGACTATGAAAGATAGAAGATCATGGACAAACCTCATGCAGACACTAAGAGACCATGGATGCCAACCCAGACTATTATACCCAGCAAAACTCTTAATCACCATAGGCGGAGTAAACAAAATATTCCAGGATAAAACCAGATTTAATCAATACCTGTCCACAAACCCAGCCCTACAGAAAGCACTAGAAGGGAAAATTCAACCCAAAGAAGCTAAACACATCCATGAAAAATCAAGCAATAGATAATCCTACACCAACATACACCACAGAAGGACAACACAACACAACCAAAAAAATAACAGGAATTAACAATCACTGGTCATTAATATCCATCAATATCAATGGTCTCAACTCACCTATAAAAAGACACAGGCTAACAGAATGGATTAGAAAACAGGACCCATCCATATGCTGCATACAAGAAACACACCTTAACTCCAAAGACAGACACTACCTCCGAGTAAAGGGCTGGGAAAAGGTTTTCCAAGCAAATGGACCTAAGAAACAAGCTGGTGTAGCTATCCTAATATCTAATAAAATAGACTTCAAACTAAAATCAATCAAAAGAGACCAGGATGGACATTACATATTCATCACAGGAAAAATCCACCAAGATGAAGTCTCGATTCTAAACATTTATGCTCCAAATACAAAAGCACCCACATTCATAAAAGAAACACTACTAAAGTTTAAAACGCACATCAAACCCCACACATTAGTTGTGGGAGATTTTAACACACCACTCTCACCAAAAGATAGATCTACCAGACTGAAACTTAACAAAGAAATAAAGGACCTAACAGATGTTATGACTCAAATGGACCTAATAGATATCTACAGAATATTCCATCCTAACACAAAAGAATATACCTTCTTCTCAGCACCCCATGGAACCTTCTCAAAAATTGACCACATGCTTGGACACAAAACAAATCTCAACAGATACAAAAAAATTGGAATAACCTCCTGTATTTTATCAGACCACCATGCCTTAAAGTTAGAACTCAATAACAACAAAAATTATAGAAAACCCACAAACTCATGGAAACTGAATAATACCCACCTGAAACATCAATGGGTCAAGGAAGAAATAAAGACAGAAATTAAAGAGTTCCTAGAATTCAATGAAAATGAAAGTACAACATACCCAAACTTATGGGACACTATGAAAGCAGTGCTAAGAGGAAAATTCATAGCTCTAAATGCACACATAAAGAAGATGGAGCAATCCCATACCAATGAATTAACAGCACAACTGAAAGTTCTAGAACAAAAAGAAACAAACTCACCCAGGAGAAATAGACGCCAGGAAATAATCAAATTAAGGGCTGAAATCAATGAAATAGAAAACAAGAGAACAATACAAAAAATCAATGAAACAAAGAGTTGGTTCTTTGAAAAAATCAACAAGATAGACAAACCACTAGCCAAATTAACCAAAAGGCAAAGAGAGAACACCCAAATTCACAAAATCAGAAATGAAAAGGGAGACATAACAACAGACAATGAGGAAATCCAGAGAATCATCAGATCATACTTCAAAAACCTGTACTCCACAAAAATGGAAAACCAGGAAGAAATGGACAATTTTCTGGATAAATACCAAATACCAAAATTAAATCAAGACCAGATAAATCATTTAAATAGACCAATAACCCCTAAAGAAATAGAAACAGTCATCAAAATCTCCCAACTAAAAAAAGCCCAGGACCAGATGGTTTCAGTGCAGAATTCTACCTGACTTTCAAAGAAGAACTAATACCAATCCTCTTCAAAGTGTTCCACACAATAGAAACAGAAGGAACACTACCAAACTCTTTTTATGAGGCTACAATTACCCTGATACCCAAACCACACAAAGATGCAACAAAGAAAGAGAACTACAGACCAATCTCCCTCATGAACATTGATGCAAAAATACTCAACAAAATATTGGCAAACCGAATCCAAGAATACATCAAAACAATCATCCATCACGACCAAGTAGGATTCATCCCAGGGATGCAAGGATGGTTCAACATACGGAAATCAGTCAATGTAATACACCATATAAACAAACTGAAAGAAAAAAACCACATGATCATCTCCCTAGATGCTGAAAAAGCCTTTGACAAAATCCAACACCCCTTCATGATAAAGGTCTTAGAAAGAATAGGAATACAAGGAACATTTCTAAACATAATAAAAGCAATTTATAGCAAGCCAACAGCAAACATCAAATTAAATGGAGAGAAACTCAAAGCGATACCACTAAATTCAGGAACAAGACAAGGCTGTCCACTCTCCCCATATTTATTCAATATAGTACTAGAAGTTCTAGCTAGAGCAATAAGACAACAAAAGGAGATCAAAGGGATACAAATTGGCAAGGAAGAAGTCAAACTTTCACTATTTGCAGATGATATGATAGTATACATAAGTGACCCCAAAAACTCTACCAGGGAACTTCTACAGCTGATAAACTCCTTCAGTAAAGTGGCAGGATACAAGATCAACTCAAAAAAATCAGTAGCCCTCCTATACACAAATGATAAAAGGGCTGAGAAAGAAGTCAGAGAAACATCACCCTTTATAATAGCCACAAATAATATAAAATACCTTGGGATAACACTAACTAAACAAGTGAAAGACCTTTTTGATAAGAACTTTAAATCTCTAAAGAAAGAAATTGAAGAAGATATCAGAAAATGGAAGGATCTCCCATGCTCATGGATAGGTAGGATTAACATAGTAAAAATGGCAATCTTACCAAAAGCAATCTACAGATTCAATGCAATCCCCATCAAAATCCCAACACAATTCTTCACAGACTTGGAAAGAAAAATACTCAACTTTATATGGAAAAATAAAAGACCCAGGATAGCTAAAAGAATCCTATACGATAAAGCAACCCTTGGAGGCATCACCATCCCGGACCTCAAACTCTACTATAGAGCTATAGTAATAAAAACAGCTTGGTACTGGTATAAAAACCGACATACGGACCAATGGAATCGAATTGAAGACCCTGACATTAATCCATGCACATATGAACACCTGGTTTTTGACAAAGGAGCCAAAACTATACAATGGAACAAAGAAAGTACCTTCAACAAATGGTGCTGGCATAACTGGATGTCAATATGTAAAAGATTACAAATAGATCCATATCTGTCACCATGCACAAAACTCAAGTCCAAGTGGATCAAAGACCTAAACATAAATCCAGTTACACTAAACTTAATAGAAAAGAAGATAGGAAGCACTCTTGAACGCATTGGCACTGGAGACCATTTCCTAAATAAAACACCGACAGCACAGACCCTGAGCACAACCATTAATAAATGGGACCTCTCAAAACTGAGAAGCTTTTGCAGGGCAAAAGACACAGTCAATAAGACAAAAAGACAGCCAACAGATTGGGAAAAGATCTTCACCAACCCCACATCTGACAGAGGATTGATCTCCACAATATATAAAGAACTCAAGAAACTAGACATCAAAGCACTGAACAGTCCAATTAAAAAATGGGCTAAAGAGCTAAACAGAGAATTCACAAAACAAGAACTACAAATGGCTGAAAGACATTTAAAGAAATGCTCAACATCCTTAATCATCAGAGAAATGCAAATCAAAACGACTCTGAGATACCACCTTACACCTGTTAGAATGGCTAAGATCAAAAACACCAATGACAACCAATGTTGGAGAGGATGTGGAGCAAAGGGAACACTCCTCCACTGTTGGTGGGAATGTAAACTTGTACAACCACTATGGAAATCAGTATGGCGGTTTCTCAGAAAATTAGGAATCGAACTACCTCAAGACCCAGCCATCCCACTCTTGGGCATATACCCAAAGAATGCTGATACATACCATAAAGATACATGCTCAGCTATGTTCATAGCAGCACTATTTGTAATAGCCAGAACCTGGAAACAACCTAGATGCCCATCAACGGAAGAATGGATGAAAAAAATGTGGTACATATACACAATGGAGTACTACTCAGCAGAGAAAAACAATGAAAGCATGAAATTTGCAGGCAAATGGATGGAACTAGAAAAAATCATCCTGAGTGAGGTAACCCAAACCCAGAAAGACAGTTATGGTATGTACTCACTCATTGGTGGATTCTAGATATAAAATGAACAATCAGACCACAACCCATAGAACCATAGAGGCTATATATATAGCATGGAGGTCCCTAGGACGACTGTGGCATATAATAAATTTCAGTTTTACTCAATTACTGAAAAAAATAGCCAAATGAATGGAAACACATGAACTATGAACCAAAGACTGAGGGGCTCCCAGCTGGATCAGGCCCTCTGAATAGGTGAGACAGTTGATTGGCTTGATCAGTTTGGGAGGCATCTAGGCAGTGGGACTAAGTCCTGTGCTCATTCCATGAGTTGGCTGTTTGAAACCAGGAACTTATGCAGGGACACTTGGCTCAGTCTGGGAGGAAGGGACTGGACCTCCCTGGACTGAGTCTACCAAGTCGATCACAGTCCTCGGGGGAGGACTTGTCCTGGAGGAGGTGGGAATGGAGGGTGGGCTGGGGGTAAGGGGAGGGCGAGGGAGGGGGGAGAATAGGGGAACCCATGGCTGATATGTAGAACTGAATGGTATTGTAAAATAAAAAATATATATCACAAAAAAAACAAATAAAAAACTATAAATACAAAAAAAAAAAAAAAGAAGTGAGCAAACCTAGAAAAAAGTCAGTCAGTCTCTCTCTCTCCTAGATTGCTCCTCCTATTTATTCTCTCTGCCTGCCAGCCCTGCCTATCCTTTCTCTGCCTAGCTATTGGCCATTCAGCTCTTTATTAGACCAATCAGGTGTCTTAGGCAGGCAAGGTAAAACAAATGCAACACATCTTTACATAATTAAACAAATGCAGCATAAACAAAAGTAACACATCTTTACACAGTTAAAGTAATATTCTGCAGCATAAACAAATGTAGTACAACTTAGCCTAGTTCAAATAATATTCCACAACAGGGTTTCTCTGTGTAACAGTCCTGGCTGTCCTGCAACTATATAGACCAGGCTGGCCTCAAACTTAGAGATCCCCCTGCCTCTGCCTCCTGAGTGCTGGGATTAAAGGCGTGTGCCACCACTTTTCAGCTTTAAAAACTGTGTAGCCCAGGTTGGCCTAGAACTCGTGATCCTCCTGCCTCCGCCACCTTCAGCAAATCCTACCAGTGTGCACCACCACAACCAGCCTGCTTATTTAATGAAACTGAGAAATGAATTTCATGTCCACATCTCTGTGCTAGTTTTTTTAAATGAAAAGAAATCCACTCATAGTTTGCCGTCATTCATAAAGATGTGTTGTAATAACGATGAGAATACACAAGAAAGTAACCCAGAGGCGGGAGTCCACAGACCAGCAGGACCTGCAGTAGAACCCGCTTCAGTCTGAAAACCAGCGGCCCTGGGCATTCATTCCATGTGGCTTTAATAACCCTGTTCCCCTGCCGCCTTTTCACCGGCAGGTCTGTGGGTCCGGAATCTAGAGATGTCAGCATCTACAGCCTCACTGCTCTTCATTCCTGCTTCTGGATCTCTAAGGCTCTCCTCACACTCCCTTCCCATCATCACCTTCTCTGCCTCCCACGGTTCCTCCACTGCCATGTGACAGAGCCACTGAAACCTCCCGGTTCCCACACCTTGCTACCATCTCCAAAAGCATTGTGTGTTCAGATCAACCTTGTGCACTGCTTCCACGACCCTAGGCTTATCTTTTGGGTCAGAGTGAATGAGGGCCTCCGCTAGGCCCGCTCCTAGATCTACCCATACCGTATCCAAGACAAGGCTGCACAGAATACAACGGGGCTGGTTTACATGTCACAATTTTGAGAAGCTGCTCTGTTCAGCAGGAGGGTGTGGACAAGCCCTCAAAATATGAAAATCCATCCACAGATGGACCTTTTTTAAAGTTTTATTTGGTCCAGCAAAGAGAAGAAACCTGAATGGTTGAGGAGTCATGGGTATCTGCACCAGGTGTCTAGAATTGCCTGAAATTCCCATCAAGTCCCTCCCAGGCTAGTTCGTTTCGAGGAAGCGAATGAATGAGTAATTGTGAAGGCTGATTTCCCCCAGAGCAGATCTGGACACGAAACTCTGTGTGCTGCTGCTGACTAGTTACCTAGCATCTCAGAGAAAAAAAATCAAGATGTGAAACTGGACAGGAAGTCAGTGGGTGGCGGTATGCTTGTAATGCACACAGCATTCTGGGTGAGCGAGTACAGCCCAGTGGCCTGGAGAGCACAGCCCAGTGGCCTGGAGAGCACAGCCCAGTGGCCTGGAGAGCACCTGCAGTCACAGAGAATGGGTAAGGGCAACCACAATCTATCAGTAAGTCACTGGAGGGGGGGGCATTAAATCTCCAGTGTACCCTGCCACCAGAGAAGGTCCAAAGTCATCTCTACTTGTAGACTACAGTCACAAGGCAACAGGAAGTGGGCCAGCCTCAGCAATACAGCTTATCTCAGACACTCAGCCCCCTCATGGTCTTGCCCAAGAATCTCACTGCCTCAAATTTCAGAATTCCAGGCAACAGCAGGAGCCTATCTTAGTCCTCAGTTCTATGACCCTGAGCACTCAGATCTAACAACAGAACAATCCCTCGAAATCCACATATCCCAGAAATCTCAGGAGCCGTCGGGCCGCCAACTGTTTGTACTCAGCTGTAAAATCCAAAAGTGAGGCCTGGTGTGGAGCTCAGCAGGTAGAGGGCTTGCCTAGCATGCAGGAAGCCCTGAGTTCTATCCCCAACAACAACAACAACAACAACACACACACACACACACACACACACACAGGTGTGATGGCACACACCTGTGACCTTAACACTTAGGAGGTAGAGGAAAGAGGTTTTGAAGTTCAAAATCATTGCCCTGCACCCATGCTTCACCATCCACCCATTATATACACCTGTGAACTCACTGTGAAAAGACCTGTTAATCATGAGTGAATGAGTGTGTGTGAGAGAGAGACAGAGACAGAGACAGAGAGAACGTGTGTGTTTAGGAACGTGTGCCACAGAGACAACCTAGAGCGTCGGCCCTTGCCTCCCACATTGGTTAAAGTAGGTTCTCTTGGGTGTTCACCCCAGGTGCTCCCAGCTGTCTGGCCCACAAGCGTCCTGGGAATCTCCTGACTCGAAC